>NC_042624.1:125072340-125672340 GCF_901001135.1 Rhinatrema bivittatum | reverse complement strand
TATCCAATTCTTTTTTAAACACAGCTACACTAACTGCACTAACCACATACTCGGGCAACAAATTCCAGATTTTAATTGTGCGTTGAGTGAAAAAGAACTTTCTCCGATTAGTTTTAAATGTGCCACATGCTAACTACATGGAGTGCACCCTAGTCTTTCTATTATACGAAAGAGTAAATAACCAATTCACATTTACCCGTTCTAGACCTATCATGATTTTGAACACTTCTATCATATCCCCCCTCAGCCGTCTTTTCTCCAAGCTGAAAAGTCCTAACCTCTTTAGTCTTTCCTCATGGGGGAGCTGTTCCATCCCCTTTATCATTTTGGTCGCCCTTCTCTGTACCTTCTCCATCGTAATTATATCTTTTTTGAGATGCGGCGACCAGAATTGTACACAGTATTCAAGGTGCGGTCTCACCATGGAGCGATACAGAGGCATTATGACATTTTCCGTTTTATTCACCATTCCCTTTCTAATAATTCCCAACATTCTGTTTGCTTTTTTGATTGCCGCAGCACACTGAACCGATGATTTCAATGTGTTATCCTCTATGACGGCTAGATCTCTTTCTTGGGTGGTAGCTCCTAATATGGAACCTAATATTGTGTATCACCTTGCACTTATCCACATTAAATTTCATCTGCCATTTCAATGCCCAATTTTCCAGTCTCACAAGGTCTTCCTGTAATTTATCACAATGTGCTTGTGATTTAACTACTCTGAACAATTTAGTATCATCTGCAAATTTGATTACCTCACTCGTCGTATTTCTTTCCAGATCATTTATAAATATATTGAAAAGTAAGGGTCCCAATACAGATCCCTGAGGCACTCCACTGCCCATTCCCTTCCACTGAGAAAATTGTCCATTTAATCTTACTCTCTGTTTCCTATCTTTTAGCCAGTTTGTAATCCACGTAAGGACATCACCACCTATCCCATGACTTTTTACCTTTCCTAGAAACCTCTCATGAGGAACTTTGTCAAACGCCTTCTGAAAATCCAAGTACACTACATCTACTGGTTCACCTTTATCTACATGTTTATTAACTCCTTCAAAAAAGTGAAGCAGATTTGTGAGGCAAGACTTGCCTTGGGTAAAGCCATGCTGCCTTTTTTCCATTAAACCATGTCTTTCTATATGTTCTGTGATTTTGATATTTAGAACACTTTCCACTATTTTTCTTGGCTCTGAAGTCAGGCTAACCAGTCTGTAGTTTCCCGGATCGCCCCTGGAGCCCTTTTTAAATATTTGGGTTACATTAGCCACCCTCCAGTCTTCAGGTACAATGGATGATTTTAATGATAGGTTACAAATTTTTACTAATAGGTCTGAAATATCATTTTTTAGTTCCTTCAGAACTCTGGGGTGTATACCATCCGGTCCAGGTGATTTACTACTCTTCAGTTTGTCAATCAAGCCTACCACATCTTCTAGGTTCACCGTGATTTGGTTTAGTCCATCTGAATCATTTCCCATGAAAACCTTCTCAGGTATGGGTATCTCCCCAACATCCTCTTCAGTAAACACCGAAGCAAAAAAATCATTTAATCTTTCCGCGATGTCCTTATCTTCTCTAAGTGCCCCTTTAACCCCTCGATCATCTAACGGTCCAACTGACTCCCTCATAGGCTTTCTGCTTCAGATATAGTTTAAAAGCTTTTTACTGTGAGTTTTTGCCTCTGCGGCCAACTTCTTTTCAAATTCTCTCTTAGCCTGTCTTATCAATGTCTTACATTTAAATTGCCAACACTAATGCATTATCCTCCTGTACACACTACTTTTAAGAGCAAACATTTATGCATTCAAATCATGTTTTCTGCACTCAGCAATGTGTTAGGGCGTTTGGGGTTTTGAACCACTGGCTCTGGAGCTGGTGGACGGGAGCTCTGCATAGTGAACTATTTTGTATGTGAGGACGTGGGGAAGCAGTAGTGTTGTTTTCCTAGGTATTGTGGGCTGGACTATGCCTAGTCGGACTCCCACTGACTATAGGTAAAGTCACCCTGTTCAGCCAATTGTTATTAATTGTCTCAGCATCTCCTGAGTGTTTCATTTGCTGGGTCTGAATAAGACTACACCGAAATATAGTGAGCTGGATTGGGTCTCTTTCTGCAGATCATCCAGTAAGGGAGCAGTCTCCATTACCGGGGTTACTTTGGTTGTTTCCCTGCAAGCTGTAAGCCAGGAAGCACATGTTTTGTATTTTATCGTTTGTTGTCTTGCATTTAAAAAAATCACTTAAAAGCACAGGTATTATGTTGTCTTTTAGACCATGACAAATTGTGCCAGCTCACAATTTGACAGACCTAACAGCTTAAACGTTTTATTTTCTTTTTTGTCAGTGGTTGCAAAATCTTTTTTTTTTTTTTAAAGATACCCATAGAGAAGGATACATTTCAGTCAGGTAGAGCTCAGCTGAGGTAGGGGTTTTAGTTCCTTTCTTGGGTGCTTTTGTGCGCATCCAGCCATTAATGCTGCTAGGGAGTGGACCACACCCTTAGTTTACTGAACTGGGAAATCCAGCCTTAGTGGTATATGAAAAACACTTTAAACTGTGAAAGGTTTTATTTTCTTCTCCTATCACGATATTAACAATGACCACACTTGAAAACCATTAAAAGCAGATGCTCCAAGTGCAATACAAAGAATTTGCCAAATCATTGCAGCAGAACTGTCAACAGCTAGAAACTGTACATACACTATTTAAACAACACTGCCAACAATTAGAGGCTGCAATAAAAAACTGATCCAACTCCTAACTTGCTACCTTCAGAGCGATTTGAGGGGAATAGAGGGCACTATAAAGGGTTTCCTACATTAATAGAATTTACATTTTCAACTTTGCCCAGAGATCTTTTCTAAGTAAAGAAACTGTGTAGGGTAATCACCCTGTTTACAGTAGGCACTCTAAAATGGGCCATCACTTTGGGATGAGAACAGAGTACAACATGGAATATGTTCCTTCAAGAGTTTAAGAAAATGCTCTCTGACCATCACCAGAAACATATGGCTGAGAGGGGCTTAATACAACTGCAACAAGAAACACTTTCCTAGTGTATGTCACCTGCTTCTGCCAGCTACAGGCAGATATGGGTTGGAATGAAAAAACAATTTGACACCAATTTCATCTGGTTTTAAGGGGAGAGATCAAGGACAGGTTGGTCTGGATCAAAACTCTCTAGAAGAGCTAATCAACACATGTATTTAGACTGGCATATGTCTGGAGGAGCGGCAAGTAGGGAAACTAGGAATCTTGGGTTGGTCACACCTCCTCCCCTCAAGGAATCTCTCTGCAATAGGAACATGATGCCCTAGAACCGATGCACTGCCGCCCCCTCTTGGGACTCAGCTTGGGGGGGGGGGGGGGGCTATAACCACAGCCTCGCTCCCACTGCCTGTGGCATGGATGTTTGAGAGATTTTTATGGCCCAGTGTCCCAATCTGGAAGTTACCCCAAGAGGTAATCTGTTTTCCCAAGGAGAGAGTCCCAATTAAGGACTTGCAGGATCGAATACACCCTTAAAACAATGGGGCAAAGGATAGAGTGGAATGGATCGTTTATGGTGTATGTTCTCAGTTGACGCAGGTTAGGCAAAGAGATCGCCTTAAGAAGACCGGATTAATACAGCAAACTTGAAATACCCGATTTTGAGAAATGGGGGAGTAGTAGCCTCTAATCCAGGGGTGGGCAATTCCGGTCCTCGAGGGCTGCAAACCAGTCGGGTTTTCAGGATATCCTTAATGAATATGCATGAGAGAGACCTGCATACACACTGCCTCAGTTGTATGCAAATCTATTTCATGCATATTCATTAGGGGTATCCTGAAAACCCGACTGGTTTGCAGCCCTTGAAGACTGGACTTGCCCACCCCTGCTCTAATCTCTTGATTGGAGATGTTTGATGCTGTGGTTGTCCCTGCCATAGCCAATTTGGGCGAGACAGTCCAATATATTTAAAAAGACCTGTGGGCAATGACCCAGAACCTTAAAGAAGGGCTGTTATCAGAATTGTGGGAGACTACAGCAGAGGCTGGGATACTCCCAGATAATTGCCATAGCCCAGTGTTTGTAGGAGAGGCCTTCACAAGGATGAAGAAGAGAGACTGCTGGCAAAAGGAGAGCCATGCTGGAGAGAAGATATGTTCCTTTGTTCCTTTTCTCCTCTTCCTGTTTTTCCCTCTCTTCTCTCGCCCCTTCTCTCTTCCTATCTGCTCCCTCCCCCCCACCCTGGTTTTTGTAATTTCCTCCTTTAGTTGTATTGTAAACCGGCATGATGTACCCACGAATGTCGATATATAAAAGCTAATAAATAAATAAATAAATTTCAGCACTGAAGAAGAGGGCCCCAAGCATTGAGTCACGTCGAGATTCTTTTGATCAGCGAAGCAGAATTGAGGAAACTTTATCAAGCCTATTCTGCCAAATGTTAACCGTGCTATATGGACAGCAGGACTGCCTTCGCACCCCTCTAAGGTGATGACCGCTGAAGAGTGACTTGTAAAAGAAGAAAACTTTTGATTTTGATTTTCTTTTCCTTTTTTAAACAAAATTTACAAATAGTGCAGAAAGGCAGAGGAAAAAAAAAAAAAGCATAACAGGCTGCCAAGGTAAAAGAGTAAAAGTGCTATGGGAGTCTTAGGATGATCTATAGGGGACAAAGGAAACCCACTGTGAGGGAGGAATCATGTTGGGCAGTTGGGATTTTGAACCGATGACCCTGGAGGTGGTGGACAGAGGAATTGGGGAAGCTGCAGTGTTACCTTTCTAGGTACTGTGGGCTGGGCTATGCTCAGCCAGGCTCCCATTGACTATAGGTAAAGCCATCCTGTTCTCCTGAGTGTTTCCTCAGATTACCCAGTAATAGATTCTGCATCTTTTGGATTATTTTGGTTGTTTCCCTGCAAGCTGTAAATCAGGTAGCACATGGTGTTTGTTTTTTATCTTTTGTCTTCTTGCATTAAAACATCACTTAAAAGCGTAGCTATTGTGTTGTCTTTTAGACCCTGACACAGTGTTTAGAGAACAAGTTTTATGTGCATAAATAGTTTTATGCATACAAAACATAATTTGTTCACATACAACATGGTTTATGATGCTAAACATATACTTTGTGCACACTTTTTCAGGATAGTGTGCTTTTTAAAACTTTTGGTGCATTAGCATTCCATTAGCTTACAGGTGAATTTTCAAAGGAGTTATGCATGTAAATGTAACTATTGTAGCAATTTTCAAAAGCCATTTACCCATGTGAAGTGCATTTAATGTGGGTAAAACCTATTGACAATTCATAGAAACTTAGAAATATAAAAATGACTGCAGAAAATGATGAACTGGTCCATCCAGACTGCCCAGAAAGCTTATGGTAGTATCTGCTGTGCAGTGTAGGTTACCCCATGCTTGTCAGTTTCCCACACCATAAAAGTCAGGGCCCTTGATTGCTGCTGAATCCAGTTCCCTGTTATGCCTTGCCGTTGAAGCAGAGAGCAATGTTTGAGTTGCATCAAAGTATCAGCTTTATTGATTAAGGGTAGTAATCGCCGCATCAGCAAGCTACCTCCAAACTTGTTTCCCCAGATCGTAAAAGTTGGGGCCCTCATTGGTTGCTGTACAAATCCAGTTCCCCTTTTCCCCCTGCCATTGAGGCAGAGAGCAATGATGGAGTTAACAGTATCAAGGCTTATTGGTTGAAGGGTGAATTTTCAAAGGCCCACGCACGTAAAAATCAGGACTTATGCGTGTGGCTGGGGCCTGCGCGCATTTTCAAAAGGGTCCAGCTATGTGTGTAAGTCCTGACACGCGCACAAGTGCTGGGCCCTAAAATGAGGCGGATGGGGAGGGACGGAGACCAACTGGGACAGCGGCATTAGCTGCTGTCCTGGCGAAGCATGTACTGGCAGCCGGCCAGTGCGCAGAAACTGCTTCTGTTTGGGAGGAGCAATAAGTAGAAAAATAAAATATTTTTGGATAGCTAGGTAGGGGGTAGGGGTAGAGAGGGGAAAGGGAAGAAAGGTTAGGCAGGGGGGAGGGAACTGGGGGTAGGCATGATTGCGTCGCTGCGCGTAATTTACTAAAATTCACCGCCCCAGGCTCACCACACACACATGTACGTGGCCAATGGGAACTGCGTGCACATGGACGCATGCACACTCCTTTTAAAATCTACCCCTAAGGGTAATAACCACCGCACCATCAAGTTACTCCATGCTCTCTTTTCTTCATTTCCATCCTCTAGCCTTTAGGGATCCACAGTATTTATCACATGCCCCTTTGAATTCTTTCACTGTTTTGGTTTTCACCACCTCCTCCAGGAGGGCATTCCAGGTATCCACCACCTTTCTCGTGAAGAAATATTTTTTTGACATTGGCATAAAGTGCATATTAGGAAGGGAATGGTGAATGATTTGGAAAATGTCATAATGCCTCTGTATCACTCCATGGTGAGACCGCACCTGAATACTGTGTACAATTCTGGTCTCTGCATCTCTAAAAAGATATAGTTGTGATGGAGAAGGTCCAGAGAAGGGTGACCAAAATGATAAAAGGGGATGGAACAGCTCCCTTATGAGGAAAGGCTGAAGAGGTTAGGGCTGTTCAGCTTGGAAAAGAGACTGCTGAAGAGGGATATGATAGAGGTCTTTAAGATCATGAGAGGGCTAGAATGGGTAAATGTGAATCTGTTATTTACTCTTTCAGATAATTGAAGGACTAGGAGGCACACCTTGAAGTTAGCAAGAAGCAAAACAAATCAAAGAAAATTATTTTTCACTCAACGTTCTGGAATGTTGCCAGAGGATGTGGTTAGTGTAGTTGGGTTTAAAAAAATGTGTGAATAAGTTCTTGGAGGAGAAGTCCATTAACTGCTATTAATCAAGTTGACTTAGGTAATAGCCCTTCTATTACTGGTATCAGTAGCATGCAATCTACTTAATGTTTGGGTAATTGCCGGGTACTTGTAGCCTGGATTGGCCAGTGTTGGAAACAGGATGCTGGGCTTGATGGACCCTTGGTCTGACCCAGTATGGGAATTTCTTATGTACTTATGTAAACCCAGTTTTAAGTGTATGTTTCTTCTGTTGCAATGAATAAAACAGGTGAAATATAAATCCCAATTCATGACCTTACCTTAACATGATAATCTATATCATTGCGAAACTCCATTACTTAGTAAATACTAGAGATGTGAATTGGAACTGAAATCCGAACCGATTCTGGTTCCGATTCACATCTATAGAGATGTGAATCGGAACTGAAATCCGAACCGATTCTGGTTCCGATTCACATCTCTAGTAAATACCTTAAATCTGTAAATTTGTTCTTTCTGTTAACTTCCTATCGACTTCACTGCTCCCAGTTGTGTATTTCCCTGTTTTATTGTAACTGCAACGTTTTCGATCCGCACCTGTTAATGTTCTTATTGTATCTTACACCCCTTATTATTTGTAAACCGGCATGATGTGATACCTTTCGCGAATGCTGGTATAGAAAAACACAAAATAAATAAATAAAATATTTTGCAATAACCTATTCTTATTATCAATCATAGCAGCTCTCTTCAAATTGGGGTAGATTTTCAAACCGCGCGATTTGGCGTAGCCGCTAAAATCCTGGATCGGCGCGCGCAAGGCTATCAATTCCGTATAGCCGGCGCGCGCCGAGCCACGCAGCCTACCCCCGTTCCCTCCGAGGCCGCTCCGAAATCGGAGCGGCCTCGGAGGGAACTTTCTTTTGCCCTCCCCTCACCTTCCCCTCCCTTCCCCTACCTAACCCACCCGCCTGGCCCTGTCTAAACCCCCCCCTTACCTTTGTCGGGGGATTTACGCCTCCCGGAGGGAGACGTAAATCCCCGCGCGCCAGCGGGCCGCTAGCGCGCAGGGACGTGACCTGGGGGCGGGTCCGGAGGGCGCGGCCACACCCCCAGACCGCCCCGGGCCATAGCCACGCCCCCGGGCCCGCCCCCGGAACACTCCCGACACGCCCCGAAAACGCCACGCGGTTCGGGCCCGCCCCCCCCCGACAGGCCCCCCTCAGAAAACCCCGGGACTTACGCGAGTCCCAGGGCTCTGCGCGCGCCGGTAGGCCTATGTAAAATAGGCTCACCGGCGCGCAGGGCCCTGCTCG
The DNA here is from genome assembly GCF_901001135.1 of Rhinatrema bivittatum. Lineage (NCBI taxonomy): Eukaryota > Metazoa > Chordata > Amphibia > Gymnophiona > Rhinatrematidae > Rhinatrema > Rhinatrema bivittatum. The sequence continues at coordinate 125,664,213 of NC_042624.1, read as the reverse complement.
CCTAAATCCGCCCGGATTTGGGCGGATTTAGGCGAGCAGGGCTCTTAAAATCCGCCCCATTGCTTTTAAGCTAACTTTTGATAGTATTTATTTGCATTATTTATATTCTGCAGCTATACATAGTATTCACTGCAGATAACAGAAAATATTCACAGTCACCAATAGTTAAAATGTACATTAACAATCTAAACAATTATGATTTCCAGCCAAAATGATTCCATGCTCTCATAGGATGAAAGCAGTTATAGTATGAGTCCTATAACCCTCTGAAGTTTTTGGTTAGGTCATAGACCTGTGATTTGCTTGGTTTTTGTTCTCAGATCTGCTGCCTCTGTCTTAAGGGTCTCAACAACACTAAAGTAATCCCACCACTTAGTGGTTTATAAAATGTTATTCTGGGTCAGATCAAAGATACATCAAGCCCAGTATCCTGTTTTTAACAGTGGCCAATCCATGTCAAGAGTATCTGGCAGAATCCCAGAAAGTTGATAGATTCTATCCTGCTTATTGCAGGGATAAGCAGTGGATTTCTACAATTCCACCTTATTGGTTTATGGAATTTTCTTCCAGGAACTTGTCTCTTTCTGAGGACAAGCAGGATAGCAGTCTACACACATGGGTGACACCATCTGATGGAGCCCAGCACAGAAAACTTATAGGCTCCAGAACTGAACACAGTACTCCGGGTGAGGTCTCATCAAGGACCTGCACAGGGGCATCATCACCTCCTTTTTCTTACTGGTTATTCCTCACTCTGCAGCCCTGCATTCTTCTAGCTTTAGCTATTGCCTTGTCACATTGCTTTGCCACGTTCAGGTCACCAGACAGTATCACCCCAAGGTCTTTCTCCCAGTCCATACACATTAGTCTTTTACTGTCCATTATATATAGCTCTTTTGGATTACTGTACTCCAGATGCTTGACTCTGCATTTCTTGGCATTGAATCTCAGCTACCAAATTCTCAACCAGTCTTCTAGCTTTCTTAAATCACTTTTCATTTTCTCTACTCCTTCAGGCATGTCCACTCTGTTGCAGATCTTAGTATCATCCACAAATAGACAGATCTTTCCTTCTATCCCTTCTGCAATGCGACTCCCAAAGTTATTGAACAGAACCGTTCCCAAAACTGATTCCTGTGGTACTACTCTTAATCTCGTTCTTTCTTCAGAGAAGGTTCAATTTACCATTGCATGCTGTGAGTCTACCAGTTTGCAATATACACCACTAACTTTGCACCTACTCCCAAGCTTCTCATTTTGTTCACGAGTCTCTTATGCAGGACTATATCAAAAGCCTTACTAAAATCCAAATAAATAATATTGAACACTCTTCCCTGATCCAATTCTCTAGTCACCCAATCAAAAAAAATCAATCAGATTTGTCTGACAGGACCTTCCCCTGGTGAATCCATGCTGCCTTTGGTTGAGCAACCCCCGGATTGTAGATAGTTCACTATCCTTTCCTTCAACAGAGTTTCCATTAATTTTTCCACCACCAAGGTGAGGCTAACCATCCTATAGTTTCCAGCCTCCTCTCTGCTCCCACTTTTGTGAAGTGAGCCACCGCCACTCTTCTCCAATCTCGTGGTACCACTCTCATTTTCAGGAATCTATTGAATAGCATATCTCTGAGCTCCCTCTGTATCCTGGGATGTACTTCACCTGGCCCCATTGCCTTGTCCACTTTCAGTTTTCCTAACTTTTCCCATACATTCTCTTCTGTAAATGGAGTTTAGTCTAAACCACTCTCGTTTACAGTCTTGTCAACCAGTGACAGTCCTTCTCCAGGGTCGTCTTTAGTGAACATCGAACTGAAGTTTTGTTTTGTTTTTTTTTATTATTTCTGCCATTTCTTCATCTCTCTCCAGAGATTGATCTTTGCCACCTTTCAATTTCACTATACTACTTTGGACCTTTCTCTGATATATCTGAAAAATATTTTGTCATCTCACTTTACCTCTTAGGCAATCTTTTCATCCTCGACATTTTGCTTTCTTGATTTCTTCATCTCCCTCACTTTCACAGATATTCTTCCCTGTGTTCCTCTTTTTGGGATCCTTTATACTTCTTGAATGCTATTCTTTTTGCCTTTATTTTTTCAGCCACCTCCTTTGAGAACCAGGTCAGTTTCTTATTCCACTTACTTTTGTTTACTTTTCTAACATATAAATTTGTTGCCTTTGTAATTGTTCCTTTTAGTTTGACCCACTATTCCACCTCTAGTTTTACCTCATGGTATGTCCCCATTTTGACAAAGTCTGTATTTTTGAAATTCAAAGTTTGGAACTTCATGTGACCTCTCTGTAACCTATTTGCGATATCAAACCATAGCATTTGTTGATCACTGGAGTTCAGGTGGGCACCCACCTGGACATTAGAGACATTATCCCCATTGGTGAACAGTAGGTCGAGTACAACTCCCTCCCTTGTGGATTCCATTACCATTTGTTTGAACAGTGCTCCTTGCAAAACATCCACTGTCCCTCTACTTCTGGTAGATTCCACAGAAGGGATTCTCCAGTCTATATATGGCAGATTAAAATCTCTAACAAGCAACGCTTCTTTCTTCTTTCTCACCCTTTGGATGTCTTCGACTAGATCTCTGTCTAGTTCTTCTGTTTGAGTTGGAGACCTATAGATCACATCAGTAAAAATGGAGGCACCATCTTCATTTTTTAGAATTGTCCATAATGCTTCTTCTTTACCCCATGTCCCGTGCAATTCAATTGCTTGGATATTGTTTTTGACATAAAGAACTACTCTTCCCCTTTTTCTGTCCTCTCTGTCCTTCCTTGTCATAGCCAGGAATGGCCGTATTCCAATCATGAGACTAAATGAACCAGATTGCTGTAACAGCAACAGGCCAAGCGCCTTCAGATCCATTCCTTGGTGCCATGAATACTTTTGAGAGAAGTATGTTTCAGGAAGTTGTGCTCATCACCCGCATAGTGGCCTACCAGCTCTTCATGGTCCAGTATATGCGAGATATCCTGAAGAAGGTGCAGGAGGTAGCTGAACAGCTGCAGCAAGTGCTGCAGGATACCTTCCAGTCACTGGTGCACAAGGGTCTAGAATGCTGAAAACACGAGGTGTGCTTGACTTCCAGTGCTTTTGAGGCAACATAGAGAGTCTCTGCTGCAGCGATCAGCACTACAGTCTCGCCTGGCTTTGGGCGTTAGATCTCCATCAGGTAGTGCAAGAATGACTTGCTGACATGCCGTGTATAGAAGGTAATCTCTTCGGAGATAAGGTAAAGGATGCAGTGATTCTATTTGTGATACTCCAGCAGTTCTCCGCTGGTTCTCAGGACCCATCCTCCTCATCCAGGAGGCCTTTGAAATCTGGCCCCAGGAAGTCTGTCTTCCACCTGAAGAGACATTATCCTCTGCCATCGTGGTCCCGTCAGCAGCAACAATCTCCTTGTAGCTGTCCAAGGCAACAAAGGGCCCCAAAATTGTCTGTCAACTCTGTGGACAGGGTTTTGATTGGATCAAAGAAAGTGTAGCCAAGACCATCATACCTGTGGCGATGGACTTTCCGGTTGGGGGCAGGCTGCAGTTTTACGCAAACCAGTGGTCCAGTATAACATTGGTCTTCATTATTTGATTCCATTTTGGGGCCCAGTAGCACTTCAGGAAGTGCTTTTGTCAGAGCTCTCATCCCTCTTAACGGCCATAGTGGTCGAGTGCATTCCACCAGAGCAGAGAGGGCAGGGATTTTACTCCCGGTACTTCCTGATTCCAAAGAAAACCAGGAGGCTCTGTTCAATCCTAGACTTAAGGCATTAAACACATTTCTAGAAAGAGAAAAGTTCAAGATGGTTTCCCTTTGCTCTCTGATCCCTTTCCTGCAAAAAAGGGATTGGTTTTGCTTTCTCGATCTAAAAGACACATATACTTGCATCAAGATCTTCCCTGGCCACTGGAAGTATCTCCAATTCGTGGTGTGAAAACAGTCCACCCAGCTTTTAGTTTCTTTTGATCAGAACAGGCTGGGCATCACTGTTGCTAAGCAGATGCTTTCCAGTTGGCTAGCATACTGCATCTCCTTCTGATATGCCCAGGCGAGACTGTATCTTGGGGGTCATATCAAGGCTCACTCTGTTCAAGCCATGGCAGTGTCGATGGGCCACTTGTGAGCAGTCCCCATGGAGGAGCTCTGCAGAGCTGTGATGTGGACTTCTGTCCACTCATTGACTTTTGATTACTGTCTGGATAGGGATGGCTGAAGTGACAGAAGGTTTGGCCAATCAGTTCTTTGGAAATTGAGATTTAGAACCCAGCTGTTTCTGCCCAGTGCCTATTTGTTTATTTTATTTCAATACTGTTTATCAAAAATCTAAATGGTTTACATTTTTCTCACACAATTATTTTACCCAAAAATCAAAAATACAAATAATAAAAACATTTATTTATTTATTTAAAATCTCTCATAAACCGTCATTAAGTTATTTACCATCACAACGGTTTACAGGAAGGCACATATAGTAAAAAACAGTATTTAAACCAGTTAAAACATTATAAAAAGTGCCAAAAATGGTTCGGTAACAAAGTGTATTTAAATATACAATTATATGATGAGTTTGTTTGACTTGTCCTTGTGCTACATGTGTTAAAGTTTACCTTACATGTAGGTCTCTCTTGTATTTCATATTCTACATAAAGTTATCAGTGAGATGTTGGATAAAAAAAAATAAAATAAAAAATTCTTGCGGCAGAGTTTTGTAATATCTGAAGTGGTCTTATGGTCGTATATGGTAGTCCCGATAATAGAGCATTGCAGTAATCAGTGCTTGCAAAAATTAGTGCTTGTAAGACAGTTCGAAAATTTGTTAGTGTTAATAAAGGTTTTAACTTCCTTAGTACCATTAATTTGGCGTATCCTTCTTTAACTTTGAGTGATATGTGTTGTTTAAGGTTCAGTTCTGGGTCTATTATTACGCCAAGGTTATAATATAAAAATAAACATCCAGTAATACAAGTTAAAAATAAACAAGCTGTTCAGGCTGTCCTCCTGTTTTTGTTTGTTGTGCCTGTTGGCACCTGTTTTATTGATCCCCTTTTCTGTTTGGGAGGCTGCCTGTAGCTAGGGATTCACCCATGTGCGAGGTCTGCCATCCTGCTCGTCCTCAGATAGTTACTTACCTGTGATAGGTGTTATCTGAGGGCAGCAGGATATCAGTCCTCACAAGACCCACTCACCTCCCCATGGAGTGGGGGCTGCACTTCATAGATTCCATTCTTTATTATTTTATTGAATTCTATGAAATAAGACTGAGACCACCCCATGTAGGTAAGTGGTAGATTGCTCAGAGAGGCTCAGTCAAAGTTCTAGAAACTTTGATACAAGTTTTCTGTGCTGGGCTCCATCGGATGATGTCACCCATGTATGAGGATTGACATCCTGCTGTCCTTAGAGAACACCTGTTACAGGTAAATAACTGTACTAAACCTTTTTAAAACCCAGCTACACTAAGAGCTTTCACCACATCCTATAAGCTGTTGTCTCATATAGTTTTATTTGCATCAAATATGGGCAGTGCCCCTCAACATGGCTGCCTCCACAGGCAAAACTGCACATTATATAAGTACTGTGCCCTTGTTACCAAAAATTATTACTAATCCTGCACTTGGAGTCATGCTACTTTAAGTTCAGTAAAAAAAAAACAACAATACATCGTGGCTTTTTATCTAGCCTTCCCCTGAGATCTACATTTTCGCAGCCGAACTACCTGAACTCCACGAGGAGAGTAATCCTCCTTGAGACCATGTGGGCGATAAGGCAGAATATCAAATAAGAACCTAAGAACATAAGACTTGCCATATTGGATCAGGCCAAAGGTCCATCAAGCCCAGTATCCGGTTTCCAAGACGGCTGAGGGGGGATATGATAAAGGTGTTTAAAATCATGAGAGGTGTAGAACGGGTAGATGTGAATCGGTTATTTACTCTTTCGGATAGTAGAAAGACTAGGGGGCACTCCATGAAGTTAGCAAGTAGCACATTTAAAACTAATCGGAGAAAGTTCTTTTTCACTCAACGCACAATAAAGCTCTGGAATTTGTTGCCAGAGGATGTGGTTAGTGCAGTTAGTTTAGTTGGGTTCAAAAAAGGTTTGGATAAGTTCTTGGAGGAGAAGTCCATTAATGGCTATTAATCAAGTTTACTTAGGGAATAGCCACTGCTATTAATTGTATCAGTAGCATGGGATCTTCTTAGTGTTTGGGTACTTGCCAGGTTCTTATGGCCTGGATTGGCCACTGTTGGAGACAGGATGCTGGGCTTGATGGACCCTTGGTCTGACCCAGTATGGCATGTGCTTATGTTCTTGGCCACACATGGCTTAGAGGCCTGAATATGGTCAAATTGTTCTACGATAGGGGTCCATGATCCAAAAATAATAAGTTAGACTTTTTTTTAATTGGACTAAGATTACATTTTTTGACTAACTTTTGGGAGCAACAAAAAAAGAGCAGGTCAAAGCAAAAGATGATTTTGCTTGAACATACAAGTGAGCCATAGATTATGTAGATTTGAAAGAGAAATTACAGACTTTTCAGCTTCTTTAAATTATGACTTTTAATCCTGCTGCCTGGCTTTTCTCCTTCTGGAGGCTGCTGTTTGTAGGCACGTCCCTCACTGTGGCATGTTTCTTCTCATTCCAGCATGCCATTACCTTGCTGAACGTTTCTTACAATTGTTGGGCCATCTTTCATCTCCATAGTGAGATGGGATTTGTGCTAGAATGTGTGTGTTGCGACTCGGCGTGCAAACATTTTTATTGTTAAAGTTCTAGCTGTTGATGAGAGGTTTACTCAGCTTTAGCTGCAGGGCATACCTTTGTTTCCCATCTTTGCTGATCTTTTGTATTACACTGATCTTCTTTGTATAAAATCAGCTTCGAGCCCAGAGAAACAACTTCTAATAAGCTGAATTTTATTGGTCTGACCCAGTATGGCAGTTTCTTATGTTCTTATCTTATTTTCATTTGGAGGAATAGATAGGAAAAGATATTTCTTGCAAAAATATACTTATAGGAAGCAGGGGTTTTCTGATAAATACAATATTATATTAAGAATTGCTTTTAAATAGAGGAGCAAGCTGAGACTTTGAAAAGATATTCTTATAAAAGTATTTCTTACTAGTGGAATAAATTGTACTGCATGTTCTGTCTTGTGTCTGAACCTCTTACTTGAATCAATGTTTACTCATCTTATCGCTGAATCCCAGAGCCAGTCAAACTGGATGAAAAATGGGGCTGGTTTTATTGCAGCCTTGTCCCTCCCTTGGTTCTCACGCACGTCAATATTTTCTGGTAAGGAAAGTGAGAAAAGTGGCAGCATCCTCCTCTGCCTACAAGTAGCAAAACTGTAACCTGTGCTTTGTCACTTCATGAATTAATCATGACTGCTAGCCATGCCTTTCATGCAGTTAGATTAGTAAACCTTCTTCTGCCAATTCCTACAGTTGAGACACACATGAATGATTTTCTAATTTTCATTAACTATTACAGTAAAACATTTAATTTGAGAGAAGGCGGAGTCAGGATGTTTGGATTTAAAAGTATTCTCAAAGAGATCAGTTTGTAAGCAGGATTTGAATACAGCCGGAGGGGGAAGCAAGATGCATCAAGTCACAGAGCGCAGTCTGCACCAGCAGGACACACAATCAGGGGGAGAGAAGAAGTAATATGCAAGCCAATGTAGGGATAACAGGGCTATAATAATGCTGGAGGAAGGTCAACTGAGTAGCTGAAGTTTGAACAGAATATAGCAGAGTGAGACAATTTAGTGGAAGCCTGTGAGGAGGACGTTATAGTGGTCTAAGGAGGCAATGAGATTTTTGTAGTGTGGACAGGAAGGAAAGAGTGGATTTTAGTAATGCAGAAAAAGAAACATCTTTTAGCAGTGCTTTGGATGTTCTGAAAGGAGAGAGATGAGTCAAAGATAACTATAAGGTTGCAGGCCAAGGGGACAGGGGAGGATGACAGTTTTATCTTCTGAGATAGAAAATAGGAAAGGGGGGAGAGAAATATGGAAGGCTATTGTTGATCTTTTGGAATTCAGTGGTTAAAGGAAGCTTTTCTTCCATCCTCTCTCCTTTTTTGACTTCAAATTTTACAGTACTGATCCTCTGCTTATATTTCTTGTTTGAAATGCTACTGATCTAGAATTTGCATATTTTTAGTTTCACAGAATCTGAAATGTTTACAGTTTTCATAAGTAGTTCTACAATTGAGTAAAAATTGCTCAAAATCCTAAAGATTTCTTATTCATAAGATAATAGGGCATTCATGGAAAATTCCTTCGATAAGTTTAGCATATATATATATAAATACAATCAAGCTATTCTTAATGTGCAAAAACTCTTCTGTGAGGTATGAAAGAATAAAATGGAGAAAATTAATAGAAAATGTGCAGATTGAAATCTGCTTTTATTGCAGATTTGTATTTAAAAAACAACTTGTTTAAAAAAAAAAAAAAAAAAAAAAGATAGCATTACAAGGAAATTCAATAACATCCAGTTGTTTATCTGCTTGATGTGAAGATAAATGACCTCACACATAGAGTTGGCAACTTTCAATCAAGAAAATTCCGAACACTTGGATGCGCCGAGTAAAACTTTTGCCAATGGTATCCTACTTCCACACATTATTACATTCTCCCCACACCCCATTTTGGAAAACATGCATTTATTTAAAGAGGAATGAAAAATATTAGTCATTTATTAAGTCACACATATTTTATAATAACTGAGTGTAAATATAGCAATGTAAAGTATTTTTTAGTCTGGATGGGTTTTCTTTCTTTATTGAACTTCCAACCTTTGTGCAAATACATAACATGTTCTAAAGAAAATGTTTTACAAAATTTATTTGCAAAAGTCTGCACAGCCTTGTTTTCTATTCACATTCTGCTATCTAAAAGAAAACCTCTAAGTGTTTGAATATCCTTTGTGACATACAGGCCGATACAGTACAGTGCACTCCGGAGCACACTGTTAACCTGCCCTTGGATGCGCGTTTTCCCTTACCCCTTATTCAGTCCAACCTGCGGAACCTAATAGCACCCTCAACATGCAAATGCATGTTGAGGGCGCTATTAGGTATTCCAGCGAGATACAAAAAGTAAAATGTGCAGCCAAGCCGCATATTTTACTTTAAGAAATTAGCGCCTACCTTTGGGTAGGCGCTAGTTTCTGCCGGCAACGGAAAGTGCACAGAAAAGCAGTAAAAATTGCTTTTCGGTGCACCCTCCGACTTAATATCATGGTGATATTAGGTCGGAGGTCTCGAAGAGTAAAAAAAGTAAAAAAGAAAAAAAATTTTTTAATGGGCCGGTGGCTGTCTGGTCAAAACCGGACGCTCAATTTTGCGGAAAGATTAAATGATTTCTTTTCTTCGGTGTTTACTGAAGAGGATGTTGGGGAGGTACCCGTACTGGAGAAGGTTTTCATGGGTAATGATTCAGATGGACTGAACCAAATCACGGTGAACCTAGATGTGTAGACCTGATAGACAAACTGAAGAGTAGTAAATCACCTGGACCAGATGGTATACACCCCAGGGTTCTGAAGGAACTAAAAAATGAAATTTCAGACCTATTAGTAAAAATTTGTAACCTGTCATTAAAATCATCCATTGTACCTGAAGACTAGAGGATAGCTAATGTAACCCCCATATTTAAAAAGGGCTCCAGGGGCGATCCGGGAAACTACAGACCGCTTAGCCTGACTTCAGTGCCAGGAAAAATAGTGGAAAGTGTTCTAAACATCAAAATCACAGAACATATAGAAAGACATGGTTTAATGGAACAAAGTCAGCATGGCTTTACCCAAGGCAAGTCTTGCCTCACAAATCTGCTTCACTTTTTTGAAGGAGTTAATAAACATGTGGATAAAGGTGAACCTGTAGATGTAGTGTACTTGGATTTTCAGAAGGCGTTTGACAAAGTTCCTCATGAGAGGCTTCTAGGAAAAATAAAAAGTCATGGGATAGGTGGCGATGTCCTTTCGTGGATTACAAACTGGCTAAAAGACAGGAAACAGAGAGTAGGATTAAATGGACAATTTTCTCAGTGGAAGGGTGTGGGCAGTGGAGTGCCTCAGGGATCTGTATTGGGACCCTTACTTTTCAATATATTTATAAATGATCTGGAAAGAAATACAACAAGTGAGGTAATCACATTTGTAGATGATACAAAATTGTTCAGAGTAGTTAAATCACAAGCAGATTGTGATAAATTGCAGGAAGACCTTGTGAGGCTGGAAAATTGGGCATCAAAATGGCAGATGAAATTTAATGTGGAGAAGTGCAAGGTGAGCATATAGGGAAAAATAACCCATGCTATAGTTACACAATGTTAGGCTCCACATTAGGTGCTACTACCCAAGAAAGAGATCTAGGCGTCATAGTGGATAACACATTGAAATTGTCGGTTCAGTATGCTGCAGCAGTCAAAAAAGCAAACAGAATGTTGGGAATTATTAGAAAGGGAATGGTGAATAAAACGGAAAATGTCATAATGCCTCTGTATCGCTCCATGGTGAGACCGCACCTTGAATACTGTGTACAATTCTGGTTGCTGCATCTCAAAAAAAGATATAATTGCGATAGAGAAGGTACAGAGAAGGGCGACCAAAATGATAAAGGGAATGGAATAGCTCCCCTATGAGGAAAGACTAAAGAGGATAGGACTTTTCAGCTTGGAGAAGAGACAGCTGAGGGGGGATATGATAGAGGTGTTTAAAATCAAGGTGTAGAACGGGTAGATGTGAATCGGTTTTTTACTCTTTCGGATAATAGAAAGACTAGGGGGCACTCCATGAAGTTAACATGTGGCACTTTTAAAACTAATCTGAGAAAGTTCTTTTTCACTCAACGCACAATTAAACTCTGGAATTTGTTGCCAGAAAATGTGGTTAGTGCAGTTAGTATAGCTGTGTTAAAAAAAAGGATTGGATAAGTTCTTGGAGGAGAAGTCCATTGCCTGCTATTAATTAAGTTGACTTAGTAACCACCGCTATTACTAGCAATGATAACATGGAATAGACTTAGTTTTTAGGTACTTACCAGGTTCTTATGGCCTGGATTGGCCACTGTTGGAAACAGGATGCTGGGCTTGATGGACTCTTGGTCTGATCCAGTATGGCATGTTCTTATGTTCTTAATGTATCCTTGAAAGATACTAATGAAACAGGATAGTTAGGGCATCCCAACAGAGAGGTTCCAATAAAAGCAAACGTAGTCCATGTGCCTATATGTAAAAGATCACCTGAGCTAAAGATTTCCAAATTATCCCTATCAACTAAAAAGCAGGTTGTTAATACAATAAAAAAATACACTTTGAAAGGTATGTATGCCAATGCCAGAAGTCTAAGAAGTAAGATGGGAAAGTTGAGTGTATAGCAGTAAATGATGAGATTGACATAATTGGCATCACAGAAACCTGGTGGGAGGAGGATAACCAAGTGCTATATCAGGGATAACCAAGTGCTATATCAGGGATAACCAAGTGCTATATCAGGGATAACCAAGTGCTATATCAGGGATAACCAAGTGCTATATCAGGGTACAAGTGCTATATCCGGGTACAAATTATATCACAATGATAAGGAGGATCAACTTGGGGCGGTGTGGCACTTTGTCCGGGAGGGTATAGAGTCCAATAGGATAAAGATCACACAAGAGACTAAATGCTCAGTAGAATCTATATGGGTAGAAATCCCATGTGTGTTGGGTAAGAGTATAGTGATAGGAGTGGACAAAGTGGTCAGACAGATGATGAAATGCTAAGAGAAATCAGGGAAGCTAACCAATTTGGCAGTGCAGTAATGATGAGATATTTCAGTTGTTGCGGCAGTGCTAGGGAGCGATCCCGCTTTCAGGGAGGGTGGTATGCCCTTGGACCACGACGAGACTGCAGAGAGGAGCTCCGTGGAAGCACCGAGGCAGGTGAGAGGTATCCCAGCACAGGCACACAGGCAGAAGACTAGGGACTCGGACCTCCGCCAAACCTGATGCATCAGTAGAGACCCAACAACGCAATGCTGGTCTCTGGGGTAGCCCTCCAGCCACTTGATAGCCCTTTCGGACATGCTGTATGGGAACGGCAAATGTGCCAGGATAGACCGAAGTCGAGGGCAGATGATAGAACTGAAATAAGATGAGACTTGAAGACTGAAGACAATCAGACGATACATGGAGGCGAGGATCAGACGAGGGCTTGATAAGGATGAAGCAAGGCTGAAGAGAAGATCATCAGGGACACTAATGAAGACACTTGCTGAGTGGAAAGATGACAGAGTTAACCCAGTATGAAGGTATCCAGCCAAGACTCGTAGCAGCAACCATCCTGAACTGAGGCTTCGGGGACCCGGCATGATCGGCACGGCCAATCATAAGAAGCGGAGGCTTCAGACCCAACACGGAAGATTAATCAGAAGGTCAGCCGAAGTTGAAGGGAAGACAGCCCACTAGGAGGCAGATCCAGAACCAGGATATCCGAAAAAGAGGCTACCCTGACGAGGGCGCCAAAGAGTCAGTAGGCTTCCTTGATGAAAGAGCAAAAAAGGTCTGAACGCTTGACAGCAAAAAGAACTGAAGACGGAGACATTAAAAAGGATTCTGAAGACGAAGACAACTTAACAAGAAGACGTCTGGCACGTCAGGACATCTGGACTTTAACCCCCAGGACACTCAGTCAAGAGCATCGCGAAGGTGTCAAGTGAACTGGAGAACAAGACATCTGGACTTCGGGCCACCAGGTTACCCAACAAAGAGCATCGAGGAGGCTCCGAGAGGCAGGACAACAGGATAACAGACTTCAGGAAAGGACAGGACATCGGAAGATGAGGACTTCAGGAAGATCTGAAGATGAAGACATCAGGAGGGTCAGACGACGAAGACATCTGAAGACGAGGACTTAAGATCCGGCGAGAGACCAAACATGGAACGAAGATGAGACGAAGGGTCAGAAACCACAAAGGAATTCCCACGAAGAATGAAAGAGGGAGCTATTTTAGATTTAATTCTTAGTGGAATGCAGGATTTGGTGAGGGGAGGTAACTGTGGTGGGGCCACTTGTCAATAGTGATCATTTATTTAGTTATTTATTTGAAACTTTTATATACCGATAACCGTTTGCACATCGTATCGGTTTACAGATAACTTAAAACTATGATAGAGTAACTATCAATTAGGCATGGCCTTTACAGGGAACAATTAACAATTTTACATAAGAACAAGGTAATTAATTATTGGAATATATATAAAATAAATTAAGAAAGTACAGAATAAACGGGATATTGGTTATAGCAAATAATATAAAATACTATGTACAAGGTTGTGTTAAAAGGATTAGAGGGGGTAACAGGATAAGAGGGATAAAGGGATAAGGCATGAGGGGGGAAGGGGGGAAGGGGGGAGGAGGAGGGTAAAGAGGTTGATAGGGAAGGTCATAGGGGACAGTTTGTGGGGGACACCCACGGAGATGTCTCTCGCACCAAGGTTGTGGGAGATTGACAGGATCATGTCTAAGCAGGGTTCAAAATTATACAACAGCTTTCCAAAAGGACAAATTGGATCATAACATGATCAAATTTAAACTAATAACTGGAAGGGGGACAATAAGTAAATCTACAGCTCTAACATTGCATTTTCAAAAGGGAAACTTTGATAAAATGAGGAAAATAGTTAGAAAAAAACTGAACGGTGTAGCTGCAACGGTTAAAAGTGTTCAATAGGCTTGGACATTGTTTAAAAATACAATCCTAGACGCGCAGTCCCAATGTATTCCGTGCATTAAGAAAGGTGGAAGGAAGGCAAAATGATTATTGTCATGGTTAAAAGGTAAGGTGAAAGAGGCTATTTTAGCCAAAACAAATCCTTCAAAATTTCCACGGGACACAGGTTCAGTTTCCAAACCCTTTTGCATCACTGATTGGTTTATATATATTGAAAAAGGAAGCCACTCAGAGAACACTAGTAAAAATGACAGGAGGTGGGTGGCACCTTATAGACTCACCAATTTATTGAGCCATGAGCTTTCCAGGACAGAGTCCTCTTCAGATACTAGCAGACTCTGTCCTGGAAAGCTCATGGCTCAATAAAATGGTGTCTATAAGGTATCACGTGCTTCATGTCATTTGTGCTACAGCAGACTAACACGGCTATCCCTCTGAATAATAGAACACAAGTGGAAACTTTAATACAAGCAAAATATTACAGATGTAATCCTAAGTTTTTTTGTTTATCAAAAATGCTTATATAGTAAAATAACATGGAGCAAACATATCATAAAAGCTTTTCACATATTATTTAACTGACCATAATCATTAAGAGAGCATGACTTGTCCAGAAAAATACCTAGATTTCTGGGGGCTTGTGCGAGTACATTTGTTTCAATAACCTGCATTCACATCCTAAAGAATCCTCTGCTTCCTACAGTCTAATCCTCTCTGGGTTTCTGAAAAGAGAGCTGCTGATTTAATTTTAACTGCTCCTCCCTGGTCAAATCATTATTTACCTGCTTTTTCCCTAAGACTATCTATCCCAGGGCATTCAGACTTTGGCTGGAGGCGAGGTAAGTAAGTATTATTGTGGCCCCATTGGTCCTGCTAAATTAACATCTGAATGCAGGGAGGTAGTAGTGCCCATAGTGCACAGTGATGCACAGGCACCACCAGCTTTAAAAGGGGGTGTGCCGTGCACCACTGACTTTACACACAGTCATCCCACTCTGATACCTGCCTCCTCTTTTCCTCTTTGCTCCCCCAAATCCTATTTTTCCCCTTTTCTTCCCTTGCCTCAACTGCTACTTTGAATCATTGGGCTCCTTTCTCCTGTAGCCCCCACGGTGAAACATCCCCTGTTTGAACCACAGGGCTCTGTATCTACAAAGTCATGCAAAGCCCTGTTCAGACAGGGGATGTTTCACCATGGGGGTTCAGGAGGGAGCAGTGCCAGTATTTAAGCTGCAGCCCAAACAATTTAAAGGTGTTGGGTGGGGCAGAAGCAGAGATGTGAAAGTGCAGGGGAAGATTGAGCCTGAGGTGGAGAGCAGAGCATGAGAAGAATGGGATTTGGAGACTCAAGGAGAGAAGATACTGGGATGGAGAGCAGGGGAAAAACAGGGAGAGAAGTCTTTTCAGGGTACGATAAGAGCTGGAACTCAGAGTTGGGAGACAGAGCAGTGCACTGTGAATGGGATGCAGGGGGGGGACTTGGTGATTGGGTGGATATTAGTGGGGAAAGTTAGATTGACTGAGAGGAGAGGCGTATGAGAGAGGGGCTAAAGGGTGGAGAAGGATTGAGAAGTGCTGTGAATGGCCTGGAGGACTAGAGAGGGGGTAAAATGCAGTGGAATTGGATTGGGGTGTTGTGGAGGGGTCTGTGAAAGGGTGATTAAAGGTAGGAATGGGCCTGGGAGGTGGTGAAATAGGCTGGTAGGGGATAAGACATAGAAGAATGAATGACAGGGAAAGGAGCAGGGGTTGGTGAGGGGATGAGAATAGGGTGAGTTCACCGGGTGGAGGAAATAGGGAACTAGGGTGGTTGAAAGAGAAAAGGCACTAGGATGCTGGAAAAGGAGTGAGAGACAGGGGAAATAGGAGGGCTAGAGAGGGTTGGGTAGGAGATGGAAAACTGATAAGAGATGTGAAGAAGTTTACTGAGGATTGGAGGGTTAGAGAGGGGAGAAGAGGGGTGAAATTGAGTAGATGGGAGAAAAGGGAAGAATCAATGTCTGAGGCAGAAGTAGGGAAGGAAGGGAAGAAGCGAGGAGGAGAGAAGAAATGGAAAGTGGAATGGAGAAAGACTAAAGAGAGAGACCAGGACTAACTCAATCACATACAAATAAAATTCCCAGTTTTTAGAGACTAGAATATGTCAGTTTGGAAAGATGAATTTCTTACATCTTTGCATTTTGCTCAGTTCAGGAGGAAATGCATTTCTGTTTTTCTCTGGTGTTGCACTGCATGCAGAGTTGGGCTTCTTGGGGTTTCCATTTCAGTTTTTGTTTTCATTTTTCTGTTTTTAATTTGTGGTCCTTATTTTGTATAAGGTCAGGGTTGGTTTGTGCGTGTGTGTGACTGAGGTGAGGGATTCTGCTGGCATGAAATGTCAGGTTTGCTCTGTTTTTCCAGTAGAAGGTGTATTGGTGTTCTAGGTCTTTAGTAATATTTGCAGTGCTACCTCGTCTCAGGTACAGTTGCTGCTGTTTGAGTCTGGAGTTTATGATTTGGCAGGTTTTCTTATAGGTTCTGAGTGTCTCTTTTTGAAGGGCTTTGTGTTACTTCACAAAGCTTCTGGCAGAAGGTGTTTGAGTACTTGTTATTGAGGTGACACCAGAATTTGAATTTTTTTAATATGATTAGTTGGTAAGGGCCTGTCTCTTGGAGAGTGTATCCCTTTTGGGTATCGCAGTGGGGGCCTTGAGCCATTTTTGACTGCTGGCACCTGTTACTGATAAGGTATGCTCTGGGCTGCCTCCCACATCAAAGGCTGGCTCAATGTCAGGTGTGTTGGAATGTCAAAGGAGACATTTCGAGCCAGGCCTTTGTTAATATCAGGCTAGGGAGGCAGCTCAGAGGGCTGGTCACACGTCAGAACATTTTCTAATGCACCACTAACGTCAGTAGACACCCTACGCCCCTGTCTTAATGGTTCTTGGTTCAGAATACGGAAAGCTCTTGCTCAGTCCTTTATTACCCTATTAGCTAAAGTCACTAAGTCCGTACCTCCACTTAAAATTAAAACTGTACTCAGATATTTAATAGACTATCCTGGTTTTTTCAAGCGCTGACCTCTAAAAATAAAAATAAAACAAAACAAAAAACGGACTGTGCTTAGAGCCAAGCATAAGTGGCACAAGTGTTATACCCCAGCTCTTAAGGAACAATTGAATTAGGCTCGATTTACAGATCTTTTTTTGAAGCTAGCAGGAAGCCTTATTTTACTATACAATTGCAATCGGCTTTTAATCATCCATGGGAATTATTTTGTATTGTAAATGGCTTATTACATATTTCAAAAAGTGCTAATTCAGAAAACCAGCTTGACTGTGGAAAATTTACTAATTATTGCTCCGAAAAGGTATCTCAGTCTCTAGGATCCACATATACTGTAAATCTGAGTACCCCAGTGTGTTTGAACATAACAAACAGTTTCACAGCCTACTTCAATACATCATACACCAGCCCAAATCCCTGCCCCCTCAATAACACCCCCCCCCAGCACATACCCTACCAAACCACCACAAAGTAGCCTTCCATTGAGAATACTCAACCTCTCCTCCCATAGATTAATTGACTAATATAATCCAGCCCCTACACACAAAGTCTATCAGTTTAGACTAAACTAGATCCAATTTAAGATCTATTTGGTTATATATATACAGATCATCACGATGCATACCCTAATGATAAACTCATTAACTGAAACTCTGCACCTAAATAAATATAATCTGCTTAACTGGCTCTACTAAACTGATCCTGGCAAACTGTTAAAATGTCATTATAGCTATGTTGTAAAAATTGTAAGATAGGTTACACTGTAAAGCTCTGTTGCTAGCTCAATGTTGTCTTAAACTGTTAAACTCATTATAGTTAGTCTGCAAAATTGTTGTATTGGTTACACTGTAAAGCACTGTTGCTGACTCCATATTGCCTGTAAAACAATTTGATGTCCAACAACGAAGATCGGTATAGAAAAACCTTAAATAAATAAATACTCATTGGGAGAAATTTCAGATGGTATCCTCTACAGAAGTTGCATATGTAATGAGCAGGTCAAAGTTATCCTATTATCTAGATCCTTGCCCTTTTTGGGAGTTATATAGATTTCAACCTCCTTGTCTTGATGATGTCACTAGAATTGAGAATGCTTCCCTACCGGAGGGGATTGTACAGCCTTATATTTTAAAATGGCTTCAGTTATACCAATCATAACATAAGGCTTGCATACTGGGTCAGACCAGGGGTTCATCAAGCCCAGTATCCTGTTTCTAACAGTGGCCAAGCCAGGTCACAAGTACCTAGCAGGATTCTAAGCTGCTTATCCCAAGAAGAAGCAGTGAATTTCTGCAATTCCACCTTAATAATGGTTAATGGACTTTTCCTCCAGGAACTTGTCCAAATCTTTTTTAAATGCAACTACACTAATAGCTTTCACCACATCTTCTGGCAACAAATTCCGTTGAGTAAAAAAATTTTCTTTTATTAGTTTTAAATGTATTATGTAGAAGCTTCATTGTGTGTCCTCTGGTCTTTGTACTTTTCAAAAGAGTAAACAACTGTTCAATTCCACTCATTATTTTATAGATCTCTATCATATCTCCCTTCAGCAGTCTCTTCTCCAAGCTGAAGAGTCCTAACCTCTTTAGCCTTTCTTCATAGGGGAATTGTTCCATCCCGTTTATCATTTTAGTCTCCTGTCTCTGTACCTTTTCTAATTCTGCTAAAGCTTTTGAGATATGGAGACCAGAACTGCAGACAATATTCAAGATGAGAACACAAAAACATAAATTGCCATGCTAGGTCAAACCAAGGGTCCATCAAGCCCAGCATCCTGTTTTCAACAAAGGCCAAACCAGGCCAGAAGAACCTGGCAAGTACCCAAACATTAAGAAGATCCCATGCTACTGATGCAATTAATAGCAGAGGCCATTCCCTAAGTCAACTTGATTAATACCTAATGGACTTCTCCTCCAAGAACTTATCCAAACCTTTTTTAAACCCAGCTACACTAACTACACTAACCACATCCTCTGGCAACAAATTCCAGAGCTTAATTGTGCATTGAGTGAAAGATTTTTCTCCGATTAGTCTTAAATGTGCTACTTACTAACTTCATGAAGCACTCCTTCTATTATTCAAAAGTGTAAATAATCAATTCACATCTACTCGTTCAAGACCTCTCATGATTTTAAAGACTTCTATCATATCCCCCCTCAGCCGTCTCTTCTCCAAGCTGAAAAGTCCTAACCTCTTCAGCCTTTCCACACAGGGGAGCAGTTCCATCTCCTTTATTATTTTGGTCACCCTTCTCTGGAATGACAGAGGCATTATGATATTCTGTTTTTTATTCTCCATTCCTTTCCTAATAATTCCTAGCATTCTATTTACTTTCTTGCCTGCTGCTGCACACTGAGTAGAAGATTTCAACATATTTTCAACAATGACACTTAAATCCTTTTCCTGAGTGGTGACTCCTAATGTGGAACCTTGCTTTGTATAGCCATAATTTGAGTTACTCTTCCCTAAGTGCATCACTTTGCACTTGTCCCCTTTAATCTCATTTGTCATTTGCATGCTTAGTCTTCCATGCAAATTGCAAACATGATGTTATATCTAGTTACCATCCTATTTCTGTTCTCCTGTCTTTGGCTAAAATGTTGGAAAAAATTGTCTTGTCTCAACTGAGTTTGTTAATAATTTTTATATTGTAAATCCATGCTAGTGTGGTTTTCACACCGATCTTAACACTGTTATTGTCTTTTACTGATTATGTACTTTGTCACCTTGATAATGATAATGCAGTTATTATAATGTCCCTTCACATTTGGGTGGCAATGGGCTGCGTAAGTAAGTAATTCCATCTTATTAGCCAGATTACATTATCTGGGTTTAGGGAATGGTATTCTACATTGGTTTAAGTTATGCCTTTCTGATTGGCAGATGGAGGTTAGAATTAGGCAAGCTGGTTCTTCGTGGACATCAGTATATTCAGGTGTTCCTCAAGGATCCTCTCTTTAATGTAAACCTGCTTTCTCATATAAATTAGTCTTTAAAATTTATGCAGACAATATACAGCTGCTTTTTTTTGGTTGATACCACTATTGAATCTTTGATAAGCTACATACAAGTAGTTAATAGTTGCTTGAGTAATTTGCTTTTAAATCTTGCTAAAACAGAGGCCGTGTGGACTGGTAAAACACCTATCCTAGCTCTACTGACAGCTTTAACTATTGAACTTGGTCTCTGCCTTGAACATAGGAAGGGCAGGTAACAAATGTTTTAAAATAAAAATAAATAAGTAAAATAACTTGTGCCATGTATTTTTTCATCTTTATCTTCACAACCTCAATTAAATGCTGTTATAAGAGAAGCCTTTTTTAAGCTGAGAACAATGTGTTCATTGCTTGCTGAAAATTTTCATACTGTTGTACAGATGACTGTTGATTATGGTAACTTCCTTTATGTGGATTTGTCCAGATGTTCCTTGAAGGTTCTGCAGGTATTGCAAACTGCTGCAGCTCACCCGATTTTAACTTTCTTTATTTTTTCACTAGTGTAAGATTGCTCACATAGATTTCTCTGGTCGATATGGTTTACAACAAATAAAATTGATCAGGTTGCATCCATTTTAAAATGGTGAATTTAAAAATTATCACTTTATTTTTTTAAAGCTCTTCAAGGTAAAGGTTCTTCTTAGTTGGCAGATAGGCTTGTCAGGTATGCTCCTCGTCATTCCCTATGTTCTGCAAATAAAAACATGTTCACAAAATGTCTTGTAGTGGCAACACAATTTCATCATCAGGAAGTCTGTGTGCCCCCATATCTGGAGGATTGGCTGGTGACAGGTCCTCTCATCACCAGGACCATTCAAAAGGTCCTTCAGGTCAAGTCGAGGGTAATCCTTGTAGCACTAGCCTGGCTATGGCAAGTGTGGTATCCATATTATTTGTTTATTAAAATATTTATTATCCGCCTATTACAGACAAAAGTGTGCTAGGCAAAGTACAATAAACACAAAATAAAACTACAATGCAATTAAATACAATATATTTAAAAGTAATACAACATAGCAGAATTAAAACAAAACATCAGTGGCTGACTATTCGAATAGCCCACAATTTTAACAGCTGAGACCGAATGCCTCATATGTCCTACAACTGTCAATTCCGTCTCTGGATCCACTGGTAACATCTTCGACTCTCACCTTCCAGTGCTGATGCGTAACAGTCTTCCCCTTGCTTTTTCCCAAAGAGATGGAGGATGGTTTGATTTCTGCCAGAAAATCCTATGACTTTAAATGAAAGAAGTTTTTGACTTGGCATAAGGCCAGCAGGCTGGACCCCTTCTGCTGTGGCCCGAGGGACTTGCTTCAGTATCTATTCTACCTCTTGCTTGCTGGCTGTTACACCTCTTCAGTCAAGTTCATCTCTATGCTATTGCACCATATCACCAGCAGGTGGAAAGGATTCCAATCTCTCGCCACCTTCTGGCATCAAGATTAATGAAAGGACTATGGTATTCCAAACCTCCAGTCAGTAAACCTTCAAAGCCTTCAGACCTCAGTGTAATCCTAGCTCAAATCATGAAACCTCCTATTGACCTTCTTGAGTCAGTGAACTTGAAGTTTCTCACTTGGAAAGTGGTGTTTCTCATCGCTGTTTCTTCATCATGAAGAGTTAGTAAGCTACAGGCTCTGGTTTCATACTCGCTATACCTGCAGTGTTTTCACAATAGGATGGTTACATAAGCTTATGCCAAGATCCTTTCGAAAGTGGTATCTGCTTTTCACATTAACCAAGCCATTATGCTATCTACATTCTTTCCAAGACCTTATGTGCATAAAGGAGAGCAGGCTCTTCACTCCTTGGATTGTAAGAGAGCCATGGCACATTACCTAAAAGAGGACTTCACCGTCTGGTTTCTCAGCTGTGCCCTTTGATCCCAATAGAATGCGAAGGGCAGTTGCCAGAATTTAATTGCCTAGTGGACTGTATAGGGCACTATTAAGTGCTTGGCTGGCTTACAGATTACAGACTGTATCAAAGCTCATCAAGTGAGAGCCATGGCAGCTTCAGTGGCTCATCTGAGGTCTGCTTGGTCGTCACTTCACTCCTTTATGCCCCTGTACTGTCTGGACAGCATGTCCTGAGGTGGCAGTAACTTTGGGCAAACAATTCTACGCAGCTTCTTCTCCTAGCAGTCCACTTCCCATGTGGTGGGGTCGAGTTATTTTTAAGTAAGGGCTTCTGCTGTGCAGAACTCAACTTAGGACACCTCATGTGTTATGCTAATTCATGCCTGCTTATCAATGGAGAAAACAAGTTTGCTTACCTGTAAACATGGTTCTCCATAAACACCAGGATGAATTAGCCATACTTAATACCCTCCCACTTCCTTGGTGAGTTGATTACCTCACCAAAGCTTAAGCTCTGGAAGAGACTGAGGGTCTCTGGAGGCAGTATGTGCATGCTCAGTAAAGTTTTACTGAGCTTTGATAGATAGGTCAGAGTCAGTGCCATGCATTATGCTGCTTTAGCCTGCTGCCTGCGGTGAACCATGTTTACAGATGAACAAACTTGCTTTATCTCACTTTTTTTGAATTCTACTACTATCTTTGCCTCAACCACCTCTGTTGGGAGGGTATTGCATGCATCCACCTTCCTTTCTGTGAAAATATATTTTGTAATATAGCTTCAAGCTGTGACCCCTGGTTCTACAGCTTCTTTTCTATTGGAAAAGCTTGATTTGTATGTTAGTATCTTTCAGGTATTAAATGTCTGTATCATATCCCCTCTGTCTCTCCTGTCCTCTAAGGTATACATGTTCAGGTTGTCAAGTTTTATCTTGTGCTTTTTGATTCCACACCTGCACTAATTTCATTGCCTTTTGACCGCCTCGTATGTCTCTCTCTCTCTCTCTCTCCAGATAAGGTCTCCAGAAATGAACACAGTATTATAAAAGAGCTCTCACCAATGGCCTGTACAGGAACATTAACACCACCCTTTTGATTGTCTCTCTCTGTGCAGCCCATCATCCCTTAACAAGTTAATTGTTCTTAAGTCCTGGACCCTCATTTCTGAATGAACTACTTCTGCCTATGCTCTTGTATTGAATCCCCCACTATGACATGAGAAATACTCTACCCATCTGTAAGCACCTGCTCCAGGATCATCCCTCCCATGTCAGTTGTGTTCTGCAGACAATCCAGGACCTCCCTGCTTCTAGGTGGCGCTATAGCCGAGCTGTCTCAGTCAGGATCTGGTAGGTATGAGAACCACTATGAACAAGCTGTGGAGGGGTAGAAACCCCTTCTTTCTCCTCCTCTGCAGCTTGCGAAGTAAAGATAGAAAGTGTGTTCTGCAGCCTTGTTATTTTTTTGTAAATAAAATAGTCCTGCTCTACTTATTTATTTAATATTCTTGTATTCAGTGTTGAAAATCTCAACTATTTTAAGTCTAAATAACTGTTGAAAATATTAATAGACTCCAAATGCATAGTAATGGGAAGAAAACTTAGAAACAGAATTTGCTTGACAGAAATTAATTATTGGAGCAATATTGAATACATTGTGAACCAAAAGGCAGGACTGAATTCTAATGCTGAGGTGATTCAAACAGTTTTTAGTCTGATACAAATTCAAAACAGCACTTAGTTGAGAAAAACAAGCTTTTAAAATGCCAAGTTTGATGTAACAAAAGAATACTATAATTGCTAGCCGTTTTCAGCTACAGAAATAAAGGATAAAAGCTTCAGTGCAATGAAAATAACTTGGATCTTCTGCTTTCAAGGTGGTTTTTGCTACAGACATCCTGGAAAAGGTATTTAACTTCAATATACACCAACAAAATGGGTCCATTTTCAGAAGAGCCTTACCCAGTTAAAGTTCTCCTGCTGAATAAACTTGGTTAATGTTTCCTGGGTAATTTTGCCATCAGTTTACTGTATATAGGGTTAAACAGGGATAATGCCCTCTCTCCCCCACTTTCAAAATAAATATTTGTGTAAATCCCCACCCCTACCTGGACATCACAAAAGGCTTGCCGGAGAGAGAAGAGTAGTCACTTACCTCTTCTGGCTCTCTCAATGCAGCTCCTGGCACTTAGGTATCGATTTATTCACTTCACTGCTGGGCCAGTTTCAGTTTAGTATGCACACAACTCCAAAAATTAATAAGCAGCTAGAATGAAGATAACCTTTTGATTCTGTTGCCTTAAAGGCTATGAGAAATTTGTCATTCAGCAATAAATTGTCATGCCTTACTGTATCCAGTTCTAGCTGTGATGGTGGTAAAAATCTCTAGCTTTAAAAAGCAGAAACCAGTTGGAGAAACTAACTTTCTCAGCAATGAAGCAAAGTAAAAATCTTTTCAAATCCATTTAGTGTGAGCAAATTACATTTCCACCTTTTTTATTATATTTCATAATAATGCATACATGATATTACGAAAGAAAAAGTAGGTACATAGCAAAAGATGATTAAAGGCAATCGTTCCACAAAATAGTATTCCTAACCTACATGATAAACACATGCCTCCTTAGATAGCCAACAACAATGGTGAGGAGCACCTTATAATGTATTTACTTACACATATTTATTACTCGCCCACCTACCATTCTGGGTGAGTTACAATCTATATTCATAATCATAATAAAACCAAAACCAATAATACCATGATTACCACACAAGATGGCAAACACACACAAAACATAACATAAAATCAAGAGACCCAATGATAATTCATTAACCAGAAAAAATGGAAAAATTACAAATCAACAAATAATTAAACTTTAACAGAGGAAACAAAAGTGGACTAACTGACTCCTGAAAGCTAGTGTAAAGAAGAAAATCTTGAGATGTTTTCTAAAGGGCTTTACAGCCAACTAGGCTCTTAAGTTTTCAGTAAGGTATTCCATAGAGTTGAATCTACTATCATAAAAGTTCAGTCATGCGTCTCAATGAGGTGCAATGTCCGAATAGAAAGAACTTCCAGCAGGTTCTGCCCTGGAAACGGAAGTGGTGCCGCTAATCTGGAGAACAGCGGTAGTGGTCCCGCTTCACAAGAGTGGGAGCAGAGAGGAGACTGGAAACTACAGGCCGGTTAGCCTCACCTTGGTGGTGGGAAAATTAATGGAGACTCTGCTGAAGGAAAGGATAGTGAACTATCTACAGTCAGGAGGATTGCTGGAGCCAAGGCAGGGGAAGGTCCTGTCTGGCAGATCTGATTGATTTTTTTGATTGGGTGACTAGAGAATTGAATCAGGGAAGAATGCTGGATGTGATTTACTAGGATTTTAATAAAGCTTTTGATATGGTACCACATAGGAGACTCATGAACAAAATGAGAAGTTTGAGTGAGCGCCAAGGTGGTGGCATGGATTACAAACTGGATGACTGGCAGGAGACAGCGTGTAATGGTAAATGGAACCTACTCTGAAGAAAGAAAGGTAATAAGTAGAGTGCCATAGGGATCGGTATTGGGACCGGTTCTGTTTAGTATCTTTGTGAGCGACCTGGCAGAAGGGGTAGAAGGTAAAGTTAGTCTATTTGCTAATGATACTAAGATCTACAACAGAGTGGACATGCCTGAAGGAGTAGAGAGAATGAAAAGTGATTTAAGAAAGCTTGAACAGTGGTTGAAGATTTGGCAGCTGAGATTCAATGCCAAGATTCAATGCCAAGAAGTGCAGAGTCATGCATCTGCGATACGGCAATCCAAAAGAGCTTTATGTAATGGGCAATGAAATACTAATACACATGGACTGGGAGAGGGACCTTGGTGTGATAGTGTCTGATGATCTGAAGATGAAGAAGCAATGTGACAAGGCGATAGCTAAAGCCAGAAGAAAGCTTGGCTGCATAGAGAGAGGAATAACCACTAAGAAAAAAGAGATGGTGATACCCTTCTACAGGTCCTTGATGAGGCCTCACCTGGATTACTGCGTTCAGTACTGGTGCCTGTATCTAATTAAAGATAAAGACGGGATACAGGTGGTCCAAAGAAGAGCGATCAAAATGATGAGGGGTCAGCATTAGAAGACATATGAGGAGAGGCTGAAGGATCACAAGCAGATTGTGCTACATTACAGGAGGACCTTGCAAGACTGGAAGATTGGGCATCCAAATGGCAGATGAAATTTAATGTGGACTTTACGCATATCCAGCAAAGCTCTCTGCTTCAGTGAGGGGGGAATGAAGAAAAGTGGATCTATATACAGACAACAACCAACAAGGACTGAATTACATAGTCTGTTTAATTTATTAGGTTTTTATATACCGACACATCGGACAAGCCTTCACATCGGTTTACACATGATAAAACAAGACTAGAAATACAATGTTCATAAATAGTAACAGCTAAAAACTATATAGGGTAAAAGAATAAATTAGCTGTTAAGAGAAATAAAATCATAGATTAATTATATAAACATAATCATAGAACATTGACATAAAATATTAAAATAGATAGAAATAAAATAAACAAGGGGTAGCTCCTCAGGATGGTTTGCAGATGTATCATGCTTATAGTGTATTGCTTATTTCTGGTCTGGGTAAACAAATAAGCATGGGTGTAGCTTGCTTATTGCGGCGGTTACTACCCCTAACTAATTAAGCTAGATATTTCACTTAGGTGCAGTTCCAACACTGCTCTCTACATTAATGGTGGGGGTGGATGGGAAATAGAACCAAAAGGTTACTAAGGGCCAAGAGTAACATAAGTATGAGAAAAATTCTCGCCCTACCACCGACGGCCCACCGACGGCCACGAGGCCTCGCTCTACTACCTGCCTTCACTCACCTCTGCCAAGAGAGCCTGCATCCTCCTCCTCCTCCACGAAAGTGAGTCGCGCCGCTGACGTCATCTGACCCGTGACCTAGGGGGATTTAAATCCCCACACGCTCTCCGGGCGCCCTTCTCATCGCGCGCCAGCGATCCTGACTGTCGCCCTCCTCCTGCCGCGATCCTCTTCCATAGGAGCTGGGAGAAAGGGCCGTGCAGCTGGCGCCGGGACCCATCGGGGTAAGGTCCCGAATTCTCGCCCTACCACCACCGGCCCAGCGCCGACCACGAGGCCTCGCTCTACTACCTGCCTTCACTCGCCTCTGCCGAGAAAGCCCGCATCCTCCTCCTCCTCCTCCACGAAAGTGAGTCGCGCCGCTGACGTCATCCGATCCGCGACCTAGGGGATTTAAATCCCCACACGCTCTCCGGGCGCCGCGCGACAAAGGAGCCTGCCCCTTTGTGCGCCCCTTCATGCACCCCGAAGTGCAGTCTCGCAGCTCAACTAAAATTATTTTACCCTCTGAGGTAGGCTACTCACCCGCAACTTGGCGATTCAATGTGTGAGGCCTGCGCAGTCTGCGCTAGAGACCTGCTGGGGTGAGACTTCATTCATCTCACCTACCTCCAGTCGCTCATAAAGCCGACTGCGAAGCTCCACCCCCATCCCCCGGAGACCGACACTCTGGAACTCGGCCTCCTCTGGGCCGGTAGTCAGTAGCCAGCCAATCAGCCGAGCCGCGGGACAGTACCACTGTGCTGTCTCAACTTCTTCCCAGGCAGCAGACCTCCGTAGACTGCACCTCAGACTTCTTTATACCTACCATCACATTCCAACCTCTCGGACCGGCTGACAACCAACGCACTCCAGCTGCAGTACAATCTTAATGGTCTTCTCTTCCTAGCCCTCATTCCCACCAGTTATATTTAATCCAATTCAGCTACCACAGATACTTCAAGGCCTAAAGACACCCTTCTGGGGCAATACTCTGTCTACGTAAGCTCCCTTGCCTTATAATGCCACTAGGATACCCAATACCTATCCTATACCAAAGCTCCTCCATTAAGATGAAATCACCAACACAATACCATCACAACCCTACAGAAATCTCATTCCGGTGATGATCTCCCCCTTTACCCAATTCCTGGGGCTTGCCTTATTCACCCTAACCCTATTCAATGCTCAATCGATCACCAAGAAAACCCATATCCTACACGACTATCTGCTGGACGCCAAACCAGACATTTGTGCGATCACAGAGACCTTGCTGAGGCCGACAGACTCAGTGTTAATAAACCAACTTCCCACCCAGATATATATCTTCTCAATTCCTAGACAAAAGAAAAGAGGGGGAGGACTTCTTATTTTTGCGGCCAAAAAAGATCTTAATCTCACCATACAACCTATCAATTCAACTCCAAAACTAGAGGTTGGCCTATTTAAGACCAAATCACTCCAAATCCTCCTCACATATGCCCCACCTAATTTGCTGGACTCGGACGCCTCACCGTTAGTGGAAATCATAGCAAAATACCCTAGATTCACCAGCTATTATCCTTGGGGACTTTAATTTACACATCAACGCTAATCCTGTTTCAACCAACTGCAAAGCCTTCTTATCCTCTCTCACAGACATGGGCTTCAAACAACTCATCAACCAACCCACTCACAAAGCAGGTCATACGCTCCATCTCATCTTCACAAATGCCAACCTCATACAACACTCACCCCCCCTCATGTCTTCCAGTACCTTGGTCAGACCACTTTATTATTTCCTCCACCTTCAAGATGACAACAAGATCTCCGACGCCCCTTCTGCTCACTCTACTACACTACAGGAAACCTTGCCCATCTGAAGATCTCAGCAACTCCCTGATCAAAGAACTTCCCAACCTGGATCTATGAAATCCCAACGCTGCTATACTCTCTTGGCAAAACATCACAGAAACCAAAGCTAACAACTTATGCCCCCGTTTTAACAGAAAAACAAACAACCATGGTTCTCTAAGGAACTCCGCTCATTAAAACAAAGTCTGAGACAGAAAAGAAATGGCGGAAGACCCCCAACCCCAACTCTAGCCATATATAAAGCCGCGCTCCATCCTCACACCATTTTTAGGTAATGTCAATTTTCTGCCTGGGATGGATAGTAAAGCTGTTTTCCAGTCATGGGCGGATGGTGGGGTGATGTATACTTGCCATTTGTATGACCTTGAGTCCCATGTGATAATGGACTTTGCTACCCTGGCCCGTACCTTTCACATACCAGCTAAACAATTTTATGCCTATTTACAAGTTTGTCATTGTTTACATTCTTTTGCGTGGTCCTCGGAGACTGTGAGGGCTGAAATGACCTTTGCAACTAAAGTTTTTGATACTGCTTGTTTAGCAAACACTATTACTGGCTGGAAAAAGATGGGACAACAGCTTCACAAAGCTACCCGCCTAGACTCCTTGGCAAAGCGTTGGTCTGCTATGTTGAACTCCTTGATTACCCGGCTCACATGAAAACTAGTTTCACATCTCTCTATAAAGTGCTACTGGATCTTGGTCTCCAAGAAGTCCAATTCAAAATTCTTTACTGCCTCTATTATGATGATGTCCGCTGGTACAAAATGAAATTGTCTCAATCTCCTTTATGCAGCAAAGTTGCAGACCTTTTGGACATCCGTGATCCAGACTATAAGTCAATGTACGAATCTGGTTATGGCGTCTACTGGATACATTTTACTGGCTAGTCAACATACGAGTAACATTCCTGGCAACCGCTCAAAGGTGAAATTTGAGTGACTGGCTGTAATACTAGCTTGCCATATCATTCTGGCAGAATGGATTGACCCTGCGATGGTGCCCACCACTGCTGCGTGGACTAACAGAATGGTTTCTCTCTTGCAGATGGAATTTATGGATTGTCTTAGTGGGACAAGGAAAATGGACAAAATCTATAATGCATGCTGGCATGCATACTACACTCTGCTACCTAGAGACACCCAGGTTGGGTTTAATAATGGCTATGAGCCATTAGGACCAACCTGGTCCTAAGGGAAAGGTCGGGAAGGGCAATGCATGAATGATGAATGTCTGTTATATGGATGTGGTGTGGCAGTGGGTGGGATATGGGGGCTGGTTGGGGTTGTGAAAATGGGAACATGGCAGTGGGGGGGGGGCAAAAATAAAGGGGAAAAATGTCTGAGGAGTACGCCTGTTAAGGGAGCCATTGTTGTTTTAAATTAGCTCTATTGTCGCTGTTTCTGTGTTTGACTGTTCATTTTGTTATATTACTTATGGTTCCTGCGTCTGTAAGTCGTTCTCCCTGCAATAAAAATTATTCTGGAAAAAAAAATGTTTATGGATAGACTCGACGCCCTCGTCAGTGCCATTCCACCGCAACCTATCCCTACTAATCCTAAGGGAATAGAGGATATTATTGGACAAAACCCCATGATAATCCTCAACCTGGGACCTTCAGGACTCTTCAGACCACTGGCTCCATCACTTCCACCAAGGTCTTCTCCAACTTCTCCTTCAAAACAACTGCCATACGACTCATGGGAGGAGAAAAATACTGATTCCTCATCTGAAAGGTTCATGTCTGAGCCATCTCGTCCTGAAGGAAGGAAAAAGTCTCCACCAGAAGACTTGTGCTTCACTAATTTCATAAAAGATATGGCAAACACAATTCCTTTCAACTTAGTGTTTGAGCAGGATACACGACAGCAGACTTTAGAAGTCTTACAATTCGTAGATCCACCTGAAGAGGTCCTGGCCATTCCTATCCACGAAGTACTTTTTGAAATACAAAACAGGCTCTGGGAACATCCATGTTCCGTTCCACCAATTAATAAAAGAGTGGACACTACATATCTTGTCCAACATGTTCCTGGTTACCAAAAGTCACAGTTACCGCATCAATCTGTAGTAGTTTAGTCGGCTCAAAGGAAATCCAAAAGAGTACGACCTCATTCCTCTATTCCACCAGGAAAGGAACATCGATTCCTGGACTCTCTAGGGAGAAAGGTATTCCAAGGAGCCATGCTTAACTCCAGGATAGCGTCTTACCAACTATGTATGACGCAATACCAGAGGAATCTATGGAAGCAGATGCAGGAACTCAGACTCCCTACCTCAACAGTACCAGGATGCGGCTCAGGCTATCATACATAAAGGACTTGAAGCTGGAAAGCTTGAAGTCCGGGCCACCTACGACAACTTCGAAACAGCTTCGAGAGTAGCAGCCTCAGGAATCGGTGCACGCCGATGGGCTTGGCTAAAAGCCTCTGACCTCAGGCCTGAGGTACAGGATAAGCTGGTGGATTTACCCTGCGTAGGTGACAACCTGTTTGGGTCAAAGATCCAGGACGCAGTGGCCCAATTAAAAGAACACACAGAGACATTACGCCAACTGTCGTCAGTCCCACAAGACTCTTCCTCATCAATGTCTCGCCGTCCACCAAGGAAAGAAACCAGGAAACCTTTCTATAGGCAGAGACGGTATTATCCACCAGCATCCAAGGGTAGATCTTCTCGCCCACAGCAAAGATCTCAGCCCACACAGCCTATAACCGCTAGGCTGCCACCACAGACTGGACTGGCTACAGATTTTTGAAACCACCCACCAGAGAGCAAAAGCCATTTCCTCAAACCCAAACCAAGCATGCCAGTAGGAGGTCGAGTTTCCTCCTTCTACAACCATTGGTTACAGATAACAACAGACCAATGGGTACTCTCAATAATATCACGAGGTTACCAACTGAATTTCCTCTCAATTCCAAGAGACTCTCCTCCAAAACCTCTTTCGCAAAACGAAAATCACAGAATTCATCTGCAAACAGAATTCTCCACCCTTCTGAGAGCCAGAGCAATAGAACCAGTGCCCCGGACTCAGCAGGGCAGAGGATTCTACTCCCGCTATTTCCTCATTCCAAAGAAAACAGGAGGCCTACGTCCCATCCTAGACCTCAGAAATCTCAACAAATTTCTAAGGAAAGAAAAGTTCAGGATGGTTTCTCCAGGCACCATGCTTCCCCTTCTTCAAACAGGAGATTGACTTTGTTCTCTGGATCTACAAGACGCTTACGCTCACATTCCAATATTCCCTCCTCATTGCAAGCATCTGTGTTTCCTGGTGGGTCAACAACATTTCCAGTACAGAGTACTGCCATTCGGACTTGCCTCAGCTCCCAGAGTGTTCACGAAATGCCTGGCAGTGGTAGCAGCACACTTACACAAGGAAAGTGTACACGTTTTCCCCTACCTAGACTAGCCCATCAGAAGTCAATCTCAACAAGGAGCTCTGGCTTCTCTCAGTCTAACGATTACTCTGCTACACTCGATGGGTTTTCTCATCAATTACCAAAAGTCCCATCTCATCCCGTCTCACGTACTTCAATTCATCGGAGCAGACTTGAACACCATCCTTTCAAGAGCTTTCCTACCCAAAGATCGGGCAGAAACACTCTCCCTATTGGCAAAATCGCTACACTCACAGAAACAAGCCACAGCTCATCTCACTTTAATAGGCCACATGGCCTCCACGGTTCATGTCACTCCTATGGCAAGACTAGCCATGAGAATGACCCAATGGACATTAAGGTCACAATGGATACAAGCCATTCAACCACAGTCATCTCCAATTCAAGTAACTCACCAACTACGTTCATCTCTTCTTTGGTGGGCAAACAGGGACAACTTGTACCAGGGCCTACCCTTTCAACAGCCAGTTCCACAGATAACTTTAACTACAGATGTATCCACCTTAGGTTGGGGAGCTCACATAGACAATCTCCAAACCCAGGGTACTTGGACAAAACTCGAAGCAACATTTCAAATCAATTTCCTGGAACTTCAAGCTATACGTTATGCTCTGCATGCATTCAAGGACTACCTTTCACACAAGACTGTTCTGATTCAAACAGACAATACAGTAGCCATGTGGTACCTGAACAAACAAGGAGGGTACGGGCTCGTATCTCCTTTGTCAAGAAGCAGCACAGATTTGGGACTGGGCCCTGACACATTCCATGTTTCTCCGGGCCACTTATCTAGCGGGCATCCACAACGTAGTTGCAGATCGCCTCAATCGTCAGGTTCAACCTCATCAGTGGTCCCTGGATCCCTTAGTAGCGACCAGGATATTTCAACGTTGGGGACAACCAACAATAGACCTCTTTGCATCACACCTGAATCACAAAGTGGACAACTTCTGCTCTCTGCACAAACAGAAACACCAGCCAAGGACGCCTTTGCTTGCCCTTGGAACTCAGGTCTTCTATACGCGTATCCTCCGATACCGCTAATAACCAAAACTCTAGGGAAGCTACAACAGGACAAGGGGTCCATGATCCTAATAGCCCCACATTGCCTCAACAAATGTTGTTTCCCATACTTCTCGACCTCTCAATCGCAGAGCCAGTTCGCCTGGGTGTGGCTCCCACTCTCATAACTCAAGATCAGGGCAGGTTGTGCCATCCCAACCTTCAATCCCTATCTTGGACAGCATGTATGTTGAAAGCTTGATCTTACAACCACTCAGTCTTTCTACTAATGTCTCTCAAGTGCTTATAGCTTCACATAAACCTTCCACATGGAAGAACTATTCTTCGAAATGGAAAAGATTTACTTTTTGGTGCGCACAAAAGGACATTGACCCTTTCTCCTGCCCCACACTTTCTTTGCTAGACTACTTATGTCATCTTTCAGACTCTGGTCTCCAGACCTCAACTGTAAGAGTACACTTAAGTGCAATCTCGGCTTACCATAACAAGATGAGAGATGCACCTATATCCTTACAGCCTCTTGCTAGTAGATTCATGAGAGGTTTAACTCAACCTTAAACCTCCAATACGGTCACCAGTCACAGAATGGAATCTTAATCTGGTGTTAACAAGGCTCATGCATTCTCCTTTTGAACCCATGAATTCCTGTGATGTTAAATTTCTCACATGGAAGACTATCTTCCTCATAGCCCATTACATCGGCTAGAAGGGTTAGTGAGTTACAAGCACTTGTCACGTACTCACCCTACACAAAATTCCTACATGACAGGGTGGTTCCTCGTACACATCCAAAATTCCTCCCCAGGGTAGTTACTGAATTTCACTTGAATCCATAGTTTTGCCCACATTGTTCCCAAGGCCTCACTCTCACCAAGGTGAAAGGACTTTACATACCTTGGACTGTAAACATGTGCTAGCATATTACTTAGACCGCATTGCAGTCCAGAGAAAATCCACTCAACTCTTTGTTTCTTTTGATCCAAACAAACCGGGTAATCCAGTGGGCAAACACACTCTCTCCAGCTGGCTAGCAGATTGCATAGAATTCCTTTATGAAAAAGGTCTTCCTCTCCAAGGGCGAGTAAAGGCGCATTCAGTAAGATCAATGTCAACCTCAGTAGCACACTATTGTTCGGTGCCGATCCTTGACATATGTAAAGCAGCAACATGGAGTTCTCTTCACACCTTTGCAGCTCATTACTGTTTGGACAGAGAAGGACGACAAGATTCAGCCTACGGGACAATCTATCTTAAAGAATTTGTTTCCAGTATAATCCCAACTCCTTCTACATCCAACCTGCTGTGATTTTTGGTTGCCTCATTTTTACCAACAATACTGCAATGTTGCTTCACTACAAAATGACTCGGCCTCTAGCTTGCTAATCACCCATATGTGAGGACTAGCATCCTGCTTGTCCTGGGATAAAGCAAAATTGCTTACCTTGTAATAAGTGTTATCCCAGGACAGCAGGATGTAATCCTCACGAAACCCATCCGCCACCCCGCGGAGTTGGGTCCGATACATTTTATTATTTTATTTTTTTGCTAAAGCTTATTGCTACAGACAAGACTGAAGGGAGACCCCTGTGGCTGAGAATATCATGGCATGCTGGGCATGCTCAGTGTGCTAGTCAAAAGTTTCTAGAAACTTTGACAGAAAGTTTAGGGCTCTGTCAGTGACGTCACCCATATGTGAGGACTACATCCTGCTGTCCTGGAATAACACCTATTACAAGGTAAGCAATTTTGCTTTATCTTCATTCCCCCCTGCCGTTGAAGCAGTGAGCTGTGCTGGATATGTATTCCAAGTGAAGTATCAGGCTTAATTGATTCGGGGTAGTAACTGCCGCAACAAGCAAGCTACAGCCATTCTTATTTGTTTACCCAGACTATGCAATTCAGTCCTTGTTGGTTGTTGTCTGAATGCACACATGACTATTTGAACTAAATTTTCCCTACCTCTTCTGGAATGACAAGATTTGCTTATAAAATATCTTGTTCACATTGTCTCAAAAGTAATGCCAGAAAATACTAATTCCTATGGACAACTTGAGATTATATAAGTGCATCTCTGCAGTTAGTGTAGCTGGGTTCAAAAAAGGTTTGGATAAGTTCTTGGAGGAGAAATCCATTAACGGCTATTAATCAAGTTTACTTAGGGAATAGCCACTGCTATTAATTGCATCAGTAGCATGGGATCTTCTTAGTGTTTGGGTAATTGCCAGGTTCTTGTGGCCTGGTTTGGCCTCTGTTGGAAACAGGATGCTGGGCTTGATGGACCCTTGGTCTGACCCAGCATGGCAGTTTATGTGCTTATGTTCTTAAATCCTCTTATCTTCATTCCTCCCTGCCGTTGAAGCGGAGAGCTATGCTGGATATGCATTGAAAGTGAAGAATCAGGGTTATTTGGTTTGGGGTAGTAACCGCCGCAACAAGCAAGCTACTCCCCTGCTTATTTGTGAATGCAAATCCTTTTTTCCACATTTCCTCTTGCCGTTGAAGCATAGAGCAATGTTGGAGTCGCATAATCCGTGTGTATGTTTATTTATGTTCTCCTCACTATTCTGTTGTTCAACTACTAAGAAAAAATGTTTACTGTTCACAATACTCTACTGTTCCCAACTACCATGTTAACTCCATTTGATTGTATGCTAATTGCATATTTTGTATGCTAATTGCATATTTTGTAAACCGTTATGGCTCTACCGAATAACAGTATATAAAACTCTACAAATAAATAAATTGAATAAGGGTATTAATCACCAGATAGTAGCTGTCATTCCCGCAAGCCACCCCCATGCCTCTTCTCTTCATTCACATCCTCTAGACTTTATGGATTCACAGTGTTTATCCCACCCTCTTTGAAATCCTTCACAGTTTTGGTCTTCACTACTTCCTCCGGAAGGGCGTTCCAGACATCCACCACCCTCTCCGTGAAGAAATACTTCCTGACATTGTTTCTGAATCTTCCTCCCTGGAGTTTTAAATCGTGACCCATGATTCTGCTGATTTTTTTCCAACAGAAAAGGTTTGTCGTTGACTTTGGATCATTAAAACCTTTCAAGTATCTGAAAGTCTGTATTACGTCACTCCTGCTCCTCCTTTCCTGCAGGGTATACATATTTAGATTCTTCAATCTCTCCTCATAAGTCATTCGATGAAGACTATTCACCTTTTTGGTCGCCCTTCTCTGGACCGCCTCCATCCTGCCTCTGTCTCTTCGGAGATACAGTCTCCAGAACTGAGCATAGTACTCCAGGTGAGGCCTCACTAAGTACCTGTACAAGGGGATAATCACTTCCCTTTTCTAATTCGATATTCCTCTCTCTATCCAGCCCAGCATTCTTCTGGCTTTAGTTATTGCCTTGTCACATTGTTTCGCTGACTTCAGATCGATAGACACTATTACCCTACGGTCTCTCTCCTGCTCCATGCCCTTCACCCCCCATCGAATACATTTCTTTTGGATTTCCACACCCCATATGCATGACTCTGCACTTCTTGGCATTGAATCTCAGCTGCCATATCTTCGACCAGTCTTCCAGCTTCCTTAAATCCTGTCTCATTCTCTCCACTCCTTCCGGTGTGTCCATTCTGTTGCAGATCTTAGTATCATCCGCAAATAGACAAACCTTACCTTTTATCCCATCCGCAATTCGCTCCCAAAGATATTGAACAGGACCGGTCCCAACACTAACCCTTGTGGCACTCTACTCATCATCACTCTCTCTTCCGAGTAAGTTCCATTTACCATCACACATTGTCTTCTGTCTTTCAACCAGTTTGCTATCCAGGCCACTACCTTGGCACTCACTCCCAAGCTTCTTATTTTATTCACAAGCCTCCTGTGCGGGACCATATCAAAAGCTTTGCTAAAAGCCAAGTAGATGACATTGAATGCTCTTCTTCAATCCAATTCTATAGTCACCCAATCAAAAAAGTCAATCAGATTCATCCAATACTTTTCCCACCACCAAGGTGAGGCTAACCGGCCTGTAGTTTCCAGCCTCCTCTCTGCTCCCACTCTTGTGAAGAGGGACCACAGCCACTCTTCTCCAATCACTCGGCACCACTCTCGTTTCCAGGGATCTGTTGAACAGGTCACACAGTGGACCCGCCGGCACATCTCTGAGCTCTCTCAGTATCCTGGGATGAACCTCATGAGGCCCCATGGCTTTGTCCACCTTCAGTTTTCTTAGCTCTTCCCATACATTCTCTTTCGTAAACGGAGTTTCATCCATTCCACTCCCCTCCAGTTTCGTGTTAACTAGCGTTGGTCCTTCTCCGGGGTCTTCTTTAGTGAACAATGAACTGAAGTATTCGTTTAATATTTCTGCCATTTCTTCATCTGTCTCCACCCATTGATCCTTTTCACCTTTCAATTTCACTAATCCAGTTTGGACTTTTCTCCTTTCACTGATGTATCTGAAAAATGTTTTGTCACCTCGCTTCACCTCTTTGGCAATCCTTTCTTCCACTTGACTTTTCATTTTCTTGATTTCTTTCTTCGTCTCCCTCAGTTTTACCAGATATTCTTCCTTGTGATCCTCCCTTTGGGATCTTTTATATTTCTTAAACACTGTTCTTTTATCTTTTATTTTGTCAGCCATCTCCTTTGTGAACCAGATAGGTTTCATTCATTTCTTGCTTTTCTTTACTTTTCTAACATATATATTAGTCGCTTCAGTAATTGCTCCTTTTAGTTTGGCCCACTTTTGTTCCACATCTCTCGTTTTCTCCCAGCCTTCTAGTTCTTCCTCCAGGTACTTCCCCATTTCAACAATGTCCATGTTTTTGAAACTCAAAACTCTGGTCTTTGTGCGACTTCTCCGGATCGTATTAGTGATATGAAACCATACCGTTTGATCACTGGTGCTGAGGTGGGCACCCACCCACCTTTATCTAATGTTTAGGTACTTGCCAGGTACTTGTGACTTGGATTGGCCACTGTTGGAAACAGGAATCGGGGCTTGATGGACCCTTGGTCTGACCCAGAATGGCATATCTTATGTTCTTATGTGCTAGAGATGATTCCAACATAACACCAAGATTGCATACTTTTTGAGTGATATGCAGCGTTTGGTTATCAAAGTGAGAGTAGCCTCAATTTGATCTGTTAAGTGATTCCAAGTATTATTATTTCAGTTTTATTGAGATTAAAAGGATAGCTTATTGTGGGAGAGCGAGCTTCTGATAGTGGAAATGTGATATAAAGACTAGCCAAAAAATACTCTTTATAGCTATGTAAAATAACTTTTTCACTTGACAAGGCCTATTTCAAACAATGTAGCAAGATTGCTATTATTAATTATCAGCTGGAGAGTTTTGTTCTACAAGTAAGTTCACTGTAAAAATATGCAGATGGGATAGCCTAGGTTAATAAACTCAGTTGCAGGAGAAAAGGATTAAACAGCAGCAGAAAAAAAAAACCACTTTCTAAAAGTTCACACGAAGAGAGGGAAATATATTAACAGCTATGCAGGAGAAAAGGATTTAACACCAGAGCACAAAACTTCTAATATGCACAGTAAGAGAGGAAAATATCTAAAGATATTGAAACAAATCCCTTAGCAGATAGCAGTGTTGTAAGCTTTTGAATCAGGCTGCACACTGAAGGTAGGCCTCGATTTGGTTAGGATTGGTTTTACATTTCTTGTACTACCTTCGGTCCGCTGTTCTAAGTGTTCTAAGTCTTGGGTTTTGCAAAGTCTGTGTCTAGGCTGCTGCTTCTGGCTCTCGTCAGGAATCCATGCATATATATGCATAGAATCCAAAAGTTGATATTGATTGGCTATTACCACAATTCACTGGCACAGGATTGGTGGGTTTCTAATGCTGCTGCTGCTGCTTGCCAGTTTCATGTGGATGATGACATGTGCTGGAAGATGTCTGGTGAACAGAATTTGGCCTCACGACGAGATACAAAGTTTGCCAAGGCCATAGTGCTCAGCAAGTTTCTGTCTGGCTTGTAGCAGCTAAATTGCAAGGTAAAGACAGATTATTCTATATGGAGATCATAGCAGGTTTCTCTCATTAAAACATGTAGGGGTCATCACATAGCTCGACTTCCATCTTGTGTTTTTGGGCCTGTACTCGTTTTGGTTCCTTTTGAGAGGGGCTAGCTAATCCATACCAGTAATATGACCATCCTTGGCACCAAACGGTTTCCTCCAAACCTTTCATTGAGCATGCACGGCCCTTCGGCTACGCTAGGTTCTTTTTTTTCCATCAGAACAATCAGATGTGTCTTCATGGGCCTCCAGAATTGCTGAGGAGACTTTTTCTCATTTTCTTCTGGGTTTGGCTTATTGAAAACCCTAGCTTCCTCCTATTTAGATTTTTGGGCATTTTCTGAGGTTTTTTTTCTTGCTGCAGCCATTGCCAGCAGCCTGCCTGTCTCTTTATTTTACAGGAAATTGTCTTTGAAGTTGCCTCACTGTATCTGAGAAGCAGGTTCAGTTCCAAATGCAAACATAGCTTTCACTGAACTTCATGCAGGTTACTATAAGTGTCTGGGGCATTTTATTTTGTTCAGGTTGTGACATGAACAGAAGGGCCTCACCCAGAATGAAAAGTCAGGCTTCTTGCCTTCAGTGCTACTGTCCAAAGTCCAGGTCATCAGTGCCCATGTCAGTGGCCACAGGTAAGGATCACAGAGCCACACCGAAATGCTTTCACCCTTTTCAGCTCCTTGATCAGAGGACAGGCCCAAAAGTTGAGAGAAATCACATTCTCCCATTTGAGCAAGACCAGAGATCTGAGCAGGGAGCCAAAGAGTTAGCCTGTACTCACATTTACAATGTGTGAAAGCCAGGCATCCCGGGCAAGCAAGCATCTAATTATAAAACTTTTCTATTCGCAGCTTTGTTGAGGTTTTATGAGTTTATTTAATTTGGTTGTAAGCTGTGTTGAGGCACAGGACATGGTAGTGCCTCATGTTTGTTTTACTTTGTGACTTTTTATGAATGTTTTTTTAATATTCTCCACATAGCATTATGGATATTGCAGAATATAAATGTGTAAGTAAATAATTATTACCTCCAAGTGTAGGATGCTGTATTTCAGTGATTTCCCACATCTCAGTATAATCTGCTTTTGGGTCCTTCTCTGTGCTTTTCCTGTACTTGCCCACAAGACAGATCTGGAGTACAGGAGATTATGTTCAGATCATATCGCTATCGAGCAAGTAAAAGCTTTCGTTAGAAGAACTGAAGCATGTCTTTTCCTGTTGTGAGTTCCTCTTAATTATCACTTTTAAAGGTACATTTAAGCATAAAATTATAGTGCAAATCATTATTGGTTCTTTCATGTATCCTGCCAACTTTCTGCCAAAGCTGTAAAGGTTAGGCACCCCAGAAAGCCACCTATTTCAGCATTATGCACGGTTGATATGGTTTCTGATAGTCAAATGTACTATTTTACCTGAATAATTTTTTGAAAAATACATTTTTCCCTTTGAGTCAACTTCATTTATTTATTTATACATACATTTATTCATAACTTGCTGCCCCCTCCAATCCATTGCTACAATTGGGGGAGAAGAAATGAAAGTTATTTCCTAGTTGGTAACCTGAATTGTAATCTAAACCCATTGGGGCAATTTTCATAGGGATTTCTGTGGGTAAACGGAGGGTTAGCCCTTGCAGAAAAAATGCTTCTCCGCCCTCAGGGCAACGAAAAGGGGCTGTACCGGGAGCAGGCCCTGCAAATGATGAGATATTATGCTTTTTCAGTGCTTCAAAGTGGATCACATTCAGATACTGTGGATATTTCCCTGGCCTCAGAGGGCTCACAATATGTTTATACCTGAGGCATGAGATTTTCAAAGACAAATTCCCTTTTCATTAATTTATTAAGAACATGGATCAGACCAAGGGTCCATCAAGCCCAGCATCCTGTTTCCAACAATGGCCAATCCAGACCATAAGAACCTGGCAAGTACCCAAAAACTAAGTCTATTCCATGTTACCATTGCTAATGGCAGTGGCTATTCTCTAAGTGAACTTAATAGCAGGTAATGGACTTCTCCTCCAAGAACTTATCCAATCCTTTTTTAAACCCAGCTATACTAACTGCACTAACCACATCCTCTGGCAACAAATTCCAGAGTTTAATTGTGCGTTGAGTAAAAAAGAACTTTCTCCGATTAGTTTTAAATGTGCCCCATGCTAACTTCATGGAGTGCCCCCTAGTCTTTCTACTATCCGAAAGAGTAAATAACAGATTCACATCTACCTGTTCTAGACCTCTCATAATTTTAAACATCTCTATCATATCCCCCCTCAGCCGTCTCTTCTCCAAGCTGAAAAGTCCTAACCTCTTTAGTCTTTCCTCATAGGGGAGCTGTTCCATTCCCCTTATCATTTTGGTAGCCCTTCTCTGTACCTTCTCCATTGCAATTATATCTTTTTTGAGATGCAGCGACCAGAATTGTACACAGTATTCAAGGTGCGGTCTCACCATGGAGCGATACAGAGGCATTATGACATTTTCCGTTTTATTCACCATTCCCTTTCTAATAATTCCCAACATTCTGTTTGCTTTTTTGACTGCCGCAGCACACTGAACAGACTATTTCAATGTGTTATCCACTATGACACCTAGATCTCTTTCTTGGGTTGTAGCACCTAATATGGAACCCAACATTGTGTAATTATATCATGGGTTATTTTTCCCTATATGCATCACCTTGTACTTATCCACATTGAATTTTATCTGCCATTTGGATGCCCAATTTTCCAGTCTCACAAGGTCTTCCTGCAATTTATCACAATCTGCTTGTGATTTAACTACTCTGAACAATTTTGTGTCATCTGCAAATTTCATTATCTCACTCGTCGTATTTCTTTCCAGATCATTTATAAATATATTGAAAAGTAAGGGTCACAATACAGATCCCTGAGGCACTCCGCTGTCCACTCCCTTCCACTGAGAAAATTGTCCATTTAATCCTACTCTCTGTTTCCTGTCTTTTAGCCAGTTTGCAATCCACGAAAGGACATCGCCACCTATCCCATGACTTTTTACTTTTCCTAGAAGCCTCTCATGAGGAACTTTGTCAAACGCCTTCTGAAAATCCAAGTACACTACATCTACTGGTTCACCTTTATCCACATGTTTATTAACTCCTTCAAAAAAGTGAAGCAGATTTGTGAGGCAAGATTTGCCCTGGGTAAAGCCATGCTGACTTTGTTCCATTAAACCATGTCTTTCTATATGTTCTGTGATTTTGATGTTTAGAGCACTTTCCACTATTTTTCCTGGCACTGAAGTAAGGCTAACCGGTCTGTAGTTTCCCGGATCGCCCTTGGAGCCCTTTTTAAATATTGGGGTTACATTTGCCATCCTCCAGTCTTCAGGTACAATGGATAATTTTAATGATGGGTTACAAATTTTTACTAATAGGTCTGAAATTTCATTTTTTAGTTCCTTCAGAGCTCTGTGGTGTAATCCATCCGGTCCAGGTGATTTACTACTCTTCAGTTTGTCAATCAGGCCTACCACATCTTCTAGGTTCACCGTGATTTGATTCAGTCCATCTGAATCATTACCCATGAAAACCTTCTCCATTAAGGGTACCTTCCCAACATCCTCGTCAGTAAACACCGAAGCAAAGAAAACATTTAATCTTTCCGTGATGGCCTTATTTTCTCTAAGTGCCTCTTTAACCCCTCGATCATCTAACTGTCCAACTGACTCCCTCACAGGCTTTCTGCTTCGGATATATTTTAAAAAGTTTTTACTGTGAGTTTTTGCCTCTACAGCCAAATTCTTTTCAAATTCTCTCTTAGCCTGTCTTATCAATGTCTTACATTTAATTTGCCAATGTTTATGCTTTATCCTATTTTCTTCTGTTGGATCCTTCTTCCAATTTTTGAATGAAGATCTTTTGGCTAAAATGGCTTCTTTCACCCTTTTAACCATGCCGGTAATCGTTTTGCCTTTTTTCCACCTTAATGTGTGGAATAGATCTGGACTGTGCTTCTAGAATGGTATTTTTTAACAATGACCACGCCTCTTGGACATATTTTACTTTTGTAGCTGCTCCTTTCAGTTTTTTTCTAACAATTTTTCTCATTTTATCAAAGTTTCCCTTTTGAAAGTTTAGCACGAAAGCCTTGGATTTGCACACTGTTCCTTTTCCAGTCATTAAATCAAATTTAATCATATTATGATCACTATTGCCAAGAGGCCCCACCACCGTTACCTCTCTCACCAAGTCCTGTGCTCCACTGAGAATTAGATCTAAAATTGCTCCCTCTCTCGTCGGTTCCTGAACCAATTGCTCCATAAAGCTATCATTTATTCCATCCAGGAACGTTATCTCTAGCGTGACCCGATGATACATTTACCCAGTCTATATTGGGGTAATTGAAGTCTCCTATTATTACTGCACTACCAGTTTGGTTAGCTTCCCTAATTTCTCTTAGCATTTCACTGTCTGTCTCACCATCTTGACCAGGTGGACGGTAGTATACCCTTACCACTATAGTCGTCCCCGACACACAAGGGATTTCTACCCATAAAGATTCAATTTTGTATTTAGTCTCATGCAGGATGTTTATCCTGTTGGACTCTATGCCATCCCGGACATAAAGCACCACACCTCCTCCCGAGTGCTCCTCTCTGTCATTGTGATATAATTTGTACCCCGGTATAGCACTGTCCCATTGGTTATCCTCTTTCCACCATGTCTCTGAGATGCCAATTAAGTCTGTC
The DNA here is from genome assembly GCF_901001135.1 of Rhinatrema bivittatum. NCBI lineage: Eukaryota > Metazoa > Chordata > Amphibia > Gymnophiona > Rhinatrematidae > Rhinatrema > Rhinatrema bivittatum. Next base: position 125,620,707 of record NC_042624.1, on the reverse strand, counting down.
ATCATTCACTGCTATACCTTCTAATTCTCCCATCTTACTTCTTAGACTTCTGGCATTAGCATACAAACATTTCAAAGTTTGTTTTTTTTTATTTGTATTTTCATTCTGCTTTTTAATTGATAGGGATAAGTTAGAATTTTTTAGCTCAGGTGAGTTTTTAGTTACAGGCACTTGGACTACTTTTCTAATTATTGGAACCTCACTGTCGGGATGCCCTAATTCTAATGCATCATTAGTATCCTTTAAAGATACCTCTCTCCAAACCATGCGCTGCTGAGCGACTGTTGGCTTTCCCCTTTGTTCTAGTTTAAAAGCTGCTCTATCTTCTTTTTAAAGGTTAGCGCCAGCAGTCTGGTTCCACCTTGGTTAAGGTGGAGCCCATCCCTTCAGAAGAGACTCCCCCCTTCCCCAAAAGGTTCCCCAGTTCCTAACAACTCATGATGAACCTACCTTAAGGATCTCATTACCACTTTCTTTCCAACCCAGCACAAATAAATGTATCTGAAACTTCTTTTCTCAACCCCCTTCTTTATATCCCCACTGCACCTTTTGTTAAAAATGCTCCCTCATCCCCGCTACCCCGTCCCTGTATATTTCCCCTCCCCAACTGCCTTAGCTAATGTACGTGTCTTTCGCTAAAATGTATGACACATGAATGCGTCAATTGAATGTAATTGGCTACCTATGATATTTGTCATGATGTAAACCATTGTGATCTTCACTTGGAATCACGGTATATAAAATGGCTAAATAAATCAATAAAAATAAATATAGTGTCTCCAACTTGATGCGCTACTTACCATGTAAATTTGGAGCTGGAAGTGCTGTCTGTGTTGTCCATGACTAAATTTGGACTTCTGCTCCAGTTCACTTTGGCTAAAGCCATATACAAGCAGAATCTTGCCATTGCATTCTATTCTAGTTAGGCCTTTTATGACCGAACTTTTTTCTCTTGCTGGAGGACTATATGCTGTTCCAGTATACACAGTCATTATCTTAGGTTTTTCCAGGCAACCCACAGTAATTCACTTTCTCCCTACTCTCTCTTTATTTTAATGGTTAATATTATGTTCTTGATATAAAGAACTCCTCTTCCCATCTCCCCCCCTTTCTCTACACTGTCTCTTCTGAAGAGACAATAGTCTGGGATGGGCACATCCCAATTCTGGGTTCTGTTACACCAAGAGTCAGAGAAGGGCAGTGCAAGAGTATTTGGCACCCTATGCAAACCATTGGTCATGCACCCCCTCCCCAACGAACCTCTAGCATAGTTATCCCTCCTACCAGCAACAGGAGCTCCAGCACATCTCTCTGTTCTTTGGTGGAATTGGTTCTGGACAGCAGCTCTCTTGGCTTCATGCTGGTGGGATTTTCCTGACCCAAAATGTTGGTGCTCTAGGCAACCGCCTAGTTTGCCTACTGGACGTAGCAGCCCTGCAATGAATTCAGCGACATTCAAATCTACCTCTGCTATGGTAGCTCCAGTTCTGTGCTTTCGTTAATAAGACCTGAGTATTCACTTACATGACTCTCCTAGATAATGCTTTGCCTCTCTCTCTCATCTTTGTTTTGTTTTTCCACTAACTACTTTGACAGTTATCACTTCTCTACTTTTGCTTGCTGTGTATTATATGTTGCTGACTGTTTAGTTTGGGCTTTTATATCTTGAAGGCTTACTTTGGTTTTTCTCGCCTAAGTTTGCTTGTTGAGAGAGCAAATTGTGCATCTCCCCTTGCTTAATTTATATGATTGCATAAGTAGGACTTGAAACAGTGGCTAAGGACTGTAGTGCCCATCTCAGATAAGTCTAAACCATCCTATTTGTGAAGATCTTTATCATCTGAAGTACATCTCTAATCACCAATGTATTCAAACCCAGCTCCCCTGCATCATTTTTTCAACATACAATGTTCTGTTTTCTGTTTTGCAGAGAACCAGCTGCCACACGGTTTCCCAACAATTAACATGGGGCCCCAACTGAAGGTGGTAGAGAAGACTCGTACAGCCACCATGTTGTGCGCTGCTAGTGGGAACCCTGACCCTGAAATCTCCTGGTTCAAGGACTTTCTCCCTGTGGACACTGCCACAAGCAATGGCCGAATTAAACAGCTCCGCTCAGGTAAACAAAACAACTCACTGCATTTCTATTTTCTCATAGATTAAGCCTGTTGACAGATTATGGAATAATCATCAGGTGAAACTTTGACCCTTTCTACCTGGTTGCGAAGAGTCTTCTGGTTTAGGTTGATGTGATTTGATTTTATTAAAAAAACGTAACTGGAGTTTGTCTCTTCTCTCAAATGCTCTGCGACGGAGCAGTTGAGACAGAGAAGTACTAGTTTCAGTGCCTAAAAATGAGCAACCTTACTGCCTCCTTTCTTTTGAAGAGACATGTATGCCAGGCAGGCATGAACCTCCACAGAAAACCTGCTCTTCTGATTGGGAAACAAGCAGAAGAAGCTCTGGTACCTTTCCTCCTGCTCTGTGTCATACGATTGCACATAAGAGAGGGAAAAGAATAGGTTTGGGATTTGAAGTCTTCAGGTCTAATTAATCCAAACCTGTTTCATTTCTGCTTGTAATGGCTTCCATATTAGTGAAACATTTTATTAATCTGGTCTTCCTGCTTTGTGTACAGTGATGAATTTCTTCTACTGTCCATTTGGACTGGACACGTCAGCTTCTCCAAAAGCAAGCATTTCTAAACTGAGGTGAGAGCCCTGCCTCTGGCATTGCTCTGAAATGCCCTAAAACGAGTCTAGCTGTGTAATTACTACACTGATTCAGACCCCGGCTGGAACTCTGTTTCCACCTATACTCATAAATTTACAGCATATGAAAATTCCCACTGACCTTTAGCTTCTCTCTCCCGTAAATTGGGCTCCATCTTGATATGTTTGTGTTAAAAGAAAATATCACATGCATTCATTATTTTAAAGGCTTTAGGCAAGCACTAAGGGAAAGTGAACCTGCCAAATAAACATCTGCAATAAAACCTCTGAATAATTGTGGAAGAAATGGTGTACAACATTACAAGAAGTACCCTCATGTGCAACACACTCACTCCTTCATGAAGGGGAGGGGAACAGAAGTATTTTGTCATCTTTCCTTCCAAAAATATCTTATTTTATTCATGCTCAAGAACTGGCCACACTAATTACCAAGGGAGGAGCATTTAACCCGGGCCCTCTTACAGTGGCATTGCAGACATTGATAGGTCCAGTCTGAAATGAATGAGGTTTCCACATACTCTGGTGCATTGTAATGATCCATGTCCTGTTCTGATAAGGTAGAGAGAATAAGGAACAGAAATAACTTCTGTTTCTTTGCACTAATTTGCAAATATTCAAACTTTTGAGGACTAAAATATTTGAAGGTAAGTAACTTAGAATAGATACTGTAATTGCATGGAGCATGAGCTTAGACTGATTATTGAACTCCTGTGTTCTCACAGGACAAGCAGGATGGTAGTCCTCACATATGGGTGACATCACAGGATGGAGCCCAATCACGGAACACTTTTGTCAAAGTTTCTAGAACTTTGACTGGCACCTACTGGGCATGCCCAGGATGGAACTAACCCTGCAACTAGCAGGGGTCTCCCTTCAGTCTTCTTTTTTCCATGCAGCAGTAGTCACACGGGTTAAGGAGCTCTACAGAGATTCCTGACAGGAATTTTCCTCACAGAATTATTTCATCATTAATACCCCTCAGGGGGTCCCCCTATTCAATTCTTTACTTCCGCGGTGGTCCGGTAAGTTTTTTACCAGGTTCCGGTCGATTCCCGTCGAGTCTGGCCCTCGCAGCCTACTGGCCGTCGACCGCACCACGGCTACATTTTTTTCAAAGGCCATGGCGTTGGGGATCCATCGGTGCCCTGACTCTGCTCACACAATGTCCATCACAGACCCCCATAAAGTCTGTGTAATGTGCCTTGGGTGTGAGCATCATGTCCTGACTTGCACCAAATGTGCCTTAATGACATCAAAAGGTCGCAAAGCCAGAATGGAGAAGATGGAACTTCTCTTTCGGTCTCAAACTCTGACGACATCATCCGAATTGGCGCCATCTACGTCGCGCCAGCATCGGGCACCAGCAGGTGTCCGTCCAGCATCGACGACTTCCCGGCCATCGGCTACCTCTGTTCCCCCTTAGGACCAAGGGGATCGTCGAGAAAAACATCGACACCGTAAGCCTCGGACCATCGACGAAGGCAAATTATCGACCTTGCCATCGTCCGATCCGCCGCCGAAGAAACCCCGTCCAGAAAAGGCATCGACCCTTTCTGAGTCCGGGTCACCGAGGCAACCCTCACCCGGACAGGTAATGGGAGCCGCGATTCTGCCTTTAACGGTGGTCCCTCCGGCTATGCCTCTGCCTCTTTCTCCCCTTCTGGAACTGGGGCTGATCGCTCCAGGTCTCCGTGAAGAGCTGGACCGGATGGTTCAGGAGGCCATCGGCAAGGTGATGCAAAGATTCCAGATTCCTCCGATGCCGAAACCAGTGCTGATTCCTGAACCAACCATCGATCCCATTCCGGTAGCGCTGGCACCGCTGCTCTCGAGGATGGAAGCACTACTAGCCGCTTTTCCTCCGATGGATCCGGGGGACACCGACTGTTCCGGTGCCCTCTCTACTTCCTCTGTCATCGAGAGGAGAAACACCGTTCTATCTTCCTCCATCAGGAGTCCTGCCAATGCCTCAACCATCGATGCCGCCAATCCGTCCATCGATGCCTCCGGTAACTCCCTCGATGCCTTCAGAGCCTAGACCGGGACCTTCGGGAATACCTTCATCCCGTCCCTCTAAGGTTCCTGGGGGGCACGGTGATGAACCCTATGATACATGGACCGATGACTCATCCCAGGACACCAATGATTTACCATAACCACCCTCTCCTACCGAAAGCAGGAAACGTTCTCCTCCAGAGGACTTGTCCTTCATTAATTTTGTGAAAGAAATGTCTGAGTTAGTTTCCTTCCAGCTGCAGACTGAACAGGATGATAGACCTTCTACAATTTCTGGACGCTCCGAAAGAAATCACCTCTATCCCTATCCATCAAGTTCTTCTGGATCTTCTGAAGAAGAATTGGGAACACTCTGGTTTGGTGGCACCAGTCAACCGAAAAGAAGATACCACATATTTGGTCCAGTCAGCTCCAGGGTTCCAAAAACCCTGATTGGATCACCAATCCGTAGTTGTTGAGACTGCCCAAAAGAAGGCCCGATGCTCAAAGCCTCATTCTTCCTTCCCTCCAGGCAAAGAGCACAAATTCCTGGATGCCATTGGTTGGCGTATCTTCCAGGAATCAATGCTTATCTCTCGGATCGCTTCTTACCAGCTTTATATGACCCAGTACAACAGGTCCTATTCAAACAAATACAGGACTTTGCAGAGTCACTGCCTCAGCATTTCCAGGAATAGCTACAAACACTGGTTCACAAAGGTTTTGAAGCGGGAAAACATGAAATAAGATCATCTTATGACATTTTTTACACTACTTCCAGAGTATCTGCAGCTGCTATTTCTGCAAGAAGATGGGCCTGGCTTAAGTCCTGAACTCCAGGACAGATTGTCCGATCTGCCTTGCATTGGAGACAATCTGTTTGGTGAACAGATCCAGCAAACAGTGGCGCAGCTCAAGGATCATCATGAGACTCTTCACCTACTCTCTCTGATGCCTTCTGAATATCCAGCCAAGCAAGCATTCAGGAAGGACTCCAAAAAGTCGTTCTACCGTCAAAGGAAGTCCTATCCACCACCATCTAGAGGTCGCTCCACTAAGCCTGTCCAGAAGGCCCAGTCCCATCAACCTCGTAAGCCAAAACCACAGGCAGCTCCTCAGCCAGGCCCTGCTTCTGGTTTTTGACTCTTTCATAGAGAGAACAGCAGCTTCCACTGCCACATAGAAACATAGAAATGACGGCAGAAGAAGACCAAACGGCCCATCCAGTCTGCACAGCAAGCTTCACACATTTTTTTTCTCATACTTATCTGTTTCTCTTAGCTCTTTGGTTCTATTTCCCTTCCACCCCCACCATTAATGTAGAGAGCAGTGATGGAGCTGCATCCAAGTGACATATCAAGCTTGATTAGTTAGGGGTAGTAGGGGTAGTAACCACCGCAATAAGCAAGCTACACCCATACTTATTTGTTTTACCCAGACTATGTTATTCAGCCCTTATTGGTTGTTTTTCTTCTCCCCTGCCGTTGAAGCAGAGAGCTATGCTGGATATGCGTGAAGTATCAGTTTTTCTTCTCCCCTGCCGTTGAAGCAGAGAGCTATGCTGGATATGCGTGAAGTATCAGTTTTTCTTCTCCCCTGCCGTTGAAGCAAAGAGCTATGCTGGATATGCGTGAAGTATCAGGTTTTTCTTCTCCCCTGCCGTTGAAGCAGAGAGCTGTGCTGGTTGTGTGAAGTATCAGTTTTTCTTCTCTCCTGCCAGTAGGAGGTTGATTGTGCCATTTCAACAAGATATGGCACACAATCACCTCGGACCAATGGGTTCTTGCCAAAATCTCTCAAGGTTATCACCTGAACTTTCACTTCATCCCACCAGATTCCCCACCTTGGCAGACATGGGGAACATCAAACCACTCACTACTCCTGGATCAGGAGGTCTCCCTCCTCCTTCAATCCAGAGCAATCGAACAAGTGCCCTACTCCCAACAGGGCCTCAGATTCTATTCCCGGTACTTTCTAATCCCAAAAAGGTCAGGCGGCGTTTGTCCAATTCTGGACCTGCGTGCCCTCAACAAGTACCTCCAACGAGAAAAGTTCAACATGGTAACCTTGGGTTCCCTCCTTCCTCTTCTGCAAAGGGAAGACTGGCTCTGCTCTCTAGGCCTCCAGGACGCTAACACACACATTGCGATAACTCAGTCTCCTCGCAGATTTCTGAGATTCCTGGTAGGGCCAAAAGCATTATCAATACAGAGTGCTCCCATTCAGCCTAGCATCTGCACCACGAGTTTTCACCAATTGTCTCGCAGTAGTAGCAGCCTTCCTCAGGACGCAAGGTGTTCACGTCTCCCCTATCTCGACGATTGGTTGATCAGGGCTTCTACTCAGCAAGCTGCTCTGACGTCCCTACGTCTTACCTTACACACTCTGATCTCTCTAGATTTCTCATCAATTACAAAAAATCCTGCTTAGTCCCATCTCAAACTTTGTTATTCATAGGGGCAGACTTGGACACCTTCAAAGCAAAGGCATTTCTGCCTCAAGAACGAGCTCTCACTCTCACTTGTCTCGCACACCAGCTACAATCTCGATAACGCTCAACTGCACACCATTTCCTCATCTTACTGGGACACATGGCTTCCTCCGTACATGTTACCTTAATGGCCCGTTTGGCCATGAGAGTCATGCAGTGGACTCTACGGTCACAATGGACTCAATCCATTCAACCACTATCAACCATTGTCCACATCACCAACCCACTTTGTCAGTCTCTAGCTTGGTGGAAAAATCAGACCAATCTCCTCCAAGGCCTACCTTACCAGACTCCAGATCCTCAAGTAACCCTTACCACCGATGCTTCCAACCTCGGCTGGGGAGCACATGTTGCCAATTTACAAACTCAAGGGTCTTGGTCTCCAGAGGAAGCCAAACACCAAATCAATTTCCTGGAGCTACAAGCAATCAGATATGCTCTCAGAGTGTTTCAGGATCGCCTCTCCTACCAGGTCATCCTGATTCAGACAGATAACCAGGTGTGGCCATGTGGTACATCAACAAGCAGGGAGGGACGGGCTCCTACCTCCTGTGTCAGGAAGCTACACAGATATGGGTGGAGGTCCTTTCCCACTCGATGTACCTCAGGGCCACCTACTTACCGGGAGTGGACAATGTGTTGGCAGACAGGCTGAATTGCACTTTTCAGCTGCACGAGTGGTCTCTCAACCCCACAGTAGCGAACTCGATATTCCAACGTTGAGGGTACCCTTATATAGACCTCTTTGCGACACCTCAAAACCACAAAGTAGAGAAAATTTGCTTGCTCACTTGCAGCCAACATTCACTAACATGGGACACATTCTCCCTCTCATGGGCCACCGGTCTCCTCTATGGATTCCCTCCACTTCCACTTCTCTCAAAGACTCTCGTGAAGCTACGTCAGGACAAGGGAACCATGATCCTGATAGCCCCTCACTGGCCACGCCAAGTGTGGTTTCTGATTTTTCAGGACCTCTCCATTCGCAAGCACATTCCCCTGGGGAATGCCCCGCTTCTGATCACTCAGAATGACGGGTGCTACGCCACCCCAGTCTTCAAGCCTTGTCCCTGACTGCCTGGATGTTGAAAGGTTAATTCATCAGCCGCTCAACCTTTCGGAGCCACCTTCCCGTGTCCTGATTGCTTCACAGAAGCCTTCCACGAGAAAATCTTATTTTTACAAATGGAACAGGTTTAAGTCATGGTGTTCCTCACTGTCCCTTGATCCTTTCACTTGTTCCACCACGAAGTTTCTGGACTACCTCTGGCACCTATCAGAGTCAAGTCTAAAAACTACTTCCATCAGGATGCATGTCAGTGCGGTAGCCACCTTACATAAAGGTGTTGCGGATGTTCCCATTTCAGTACAACCCCTTGTAACATGATTTTTGAAGTGCTTACTCCACCTCAAACCCTCTGGCCCCTTCTTGGGAACTTAACCTAGTTTTGGGTCGCTCATGAAACCACCATTCGTGCCTCTCCAATCCTGTGATCTTCGCTATCTCACATGGAAAGTGATTTTTCTTCTGGCAATCATGTCTGCTCGCAGAGTTAGTGAGTTACAGGCTCTAGTTACCTACCCGCCTTACACTAAACTTCTGCATGATGGGTAGTACTCTGCACTCACCCTAAGTTTTTGCCTAAGGTAGTATCTGAGTTTCACAATATTCAATCCATCATACTACCTACCTTCTTCCCTAGGCCCCATTCTAATTCAGGAGAACAGGCTTTGCATACCCTTGATTATAAATGGGCTCTAGCATTCTATTTATTTTATTTATTTATTTTTAACTTTTATATACCGACATTCTTGCATTAAATGCAAATCATGCCGGTTTACAGTGAAACAGAAAAAGCAGGAAAAAATTCCTTAGTCGAATACAATGAAACAGCTTAGTTAACAAAGGAAACATTAATATAAATTTTTACATATACACAAAGGTTTGCACGAAGCGGTGCGCCCCTTTGTCGCACCCCTTCGGCACGCGACGCCCGGCGCGCGACACCTGGTGTTGAGGCTGTCCAATGTTAGTGATGTCATGGGGGGGGCGGGTCTAATGATCGCAGCACTTACATCGCTGCTTCTTTCCAGTTCCAGGTGAAGATCAAGCTGTTTCCTTCACTTCCCCTCCCATTACTGTGGGGTGAGAAGCGCTGCAGGGTGCCCCTTGATGTTATCTGGCCATACAACTGCCCACAGGAAAACCTCTCAACTGTTTGTTTCTTTCCATTCCACCAGATTGGGGCAACCTGTGGGTTAGCGGACTGCATATCCTTTTGCTATCAGCAAGCAGGCATTCCACTTCAAGACCGTGTTAAAGCACATTCTATCAGGGCCATGGCAACTTCAGTAGTGCAGCTACGGTTGGTGCTGCTTCCTGATATTTGTAGGGCTGCCACCTGGAGTTCTCTCCATACCTTTACAGCCCATTATTGTTTGGACACGGCTGGAAGACAAGATTCCATCTTCGGCCAGTCTGTCTTGCACAACCTTTTATCCAGCTTGATGTCCCAACACCCTTCTGCCTGCCCGTTAGGGTTCAGGATGCCCTCTACCAAATTCCACCCCACTTGTTTTGCCAATGCACGTCTTGGGTACATTTGGTGCATATCTCGGACATCCTCAGCTCTGTATTCACACATATGTGAGGACTACCATCCTGCTTGTCCTATGAGAAAGCAAATATTGCTTATCTGTAACAGGCGTTCTCACAGAAAAGCAGGATGGTAGTCCTCACGAAACCTGTCCGCCACCCCACAGTGTTGGGTTCGTTACGTTTTCTTATTTTATTTTTTTGGCACTTACTATAACTTTTAAACAAGACAGAAGGGGGACCCCTGCTGGCTGCAGGGTTGGTGCCATGCTGGGCATGCCCAGTAGGTGCCAGTCAAAGTTCTAGAAACTTTGACAGAAGTGTTCTGTGATTGGGCTCCGTCCTGTGATGTCACCCATATGTGAGGACTAACATCCTGCTGTCCTGTAAGAACACCTGTTACAGGTAAGCAACATTTGCTTTCTTTGCTGTTAAGATAAAACCTGTAGCACATTGCATTTTGTTATTCACATACATAACACACATTCTAAGAAAAAATGCAATTTATGGCAAACTAAAACTCTCTACCAATTGCTCTACAATCAGCAATTTATCATGTGTACTCACTTTTCATTCAAAATAATTAATTTTGAAAGGATTGAGTAACATTTAACAAGAAAAATCTGTTTTTTTTTCTGGAATCCACTGTGGAATATCTAAAGCAGTATCAGCACAAATTTTGTGGAAGATGAGAAGTACTCCAAAGAATTTCCTTATTCTAATTAAACAGGAATAAAATATGCATAAATGTAATTTATAAAAAAAAGTCCTGTAGCCTGCTCAGTGGAGAGCTGGGGAGGCAGGGGGCGAAGCCCTGAGGAGAGGGTGGTGTTTGGCATCGTGCAATGGCAACACCTAGTGGCTAGATTAAGGGCCTAGGTTACAGAGACCCCTTGCTGCAGACTGTAAATTGGAGTGGGAGATATGAAATAGTGAAATGAAGCCTCTCCTGGCACCAGATCCCATCTTTAGTTCCAACTGAGCTGGAAGCCCAAAGGAGCAGAAGGAAGGTGCTGAGTGAAAAAGAAAAGGCGATCATAAGTTCTGCTGCTGCCCAAACTGCTCCCTTCCTTGCTGTACCATATAAAAGAGTTGTAAGATACCTACACATGCAAGAACTGGCAGCCATGCAGCATTCTGCTGGAGACTTCCTTGGAGAATGAAACAGATGTCTAGTCCAAGTTCTGCTTCTTCTATTGGCTGCCTCGCTGCTGTTAGAAAATGATTTATCTGTTGTGCTGTGTTTCTAAGAGGGAAGTGATTTTTGATTCAATGCATACTGAAGTTAGTCTTTATATACTCTTTATTTTTACAGGTGGTCTTGTAGTTAGCATAGAATGACAATGACCATTAAAAAAAAAAAAAAAAAAAAGACAAAAAAACCCCCAAACCACTAGATTTCTCATTGTTTTATGTTTTTTTTTTTTTTTTTTTAAGTCCCTTGTTACTTTAAAAAAAAAAAAAAAAAGAAAACAGTAAATAAAGAGACCCAAACAATCAGTCATGTATATTCTGTCAATTCTGAAGTTTTTGTTCCTCTGGGAAGAATTCATCTCTTTTCTGCCACCATACTTTGGAGCTTTACTGGACATCAGTTCATAAATAGATTAATTTATGCCTTTCTCACAGGACAAGCAGGATCGTAGTCCTCACATATGGATGACATCATCAGGATGGAGCCCAATCATGGAAAACTTCTGTCAAAGTTTCCAGAACTTTGACTGGCCCCTTCTGGGCATGCCCAGCATGGCACTAACCCTGCAGCCAGCAGGGGTCCCCCTTCAGTCTTCTTTTTTCCGCGCAGCAGTAGCCTCACGGTAAAGGAGCTCTGAAGAGATTCCTGACAGGAATTTTCCTCATGGAATTACTAAAAGTTAAATTGCCCCACAGGGGTCCCTCCTCTAACTTTTCTCAGTCCGTGGTACTCCGGTAAGTTTTTACCCGTTTTCCGTCGATTACCGTCGAGTTTGGCCCTCGCAGCCTACTGGCCGTCGACTGTACCGCGCTTTGATTTTTTTTCCATGGCGTTGGGGTTTCGTCAGTGCCAGGACTGTATCTGCACCATGTCCATTACAGATCCCCATAAAGTCTGTGTAATTTGTCTAGGACACAAGCACGATGTCTTGACCTGCAGCAAATGTGCCGTAATGACACTGAAGGGTCGCAAGGCCAGAATGGAGAAGATGGAACTTCTCTTACGTGCTCAAACCTAGACTCCGTCCATTGCATCGACGTCGTCAGAACCGGCACTGTCAACTTCGCGCCAGCATCGACCACCAACCGGTGACCGACCGGCATCGACGACTTCTCTGCCATAGACACCCTCTACTCCCCCTCAGGATTGAGGGGATCGCAGGGAGTAACATCGCCATCAACACCATAAGACTCGGACCATCAAGGGAGCGAAATCGACCTCGCCATCGTCCAAGCTGCTGTCGAAGAAACCCCGTCCAGGAAAGGCACCGACCATTCCTGCGACCGGGTCACCGAGGCAACCCTCACCCGATTGGGGATCGGGAGCCGCGACTCCGCTTTAACGGTGGTCCCTCCGGCTATGCCTCTGCCTCCTTCTTCTGTTCCGGAGCTGGGGCTGCTTGCTCCAGGTCTGCGAGAAGAACTGGACCGGATGGTTCAGGAGGCCATCGACAAGGCGATGCAACGTCTTCAGGTTCCTCCAGCACACACACTGGCGCGCCGCCTGTGGAACCGATCATCGACTCGATTCCGGCAGCGCTGGCACCACTGCTATCCAGGATGGAAGCGCTTATGGCCGCTTTTACCAAGAGCTAAGAGAGATAAGTATGAGAGAAAAAAATGTGTGAAGCTTGCTGGGCAGACTAGATGGGCCGTTTGGTCTTCTTCTGCCGTCATTTCTATGTTTCTATGTTTCCACCGATGGATCCCGGGTCTCCGATGGCTCCAATGCGCTCCCCACTGACAGCATCATCGGGAGGAGAAACACCGTTCCGCATCCCTCCATCGGGAGTTCTGCCTCAGCCATCGATGCCAATACGTCCCTCACCACCGACCCATCGGTGCCGATACATCCTTCGGCACCACCAAGTCATCCATCGATGCCCTCGATGCCTGCACCTGTGCCTCCAATAATTCCTCCGATTCCTTCGGAGCCTAGACCGGGTCCTTCAGGTATCCAACCACCCTTTCCCCCTCTAGTTCCTAGAGGGACGGGTGCTGATCCTTATGATACCGTATGATGATACCTCAACAGACACCGATGATTTACCTTCACCCACTGAGAATAGGAAGCGTTCTTCTCCAGAGGACCTCTCCTTTATAAATTTTGTGAAGGAAATGTCTGAATTGGTTCCCTTCCAATTACAGACGGAACAGGATGATAGGCACCAGATGATGGAGTTGCTCCAATTCCTGGATGCCCCCAAGGTAATCACCTCTATTCCCATCCATCAGGTCCTTCTCGATCTCCTCAAAAAGAACTGGGAACATCCTGGATCAATTGCTCCAGTACACAGGAAAGCTGACACTACCTATTTGGTGCAGTCAGCCCCAGGTTTTCAAAAATCACAGCTTGATCACCACTCGGTCGTGGTAGAGTCTGCACAAAAGAGGGCAAAGAGGTCAAGGCCTCGCTCGTCTGTTCCTCCTGGAAAGGAACAGACGTTCTAGATAACATTGGTCGCCGAGTATTCCAAGGGGCCATGCTCAACTCCCGAATTGCTGCCTATCAGCTTTATATGACCCAATATAACAGGGTCATTTTTAAGCAGATACAGGACTTCTCAGACTCCCTGCCTCAGCAATTTCAAGTACAATTACAAACCCTAGGAAACAAGAGTTTTGAGGCAGGCAAGCATGAGATCAGAACATCTTATGACATTTTTGACACTTCTACCAGAGTGTCTGCAGCTGCTATCTCGGCGAGAAGGTGGGCCTGGCTCAAGTCTTCTGACCTTCGCCCAGAAGTACAAGACCGGTTATCCAACCTGCCTTGTGTCGGAGATAATCTGTTTGGCGAACAGATTCAACAGACGGTGGCAGAATTAAAGGACCATCATGAGACCCTAAGACAGCTCTCTTTGATGCCTTCCAACTTCTCCTCGAAACAGCCCTTCAGAAATGACTCTAAGAAGTCATTCTTCCGCCCAAAGAAGTCTTACCCGCCACGAACCAGATCCCGTGCCACGAGACCTTATCAAAGCCCGTAAACAAAAACCACAAGCAGCTCCTCAACCAGGACCTGCTTCAGGTTTTTGACTTCCACTTAGAGAGCAGCAGTCAGATTCCTCTGTCGCACTTACCAGTGGGAGGTCGATTGTGCCACTTCCACAACATGTGGCATTCAATCACATCCGACCAATGGGTATTGGCAATCATTGCTCAGGGTTACCATCTGAACTTTCTTGCCCTGCCACCAGATTCCCCACCTCTACAGACGTGGAGAACATCCGAACACTCCATTCTTCTGGATCAAGAGGTTTCCCTCCTTCTCCAGTCAAAAGCAATAGAACACGTTCCATACTCTCAGCAAGGTCTAGGGTTCTATTTCCGGTACTTCCTAATCCCCAAAAAATCAGGAGGCGTCCATCCTATTCTGGACCTACCGGCCCTCAACAAGTACCTCCAGCAAGAAAAGTTCAAGATGGTCACCTTGGGATCGCTTCTACCTCTTCTACAAAGAGAAGACTGGCTCTGCTCTCTGGACTTTCAGGATGCATACACCCATTTTGTGATAAGTCCAGCTCATCGCAAGTACCTCAGGTTCCTTGTAGGCCCCAAGCACTATCAATACCGAGTGCTTCCATTCGGCCTAGTATCTGCATCACGAGTCTTTACAAAATGCCTCTTAGTCGTCACAGCCTTCCTCAGGACACAAGGTGTTCACGTCTACCCCTATCTGGATGGCTGGTTAATCAGGGCTCCCACTCAGCAAGCTGCTCTGTCACCCCTCAATCTAACCTTACACACTCTAATTTCATTAGGATTTCTCTTCATTTATGACAAATCCTATTTAGTCCCATCTCAAACCTTGTCGTTCATTGGGGCAGACTTGGACACCTTACAGGCAAAGGCTTTCCTGCCTCGACAACGAGCACTGATTCTTGCGTCGCTTGCTCACCAACTGCAGTCCCAGCACTCCGCGACTGCACGCCAATTTCTTGTCCTTCTCGGACACATGGCGTCCTCAGTCCATGTCACACCAATGGCCCGCTTGGCCATGAGACTCATGCACTGGACACTGAGGTCTCAATGGATTCAAACTATTCAGCCTCTGTCCGCCATTGTCCACGTCACCGACTCACTCCGTCTGTCTCTCGCCTGGTGAAAAAATCAGACCAATCTCCTCCAGGGATTGCCCTTCCAGGTTACAAATCCTCAAATCATTTTTACCACCGACGCTTCCAATCTCGGGTGGGGAGCCCACGTAGCCAATCTGCAGACACAAGGCTCTTGGTCTCCAGAGGAAGCCAAACACCAAATAAATTTCCTGGAACTTCGTGCAATCAGATATGCTCTCAGGGCTTTTCAGGATTGCCTATCAAATCAGGTCATCCTGATTCAGACGGACAACCAGGTGGCCATGTGGTACATCAACAAGCAGGGAGGTAGGGGCTCCTTCCTTCTGTGTCAGGAAGCTGCACAGATTTGGCCGGAAGCTCTCTCCCATTCGATGTACCTCAAAGCCATCTACTTACCGGGAGTGGACAATGTGCTGGCAGACAAGCTGAGTCGCGTCTTTCAACTGCACGAGTGGTGTCTCAACCCTTCAGTAGCAAACTCCATTTTTCAACAATGGGGATATCCTCAAATAGACCTCTTTGAATCCCCACAAAACCGCAAAGTTGAAAACTACTGCGCTCTCATTCGCAGCAAACTCTCTTGACCTAGAGACGCATTCTCCCTCTTGTGGACACCGGTCTGCTCTATGCATTCCCTCCACTTCCTCTTCTCTCAAAGACTCTCGTGAAGTTACGTCAGGACAAGGGAACCATGATCCTGATAGCACCTCACTGGCCACGCCAAGTGTGGTTTCCAATACTTCAGGATCTCTCCATCCGCAGGCACATTCCCTTGGGAAAGGACCTGCTTCTGATCACTCAGAATGACGGGAGCCTATGCCATCCCAATCTTCACGCCTTATCCCTGTCGACATGGATGTTGAAAGGTTAATTCTTCAACCACTTAACCTTTCTGAACCAGTTTCCCGTCCTTGTCTTGATTGCTTCACGGAAGCCTTCCTCGAGAAAATCTTACTCTTAGAAATGGAAAAGGTTCACGTCATTTTGCTCTTCTCAGTCCCTTGACCCCCTTTCCTGTCCAGTCCCGAAGTTTCTGGGCTATCTCTGGCATCTATCTGAGTCAGGTCTAAAGACTTCTTCCATCAGAATGCATGTCAGTGCGGTAGCTGCCTTCCATAAAGATGTCGGGGATGTCCCTATATCAGTACAACCCCTTGTAACACGCTTTTTGAAGGGCTTGCTCCTTATCAAGCCTCCACTATGTCCTCCGGCCCCTTCTTAGGACCTTAATCTGGTTTTGGGTTGGCTCATGAAACCACCGTTCGAGCCTCTTCACTCCTGTGACCTTCGATATCTCACATGGAAAGTGATTTTCCTTTTGGCTATCACTTCAGCTCGCAGAGTTAGTGAATTGCAGGCTCTAGTTACCTATCCGCCTTACACTAAACTTCTGCAGGACCGAGCAGTACTCCACACTCACCCTAAATTCTTACCTAATGTAGTTTCGGATTTTATCTTAATCAATCCATCATACTACCTACCTTTTTTCCCAGGCCCTATGCCAACCC
This sequence comes from Rhinatrema bivittatum, assembly GCF_901001135.1. Lineage (NCBI taxonomy): Eukaryota > Metazoa > Chordata > Amphibia > Gymnophiona > Rhinatrematidae > Rhinatrema > Rhinatrema bivittatum. Next base: position 125,604,109 of record NC_042624.1, on the reverse strand, counting down.
AGGAGAACAGGCTCTGCATACCCTTGACTATAAACTGGCTCTAGCGTTTTACCTAGACCGTACAGCTGCCCACAAGGAAAGCACTCAATTGTTCGTCTCTTTCCACCCTAACAAGTTAGGGAAGCCTGTGGGTAAGTAGACTCTCTCCTCCTGGTTGGTGGACTGCATATCCTTCTGCTGTCAGCAAGTGGGCATTCCATTCCAAGACCGTGTTAAAGCGCACTCTGTGAGGGCCATGGCGACTTCAGTACACCTACGATCGGTGCCGCTTCCTGACATTTGCAGAGCTGCTACCTGGAGTTCTCTCCACACCTTTGCAGCCCACTCTTGCTTGGACAAAGCCGGAACACAAGATTCCATCTTCGGCCAGTCTGTCCTTCGTAACCTGTTTACAACGTGACCTACCAACCTTTTCCGCCTGCCTGGTGGGGTTCAGGATGCCCTCTACCAAATTCCGCCCCAGTTGTTGTGCCTGTTGCACGCCTTTGGGTACATTTGGTGCATGTTCGGACATCCTCAGCTCTGTACTCAACCATATGTGAGGACTACCATCCTGCTTGTCCTCTGAGAAAGCAAATGTTGCTTACCGGTAACGGGTGTTCTCACAGGACAGCAGGATGTTAGTCATCACGAAACCCGCCCGCTGCCACGCGGTGTTGGGTTCGTAACATTTTGTTGTTTTATTTTTCGGCACTGCCTGTAGCTTTCAAATAAGACTGAAGAGGGACCCCTGCTGGCTGCAGGGTTAGTGCCATGCTGGGCATGCCCAATAGGGGCCAGTCAAAAGTTCTGGAAACTTTGACAGAAGTTTTCCGTGATTGGGCTCCATCCTGATGATGTCACCCATATGTGAGGACTAACATCCATGCTGTCCTGTGAGAACACCTGTTACAGGTAAGCAACATTTGCTTTCCGTGAAAAAAAAAAAATGCCCAAGGTATGTAGCAACAACTTCATGTCACAATAAACCCTCAAAATGTATAAGTAAATAATAGTAAAATTAAACCATACAATAAACTGTTGGACATAATGCAAAGGAAAGACTATTAATAGAAAGGAATTACATTTAATTTACAGCTTTATATTCCACGTTTCAGGCGCTGATCCTTACAAAGTAGATCAGAATATTCTCCTAAAATAATTAAAAGATTAAAAACCCCTTTAGTCACAAAATACAGCAGCAAGAATCCTAGTAAGAGCAAAGGCATCTGACCATAAAAAATATATTCTAGCTAGACTATACTAGCTACTAGGGATGTGCATTGGGTGCACAATCGTTTGCGCTTTCGATTTTCCTGCGGATCGGCATTTTTTTTTGGTAAAAAGTTTTTTGGCTTAGTGCGTGCTAACAAAAAGTAACAAAAATAACAAAAATAAACGTTTTTGTTAGCGCGCGCTAACTCCCGTTAGCGCGCACTAACCCGAAAAAACGATTTTCACGAAAATTCGGTGGGAAAAGTGTTCGTTTCACGTTTAACTGATATATAATGAATTAAGAAATATCGTACGATATTTCAATTCGTTATAAAAAGGATTCACATCCCTACTGGCTACCAGTAGAGAGCAGGATCAAATTAAAAACCGTTTGCTTTGACTTCAAGTGCATGAATAAACAGGATATCTCTTGCAACTCCTCCTTCCTTATGCCCTCAAGAGAGAATTGAGTTCTTCCCAACTAGCTCTGTCCTCTGATAGATTTTCCTGCACTTCTCTTCGGGTCTTTACCTGTTACGCCCCAAAGATCTAGAAAATGTTTCCATTATTCCTACGCTTGGAGCCCAGCTACCTCGCCTTCAGGAAGAAGGTTAAAGCATGGCTTTTTAGCCAAGCATTCCCTACAAAGACGATCTGTCCAAGAACCTAGAATCTTAACTATGGATCTGACTTTAAATATATAGATCCTATAACCAACTTTGAATTTATTGTAATTGGCTTTGAGGCCATTCATAGTAAAAAGCAGAATATCAAATGCCAATAAATAAAATTACCAAGGTAAAGCAATTGAATGGTAATTAAGCCCAGTTTAACCACTGAAAATCTCTTTATCTCCATACAGTTTCACCGAATTCCAGCCCATGTCCTAAATGTGAAAGAATCTCCGAATTTTATGTACTCCTCTGTTCTCTTAATTTTCAAAGGAACGCAGTTCCAAAGTAGGGGAGACTACACTTGGAAAAAGTACTTTGTCTCATGTTGTCATAATATATCTCTTTTTTAGAAGGAACCTGCAACCTTTTATGTGTTAGATTGTAGAGGTTTTGTAGGCTGATACCAGTCTACCTTATTGGTCAAAAACCAATTATCATTTTACACAACAATCTAAACTTCAAGGCCAAGATCTTAAATTGAACCCTGATTAGCAGAGCTGACAGTATAGAGAAAGCAACACAGAAGTGACATTCTCCCATCTTCTGTGACCTGTAATTAACCTAGCACCCTCTTTCTGAACAATTTGAAGTTTTCCCATGACTTTGTACCACCAACCTAAAATTAGAGGGGTACAATAGAGGTTGAAGTTATTTAGCTATTAACAGTCTCACAAAGGCTTCTTTAGTACCCTTCCTATCTGATAGTCCAGAGTTAAGGCTGAATCGAGCATTACACCCAAACTGGAAACTTCTTTAGCAAGTACAAAATTTGATCCCTCATTATTAAAAGGGGAAAACTCATCAACCCATGGCCGCCTACCTACCTATAAGTCTTCTATTTTGCCTTTATTCAAACTTACAAAAAAAATGAGGACACTAATTTAGAGATCCTGTCTACTCAGACAATTTGCAACAAGGTGTCCTATGATCCACATTTTGCAAAACCTCTATCATAAGTCTTTCTGCAAACCAGTTCAAAAAATAAAGTATAATTTAAAAAAAAAGATTTTTGAAAAAGTGAAAAAGGGTGAGCTCATATAAACTTTCACTAAATTGTACAAAACTTTAGGGTGTATTCAGAAGAAAATTATAATTATAAAATACCCCCCAAAAAACCCACTATGCATAGCTTCTTGATATAAACAAAAAATACCAGAAAAATATCACAAAACTAATTGAAGCCCATATTTAGCATCTAAAAGTGAGCCAGAAATGAAAAAAGGCATATTAAATAAAAGTCTAATAATATTAATATGGTGCAAAATGTACTTCCTTTAAATATATATAAGTAAGTATATTCATATATCCCTTTAGTTCTCCGACTTGGAGCATGTTGCGCCTAACGACTTTCTCAAGCAGTCTTTGTTGAAACCTTATGTTTTCAGGCACCTTTGTGATACATGTGGCTCATAATGCAATCTTTTCCCTGTAAAACATAATTATAGCAACCAAGATAACTATATGAAAATGTGTAATAGATCAGAGCTTATATGACTAGATTGCTTAATGTGACTAGATTGCTTAATATGACTAGATTGCTAGGAAACCTATTGCTTGAACTTTGTAACATACACCAGCAGCCCAGCATACTAACATCTGCATCCGCAAGGTCATTGTGAAGAAAATGGCTTCCTTATGTCCACATATATATGAGAAGGCAACATGAAAGACCCCTAGTGGACCAATCTACACAAGTCCCTCACCATCATCCACAAAACCATTCACAACCAAGCCCATCTCAACCTTCAATTCCCACTCAGGTCTGGATGAGGTGTGTAGTCTATCAGAGAAGCCTATAGAGGATCCCTGCATGCCCCCTCAACCAAATCCACACACCATCTAGCATCCAGAGAACGGGCTTTCTCTGCAGCGGGACCAACCATATGGAATGCTATTCCCCCCCGAACTCAGACAAAAACCCTGCCTGGTGACTTTAAAAAAAAAAAAAAAAAAAGGCTTAAGACTTGGTTATTTAAACAAGCCTTTCCAGAAACTCACTGATTCAACATAGCAATCATTACTGTACATTCAGCACAATGTAAATAATTGCTCTTCTTGCCGTTGAGTTACTAATGCTTTGTTCTTCCTCTTCCCCCAGTTCCAGCACCCCTGTTTTATTGTAACTTCTGCTTCTCTTTGCTTTGTTAATATCTAAGGTTATTGTACCCCCGTTCCATGTAAACCGACATATGATTGTATCATGAATGCTGGTATAGAAAAGCACTAAATAAATAAATAATTGCAGTATCAAGCTGGCCAATAATGGTGAAAGCAGAGAAATTTTAAAACTGTCTGGAAGGATGTTATGATGAAACACTCCAAACATAACATTTTTACAAAAATGCTTGCTACTCTATTTCACGATTCAGACCTACGTACAGTTTGAATCTGTCTGATGATTATACCTTAGAACTACCACAGTGGGTTGCTGATAGGTTCATTTTATATTGATCCTTTATTTTTCATATAGATAAATCTACTGGTGTCATTGAGGTTTAATTACACATTTTTTACGGAAGATTCTTTGATATATCCTATTTCAGACATTGGTGTGAAGGATTTGATATCACCAGGGTATGATGTCTTTGATCAGCCAAGGTTATCTAGGAAAGGTGGGGGTACAGTTGCCTTAACTGAATAAAGCTTTTATAAATTAACTCATGTAGTCATATCTTATTCTATGGGTTGTGACAATCTAGTAGTGAGGTTAAAAGAAGGAATAAATCTCACTTTTCTTTTGATTCATCACCCTCCAAAAACACAGATATGAATGCTAATTTTGTGTTGGCTATTAATCTTCATAAAACAAAGTAAACAAAACAATTCCTAAAATAACACCGCAGAAAATTATTAAATTGTAAAACAAAAAATGTGTCAGCATTATGGGCCGGATTTTAAAAGGGTTACACGCATAAGTCCATTACCTGCTATTAAGTTCACTTAGAGAATAGCCACTGCCATTAGCAATGGTTACATGGAATAGACTTAGTTTTTGGGTACTTGCCAGGTTCTTATGGCCTGGATTGGCCACTATTGGAAACAGGATGCTGGGCTTGATGGACCCTTGGTCTGACCCAGTATGGCATTTTCTTATGTTCTTAAGGTACGCGCGTAACCCTTTTAAAATCCCCCTGCGCACGCCGAGCCCCGGGATGCGCGTAAGTCCCGGGGCTTGCAAAAAGGGGCGGTTGGGGGCATGGTTTAGGATCGGGGGCATGTTCGGGGGCGTGTGGGTGGTCTGGGGGCATGGCTGAGTGCCCCCAACAGGCCGCTGTGTCGGGGCACTCAGACTGCCGTGCCCGGAGGCAGTAGTAACTTTTCAGATAAAGGGGGGGGGGGGGGGGGGTCTAGATAGGGGAGGGTGGGTTAGGGAAGGGAAGGTGCGGGGGGGTGGAAGGAAAGTTCCCACCGAGGCAGCTCCGATTTTGGAGCGGCCTCGGAGGGAACGGGCAGCGTGCGCAGGGCTCGGTGCGCGCAAGTTGTACAAATGTGCAACCCCTTGCGCGCACTGACCCCGGATTTTATAAGATACGCGCGGCTACAGGTGAGGTGAAAAAAGCTATTTTAGCCAAAAGATCTTCATTCAAAAATTGGAAGAAGGATCCAACAGAAGAAAATAGGATAATGCATAAGCATTGGCAAGTTAAATGTAAGATATAGATAAGACAGGTTAAGAGAATTTGAAAAGAAGTTGGCCGAGAGGCAAAAACTCTCAGTAAAATCTTTTTAAAATATATCCGAAGCAGAAAGCCTGTGAAGGGAGTCAGTTGGACCGTTAGATGATCGAGGGGTTAAAGGGGCACTTAGAGAAGATAAGGCATTCATGGAAAGATTAAATGATTTCTTTGCTTCAGTGTTTACTGAAGAGGATGTTGGGGAGGTACCCGTAATGGAGAAGGTTTTCATGGGTAATGATTCAGATGGGCTGAATCAAATCACGTTGAACCTAGAAGATGTGGTAGGCCTGATTGACAAACTGAAGAGTAGTAAATCACCTGGACCGGATGGTATACACCCCAGAGTTCTGATGGAACTCAAAAATGAAATTTCAGACCTATTAGTAAAAATTTGTAACCTATCATTAAAATCATCCATTGTACCTGAAGACTGGAGGATAGCTAATATAACCCCAATATTTAAAAAGGGCTCCAGGGACAATCCAGGAAACTACAGATCGGTTAGCCTGATTTCAGTGCCAGGAAAAATAGTGGAAATTGTTTTAAAGATCAAAATCACAGATCATATAGAAAGACATGGTTTAATGGAACAAAGTCAGCATGGCTTTACCCAAGGCAAGTCTTGCCTCACAAATCTGCTTCACTTTTTTGAAGGAGTTAATAAATGTGGATAAAGGTGAACCGGTAGATGTTGTGTACTTGGATTTTCAGAAGGTGTTTGACAAAGTTCCTAATGAGAGGCTTCTAGGAAAAGTATAAAGTCATGGTATAGGTGGCAATGTCCTTTCGTGGATTACAAACTGGCTAAAAGACAGGAAACAGAGAGTAGGATTAAATGGACAATTTTCTCAGGGGAAGGGAGTGGGCAGTGCCTCAGGGATCTGTATTGGGACCCTTTTCAATATATTTATAAATGATCTGGAAAGAAACACGACGAGTGAGGTAATCAAATTTGCAGATGATACAAAATTATTCAGAGTAGTTAAATCACAAACAGATTGTGATAAATTGCAGGAAGACCTTGTGAGACTGGAAAATTGGGCATCCAGATGGCAGATGAAATTTAATGTGGATAAGTGCAAGGTGTTGCATATAGGGAAAAATAACCCATGCTTTAATTACACGATGTTAGGTTCCTTATTAGGAGTACCACCCAGGAAAGAGATCTAGGCGTCGTAGTGGAAAATACCTTGAAATCGTCAGCTCAGTCAAAAAAGCAAACAGAATGTTAGGCATTATTAGGAAGGGAATGGTGAATAAAACGGAAAATGCCATAATGCCTCTGTACCACTCCATGGTGGAACTGAACTTTGAATAATGTGTACAATTCTGGTCGCCACATCTCAAAAAAGATATAGTTGTAATGAAGAAGGTACAGAGAAGGGTGACCAAAATGATAAAGGGGATGGAACAGCTCCCCTACGAGGAAAGACTTAAGAGGTCAGGGCTGTTCAGCTTGGAGAAGAGACGACTGAGGGGGGATATGATAGAGGTCTTTAAAATCATGAGAGGTCTGGAATCGGAAAATGTGAATCTGTTATTTACTCTTTCGGATAATAGGACTAGGGGGCACTCCATGAAATTAGCATGAAGCACATTTAAAACTAATCAAAGAAAATTCTTTTTCACTCAGCGCACAATTAAACTCTGGAATTTGTTGCCAGGAGATGTGGTTAGTGCAGTTAGTGTGGCTGGGTTTAAAAAAAAGTTTGGATAAGTTTTTGGAGGAGAAGTCCATTACCTACTATTAATCAAGTTGACTTAGAAAATAGTCACCGCTATTACTAGCATCGGTAGCATGGGATCTACTTAGTTTTTGGGTACTTGCCAGGTACTTGTAGCCTGGATTGGCCACTGTTGGAGACAGGATACTGGGCTTGATGGACCCTTGGTCTGACCCAGTATGGCAATTTCTTATGTTTCTTATAAAAAAAAAAGGTTCAGAGAAGAGTGACCAGAATGATAAAGGAGACAAAATGTCTTCCCTACGAGGAAAGGCTAAAAGGCGGAGTCTGTTCAGCTTGGAGAAAAGATAGCTGAGGGGTAATTTAATAGAGGTCTATAAAATCATGAGTGGAATAGATCAGGTAATTGTAAATCTTTTATTTACTCTTTCAAAAATACAAACGCTAGGGGGCATTCTGTGAAGTTAAGTACACAAGAAATTGCTATACTGGGTCAGACCAAGGGTCCATCAAGCACAGCATCCCGTTTTCAACAGTGGCCAATCCAGGTTACAAGTACCCAATCGGTAAATAAATGCTGGTAATAGTGGCTATTCTCCAAGTAAAGCCTGGTTAATAGGAGTTTATGGACTTCTCTTTCAGGAACTTGTCCAAACCTTTTTAAATCCAACCACATTAACCTCAATCTCCAACAGTGAATTCCAGAGCTTAATTGTACATTTGAGTGAAAAATAATTTTCTCCCCTTTGTTTTAAATGTGTCACTTGCTAACTTCATGGAGTGTCTCCTAGTCCTTGTATTTTCTGAAAGAGTAAATAATAGATCCATATTACCTGTTCTAGATCTCTCAAGATTTTACAGACCTCTATCATATCCTCCCCCCCCCCCCCCTCCCCCAGCACTCTCTTCTTGAAGTTGTACTGTCCTAACCTCTTTAGTCTTTTCTCGTAGGGTAGCCGTTCCATCCACTTTACTATCTTGGTTAACCTTCTCTGTACCTTTTCCAAAGAAACTATATCTTTTTTGAGATATGGTGGCCAGAATTGCACACAATACTCAAGGTGTAATCTTACCAATATAAAGGTATTCTGACATTCTCTGTTTTATTCACCATTCCTTTCCTTATAATTCCTAAAACTCTATTTTATTTTTTGACAAGCCGTTAAGCCTGTTAAAACGGGCTACATTACATTTTTTTTCAGTCCATTTTCTAACACAGCACCCTTCTACACTTTTTCTCCCTCTCTCCCCCTTCCCCTCGTTCACTCCTCCCCTTTCCTCCACTCAGTCTTACTCACCCTCTGTCTCCCACTGCCTCCTTCCCCTCACTCTCACCTCCCTCCCCTTCCCTCAGTCACTCCCACCTCTCTCCCCTTCCCTCAGTCACTCCCCACCCTCTCTCAATCCCATCCCCTCCTCCACTCCCTTTTTCTCTGCTCCACAACTTCTTACCCTTCCACTTACTCACATCCCTGTCTCACCTCTCCCTCATTCTCCCTCTCCCCCTTCCACTTACTCACATCCCTGTCTCTCACCTCTCCCTCATTCTCCCTCTCCCCTCACTCTCTACCTCCCTCCCACACACTCACCCACTCCTCCCTCCCTCTCACTCAGTCCCTCCCCCTCCCTCCCTCTCACTCAGTCCCTCCCTCCCCCTCCCTCAGTCCCTCCCTCCCACTCAGTCCTCCCCCTCACTCAGTCCCTCCCTCCCACTCAGTCCTCCCCCTCACTCAATCCCTCCCTCCCTCCCACTCACTCCCTCTCTCCCTCCCTCTCACTCAGTCCGTCCCTCCCTCTCTCTCTATCCTCCCTCCCTCGCTACTGGCCGCCGCCGCTGCCACTCGACGCCGCCATGTTTTGTTTTTTTCTGACGCTGGCGGAGACCGAAGTGCTCGCCCGCACATGTGCGGTAGAGCTGGTCTCTACTGCGCATTTGCGGCACGTCGGTCAACCTTCAATTATTAGGTTGATTGCCACCACACACTGAGATTAGGATTTCAATGTATTATCCAATTAAGATGCCTAAATCCTTTTCCTGGGTGGTAAGTCCTAATATGGTGCTTTGTGTAACTACAGCATGAGTTACTTTTCCTTATGTACATCACATTGCACTTCTCCATAATAAATTTCATCTTCTTTTTAGATGCCCAGAGGTCCACTTTTTCAAGGTTGTCCTGCAATTTATCACAATCCACTTGTGATGTAACAACTCTGAATAATTTTGTCTGATCTGCAAATTTGATCACCTCACTTGTCATTCCCTTTTCCAGATCTTTTATAAATATCTTAAAAAGTACCAGTCCAAGTACAGATCCCTGAGGCACTCCACTGTTTACCTTTCTCCACTGAGAAAAATGACTATTTAGTCCTACTCTGATTGCTATCTTTTAACCAGTTTGCAATCCACAAAAGAAACTTGCCTCTTATCCCATGACTTTTTAATTTTCTTAGAAAGCTTTGTCAAATTGCCTTCTGAAAATCTAAAAACACTAAATCAACCGGCTCACCTTTATGAACATGTTTATTAACCCCTTCAAGAAAATTAGTAGATTTGTTAGGCAAGGCTTTTCTTGTGTAAATCCAGTCTAGCTGTGTCCCAATAATCCATGTCTATCTAAATGTTCTGTGATTTTGATCTTTAGAATAGTTTCCATGATTTTTCCCGGCACTGAAGTCAGGCTCACCAGTGTATAGTTTCCTGGATCGCCCCTGGAGCCCTTTTTAATTATCGGGCTTGCATTGACCACCCTCCAGTCTTCAGGTGCAATCGATTTTAAATATAGGTTACAGATTACTAGTAATTGATCTGAAATTTCATTTATTAGTTCTTTCAAAACCATATCTTCTGGTCCGGGCGATTTGCTTGTCAGTCTGCCCTTCTACATCTTCCAGGTTCTCCGTGATTTGGTTTAGTTCATCTGAATCATCACCTTTGAAAACCATTTCTGGAACTGGTGTTTTTGTTGAAGCAAACAATGGATTAAGTACCCCACTGCTGAGCTTTGTGCACCCAGTGCCAGTATAGTCATATTATTGTATGTTTCGTTTTATAGGTTTTTATTATGAATGTTTTACCCCTTTTTTTTTGTACATCACTTAGGCCTTTTTTGTGTTGTGATAAATTTTAATAAATGAAAATGGCATCTCCTCAATATCCTCATTAGTAAATTCCAAAGGAAAGATATAATTTAGTCTTTCCACAATGTTCTTATCTTCCCTAAGTACACCTTTAACACCTCGATCATCTAACAGTCCAACTGACTCCGTCACAAACTTCCTACATCGGATATATTTTAAAACGTTTTTATTGTGAGTTTTTGCCTCTATGGCCAACTTCTTTTCAAATTCTCTTAGCCTGTCTTATCAGTGTTTTACATTTAACTTGCCATTGCTTATGCTTTTTCCAATTTTCTTCAGATGATCCTTCTACCAAGTTTTGAAAGAAGTTCTTTTAGCTAAAATAACCTTTTTCATTCATTCTTTAACCATGCCGGCAGTCATTTGCCCTTCCTTCTACCTTTTTTAATGCGTAGAATACATCTGGACTGGGCTTCTAAGATGGCATTTTTAAACAACATCCACGTGCTTTGTGTAAGAGCATCACTCTCAGTTCCATTGAGAGATTGATCCCTCTGTCAATGAATAAATGAATATTAAGTGCTTGTAGGCTGTCAGCTAGCCTGGCACTAAGTACACAGCCCAGCAACAGAAGGTGAGAATGTGTGCTCCTCCCACTTGGTTGGGAGGCTGTGTGGGAGGGAATGGAGATGCAGCAGAAGGTCATTTAGTTTTTCATTATAAGATTGGCAGATTTAGGTCTGCTTTTGCAGAACTCAGATATGCAGGCAAAGTTAGGAGGCTAGTGGTTAAAATCAGCACTAACCACCACCTTTATCCTTCTGCACCCTCGACCAAAACCATCAAGCATGGAGTGTTTTCAAAAGCTTTGATCTTTCTGGCTAAGTCCCTTTCAATATTGACCTATGCTTCTAGCAAAAAAATAAAATAAAATATATATTTATATATATATATCTGAGAGAATTTCAATTTTCAGCTAATATACTATTATTATTATGGTATTTATATAACAACATAAACCAGGATACTCTACTGCATATTACCTACAGTTGCATTGAGTTCCTTTCTCAGAGAGCTTACAGTCTACAATGGGTACCTGATGCAATGGAAAATTGGGAGGGGAATTTAGTAACATCATGGCAACTATGCTCATTTTACACCAAATTTCAAAAGAAGTTTGTGCTTAAATACCTGCATAAATTACACCTGTGTGAAGGAGCCTGCCTGCCAAAAGGCCTCTTTAGGAGTTTAGAAGACAGTCTGGACTTCCTCCAACAATTTTCCTCTGCAGAAGCAATCACTAATCCTGCCAGTAGTTGAAGTTCTGCAGTCTCCGATGATGCAAAGAAAACATTGAAAGATGGTAGTACAGGCTACTGGGAGATGTAGCAGCTGCTTGACTCCAAGAGCAAGGGTTTACCGCTCACAAACAAAACAATTAGTGAGTCTAAACTTCTTCAGTCCTGTAGTATTTCCCAACCACCATCAAACAAAAATAGTTTCCCAGTTCCCTGGGGCCACAGCTCTGCTTAGCTTCCAAGAAATCAAGCCAGTCTCCACTATTGCAGTCAGTGGGGAAACTCCCTAACTGCCAAAATAAAACAACTTCAGAATTGGTGTTGGGGAAACCCAGCTTCTACTCCAGCAAACTTAGTCTTAGAACCACTGTTAGCGCAGGAATAGCTCAGTTCTAAAAGCAAAGAAAAGGGTTTTTCCTTCTACACATGACCGTGCTTTATGACAATCATCCTTTAAATCTTCCAAAGAAGTCTCATATCAGTATGAAACAAAGCAGCACTGCTCCTTTCTTTACCCCTTCTCCCGTTCGCACAGTTTTTCAGCTGTAACAGTAGAGCTCCATAATAACAGGCACATAGAGCCTACTTTCAATAAGTCTCCGATATGTCCATAGACACTCCACCTTCCTCTGTTCCTTCAACTTCTGCTATTCCATGAGCTCGGATAAAGGCAACAGGCCACCTCCTGCATCTTCCTTCTGCAACTCCAATTTATCCCACATGTGTTACTGCTGGGTTTAGAGTTCCCACCCCACCTGTTCTCAGATGCTCCACCCTCAGAGTTCCATAATTCCCAGTTTTGAGCAGAGAACTTAGGAGATATTGTCTATAGTGCTTCTTTTCCTGTTGTTGGGTTTCTGGGTCTCATTTATGCTCTATTTGGCTGCTTTGGGGGCTGATTGTGAAGTGCCGGGTTCAGGGAAATCTCTCCTTGCTCACCACAACCTGCTATCAGGAGTATATACATTCCCAAGTAAACTTAAGTAATACTTTTTAAAAATCAAAAAGTATGCCCTTAAGTGAAAACTTCTCCCCATCCCCACCCCAAGAATGCCTCCGCATAGTCTGAGTAAACTTACACCTAAGCCTGACACATACACATAACGTTACCTATGCATTGGGTGGGCAATTTTATAAAACCCATTTCTCTATGGACAAGCAGGACAAAAGGCTGGCACACAAGTGAATGATTCACATAGACATCAATCAGAGTTTTTCTAATTATATATTACAGGCATGCAAACGATTTTAACACCCGGTGAGATTTTTCTTTTTCAATTATCAATTTATGAATTTTTGAATTTTTCTAGATGACCTTCATAACGTCCTGCAGTATCCTTGGGCATTTCTGCCCCGTTAGCACAATTAACGGAGCAGAAATGCCCAAGGATACTGCAGGGCGTTATGAAGGTCATCTAGAAAAATTCAAAAATTCATAAATTGAAAAAGAAAAATCTCACCGGGTGTTAAAATCGTTTGCATGCCTGTGATAAATAATTAGAAAAACTCTGACGTCTATGTGAACAATTCATTAATGTAATCGTCAAAAACATCTTAACAAAGAGTATTTATTTTGTGACACAAGTGGATGATGTCATCTGATGGCACCAGCACAGGCATGGCCTCTCTCAGAGCTTAGAAAGGTAAACTTTTCTTAGCATACGCGGGAGTTCTCACTCACTGGCCCTATGTCAGTCTCCTCAGTCCTTTTTCTTCTGCCGCAATGGAAGACATGTTGCTGCTCTCTCTTGGTTCTATGGTCATTTTTGTGAATTCTTTTCTCTCTATTGTTTGTTTTCTCAGTTTTTCTTACTTTATATTTTCAACGTTGAGTCTCCTAAAAATAGAAATTTTCTAGATATATTTTCTGTTTCAGTCAGTGTTAGGAAAACCCTCTTTCAAGCACTGTGACTGCAAGATGAGTAGAGTGGACCTACACAAAGTATTTCTGAAATGCCTGGGAAAATCGCATCTGTCCAGCTGTGAGACATGCGCTCAAATGTTACCCAAGGCATTGAGGTACAGTCAGTTTAAATTATTTTTGGAACTTTCTTCCTCTGAGGAAATTCAAATATGAGGACCAGAGCCTAAAAAGAAAAAGAGGCCTGAATCTCCCAAGCAAAAAGGCAAGGAAGTTTTATCTTGCTCATCCTCTCATTCCCATAGGGACAAAAAGAAGTCCCCTTGAGAGCACAATTCCTTGAAAAAATCATTGGAGTTGAGAAAATCTTCCAAAGTGCCATCATCCATCTCATTGATGCCAATAACCACACCATCTAAGTTGGCATCGAGATCCATGCCATCTACTTTGGAGCTGAGTTCTGCACCATCAAAAACAGCACAGAACCTGGTGCCATCCACATCAGCACCAAAAATGTCTGTGCCAATAAGAATAGTGTCATGAGCAAGAGAAAGTGAGCTCTTGTTTGTTGTCAAGTTGGCACTGTCTGGCCCATAAGGAGATGGCAACCAAACTAGAGAACACGATATGTCATATCACATCACAAAACTAACTCATGTAAACAATATTTATTGAAACCAATTTTTAAGATACCTATCTAGACAATAAATACTAACTAGCACATCCACTCAATCACAATCATACCATTCATCCAATAAAAATACCCAAACAATTTTTCACAGATGATCACACAGCGGCAATAAAATAATGGTGAGACCAAACAGTATAATTAATCATGTATTCATCAAAAGATGAAATTATACATATAATGACTTTACATAAAGTTTCATGAAACAAGCACTTATTTATGTTTTCGGCTGCTCTATTCAAATTGTATTACAGCGTGCTATATCAACACACGCCGAACCAAGCAGTCCAATCGCCTTTGCTATTAAACACCTGCTGTGTTTAAACATGTAGAATCGACACCGTCCAATGGACTCCTCCAACAAAAGATCTTTGTTTCACTCGAGAAACCGGGCTTCATCAGGGATTAATTTTCGCCGAAGTTCTACTTGCCAGCATTTCCACTAAAACAAACAAACAATCCAATTTTAACTACCGCTTAAAACACCATTAACTCACAGAAATCCTATTGTGTCTCTAAACTTACCTTCCCAACACCAGCGTGTACTCACTATCAAAAACATACAGGTACAAGGTCTCCGGAATAAATTCACAGTGGGGTAGATTTTAAAACCCCTGTGAGCGTAAATCCTCCTGGATTTATGTGTGCAGGGCACTCGCGCGCCGGTGCGCCTATTTTGCATAGGCCGCCGGCGCGCGCAAAGCCCCAGGACGCGCGTAAGTCCCGGGGCTTTGTAAAAGGGGCGGGAGGGGGTGTGTCCGGGGGCATGGTGATGGTTCGGGGGCGGGCCAGGAGGGCGGTCCTGAGTACCCCGGCACTGCGGACTGTGCCGGGGGATGCCGGGGCAGTGCGCGCAAGTTACGCCTGCTTCAAGCAGGCGTAACTTGCCCAACAAAGGTAGGGCTGGGGGGTGGGGTAGATAGGGGAAGGGAGGGGAAGGTGGGGGGACGTGGAAGGAAAATTCCCTCCAAGGCCACTCCGATTCCGGAGCGGCCTCGGAGGGAACGGAGGCAGGCTGCGCGGCACGGCACACACAGGCTGCCGATTTTGCGCAACCTTGCGCACGCCGACCCTGGATTTTATAAGATATGCGCGGCTACGCACGTATCTTATAAAATCTGGTGTACTTTTGTTCATGCGCGCATATGTTTTGAAGATCTACCTCAATGAGTAAATACTCTTGAACTCTTTTAGAAGATCTCAGTATAATCAAGGCTTCACACAAATTAATCCGGTCGCAGAAACTGCAACCAAAAAACATTATTAAAGGTTATTAAACAGCAAGAGGAAGCACACCACATACCTGAGCAAATGCCGTCAATGCTACATACTTACGTCAAAACTGGAAATGACGGATTACCCAACAAGTTGCTGCAAAGATGAGAAGCTGAACATTGCCCTTATATACTAAAAGATAATTGAACCAATCACGAGAATGTACATAGTTCATATAATTTATAATGACCCACATATATAATGTGCCAAGTCTCATACAAAAAAACCATTACCAAACTACTGATACGGAGTTCTATCCTAACAAAAGAATAAAACAACCCAAACTCTGAACTACACTATCAATTCATCCAATAAATGCCATCCACTCAGTAAGACCATTGAGTCCATGGGGGGAGATGGTATTCCAATTATAGATAAACCTTTGTTCAACACGTCTCAATATAGAAGATAAATCACCCCCCAGATTCAATCTAACATTTTTAATTACAAAAAACTTTAAATCATCCAGAACATGTTGTTTTTCCATCCAGTGGTTGACCAGAGGTGCATGTTCTTTACACGATCTAATCCTACTTTTGTGTTCTATAATACGTGCTTTTATAGGTCTCACAGTTTGTCCTATATAAATTAGCGCGCATGGGCATATAATAGCATAAACTCTCCTGCCAACTCACATGTGAATAATTCTGGAAGGACATACGGATGTTTTAAATTGGAATGTTGAAAAACCTGTAAAATCAAGCATGACAATAAATAGAGCAAGAACCACAAATCTGCTGTCCATGAACCAACCCTTCATCCACTTTCACTCCACGTTGATTCAGATTGTCCCACAAACTCATCATTTCTTAATCGCAAAAATGGGGCTTTCATCAAAGATCTTTAAAGGAGCTAGAATATGCCAATGTTTCCTTACTAATTCTTTAATGTTGGAAAATTTCGATGAATATGGGATGGAACATATCATTCTTGAAGGAACCTCATTATGAGATTTAATCAACAAGTTGTCCCTGTTGGCAAACAATGCACGCTTATAGGCTTTCTTGATTACAGATTTAGTGTAGCCACAAGCCTGAAACCTCTCACTTAAGACTTGTGCTTGCCTTTTAAATTCATCAACAGAAGAACACAGGCGTCTATACCTTAAAAATTGTCCTGTAGGAATATTGTTCTTCAACTCCTGGGGATGAAAACTGTGATAGTGTAATAATGTATTTTTGTCAGTGGGTTTCCTATAAACCGTAGTAGCGATCTTATTATTATGTAAATAATCCTTTACATCCAAAAATGAAACTGTGTATGAATCCATAGTAACTGTGAATTTTAAGTGAGAATCTCCATCATTAATTTCATGCAAAAATAATTTAAGATGTTCCGCCGTTCCTCGCCAAATCAAAAAAATATCGATATATCTCCCTCACCAAACAACCTGTTCAAACCATGCAGAAGAATATACCACCCGGTTCTCAAAATAAGCAACATATAAACATGCAATAGTTGGAGCTATGGGCGAACCCGTAGGTATGCATTTAGTTTGTAAAAAGTAACGGGATTTGTAAGAAAAACAACTGCAAGTCAACACAATCTCTGCAATAGTCATTAAAAATTGGAATTTGATGTCAGAAAAATCCATATGTCCAAATTCTGTTCTAATAATATCAAGTGCAGCAGATTGAGGCACAATGGTGTAAAGGACAGTGATATCGGCAGTAACCAAAATACTACCTTCTTCAAGAACAGGTAACGTGCCCAATTGATTTATAATTCAATAGAATCCCTGATGTATGAGGGTATAAGCAAGACCCTAGGTTGCAAGATTTTATCGAGATATTTAGCTAGGTTCCAGAACAGAACCAATCCCCGAAACTATAGGTCTCCCAGGGGGAGAAGTCAAAGATTTATGTATTTTGGAGAGGATAAAAAAATGAGGAATAGAAGGATAAGGTACAGACAAAAAATTCAATTCTTTATTAGAAATTACTTTATCTTTATATGCAGCCTGCAAAATCTTATTGATCTGCTCATGAATCCCAGGAATGGGATTACTATTCAACTCCTCATAAAACTGGTTATCCCCCAACTGTCTCATGACTTCATGATGCTAATCAGATTCATTCAACACAACTATCCCTCCCCCTTTGTCTGCTGCTACAATCTTAATGGAGGTGTCTTCACGCAATTCTTTCATAGCCCTCCACTCATCTTTAGATAGATTATAAGATGGAAATTCATGTGATTGATCCAATAACGTTAAATCACTTAAAACCAAAGTTTGAAAAGCTTGTAGCAAAGAACTAGGAGGAGAAGGTGGTATCCATCGAGAGGGCTTATGCAAAATATTTCTATCTTGCAAAACCTCATTAGCACCAAAAAATTCCTTGATGTGTAACCTCCTAAAAAATTTTTGCAATTCAACTCGTGTCTGAAATGGATCATACGAACCAAAAGGAGCAAATGAAAAACCTTTATTCAACAATGTAACCATGGAATCAGTTAAAACCTTTGAAGATAAATTAGAAACAGCCAATTCATGAGATGTTAACGACGTAGATTGTAATTTGTTTGTGTATGGGCATATTTTTGCGGGCGAGACTCCCTGGGATTTTTGCCGCCTCGGGAACGAGACCCCAAAAAAGAAGATGGACGTGGATCATTGCCCTCAACTATAGGTTCCTGAAAGTCAACATGTCGAGCCTCTTTCCTACCTTTACTTGAACCATCACCAGAGTCATCAGCAGAATCATCGGAGGATGAGAAATCACCATGCTTTCTAACATTGTTTCCTGTTTACATTCATCCAAGGATATACATAGCCTGCTGTATAATCTCTCTCATCTCTCCTAAACTTGTTAATCTTTAATTGTTTCGTCTCTTGCTTAAACTCATCCAGTTGTTTCTGTAAATCCTTCAGTTGATTCTCTACCACATTAGTAGGGCAACTCTTCTGAACCTTAACCAATTCAACTTCTATTTCTTTTTTAACAATCTCAATTTTATGCTTGGTGATCTCCACAATAAGAATCATTAAATCATGAGAACACTTATTTAAGATGGCATTCCACTTTTGTATAAAGTTTTCATCATCTGTAAATAATGAGGATTCTTTATTAAGTCTCAAACCACGCGGTATGCGTTTTATATGGCAGTCACAAGCACACAATAAATTACAAAAACATCAGACATTCATGACAATACACAATAAACATAAAATCATAAAACAAACAAAATAAGAAAAACAGTGGTCATGAAAGAAATTACTTATAGAATATTATCTACTTAAAGTAATAAGATCATCATTGTTACATCAATCACAAAATTATAAATTAAAGGCTTATTGGAATAATACAGTTTTTAATATGAACTAAATTTTGTGATAACTGTCTCCCCTTTTATCTCCTATGGTAGTGCATTCCATGCTGTGAAGCAGCAGCGTGGTCTTCAATCCACTCATTTGTCAAGAACTATTGGCTTGAACAAGAACCTTTAAAGAAACAGTATCTTTGGTCCGGCAAGTCTAAAAAATCTATTCAGTTAAGTTCTTCAACTCTCCCACCTCCCATCATCTTCCACATATTACTGAACTTTCTAAATTAAGCAAACCTCAGCCTGAAAATCCCCATTTGTGTAGCTGCTTTTTGTCCTGCTTGTCCACGGAGAAAGCAAAGTTGCTTACCTGTAACAGGTGTTCTCTCTAGACAGCAGGACTAATTAGCTATACAGTCCCACGCTGAGTTGAAGTCTAGCTAGAGAAAGGACTGAGGGGACTCGAGTCAGACTGGTGCCTGGGAACTTCATGTCCAGGCCGGCACCATCGGATGATGTCACCCACTTGTGGCTGATTTGTCCTGCTGTCTACAGAGATCAGCTGCTGTTCTGCACGTGAAAATTACAATTCAGAATTACTCCCATAGTGACGGGTCAGTAGCAGAGGTAGGATTTGAACCCAGCTTTCCTGGATCCCAGTCCATTAGGCCACCTGCTTCTCCCACTAAGTTCATAGCAAGGCTTTAAAAGGAGAGAGGGAGAGATCAGGAAAGTATTGTGCCTATGTAGTAGACAATAAAGATGAGATAAATCTAACCACTGACTGAGCTAACAAGACATATATAATCCGGCCAGCACAGCTTTCCTTTCCCCTTCTGGAACTCTTTGTAGCCTTCTTTGAAAGAAACTGCCTTATAAAAGTCTTAAAATAATTATACTATATAGCCACTTGATTAATTTTGAGGAAAAGCATTAATGTACCTGAATGTAATCTGCTTTGAAGTGGCAAAAAGCAGAATATAAATAAATAAATAATGCTTTCTCCATTAACTAATTCTGCGGCTTTCCTCCTGTTGCTGGGGAAATTATCAAATCCCTTTTATCTTTGGAAAAGGAAGAGCTTCCTTCTAGTGTCCCCTAGCTGTGGAATAGCCTCCCACAGCGATTTTCCCATCATGTAGCAAGTCATTTATTTTTTGTTGTGATCATATTCCTGAAATGCTTGATAGGAAGTAGCACTGAAGCCTCTCGTTTTACCCTGCACATCGTCCTTTCCCTCTGCTTCTTCTTTGCCTCAGTCCCTTAGTGAGTATGAAAACAAATGCAGACAGGGGAAAGGCAAACATTTATGTGAATTGTTACTGCTTTGCATCAAACCTGCTTAAAATGTGACTTGGATTAGTCTGGCATGTTGCTATATACTTACTGGTATTGATTAAACACTGACGTGACATTTTGCTTCCTGTCTAACCTTCTTTTTTGTCTTTGTTTTAAACTCCTCAGTTTTCTTTGGTAAGTGTTTGGTATTCAGATCTTACAGCAATCTGCATATAAAGCCAACACATACCATGAGCTACCTAAAATATTGGATCTGCATGAATTTCCCCAGTATTAACCCTTAATCCGGAAGTAAACAGGGGAGGGGGGTGTCATGCTTCCTAGTGCTTTGCTATCCAGGACCTCTATAGCCTACAATTTGCATGTCTTTGAAAGTAACCATGGTTCACTGCATGAGAACACAAAATCTTAGTGACATCGCCTTCTAGCTTAATACAAACCCAGAGGCCATGAAAGCTGCTTTTATAAGAAGCAATACTTCTGCTCTTTCTCGAGCAAGTTGGCTACCTGCTTGTTTTTTTTGTACTAATGTGCTTATAAAAGTGTAATCCCAAGACACAGCACTGAGGAAGCGTTTCACAGTGATCTTTATGCAGACTAAGGATTCAAAAGATTTCATTCATATTTCAAATTCTGTTCAAATTGTGCTTTCTCTGGCAATAAGGAACCTTATCCAGGCTTCTGCAATCTTAAATCCAATAAATAAAGTTTTGTTAGGAATGCTGACTTGCTCTGTGCTCTGCTGCTTTATTTAATGATTTTGTTCTGATGGTCATTGTAAGCAGTCACCTTTTTAGCACTGACAAAGGCACCTTTGTAAGGATGGGCCCTGCCATCTCTGCTGCTTTAGTAGCAATAGGGATGAGAAACCTGCCCTGCCCTGCCCTGTTACACAGCTGGGATTACAAGACAGATTGTGGGTAATAGGCTAAACAGTTATGTGTGTAACGAGAAGGTGAAATGCTGTACCCATTACAGGATGGGAGGAATGGCCTTGTGGGCTGTACTCACCATCCTTTCATTTGTTACTGCACAGCAAGCTATATTTTTTATTTATTCCTGTCACTTTAATGCAAATTTTAGCTTTTAAAACAGATTTTGTTTTAATTTCCTTTCTTTCCTCTTTGTACTAACACTTCTCTTTAATCTTATTTGCATTCAAATTACCTCACCAGGTGGTACACCAATCAGAGGTAAGAATGCTGATATGTGCCTCCGATTGTCACTTCACTTCATTTCTTGTCTGCCTCCTTCCCACCTGTTGTTCCACTTCCAGCGTTTTCATCTCCAGCCCTTTCTCTTGGCCCTATTACTACTAGTGCCACAACTCATCAGCAATCTCTCACGACTCATTTTTTTTGTGATCCGTATGGAACATCCATTCTAGTTTTCTCCTCTGAAATTCAGTGCAAGGCTAGCATAGGAGGAATGTTCTCCCTTCCACCTCCAGAAGTCATTAACATTTAGAGCACCGTGAACGACTGAAACCAGGGTTCCTTCCCTCAGCTGTTTTATTGGCATTAAGTGTTAAGGTATAGTTTTACTACTTCAGAATATAAGGAAAAGCCTCTTCTGCTGCATTCAGATGCAAATCCTACACTACAGGGAGCAGAGGAGCAATGCCGGTAAGTTGAGCCAGAAATGGTTGTGGAATCGAGGAATTGCACTAATCATACTTCATTTGTTTCCCACAAAATTTCCTGGGTTTTCAGACATTTAGAGTGGGGTTTATAATGGTTGTCAACAGAAAAGAGGCAATAGTAATACTTTTGTAGAAATCATTGATCAGACCTTCTCTAGAATATTGTGTCCACTTCTGGAGGCTGTATCTCCAAAGGGAGAGTGCACAAAAGTAGGATAATGCAGACAAGGGCTATCAAAACCTAGTTTTCTCTGCAGTGAAAGCCCTATCATCAGAGGTGGTAAGACCTACATATATACCCTCTGGAAGAAACGAGAGTGAGGTGCTTATTGTACACACATTCATTTACCTCAGAAGGTATAAGTGGTACACGAGAGGCCAGCAATTGTGGACAAGAAGTTTAAGAACAAGTGGTCTTGATGTACTTCCTTTAGTCTTCTGTGTAGGAAGCAAGTTCCCAGTGAATGCTGTGGAAACCAAAAGATATTGTTAGAATTTAAGAAAGCCTGAAGCAAGCACAGAGAGCCTTTAGTAGTGGGGAAGCCAGGAGAAAGTTGGAGATCAAGTAGAGTCTGGTTGCACTTGGTAGGAAAATGGGGAATGGTTATTTGTCATTTTCTCTGAAATGTAGTAGTTCGCACTGCATCAAATTGACATCTCTTCCAGAGCTTTCTGGAAAGCTCTTAAACCTTTACTGTCCATGTGCAGGATGCCCTGTGCTATCACAGCTCCACCCTTTCCTCCGTTCATTTTTATTTGCCAGAGACTTTTTTCAGTTTCATTGTGTTTCTTCATTCTTAACTGTGTTGTGATTTTGCTGCTATTCAAATTGTGTAAAACTTTGTAATGTGAAGCTACAAATGATCTATTTGTAAGCTAATATTCTAATATGCTGTAACCCGCTTTGAGAGAATTCTGTATTCAAAAAGGTGGGTAATAAATTCAAGTAATAAATTATTTTTTTAAAAACCCCCATGCTTTCTTAGGCAGCTTTGATAATTCTTAAATTTTCTTTTTGTCTTTGTTGCAGTTTGTTAACATGTTTTTTCTTTCCATGTCACAAACTCTAAATGGTTCATTTAAGATGAGTTTTCAAATTTTTCTCTGGTCATCTAACTTTGTTTCATTTCACTGTGATTATTTTTCTCACCATGCCGGAAAAAACAAAGCCATGATTTGAAGTTCAGCCCCAAATGTAAACAGAAGAGGGCCATCATTTCAGACTTCAGAGAGGATGTGCAGGAAGGGCTAAAGGGCATGTCATTCAGTGGGGATGATCTCTTTACAGATCTTTAGATCCTAACCACTGCCTCCACATTCCGGAGGTCCCAGAATGGATTGCCTTGGCCAGCATGAGCCAACCAACGACTAAATCCACAACACATGGCCAGTCTTCCGACGACCTCCCTCTAGGGAGGCTAAGGTTTTTTACTAACCCATTGTCCGGTTATAAACTCTGATAGTTAGGTCTTCTAGATAATAAGGGATGATTAGAAATGACATTTATTGGAAATCCCTCCCAGAAGAGCTTTATTTCTTTTTATTTATTTGATATTCCACTTTATCCCACTAGAAACATTCAAGAAACACCTCAAAACTTGGCTCTTCAGACAAGCCTTCCCGGAGGCTCGAGAACATTCGGACACTGGTCAAAGGACATAACAGGACATTAGGGAGACACTGATCAATGGACTTAACTGAACCGTAGAGAGACTCAACCTCTCTAGCATATCCCCCGATCTGTAGAGATACTCAACCTCTCTAGCTCATTCCCCGATCCTGATTCAATGCCACTCATCCCTCCCCCTCCTCGCTCTTCCTTTTCCCCCATCCTCCTCAATCCACCTTTCAGCTGGAGCTTCTTCAACCCTCTCCTTCCTCATGGCCACCCAATTCCCCTGGGCCCCACCATGCCCATTCTATTCCGCTTACGCACAGCAATATATATCAGTTGCCTTTCTTTATGTATCGCTTGTTTTCCACTGTTTTTGCTGCCCCATTATATTTGTCATTCGTTTTTGACGACCTGTTTATTTATAATCAAATTTTAACTATAATGGTTTTATTTATAATTGCTTATCTATAATTATTTTTTTCTATATTCACCTCTTTTAGTTACAATTGCTTAGTTACAATTATTATTTTCTATATTCACCTGTTATTTAACGATTTGTCGACTTGTTTCAATGTAACCCCATAGCTGCGACTGTTCTGTTTCAATGGAAACCGATATGATTTGATATTTTTATCAAGAATGTCGGTATATAAAAATTCTAAATAAATAAATAAATAGAAGGCACAAGGCAGATTACAAGAAGAAATGTTGCAAACTACATACTGCTAAAGAACAATTGTAATCCATTTTGAGGAATGTTCCTAATGGTAATACATATAGCAGTGAAAGCTTCCTCTCAGACTCTGTCGTGCAAACGCTGTAAAATAGGACCTTCATATCTCCATGGAAAGAACCAATTCATGCTCATGGCACATTTTGCCTGTTACAATGCATTAAGATAAGGTATGGATCCTTTCTACTTTAACTAGATTTTATTTGCAACAAAAAAATTGAAAAAAATTCTTGTTCAATGAAAAGGTATTAAGGACCAATGATAATAACGGGTGAAATGTGTGGTGAGCATTCGTTGGTTCTTTCTATGGAGATACAAAGGTTCTATTTTTCAGCATTTGCACAATAGAGTCTGAGAGGAAGCTTTTATTTTTGTAAGAAAATATATACTACATAACTTGAGAAAGAGAATACTTAAATATATCCAATCAGTCACCAGGATCACTTAGATTGGAAATCCTCTCCCCTGCAGACCAGAGTGCTCAAGCCTGTCCCACATAGGACAGAGGGTGGTGGTTTTACTACAGGTCCTTCCTGGCGGCTTCCATCCCATCCTAGATCTAAGAGCCTTGAACAAATTCCAGGATAAAGAAAAGTTCAAGATGATTTCCCTAGGCACTGAACAAAAGAGATTGGCTGTGTTCTCTAGATTTATAGGAAACACATATATACATTTGAGTCAATAGTTAAAATATGCAGTGCAGCTAAAGATAACCAAGTAAATTTACCAGGTTATCTTTATCTGGATATTCAGCCACATTTAGGTAGCTAAATGTGTTGCTGAATTTATTTATTTATTATTTATTTAACACTTTAATATACCGAAGTTTGTATGGACATCACATCGGTTTACATAGAGCAGATAGAGAGGAGGAAATGGAAAAAAAATCAGGGTAGAAAGTTACATAATAACAAATAACTGTTTAAACTAAAATGGCAACGAATAGAGGTTAATGGATAGAGGAGGAAGGATAGGCAAAGAGGGGGTGAAACAGTAGAAACGAGGTAACTGGAGTAAAACTAATAGAATTAACTAAGTGAGGGATTATGTACAGGGGAGATGGGTAGCGTGTAGGCAAGAGGAAGTGGTGAGGTGTTACATGAATGCCTGCTTCCAGCAAATTCACAAGCACACATTTTGTATGAGTAAATTTAGGAGGTTATGGGTTTGGATGGAGTTGTCCAAACAAATTTACCTTGGTAGCACCTTGGTAGCACTGAATATCATGCTAACCAATCCTGAGAATACCCTCACCCACATTGCGATTTTACATGCGTGGATTCAACTGGGTAAAATGGGGGACAGGATTTTGAGCAGGTAAGATTTATCCAGCTAAAACTAGATTATAGCCAAGTAAATCTTTTGAATATCAACCCCTTAGGGAACAATTTTCCAGAAACACTCAGTGCTTCAATGAGATACCCAAGTTTTAGAAGCCTGAATTTAGATTAAATTTGTGGCCAAATTTAGAATTCATGTATTTTTGGCAACAATTTTGCCTAGAGTTTGGTGCCTAGTGCTAGGCTTCTAACTTTTCTCCCCCATCCTAATTCCATGCCATAACCGCCCACTCCATAGGAATCTAAATTTAGGTGCCTAAGGAAAGTAAGTGACTAATTTAAGTACTCAACCCTAGTCGATTTTCAAAGATGCCAATTTAGGCACCTAATTCTAAAAATTTGGCACATATACCATTTGAAAATTGACACCCATAAGGATACATTCAATGCACAACGAAGTATTTAACAATTTTAGTAGGGAAACGCCACCTTCAATATTTATTGCCTTATGGCTTAGCATCAGCTCCATGGGTTTTTACAAAATGTCATTGTCATCGCAGCATTTGTAAACATACTAGGGTTCATTTGTTTCCCTACTTGAGAAATTGGCTGGTTAAGAGTACATCTTAGATAGAAGTGGATACAGTCATGTATAGCACTTTCAGGTGTTACAGTCACTAGGATGTTTCATCAACTGCTTCAAATCCCATTTGACACTGACATCACAATATAAATTTGTAGGGGCTCTGTTAAACACAACTCACACCAAGGTTTGTCTTCCTGCCAAAATTTAACAATATATTGGCTATGCACAAGGAAAATTGAATTAGCAAGCCTCTGTATAATCCATTTTGATGGGATTTATGACTTCCACAGTTCATTATTCCCATGACACATCTCTATATAAGATACACCCAGCTGACGTTCAAATTCCAGTGGAATCAAGCTACTTTGGGGCTAAAAGAAAGAAGCAGTGTCAAAGAAGAGCTGAGAGATTCCCCATCTTCATGGTTCTTCCATTCCAATCTGATTCCAGGATTACCCTTTCAAGCACCTAATAACCAAATTATAACTACAGTTGCCTCCAGCCTGGGCTGGGGAACTCATTTTCAAAACATTTGAAACCAGGATACTTGGTCTTTCCAAGGGAAAAGTTTGCACCTCAAACTTATGGAGCAGCGGGAAGGTTTAAAATGCCCTCAAGATGTTCTGAAATCAGGTGGACAAAATAATTATCTTATAAACAAAACCAGGTGGTCATGGTATTCCTGAAGAAGCTGGGTGGAAAAGACTCCACCCATTTGTGTCAGGAAACTGTCAAGGTGTGGAAGACCATATTTTCAAAAGGATATATGCTGGATACAGGTACAAGCATAGCTTGTAAGCTCTCTGGAGACAGGGAAATGTAACTCTTCTTGAACGATAAATAAGGCATGAGCTAAATCCCTAAATAAAAACTGGATAGAATTGGTCTAGAAGACAGCTACTAAAATGGTCAGCAGCCTTCATCATAAAGCATATGGGAACAGTCTTAAAGATCTAAACAAGTATATCCTGCGGGAAAGGGAAATGAGATAAATATATTTGTTCTCACAGGACAAGCAGGATGGTAGTCCTCACATATGGGTGACATCATCAGGATGGAGCCCAATCAGGCTGGGCATACCACTACTGGGCATGCCCAGCATGGCACTAACCCTGCAGCCAGCAGGGGTCCCCCCTCAGTCTTCTTTTTTCCGCACAGCAGTAGCCTCGCGGTTTAGGAGCTCTGAAGAGATTCCTGACAGGAATTTTCCACACGGAGTTAATTAAACTTAAATTACCCCTCAGGGGTCCCTCCTCTAACTTTTCTCAGGCCGTGGTACTCCGGTAAGTTTTTACCTGTTTTCCATCGATTACTGTCGAGTTTGGCCCTCGCGGCCTACTGGCCATTGACCGTACCACTGCTCGATTTTTTTCTATGGCCATGGCGTCGGGGTTTCGTCAGTGCCCAGACTGTACTCATACCATGTCTATCACAGACCCTCATGGAGTCTGTGTAATGTGTTTAGGCCAAGAGCATGATGTCCTGACTTGCACCAAATGTGTCCTCATGACACCAAAAGGTCGCAAAGCCAGAATGGAGAAGATGGGACTCCTCTTCCGTGTTCACACCCCGACGCCGTCCATCGCATCGACGTCATCGGAACCGGCACCATCGAAGTCGCACCAGCATCGGTCCTCCGTCCGGTGACCGTCCGCCATCGACGTCTTCACGGCCATTGACTCCGGTTCCTCCCCCTCAAGATCGAGGGGATCGTAGGGAGAAACATCGCCATTGACATCGTAAGTCTCGGACCGTCGAGGGAGCGAAATCATCGACCTTGCCACTGTTCGAGCCACCATCGAAGAAGCCCCGTCCAGAAATGGCATCGACCACATTGAGGCCACCATCACCCGATCGGGGTTTGGGAGTCGCGATTCCGCCTGTAAAGGTGGTCCCTCTGACTGTGCCTCCGCCTCCCTCTTCCGTCACGGAGCCGAGGCTGCTTGCTCCAGGTCTCCGGGAAGAACTGGATCAGCTGGTCCAGGAGGCCATCGACAAGGCGATGCAACGGCTCCAGGTCCCTCCGGCACCGACATCGGTACCGAGAGTGGAACCGGTCACCGACCCGATGACAGCAGCGCTGGCACCGCTGCTATCCTGGATGGAGGCGCTCATGACCACCCTTCCACCAGTGATTTCCAGGTCGCCGATGGCTCCGATGCGCTCCCCGTTGACAGCTTCATCGGGAGGAGAAACACCGTTCCGCATACCTCCTGCGGGAGTATTGCCTCCGCCATCGATGCCATTTTGTCCCTCGCCGCCGATTCATTCATCGGGAGTGATACGCACATCGGCGCCATCGATGCCTTCGATACCGGCACCGATGCCTTCCAGGCCATCCACGGTGCCCCTGGCGATTCCTTCGATTTTCTCGGAGCCTCAGCCGGGGCCTTCGGGTATCCACCCCCCCTTCTCGTCCTACAGGTTAGTCTGCTGATCCTTATGACACCTGGGGTGATGATACTTCCACAGACACCGATGACTTAACTTCACCTCCCTCTCCTACTGAAAGTAGAAAGCGTTCTCCTCCAGAGGACCTTTCTCTCATTAATTTTGTGAAGGAAATGTCTGAGTTGGTTCCTTTTCAGCTTCAGACGGAGCAGGATGATAGGCACCAGATGAAGGAGCTCCTCCAATTCCTGGATGCCCCTAAAGTGATCACTTCTATTCCCGTTCATCAAGTTCTTCTTGACCTCCTCAAAAAGAATTGGGAAAATCCAGGATCCATAGCCCCAGTCCACAGAAAAGCTGACACTACCTATTTAGTACAGTCAGCCTCCGGCTTTCAAAATTCTCAGCTCGACCAACACTCAATTGTGGTAGAATCGGCTCAAAAGAAAGCAAAAAGGACGAAGCCTCACTCATCTACCCCTCCTGTTAAGGAACACAAGTTCCTAGACAATATTGGTCGACGAGTGTTCCAAGGGGCCATGTTCATCTCCAGAATTGCTGCTTACCCAGCTGTATATGACCCAATATAATAGGGTTATTTTCAAGCAGATACAGAACTTCTCTGAAACCCTGCCTGAACAATTCTAACAGCTTCAAATCCTTGTCAACAAGGGGTTTGAAGCAGGAAAGCATGAGATAAGAACAGCTTACAATATCTTCTACTAGAGTGTCTGCAGCTGCCATTTCGGCAAGACGATTAGCATGGCTCAAATCTTCTGACTTTCGTCCAGAAGTACAAGACAGGCTATCTGACCTACCATGTGTAGGAGAAAACCTGTTCGGTGAACAGATCCAGCAAATAGTGGCTGAATTAAAGGACCATCATGAGACCTTTAAACAGCTCTCATCGATACCTTCCGACTTCCCCTCAAGACAACCCTTTAGGAAGGACTCTAAGAAGTCATTCTTCCGTCCAAGGAAGTACTATCCTCCACCAGCAAGATCCCGAACTACGAGGGCTTCTCAAAAACCTCAGCCTCGCTAGGCCCGAAAGCAAACGCTGCAAGCAGTTCCCCAGTCGGGGCCTGCTTCAGGTTTTTGACTTTCATTTGGAGAGCAGCAGCCTGATTCCTCTGCCAAGCATACCAGTGGGAGGTCGATTGTGCCACTTTCACGGCATGTGGCAATCAATCACAACCGACCAATGGGTGCTAGCAATCATTGCTCAGGGTTACCACCTAAACTTTCTTGATCTTCCACCGGACTCACCACCTCTGCAAACATGGAGAGTATCCGACCATTTCCTGGCGTGTATCCAGATGGATTCAGAACAAATGGACTCAGAACGAATGGG
Source organism: Rhinatrema bivittatum (assembly GCF_901001135.1). Classification (NCBI taxonomy): domain Eukaryota; kingdom Metazoa; phylum Chordata; class Amphibia; order Gymnophiona; family Rhinatrematidae; genus Rhinatrema; species Rhinatrema bivittatum. The sequence goes on along the minus strand of NC_042624.1, from coordinate 125,574,515 downwards.
ATAGTATCCGTATGCTAGCAGTTGGAGACTGATCTGACGTCAGCACGGGGTATATATATCCCCACAGGAAGCGTAGCAACTTAGTAATTTCCGTCTCCAAAGCAGTTTGGAGAGCCTGCATGCTCGCTGAGCGTGTTTTCCAAATCTACTTTCTATTTTCTACTTTCTTCAACTAAAACTTCTACAGCATCGAGCCCCGCACTCCTGCGGTGATACCCTAAGGTCCCTCCCCCAGTAGAGTTTCCCGGGGTGATTTCCGTGATCCCCCGGAGGTCTAAGTCCTCGGTCCGGTGGCCGAATCGCGGCAGGAACATAGCCCCCGGGTGAGGCATACGAGGCGCCTCGGTCCCGGCGTGGCCGAGGCAGCGGGTGCATATCCTCAAATGCTGTGGTGAAGGTACTTGCCCTCTCCCCCCGCAGCCGGAGACCGCCCGGGTTCCAGCCGGGAAGCGCCGAGGATCAGGTAAGGCGTACATCTCTTACTTTTGGTCTCCGAGGAACCGAGGATCGGCGGCGTGGCACGCCGTGGAAGGCGCCATTTTGTGGGCCTTGTTCAGGTATTGAGCGCCCGTAATAGGCGTGGCTCTATTTCTCCTTGTGCATATATTGCCTTATTGCTAAGAGCATATTGTATGCCACTGAGCGTGTATTGCTGAGAGCCTATTGAATGCCATTGAGCATATATTGCTAACCGCTTATTGCTGAAAGCCTATTGAATGCCATTGAGCGTGTATTGCTAACCGCATATTGCTGAGAACCTATTGAATGCCATTGAGCATATATTGCTAAACGCTTATTGCTGACAGCCTATTGAATGCCATTGAGCGTGTACTGCTAACCGCATATTGCTGAGAGCCTATTGAATACCATTGAGCGTGTATTGCTAACCGCATATTGCTGAGAGCCTATTGAATACCATTGAGCGTGTATTGCTACCCGCATATTGCTGGGAGCCTATTGAAAGCCTTTAAGCGTGTATTGTTGGCTGTATATTGCTGAGAGCACATTGCGTACAATTCAGCTGGTTTTATGACCGCCTAGTGCTGAGAACATATTGCATATTATTATTATGGTTAAGCACCTGTTATATTAAGCGCATCGGACCTTCGCCTTGAACCTTGCTTACGGACTTTCAAGAAAAAGTTGAAGACTTGGCTATTCATGGAGACCTTCACCTAAAGTTTCCCAAGCTAAAAATAAAGTTATACGCTACCTTAACTGTAACATACATTTAATGTTCTCCATGCATAATTCTTCAATGCACCACCTACTCAATATCTACCCTGTTTGTTGCATACTCACAGTTTATTGATTTTATTTTATTTTATTATTATTACCAACATTATTACTATTACTATATAATTTATATTTGTATTATTTGTTTTAATGTTTATTGTTCCATGTACACCATGCCCATGGTATTTCTAATTTCTGGTTTTATGTAAACCGAAGCGATATGTACTTGTACATGATCTTCGGTATATAAAAGCTTTTTAATAAATAAATAAATATTGCTGCTGCATATTCTTATTATTGCGCGCCTGTGATATTGAGCGCATATTGCTGCCGCATATTATTATTGCGCGCCTGTTGTATTAAGCGCATATTGCTACCGCATATTATTATTGTGCGACTGTTATATTAATCATATCTTATTCCCGCTTCTTTTTCACATGGAACAGAACGCATCAGCGGCGGCGCCGCCTGCCTCAGGCATTAAAGCCCTTGGCCTCTGCTCTGCATGCCAGCTTAGAGCCACGCACAGTGAAGAGCCAGACTCCCTATGTGCCCAATATGAGGAGGCCGTGGGACCCTCGGGCCAGGACCCGTCTCAGCCATGATTTGCCGACAGTTCCCCAGGGGTTACCCCGGATTTAGCGGGCAGTCTCGACCACTCGGGAATCCAGGGAATCTTGTACCCCGGCGATTAGAGGCTGCTTCCATTTCCTGGGTGGATCTCTTTAAGGGGATTCATGCCTTTGTACAGATGCAAACGGCTTCTCGTCCAGGCCCTGCGGTTCCGGCTGTTCCTGCTGTTCCTGTTGTTCCTGCGGTTGCTGTGGTTCCGGCGGTGGCTGCGACTGCGGCGGCTGCTGCGGTGGCGGCTCCTGCGGATCCTGTTCCTGGACCCTCACGCCCTTATCGTGAGCGGGTCCTCCCGCCGCTGGACAGTCCAGATCAGTCAGACGAGGAGGCTTCACCGGATGAATCCGAACTCCCGGACGAGGGGGAACTTCCCCCAGGGATTGAGCCATATAGAACCATGAGGCGGTTCTTCCCCAAGGAGGATCTCTCCGACCTGGTGTCTCAGTGTCTGGCAGAGTTGGATATTACAGGTCCCAGCGCTACGGTACCCTCTGCGCAGAACCCCCTGCTGGAAGGTCTTCGTCCTACAGCCCGCCATTTTCCATTCTTGCAAGCAGCACAACAACTGATAGATTTAGAATGGGTGGCACCAACGGCTTCCTTCAAAGGAGGCCGGGCCCTGACGGGCATGTACCCATTGGCACCGGCTATCCAGGACCTGCTGGCGTGCCCTAAGGTGGATGCCTTGATTAGCGCAGTAGTCAAGCGCACTACCATTCCAGTTGAGGGGGGGATGGCCCTCAAGGAGCCTCATGACCGGCGACTGGACGCCATTCTGAAGCAGACCTTTGAGGTGGCAGCTCTATCTTTGCGGATCGCGACCTGCTGCACAGTGGTGACGCGTGCCTGTTTGTCACAGGTTAGGAACAACGCTCCTGCAGCTGACATGGAGTCAGCTCTTTCGTTCCTCACGGATGCAGCATCAGACCTAGTCCAGACAACAGCTAAGGGGATCTCTTCCTCCGTAGCTGCCAGAAGGCAGCTCTGGATCCGGAGATGGTCGGCTGATGCGGCTTCAAAGACACGCCTCACCAGATTGCCCTTTAAGGGCTCTTTCCTGTTGGGCAGCGACCTTGATAAACTGGCCAGTACATGGGGTGCCTCTCCAGTGCCTAGACTGCCGGAAGATCGGTTCAGAAGGTGCCAGCGTGCCTTTCCAAGGCCCTCCAGAGGCAGGAGTTCACAGCGCTTTGTTTCTTACAGGAGTCGCTACCAGGCACCACGTCCTCAGGCCAGGAATCAGTCCTTTCGGACCAAGCAGCGCAAGAGGGGAGCAGGCCCGGGCTCAGGTCCCGGCCGTGCCTCCCAATGAGAATCCGCCGATTCATCTGGGGGACGGAGCCAAAGGGGGCAGCCATAGGGGGCAGGATCTTCTACCCCAGATGGGTCGAGATCACGTCGGACCAGTGGGTCCTCGCCATTATCCGAGAGGGATATTATCTGGACTTTCATCATCTCCCTCCGGACAAGTTTGTGGAATCATCATGTCCCATGCACAAGAAGGCAGCATTGGAAGCTACCTTGGCGAGGCTCCTGTCCTTGAAAGCCATCATCCCAGTACCTGCCTGGGAAGTGAATTCTGGACACTATTCCATTTATTTCATGGTACCCAAGAAAGGGGGCACCTTTTGGCCTGTACTGGACCTCAAGTCAGTCAACCGATACTTTCGGGTCCCGAGGTTTCGCATGGAGATTCTGCGCTCCGTCAAGGCCGCAGTACAGCCAGGAGAATTCCTCACGGCATTGGACCTCTGAGGCATACCTGCACATCCCGATCCATCCGGATCATCAGCGCTACCTACGCTTCAAGGTTCTGGGTCGCCACTTCCAATTCCGGGCTCTGCCGTTCGGATTGGCCACGTCACCGCGGACCTTCACCAAGTTTGGTTGTCATGGTAGCAGCGGCCCTCAGGCGGGAAGGAATTCTGGTCCATCCCTACCTAGACGATTGGCTGATCAGGGCGAAATCACGAGAGGAGAGTCATCGGACAACCGACAGGGTGATCGCCCTTCTGGAAAGCTTGGGCTGGGTAATCAACCTCAGCAAGAGTTGCCTACAGCCTTCCCAGTCACTGGAGTACCTGGGAGTACAGTTCGACATGCAGGCAGACACAGTCAGTCTCACTACCAAGAGAAGGTTGAAACTTCAGACGCGTATCCAGTACTTGATGGGAGCCAGTCGGCCCATAGCTTGGGACTATCTGCAGGTTCTTGGTCTCATGGCATCCACCCTGGAAGTGGTACCTTGGGCAAGGGCCCATATGAGACCTCTACAACACTCCCTGCTCTCTCGCTGGAGCCCTCGTCTACGGAACTATTCCACGCACCTACCTCTGCCTGCCAGAGTCAGGACACAGTTACGGTGGTGGCTGCAGTTCGACCACATGAGCAAGGGGTCGAGGATGTCCTCTCCCACGTGGACTCTGCTCACCACAGATGCCAGCCTGAGTGGCTGGGGAGCACACTGCGAAGGACTCACCGCACAAGGGCGGTGGTGCGGAGAAGAGTCAGCGTGGAACATCAACCGTCTAAAGGCTCGGGCAGTCCGATTGGCATGCCTTCGATTTGCTCACAAACTGAAGAACAGAGCAGTCAGAGTGATGTCAGACAACGCCACCATGGTGGCATACATCAACCGTCAGGGCGGAACCAGAAGCCGACAAGTATCTCTGGAGATCGCCCCACTGATGGTTTGGGCAGAGGCGAATCTTCAGGACATCTCCGCCATCCACATTGCCGGGAAGGACAACACCACAGCAGACTTCCTCAGCAGAGAACGTCTAAATCCGGGAGAGTGGCAGCTGTCACCCACAGCCTCCCAGATGATTGTGGATCACTGGGGGATTCCGGACATGGATTTACTGGCGGACAAGTCCAATGCTCAAGTACCCAGATACTTCAGCCGCAAGCGCGATCCGTTCTCCCACGGAATCGATGCCCTGGTTCAGCCGTGGCCTCCAGGAACTCTGCTATACGCCTTTTCTCCGTGGCCTCTATTGGGCGCCATCATCCACAAGATTCAGTAACACCAGGGCCTAGTTCTTCTAGTGGCACCAGACTGGCCAAGAAGACCCTGGTACGCGGACATGAGAAGACTACTGGCAGGGGAGCCTCTTCCCCTGCCTCCTCTCCGGGACCACCTACGTCAAGGTCCCATCCTTCACGAGGATCCAGCTCAATTCTCTCTTACGGTCTGGCCATTGAGAGGACTAGACTGAAGAAAAGAGGTTACTCGGAGCCCGTGATAGATACACTCCTCCGAGCTCGCAAGTTTTCCACATCCCTCACCTACGTAAGGATCTGGAGAGTATTTGAAGCAGGGTGCGACACTCATGTCACTAATCCACATGCGACCACAATCCCTATTGTGTTGGATTTCCTGCAGGATGGACTTCAGAAGGGTCTCTCCCTCAGCGCCATCAAGGTTCAGGTGGCTGCGCTGTCTTGCTATGGTCCCAGGAGGGATGGCAAGACCATCGCCAAGCACCCAGATGTTTCTCGCTTCCTGCAAGGAGTCAAGCATATTCGTCCGCCACTGAAGTGGCCAATGCCCTTATGGAACCTTAACCTTGTTTTGGATTTCCTCGCGGGATCCACCTTCAGACCCCTTTGGGGCCTGTCTCTCCATTCTCTAACCTTGAAGATGGTGTTCTTGCTGGCTGTATGTTCAGCCCGCCGCATCTCAGAGCTACAAGCACTGTCCTGCCGTGATCCATTTCTCAGAATCACTCCGGAGGCTATCCATCTTCGCACTGTTCCATCCTTTCTACCGAAAGTGGTTTCACAGTTTCATCTTAACCAAACCATATCCTTGCCTACCACGGCGGGTTTGAAGAAATCTGAAGAAGGGCGTTTGTTACGCCATCTAGACATTGGCAGATTGCTGCCCAGATATCTGGAAGTGACACAAGAACTACGAAAGACGGACCATCTGTTCGTCCTGCACAGCGGGAAGAAGCAAGGTGAAGCGGCCTCGCGGCCCACCATCGCCCGCTGGATTAAAGAAGTTATCAGAGCAGCTTACGTGGAGGCTGGGAAGTCTCCGCCTCTACAAGTCAAAGCTCATTCTATCAGAGCACAAGCGGCATCCTGGGCAGAATCCAGGATGCTGTCGCCTGCAGAAATATGTAAAGTGGCGACATGGTCCTCCCTCCATACCTTCTCCAGGTTCTACCGTCTGGATGTCATAAGAACATAAGAAAATGCCATACTGGGTCAGACCAAGGGTCCATCAAGCCCAGCATCCTGTTTCCAACAGTGGCCAATCCAGGCCATAAGAACCTGGCAAGTACCCAAAAACTAAGTCTATTCCATGTAACAATTGCTAATGGCAGTGGCTATTCTCTAAGTGAACTTAATAGCAGGTAATGGACTTCTCCTCCAAGAACTTATCCAATCCTTTTTTAAACACAGCTATACTAACTGCACTAACCACATTCTCTGGCAACAAATTCCAGAGTTTAATTGTGCGTTGAGTAAAAAAGAACTTTCTCCGATTAGTTTTAAATGTGCCCCATGCTAACTTCATGGAGTGCCCCCTAGTCTTTCTACTATCCGAAAGAGTAAATAACCGATTCACATCTACCCGTTCTAGACCTCTCATAATTTTAAACACCTCTATCATATCCCCCCTCAGTCGTCTCTTCTCCAAGCTGAAAAGTCCTAACCTCTTTAATCTTTCCTCATAGGGGAGTTGTTCCATTCCCCTTATCATTTTGGTAGCCCTTCTCTGTACCTTCTCCATCGCAATTATATCTTTTTTGAGATGCGGCGACCAGAATTGTACACAGTATTCAAGGTGCGGTCTCACCATGGAGTGATACAGAGGCATTATGACATTTTCCGTTTTATTCACTATTCCTTTTCTAATAATTCCCAACATTCTGTTTGCTTTTTTGACTGCCGCAGCACACTGCACCGACTATTTCAATGTGTTATCCACTATGACACCTAGATCTCTTTCTAGGGTTGTAGCACCTAATATGGAACCCAACATTGTGTAATTATAGCATGGGTTATTTTTCCCTATATGCATCATCTTGCACTTAAACACATTAAATTTCATCTGCCATTTGGATGCCCAATTTTCCAGTCTCACAAGGTCTTCCTGCAATTTATCACAATCTGCTTGTGATTTAACTACTCTGAACAATTTTGTGTCATCTGCAAATTTGATTATCTCACTCGTCATATTTCTTTCCAGATCATTTATAAATATATTGAACAGTAAGGGTCCCAATACAGATCCCTGAGGCACTCCACTGTCCACTCCCTTCCACTGAGAAAATTGCCCATTTAATCCTACTCTCTGTTTCCTGTCTTTTAGCCAGTTTGCAATCCACGAAAGGACATCGCCACCTATCCCATGACTTTTTACTTTTCCTAGAAGCCTCTCATGAGGAACTTTGTCAAACGCCTTCTGAAAACCCAAGTATACTATATCTACCGGTTCACCTTTATCCACATGTTTATTAACTCCTTCAAAAAAGTGAAGCAGATTTGTGAGGCAAGACTTGCCCTGGGTAGAGCCATGCTGACTTTGTTCCATTAAACCATGTCTTTCTATATGTTCTGTGATTTTGATGTTTAGAACACTTTCCACTATTTTTCCTGGCACTGAAGTCAGGCTATTTGCCTAGTGGCTAGTGCCTAGTGGCTATACAGAGTAGCTAAATCACAAGCGGATTGTGATAAATTGCAGGAGGACCTTGCGAGACTGGAAGATTGGACTTCCAAATAGCAGATGAAATTTAATGTGGACAAGTGCAAAGTGATGTATATAAGGAAAAATAAGTCATGCTGTAGTTAACAATGTTAGGTTCCATATTAGGAGCTACCACTGAGGAAAAGGATCTAGGCGTAGTAGTGGATAATACATTGAAATCGTTGGCTCGATGTGCTGTGGCAGTCAAAGAAGCAAACAATGTTAGGAATTATTAGTAAAGGAATGGTGAATAAAATGGAAAATTTCATAATGCCTCTGTATCATTCCATGGTGAGACTGCACCTTGAGTACTATGTACAATGCTGGTCACCGCATCTCAAAAAAGATATAGTTGCACTGGAGAAGGTACATAGGACGACCAAAATGATAAAGGGGATGGAACAATTCCCCTGTGAGGAAAGGCTAAAGAGGTTAGGACTGTTCAGCTTCTTGGAGAAGTGACGACTGAGGGGGGGATATGATAGAGGTCTTTAAAATCATGAGATGTCTAGAACGGGTAGATGTGAATCAGTTATTTACTCTTTCAGATAACAGAAGGACTAAGGGGCACTCCTTGAATTTAGCAAGTAGCACATTTAAAACTAATCAGAGAAAATTCTTTTTCAATCAATGCACAGTTAAGCTCTGGAATTTGTTGACAGAGGATATGGTTAGTGCAGTTAGTGTGGCTGGGTTTAAAAAAGGTTTGGATAGGTTCTTAGAGGAGAGATCCTTTGATTGCTATTGATCAGGTTGACTTGAGGAATAGTCACTGCTATTGCTGGCATTGGTATCATGGGATCTACTTAGTGTTTAGGTACTTGCCAGATACTTGTAGCCTGGATTGGCTACCCTTGGAAACAGGATCCTGGGCTTGATGGACCCTTTATCTGACCCAGTATGACAAGTTCTTATGTTCTCCTTACCAAATAATGGACAAGGAGGCTTACAGAATTATTAATTCATATACAATTACTTCTCTAAAGAGCCAACAATCTAAGTGAGTATCTGATGCAACAGAAGCTAAAGTAACTTGCCAAAGGGTCACAAAGAATATTGGTGAGGGAAGTGGGAGATAAGCTCTGGTTCTCAGCCCATTGCTCTAACCACTAGGAAAATCCTTCTTCATCTCTACAAACTAGCATCAAAGGTTCAACTTATGGCCAGGAGGCCATACCAAGTACTGGTGTTGAGGCTGTTCCAAAGGAGCCCTCAACCTCTTAAGTCGATCAATCAAGACTGAAAACAAGTCTAGCTTTCCACATTCAAGCCAAGACCAAAGGCTCTGGACACTTGAGGGCTGACACCTAGATGGCCTTTATAAAGTAAAAATTCTGATGCGTTGGTGCACCTCTTCAGATCATGAAGATGCAGAAGACTCTGCACCATCCAAAGAGGATAGATCTGAAAGTGAGCTCAGCCTCCCAAGGTCCTATCTGCAGGCTTCTTTTTCAACCTTGCAAAGAATAGTGGATGTCTGTATGGAAAGCCATATGAGGTGAAACTGAGGGACTTTAATATGTGTATCTTAGAAGGAAGGAGAGAGATGATACAGACCTTAAAAAACCTGAAAGGAATTAATGATGCACAATAATCAAATCTTTTCCTATGGAAAGGAAGTTGTAAAACTAGAGGCCATAATATGAAACTCCAAAGGGAAAAACTCAAGAACAAAATATTTTTTCATGGAAAGGGTGGTAAATGCATGGAATGCCCTCCCGGAAAAGTAGTTGAACAGTAATGGAATAAAGAGGGGTATGGGAGAAACTCATAAGATTCCTGTTGTCTTGAGAATGGAAGTGATGAAATGGGGTAACTTTTCTATTATACCTATAATTTGAATTTAGGTTTTGGGGTCGCCAGTGTGGAATAGCAATTGCTACTACCCTTAACAGAAATTTTTGGGTTGGGTTGCTCAGTGCAGCAGTTGCTACAACCCTTAATAGAAGGCTTGGGGGGGCCCTGCACACAGCTATAGTTGCTAGTACCCTAAAATTAAACTACAGAAACAAAGAAAGAATGAATAAATACATTGTTGGACAGACTAGATGAACCATTTTGGTCTTTATCTGCTGTCATTCACTACCTTACTATGTCAGTTCCCCTACCAGGTTGATAACAGTATTGTCATCTACATCCTTTGGGGCAGAGTTGTATAGGAGGATTAGGGAGGCGATTACTTGGTGCAGCAAAAGCGCCAAAGCTGAAGCCTTGAGGGCTTTGATAACTCTTGGTATGTCAAGCAACCCACCTCTCTACACCTTCCCTTTGCATGCTGAAATTCCATGGCGCATCTCTAAATGTGTGTCTGCAGCACCAGAGCTAGCTGCATCTTCAGGATAGAGAGCTAGTCTCAGAATGATCTAGTTAGAGCGTTAAAAGATAATTTTTAGTGACTTTAATTCTTTGGCTACAATATTTTAAAGTCAGGATTGAGTAAAATAGTTAGAATGGCTTATAGAAGTGGGAATGGTAACTATACCAATGTTTTATTATATTTATTTATTTAATTAATTAACATGTTTTGTATACCATCATTCGGTTTCACCATCAGAACGGTTTATAGTATTTTACATTATATAATTTTAGATTATTGGTGTATTTTATTATGATGCATTTGCTGTTTATATTTTGCTTGCTTTAAACAACTTTGGGTTGCAGTTTGTTCAAGAAGGCAGTCTATAAGTATAACACAACATAATATAGTCTTTGTTCTGGTGGTATATGGGAAAGAAGGTGAGTCACGCTCAGTTCCGGGGCTGTATCCCTGTACACAGTCACAAAGTCTGTACAGCCCCAGAGAATGGATTCTTCAACTGGGGGAGCAGGAGGGGATGAAGATAAACTTGTAAGGGCCCATGATACAGGGAGTGACTTTTTCTGGGGTATAAACTGGATAGATGTAGGTACCTAAATAAAAAGGGTGGACAATCTGACTGGGTATTCCAAATTTAAGTTTACTGCAAATCTTTCAAGGTAATTAATTGCTACCAGATCCATTTCATTTTGGTTATATCCAGATCCAATAATGATTCTCAAACTGTTCTTCTGTCAGTGAATGTGTCCCTTGGAACAGGGTCTTGAAATGTACTTACCCTTGTCCACTTGAGATACTTATACTAATCCGTGGAGGGTATCTTACATGTGGTGGAATCCCATCTTAAACAATACCTGAGATCCAGATATTCTTTAAATTTTCCCATATCCCAGTTGTCTTCTTTTTTCCTAGGAGAAAGATACCACTGGAGGTCTCCAGATGACACAAAATGTTTTATACTTTGCTCTCAAGATGGTAAATTTAGGATTTTCAGGGTGAAACAGCTAGTCAGCTAGGTTGCTGGCAAAAATCTTCTGAAAATTACAAAATAGGGACTACCTTGTAGCGAATCACCACAGTGAGATAGTCAATGGATTTTCTATACTTTACTTGAACATCATGATTTTCGACTAGTATTACAATCCCTAATAGTGAATCAGTGAGAGTGTTGCATCTCTTCATATCTTGGACTTCCTGCAATTGTCACACGCCCTTGCAAGTTACTCAAAATACCTCAGGACGAATCCTTACTGGCACTCGGCTCAGGGACCATATTACACCTGTCCTATCTGATCTTCACTGGCTCCCAGTCTTCTGCCGTATCCAATATAAGGTTCTAACTCTGATACATAAGCTGGTATACAAAGACTCTTTGCTATGGCTGAGTGCATCACTCTGACTTTACAGACCAGCCAGACACTTATGTTCATCCACAAAAAACTTCTTGAAGTCCCTGTACCTAAGTTGGCTCAATTGGACATACTTGGAAGAGAGCCTTCTCGGTAGCAGGCCCACAATTTTGGAATTCTATCCTAGATCACCTACGGGGACACCTCCTGCACCAAAATGTTTAAAAAGACCCTAAAAATGTTGTTCTTACCAAGGCTTTTGACATCCCTTATTTATCTCCAGGGCACCGAAGTGGCACGCTATTGTATGGTGCACATTTACATCATCTTTGCTGTAATTGCACCCAGAGCATTTTGTAATAATCACGTTTTATAGTATGTAAATTGATTTTTGTCTTGTCTTTTATTATGAATGTTTGTAAGCTGTCTCAAGCCAAAATTGTCGAGAACGGGTTATAAGTTTTATACAAAATAAATAAATATTCCTGTCCTTCTCAAGGTTGGTACTTTTCCTCACTGAGTCAGAACCAAGGATTCACAAGAAAATTCCAAAAATTAATTTTAAGTGTCTTAATCAAAACTTGAGACAACTGTACCAGACAGGTTGTTTATTGGAAAGGTATCTGCCTCCTTCCTAGTCTGTTACCCAGATAGATATCCAGGAATAGGTGAAAAAAACACAGAGAATAGCTCCTACTTCTCTAAACTCAAACTCAAAATGCTACACTACTCTCCCTCTCTGCCTGCCCTTAAGCAGACAGGAGATCACCATTCCAGTAATCTTGCAGGAGGTGCTATTATGAAATGGTACACTCCTCTCCTAGGCACGCTCCATGTCCTAGGCTAAGGCCAGCTAGTAATGATCCCAAGGGGTTGCCACAATAACATCAGTGTATTGATGCCTATGCAGGTTGGCATCATCCACATCAGGTCAGAGCCGAGGGGAATGAGAGCAGGAAGCCTCTCAAATACTGTCCAGCAGTGATACCTAAGGAAATCTTCAGGCGGCATAGGTCTTACAGGAGCAGATGGATCTATTCAAAGTGCCATACCAGGTTCTACAGTCACTAAGGTTTGTCATCAACTACCCATTGAACCCTGACACCATAATTAAAGTTTGTAAAGGCTCTGCTAGACATGACTTAGGCCAATTCTTGTTTCCTTGTCAAAAGAGCTCACAATGTAATGGCTGCAGTGGAAGATGTAATTCAGTTTGCAGAGCTCAGCTTAGTCCATATTGAGATTGCAGGGTCTCATGAACATTGATCCAGCCCAACATCCAATCTCTTACCTTCATAACCTGGATGTTGAGGAGGACATAATAAGATTCCTTGCTCTGTCTGAAGAGGTAACCGAAGTCCTGTTTTCTATAAAGGAGACTCCAAGATGCTTGTGGAGGACAAGACACTAGATTCTTTTTCTTGTCCCACACAAAACCTATTTGAATAACTTCTACATCTTTCAGAGTCTGCCTTAAAACCAGCTTTATTAAGGTTAATCTCAATGCAAAAAGTGCATATCATCCGCATTTCTGCACAGCCCCTGGTTGTCAGGCTTATGCAGGGTTTGCTTTAATTGAAGTCTTCTATAAAGCCTCCTGCAGTGTCATGGAAAATCAATGTGCTTCTTCCCAAACTGATGAAAAGTCATTGTAACGTCTGCATTCTTATGAATGTCACTTTTTTATGGGGAAGTTTAAACTAAAATAAATCCATCCTAGTTCTTGGCGAGAAATGCTATGGAATATAATATATGACTTTCATGAGAAAGCTATGTTGGACTGCATTTTTCACTGTTTGGGTTTTACTTTTTTATGATTATCATTTTGGCCTGCAAAGTTAGTAAGCCACAGTCCTAATTATCAAGCTACTTTACATCAGATTTCATGATAGATTGGTTCTCTGCAGCCATGGTAATTTCCTGCTGAAGCTGATGTTAGATTTTCACCTTAACCAGTCAGTTGTTCAGCATTTTTCCCCAAGCACTACAAAGGTGAAAGCGTCCTTCACTCTTTGGATTGCAAGCTAGCTGATGCCTTATACCTTGAGTGAACTAATGCTCAAAGAAAGTTTACTCAGCTTTGTTTCCTTTGACCAGACCTGAGAGTGCAGTGACAAAAAGTACCATTTGAAAAGTTTAGCAGATTTCATTTCCTTTTGTTCTGTCTCTGAGGGATGTGGTGATGTTGACTGCTCAGTGAGAGGACAGTTTGTAAAGCCATTTACCTGGGTAAATAGGGATTTATTCAGTAAGCTGTCTGTAAATTCATCGTCCCTCCTCCCAAAGCAGCTCAAAGTATATACATTTAGAGGAGGCATTCCCAGGCTGGATCAGGTAAGATCCACCTCTGAATTCCTGGTGAAATGTTACCCATACACAAGCAGTGCTTTGTATCCATGGGATTTTTCAGTGCATGTACTTCCCCAATGGACACTGCAACCAAGTCTGTCAGTGGGATAGCATTTTTAGGATTCTCCCATCTGTTGGTGTTGTCCTCCCCCTTTTTCTTAAAAACAGCCTTTACCTGTGGAATCTCGCTTATGTGACTTGGTGAACCTGCTTATTTTAAGAGAAAACAGGTAATATTCAGTCACTGGCCAGAGTGCAGACTTATCCAGCTAACTTTGAAGGGATGTTAGTAGAGTAGTTGGACTACTCAATATAGCTGGCTATCTTAAAGATAGCTGGATAACTTTATCCAGCTAACTTTGATAGCTGTCACATGACCTGAGTTAACAAGATGTTATATGGCTAACTCTGAAGCCGCCTAACTTAACTCATCCCGGAAATGCTCCCAGAATGTTCCTATATTATCTGGCTAAATGTTTAGCTAGATAATGAGATATTCAGATAAACATTAGCCGGATAATTACCCAAAATATTCAAAAATCTGCATTTAGCTGGACAACTTTAAGGGAGGGATTGCACAATAAGGCCACCTTTGAAGACCATAGCAGTCTTGGCAGGGTATATCTTTCCAAGCATGAGGAAAGGTAGTTTAGACCAATCCTTTTACACATCTACCGGAAATTTCCACAAGAATCCACTTCCAAATCTCTTTGGAAATTTCCACAAGAATCTACCGGAAATTTCCACAAGAATCCACTTCCAAATCTCTTTGGAAATTTCCACAAGAATCCACTTCCAAATCTTTTTGGAATTTAGACCAACATCTGCAACCTGCCCTTCATTGGAAGGGCAGGTTGGAAAAAGTGGTCAACAATCAGCTATCAGAATTTCTCGAAGAACATAAAATTCTACATTCTACTCAATACGGTTTCCGCAAATCCAGAAGCACAGAAACCCTTCTCATATCCCTTACAGACCACCTCAGCATGAGCCTAGACAAAGGCCAATCCTTCTTACTAGCACGTCTAGATATTTCTGCAGCGTTTGACACAGTTAACCATTCCTTCTGACTAAATAGGCTTACTGATATAGGGATAACAGGAACAGCACTCAGATGGTTCGACTCCTTTTTAAGCAACAGAGGTTATAAAGTTAAAGTCAATAACAAAGAATCCCCACGTATCAACTCATCAAGCGGAGTCCCCCAGGGCTCCTCTCTATCACCCACCCTCTTCAATATCTACCTCCTCCCCCTCTGCCAATTACTCACAAATCTAAAATTGAAATTTTACATATATGCAGACGATGTCCAAATTGTGATCCCTATAACCGAATCGCTTTCGAAATCACTCAAGGAATGGGATCTATCTACAAGCGATAAACCTCCTTCTCACCAGCCTTGACCTGGTCCTCAATACTAACAAGACGGAACTCCTTCTTATTTCTCCAGAAAACTGTGATACCCATCAGCAGTCCCACACTAACTCCCCAATCACACAAGTAAGAGATCTGGGAGTAACAATCGACCACCATCTGAATTTAAAGAAGTTCATCAATAACACAACAAAAAATTGCTTCTACAAACTACAGGTGCTGAAAAGACTCAAGCCTCAACTGCACTTTCACGACTTCCGATCCGTCTTGCAGGCCATTTTATTCGCTAAGGTAGACTACTGCAATGCTATTCTTTCAGGTCTACCAACATCCTCCACTAAACCCCTACAGATGTTACAATATGCAGCCGCTAGAATCCTAACAAACACCAAAAGGAGAGATCACATTACACCGATCCTCTGAGATCTACATTGGCTCCCAATAACTTTCAGAATCCTGCACAAATCCCTCACTATCATTCATAAAACTATTCATCACCAGGTTCCCCTCGACTTACAATTTCCACTTGAACTTCACACCTCCGCCAGACCTATTAGGGAGGCCTATAAGGGATCCCTACACGCTCCTCCCAACAAAACCACTCATCTGTCAACCACAAAAGAACGAGCCTTCTCAACAGCAGGCCCCACAATCTGGAACTCCATTCCCCCAGATCTAAGACAGGAACCTTGCCTAAGGACTTTCAAAAAAACCTCAAGACCTGGTTGTTCAAACAGGCTTTCCCTTAATCACCGCAACAGCCCTATTTCAGTTCAAACAGACGTTCCCCGAACCCTTGCAACAGCCCGGTAACAATTTTAAAGCCTCCCCAAGCTCCCCATCTCTATAGTTGTATTTTAATTCTAAGTTAATTTGTTCCCTCTGTCTTTCCAACTCCCAAGTTCCACTCCCCTGTTTGATTGTAACTTTTTGCTCCTTCTGGTTGTTATTGTCAATTGTTACGACACTGTTTTACTGTAAACCGATATGATATGACCGATGTCATGAATGTCGGTGTATAAAAGCATATATATATATATATTTCCTTGTGTGACATTGCCACCTGGGTGTCCCACTGCCATCTTAGCAGGGCAGGCTTAACCATGGCAAAGAGCAGCTCCAATGTGCATTTTGTTTTTAATAACAATGTCTCTAGCCCAGCTATTTGTGCCTGCTTTGTGTGGGCATGTTTTTAGGGAGGAAAAATTGTGCAAGACTATGCAAGTAATTGCTTTCCCCGAAGTAACCCCAACCCAGGAACGCCTATAAATAAACGCAGGTAGAAGTACATGCATTGTTGACATATGTGCATACTTTTCTCTGCATAGAACATATGTGTTCCTCAAACAAAAGTACAGCTCAAAGCGGCCTACATCAAAAACTATAATACAGTAATCAAATATATAAAAGCAGCAGTACATATTAAGTTAGTGACAATAAAAATGGTTCCCATCCTCACTAACCTCTTGTTATTCTCTCTCGCTCTCATATATCTCTAAACAATGTTTTATCTTCTATTGATTGATTTCCTCCTCTAACTGCCTCTCCAGTCTCCCTTTGCTTTTCTTCATAATTTAGCCTAAAATTCTCTTCATTTTTTTTTTTTTTTTTTTTTAAATATACAGTTTATAAGTATTTATGGACCATCCTTCCAAACATAATCAGGGCGGCTTACATGATTAAAACATAGTGAATAAAATACATTATATGCAACAAAATAATTTGAGGTCATGGCAGCCTTAAGCATCGATATCGACAATTCCCCTTCAATTCATTAGATTTTATAGGCTAATTTAAAAAGCCAGTTTTTAGATTTTTTTTTTTAAAACCTTAGTATCCAAAGACAACTGTAAAGATTTTGGCTTGGGATTCCATAATCTAGGCCCTGCTACAGAGATAGCACAGCTGTAACGGACACATGAAAAGAAGGATTTCTGTGCTGAACCCAGCCCATGAACCCACGCCTCCCCTTCTGTTACCTAATCCACCCTTCCCCTACACTTGGTTCATCCCCTCCCTACCCATCCTCTCTTCCCTTCCCCTCCCCTTTCTAGCTGCCGGTGCTCCTTCTCCATTCATGTTGTGCGCTGCTCTCTTTAATACGGAGATGCAGGGTCCATACTTAGTAAAGCTTTGTTGACAGATCTAAGCACTCTCCAAGGTACATGAAAGTGTAGAGCTGCTCCTATCCAGTATGAGTCTTTATTGTAAATGATTTTGTGAATAAAAGTCAATATTTTGTACTGATATTAGATTTTATAGGTAACCAGTGTAGTAAGATTATGTAACTTCTTAATACTAAGCTCTATGTTTTTACAATTTCTTCTTCCTCTTTAGAGCACCATATGGGCTTCTTTCCTGATTCTTCCCATGGCAGCTTTGCCTCACACCACGATTTGTTCTCTTGTCTGTGCTTCCTTTTATTGAAACCCTTCAGATCCTGAATTTTTGATGGGCTTCCTGAGCACTGTCACTTACCTTGAAGTCCGCCTCTTTGCTTAGTATGGTTTGGTTCAAAGGTTACGAGAACATTTGTTCCTTAGTATGACAACCATGTCTCTGCTTGACAGTACAGGTTCAGTATCACCTGCCTAGGAATGAGTTCATCAGCTGGTTGCCTGGGGATTGTCCCCTTTCAGGGTATCCAGGACATCTCCTCTCCTAGCTGATGCTTCTGCAGAAAGGCTCCAATCCAGATCTGGTAGATTAAAGTCACTTGCGATCAGCAGCTCCTCATAATCTGTCTCATCCTGTCAGAATCTTCCTATTTCCTTGTGTCATGTAGACTGAAGGTTGTCCAGAGGGAAGTCCAAGTGTTTTCTGAATGTAAAGAGCTCCTCCTCCCTTGCTTTTTGCTCAGTTCTGTCTCTTTATGAGATTCTAGGCTGCAGTTTAGTTGCACATCAATCCTGAGTTCTATTACAGTATTACAACGCATTCAAGTCTGCCTCTGTTGTGGTAGCCTCCAAGCAAAAATGTTTCTCCTCTAAATAAGGTGTACATATGGCTGAATGGTAGTTATGATTATGCACTGAAACTAGGTTTATGTATTATTGCAGTTTTATTTATAGAACTAGTCTTATCATAAGAACATAGCATAAGAAATGCCATACTGGGTCAGACCAAGGGTCCATCAAGCCCAGTATCCTGTTCCTAACAGTAGTCAATCCAAGTCACAAGTACCCAAACATTAGATAGATCACAAGCTACTATTGCTTATTAATTACCGTAATAGCAGTTTATAGATTTAACCTCTAGGAACTTATCCAAACCTTAATTAAACTCAGTAACACTAACTACTGCAACCACATCCCCTGGCAATGAATTTCAGAATTTAACTATGTGCTGAGTGAAAAGTATTTTCTTTGATTTGTTTTAAGTGAGCTACTTGCTAACTTCATGGAGTGCCCCCTGGACCTTCTATTATCTGAGAGAGTATATAACTGATTTATATTAACTTCAAGTCCTTTCATGATTTTGTAGACTTCTGTCATATCCCCACATCAGACGTCTCTTCTCCAAACTGAACAGCCCTAACTTCTTTAGTCTTTCCTCATGGGGCAGCCATTCCATGCCCCATATCATTTTGGTTGCCCTTCTCTGCACTTTCTCCAGTGCAGTTATATCCTCTTTGAGATGTGGTGACCAGAACTGCACACAGTATTCAAGGAAGAGAAAGTGGTGAGCAGCAGGTGCGTGCGAGGGAAGAAGAGACCATGCTAGTGCAGGCAGCGTCGGCCCAAAGAAAACAAGAGAGGCACAGCCTGAGGAATGAGCTGCGCAGCTCGGAGAAAAACAAAGAACGTCAACCCCCGCAGCTGATGGGACTCCTTTCTCCGCGAGGGCTGAAAATGAAGTAGGTTGCTGCTGCTTTTAGGGTTAGAAGTGGAGGAGGCTGCTGCTGCCGCTAGTTCAGGGGAGGGGGGGAGAGAGAGTGAATGAACAAGCATGTGTGTTTGAGATCCTGTGTGTACGTGTGAGTGAGAGAGCATGTATGTGAATGATTGAGAGCCTGTACATGTGAAAGAGAGTATGTGTGTGATTGAGAACTGGTTTAGGTGAGGGAGCATATGAATATGATTGAGAGCCTGTGTGTAAATGAGAGAAAGAGAGAGAGCATGTGTGTCTGTGTGACTGAGAAGTGGTTTAGGTGAGGGAGTATGTGATTGAGAACCTGTGTGTAAATGAGAGAAAGAGAGAGAGAGCATGTTTGTAAGCATGTGAATGAGTCTGTGTGTGAGAGAAAAAGAGCATGTATGTGTGTGATTGAAAGCCTGTGTGTGTAAGCGTGAAAGATAGACAGCATGTGTATAAATGTGTAATTAAGAGCCTATATAAGTGAGAGAGAAAAAGCATGTGTATATGTGAGCCTTTGAGAGCCAGTGTGAGAGAGAGAGGAGAAAGTTGCAAGCAAACCATCCCTCCTTCTGCTAATTCAAAACAATCTCAGGGCACCTGAATATCACACGTTCCCAGGTATCCAGAGCAAAACATTTTTTGTATCCTTATTTTTCATTACTGGGTCTTTGTGTCTGCTAATTTGAAATATTTTATTGGTATCTAGAAATTTTTTACATGAGTTTTTAATTATTGGATATTTCATTCATCCACTGTTTTGAAATAATCTGTTCTTTTTGTTAGTATGCTTTTACTGCTACTGATTTTATTTCTTTATTTATTTATTTAAAACTTTTCTATACCGTCGTTTAGTAGTGCACCATCACAATGGTTTACAGTTAGGCACAAATATGTGGTTTCTCAATTATCCATAGGGTGCCATTATTATACGGTTACATAGTTCAATAATATACTCTAAATAGGGAATGGGTGTGGTTACCATTTACAATTAACTGTCTTTCTAATTTAATACTTAATTGTGAGAAAATAAAAAAAAAATAAGCAATTCTGCTTTTTCTTGGTGACTTCCTGCTTTTGTGTATGTGTTGTTATTCCACTACATCACTGTGAAATGCTTTTTTGAAGAGCCATGTTTTTAAGCCTTTTTTGAAGAGTTTTAATTCCTTCATTAGTCTTAATTCCAGTGGTAATGTGTTCCATAATAATGGTCCTGCCAAAGATAGTGCTCTCTCTCTAACTTGGGTCAACTTTGCTGTTTTGACTGAGGGTATGGTTAGCAGAGCTTTATTGGCCGATCTGAGATTTCTTTGAGGGACATGTAATCGTAATGCGGTGTTTAGCCAGTCAGAATTTTCGTCATTTATTAGCTTATGAACTGTGCATAGTGTTTTAAATTGAACTCTCTGTTCTATTGGGAGCCAGTGTAAATCTGCAAGTGTTTGGGTGATATGATCTCTTCTGCCTTTGCCAGTAAGTATTCTGGCAGCCGAGTTCTGTAGTATTTGCAGTGGTCTGATAGTGGTGTATGGTAATCCTAGGAAAAGTGTGTTAACAGTAGTCCTTGCTGGCAAATATTAATGCTTTTGTAGTACTGTACGAAAGTGTTCCTGATTTAATAAGAGTTTTAGTCTTCTAAGGACCATTAGTTTGGCGTAGCCTTCTCTTGCTTTTATTGATATGTGTTGCTTAAGGCTCAGTTCCGTGTCTATAATTACTCCTAGGTTTCTAGTTTTATCAGTTAACTCTACTGATTTGTCATTTTTAAGTCGAATGGGATTTTGAATTCTTTCGATGTATTTTCGATCAAGATGTATAAATTCTGTTTTTTCAATGTTGATTACTAGTTCCATTTGGTTTAATAGTTGTTTAATTATGTTTAGGTATAACATTGCAAAGTTTAGTGTTTTTTCAATTGATTCTTAAACTGGTAGAATTAACTGAATGTCGTCAGTATATATGTAGTGTATGATCCATAGCCCAGCCAGTAGGTGGCAGAGGGGGAGCATGTAAATGTTAGAGTTGCTGAGAGTGCTGAACCCTGGGGGACTCCTGTCTTTAGTGTGATTTTGTCTGATATTGAGTTTTTTATCTGTACCTGATAAGATCTATTGTTAAGGTAGGATGTGAACCATTTAATTGTTTTGTTTTGTAATCCAATTTCTTCCAGTCTTTTTAATAGTATGTCATGGTTTACTGTGTCAAATGCTGCGGACAGATCTAGCAGTATCATGATGTAGTGTTTTCTGCTGTCAAATCCGCGAAGTACGGTATCTGTTAGAGAGATTAGTAACGTTTCGGTGCTATAGTGTTTTCTGAAGCCATGTTGTGATGGGAAGAGTATGTTATTGTTGTCTAGATGTTCTGCTAGTTGCTTTTGTACTGCTTTTTCTATTCATTTTGCGATCTTGGGCAAGTTTGAAACAGGTCTATAGTTACCTAAGATGGTTAGGTCACTGTTTTTCTTTTTCAGAATAGGTTTTATTATTGCATTTTTGAGTGAGTCTGGCATAACTCCTTCACTGAGTGATAGGTTAATTATTTTGGTTAGTGTGTATGAGGTTATATCAGCTAGTTTTTTTATATCTGTGGTGAGAATGGTGTCAATTTTATGTGGTGCGGGAATCAGTTTTTTTATCATGCATTCAACTTCGGTCTGGGATATCTCGTCGAATGTGGAGAATTGTGTCACATCTCTTTTTTGCATCTTGATTTCCTGTTTTGTTAGGAATGGAATCTTTGCTTTAAGGTTTGTGATTTTGTCTGAGAAATAGTGTGCAAAGTCGTTGCATTTGTTCTCTTGTGGGGCTTGGGGCATATCTGCTTTATCATTAGTCAGATTTTTAATTATGTTGAATAGTGTTCGTGGGTTGTTTGAAAATTTTTCAATTTTTGAATTAAAGAATTGTTTTTTTTGCTTCAAGAATTATTTTTTTTAATAAAAGGCTAGTTGTTTCCTAAATTTGGTTAAATTTTCTGCTGATTTGTCTTTTTTTCCATCTTTTTCTTTTTTTCTCAGATTTTGTTTAATTTCCTTTAATTTTTCATTAAATCAAGGGATTTTTTTGTTTTGGTTCACGGATTTGTATTGTTCTTGTGGGGTTAATGTCGTCTGCCAATTTCCTTGTATTCGTTATCCATTCTGTTGTTGCTTCTATACAGTTTTGGGGGTTGAGGTTTATTAAAGTTTCTTCTGATTTATTTTTTAGAATGTCATGGTTAAAGGGGGGACGATATTTAAATTCTAAGGGCTCATTTTTCTGTATTTCTTTTGGTTTTATGAGTTTGATGTCGGATTGGATTAAGAAGTGATCCGACCATGGAATTTGATTATAGCTGGTATTTAAGTGTTCGGTGAAGTTATGATTAATGTATGTCAGGTCGAGGGAGTGGCCAGCTTTGTGTGTGGGTTTATCTGTGATTAATGTGAACCCCAGTGCTTCCAATGTATCATTTAGTGTTTGGCATGTATTTGTTAGTGGAAACACGTCCATGTGAAAGTTAAAATCACCCATTATGATGGTAGGTTTTGATGTGTTTAGGTTAATTGTTAAATATTCTATTAAAGGGGATAGGTTTAGGTCAAGCAGGCTGGGTGGGCAGTATATAATGCATATTTGTGTGTGTTCTGTATCAAATAGTGCAATTTCGTGGTTTGGGGGGGATGTTGTTGGAATCAGTTTACATTAAAAAAAAATTTCAATAATTAATGCTATGCCGCCTCTGCGTTTATTAATCCTTGGAATTGATAATATGTCATAGCTTCTGTGTGCTATTTGATTTTTGATGATAATGTCGGATTTTTTTAACCACGTTTCAGTGATAGCGATGAAATTTGGTTTAATGTCATACAATAAGTCTGTAATTATTGGAAATTTCTTAGTTATGGATTGGGCATTTACTAGAATGAACGTTAAGGTTAACATTTTATTTAGACTTAGTTTGGTTGGGCTCTTGGTTTTCTTTACTTCGTTGAGATTATGTCGGATGGTATTTTTGTAATCATGTGATTTGTTACTTTCTTTTTGTGTTTGTAAATATTTGTGTTTGCAGCTCTACTTACCTTTGTTGGTGCATGTTTCTATGGGATGTGTTGTAGATCCACCTCGTCCTTTCTGTAACTCCATCAAGTTTTGATTTTGGTGTATGTTTCGATGTTCCGTTCCGTTTCCTTTGGTTTTGCTTTAGGCGTACGAAGGGGCATACAAAGGGGCATGCCCCTTTGCCGCGCCCCTTTGATGCGCGGTGCTTGATTTGTTTTATAAGGGTGGGTGATTTTTCTTTTTTACCTTTTTTACACTGCATACAGAGACTCTGGCTTGTTGCACTTTCCAATTCAGTTTTTGTCTGCATGCTTCTAGTTATGCATTTTGGTCTCTTTATTCTTTGTTAGGTGAGGGTCAGCACATGTGATTCAGGTGAGTGAGGTTCTCTGCTGGCGTATAGTTTCTGTGTAGGGCTCTATAGCAGCCTGACTTGGTCCGTTTTCCCTGGTATAATATTTTTAGTGTTGCCTTTTCTTAGGTAAGGTGGTTACTGTTAAATGCTGGAAACTGGTGCTGTTTTGGTGTGGGATGTTTACTGTTTATGCAATTTCTGTTCAGACAGAATACGTATCTTTTATTCTTAACAATAAAAATAATACTGGACCTTTATTTTTTATTTCTGTCGTAAATTGTAATGAGCAGTGTGTCACATGTGAGCGTGGCCTGTCAGGTGTGTCACGATGGGAAAAAAGATTGAGAACCACTGCTCTAAGAGCCAGGAGCTCTTTGCATCGCATGCACACGAACAACTTCTCACCGGTGGGTAAAAAATCATACATGTGACAATCGATGCAAAAGACTGGGAGTCCCCCCTCTTGATGCTGGACTGCTGCCTTCATTTTAAATTTGTTCAGTTCCTAGTTAAGTTTTAGGTTGCTGTGGGTGTAAGATTTCATATAATTAAGGTCTTTTAAATGTATTTGTGTATTCACTATATATCTGGTAGTAACTACAAGGGAATGATCAAACTTTGGATAAGGTGCGGGGAATTTCTGAGTTTAAGTTAAAAGGCTGATTTTTTTTTAATTTTATTTTTATTGTAAGTGTGAAAGTGACATCTGCCTATAAATTAAAGGATCAGCTAGGGGTGGTTGGGAAATACAAACACACAAAGTTATCTTTGTTGCCTGACTTTATGATCACCACACTTAATAATATACTTCAGTAGTTTAGTTCTCCCCAATACTTTTATGTTTTAAAAATGTCTCCAAGCAGTACTTACTGATTCTTTCCAGCCACAAGCAAGGTGATCCTCTCCTCTCAGTGCTCCATTAATTTTTCTCAGTTTATGTTGTCATTCAGACCATCCAGCATGTCATCAATGACTTTTATTATGCTGCTTCAATTTAACCCCTTTGAAATAGTAGCTTGGGTTTTCATTCTTACCATGATGTATCCTTTGAATTATGACTATGCACTAGACATACACAGCAGCAAAAATTTAAATGCTAGAGTTTCAATGGCCTTATACTGAAACAAGTATAGCACAATGTTTCTATTCACATTGCAATTGAATTATTTACTCTGATCTTGAAAAGTACAAAATCTATTTGGCTTGCAGAGTTATAATGTTGTTCCTTTGCATCACACTTATTAGAATAATCCTTTCCCTTCCTTTCACATAAATCTGCATGTGTAATTGTTTGTGATCCAATGATGATGCATCACATGCCTTTTGCTGCCCCAGATCACCATCGGTCCCAGTGTGAGCTGTATCTGTTTGTATGTGGGTGGGCATTTATTCTAATTAATGAGTTCCTTAGGGCAGAAAAGCCAAGTCTAACCAATGAGAAACACTGAAATGGCTTTGGCTAATCGCTTATCTGAAAGAGAAGACGCAGCAGCAAAATACTGGAAGCCAGATGAGTCTGATAGGAGCCCATGCAGCTGGAAAGGAAGGAAGGAGTGTAGAGATCACTAATACAAGACAGATGGGGAAGGGCTCTAAAGGAGGAATGGTGAGATGGATGGGAAATGGAGAGAAGAGAGAATAGAAAGAAAAATAATGTCGATAAGAGACACCAAGGCATCATTGTGGACAAATAACCTCAGAGTTTGTACATGTGTGTTTTGCAGTCTGCAAGAAATGTACATTTTGTATGCATCGTGTGTCTCCTCCTTATATCTGCTTGCTTTTTGCTGCCAGTCACCAAATTTGTACATACATGATTGATGTGGCAATGCCAGCAAACAGCCGCAAATTAATGTCAGTAATTTGATTAGGAGACATTATGCTGAGCAGGCTTTTATTTGATGGAACTTTAAAAAGGTCATTACATTTTTTTCTCCTATATATCAGTGTTGTCAAATACTTAGGCCAGTTTAAAACACAACTAGCTTTTTTGATCTCCATTTGTTTTGTCAAATCTCTCTGCCTTCTGTGGCACAGCAGAAGTGCATGGTATTTGTGATTATAGGAGTGTGGCACACAGCTGTCTGCTGCTGGATGTTTGAGTGTAGATGAGGTGATTTCTCATGCCATGTAATATGCAAATGTGTTGCTACCATGTCTTTGTCTTGTTTGTGCACAGGGGCTCTGCAGATAGAGAACAGTGACGAACCCGACCAAGGCAAATATGAGTGTGTTGCAGCCAACAGTGCAGGAACCCGCTACTCTGCTCCAGCAAATCTTTATGTTCGAGGTAAGGGCTGTCTCTCCACAAACTCCCTCCATCCAGCAGACCTTGTGATATTCTTCTCAGACCTTGTAACATGTTTCTTATGTGGGTTATTCACTCATCAAGATCTCTAACCAGCTGCAATGCTGGGCTTCAGCTAGTTCTCAGGCCACTCACAGTGCCATCTCTTGCCAGCTGAACGACTCCTGAGGAAAAGGTACAGTACACATTTCAGTTCTTGACATGTTTAAAGGAGGTCACCATTTTAATTTTTTGCTAAGTTTGTAATTCCTGCTGTTTCTGTTGAATAAAAAATTCCTTCTTTTGAAGTCAGATTCATGTTTGCACACTAATCTATTTCTCGTGTACTTCATAGGTTTTTTCACCCACTCAAAGACACGCAGGTTATCTGTCTTCTGCCATCCTTTTTGCTGTTTTTTTCCTCTTTATTCACTGGACACACTGTGGGGTATATATTCAAAGTTATTTTTAAAATGCTTACCCAGCTAAATTCTAGCCAGATAGCGAATTAGCCAGCTACAGTTTAGCCAGGTAAGTCTGGGGCATTCCTGGGACAGGAAGTAGGCATTTCAGGGAGAAGCTGACTTATCTATTTATTTATTTGTTATTTTTATATACCAACATTCATCTGAGATATCACATCGGTTTACATTCAGGTACTGTAGCAGGATCATGAGTTTCTGGCTAACTTAACTAGCCGCTTCGCACCTGAATATGTACCCCTGTGGTTTTGCATAATTATATAATTAACCCAAATGGTCTTGGAAGCCAAAGATGTGTATTCTATAATAGAATTGCCATGATTGATAGCAGTCTATTCTCTGTGATTTCCTGTGTTTTTTCAAAATGCCTTTGCCAGGCTATCCTTGCAGATCTGGTTTGCTAAAAGTTGTTTAGTACCCCAAGGCTAACTGACAAATTTATGGTTCTTTCCTATTATCTTTTTACTCTCACTAACTTCTCTGGACTCTTAGCCTTGCCACAGTATGTCTCAGGCTTCTTGCAGAATTTCCCATATTCCATCTCAAGATGCTCTGCAGTTTAAACATGCAGTGGTTTTCTGTAAAAACTAGGGTACTCTCATTAGATTCTAGGAGTTTACTTCTATTTAAACACTGGATTTTTTTTATTAATAAAAGCTTGGTAGTGTGTAAGAAAGGTAATGAAGGTCTTTTAATAATTCCATCCTTTGACCTTTCCCCATAATATAAGCATAGAAAGATTTTACCCAGCTAAAAGTCAGGGGCTGAAAATGGCCCTCTTTCCCCCACCTCATTGCAGCTGGGTGATGGACAGGGCAAATTTGGAAGAAATGTGTGGGAATTTCATTTTTAAATCTCAGTCCAGAGGTGCTTTGTACCTGAGGCACTAGCCAGCCCAAAATGCCGTAACGAGTTTCCCTTTAAAAATTCACTTACAGGCCACAGGTGCAAAGTATCCATGGACCTGCTGTTGAATTCGTGGACACGTAGGCTGAAATGGAGTTGATGCAACCTGCAGAGGAGCCTTGCAGGTACCCACCATCACCAGGCAGATCCGGATGAAGTAGAGCTTCGTCTTTACCAGCCCACGACAAATCTTAGGTGGGGGCCTCTGCTGATGGTAGGGAGATCATCGAGCTCGCCAGGTGGAGTGAATATGGTACAGGCAAATCCGGAAATGGGCTTGTGGCAGTTGGCATTCAAGAATGTCCAGGAGGCAGGCAGTCGTCGGTAGCAGGCGGCATACAGGAATATGCAAGAGTCAGGCTGAGGTTAATACCGAGTATTCATCTGAAGGGAAAGGCAGGACAAGTGGGCAGACGAGACAAAGAACAACTGAAGAGCTCAAGACAAGGGCGCTGGAACTGAAGACAACAGGAACTGGAGATGAAGAATGCTGAAGCAACTTGCACTACAAGTAGTAGAGAGACCTGTTGCTGAGGCAAAGAAGAGTTAAGCAGAAGGGTCTTATATAGGCCTAAACCTGTGAGATCATCCATGGGCGCCACGGGGCAGTTTCCCACCGTGGGTCCTTTAAGAGTTTTGCCATTCGGCGCACACACCTAGAGAAAGCCTGGCAGGAAGGTGGTACTGTCCCACCACTGAGAGCGTCAGGCTGTCCTGCTTCATCAAAGTATGGCATCGGATCCCAGTGGAGTCTGGAGGAAATGGCCTGGACCCGGAGACCACTGGCAGTTCACGGGAGGACTCGTGGACCACTACCCTTCTCTTAAGTCCCCTCCCCGAGGCTTGAGGTTTCTTGAGGTAGCAAATGTGAAACTCCTTCAAAAGTATTGCGGGTGTGGACTCTTGGACCGAGGTGGAGTTGACGCAACCTGCAGGGAGGAGCCCTGCAGATACCCACTGTCAGCTGGTGGAGCTGGCTGTGGGTTGAGCCCTCAGGTGCCAGGGCAGCAGGACGTAGGTGCGGGCCTCTGCTGTGGAGGTGAAGATCCATCAGTCATCCAGTCACAGACCAGAGTCCGGAACAAGCTGAAGACATGCAGAACCAGAGACAGACAGCGGTCAGGGCAGGAGAAGTTCAAAAGAGTCTAGGTCCAGGCAGTGGTGTGTGGCAGGCGGAGTTCAATCAGGTCGAGAGGCAAGCCAAAGTCAAAAATCAGAGATCCATCCGAGGGAAGAAATGTCAGGCAGGGAGGTAAGGGGCAGCACAGGTGAAGAAGACAGTGAAGAACCGAAGACTGACCACAGGAACAAAGACGAAGAACTGAAGATTGACCATGGGACTAGATGAAGGAACTCAGGAACCAAAGACCAGGAACACAAGAATGAAGACCAGGAGCGCACACTGAATCAACTTGCTGCTACCAAGGTAGTCAACCTACTGCTGAGGCAGGGAGCGTCCTTATATATGCCAGAGTGGTGATGTCATCCTTAGGCACCACTGGCCCTTTAAGAGGAGGCCAGTAAGGCGTTAGCATGTAGGGGGGGTCCCAGGAAAGCAGCGGCGTTGGAGGAAGGCAGCACACAGCAGCCTGCCTCATACCTGGAAGAGGGGCTCTGACAGCATCAGTGGAGGCAACCAAAGCCGGAGGAACTAAGCGGTTGGTCTTCTGGGGTCTGCCCTGGCGTTGGAGAATCGGGTGCCGATAAGGGCGGTGGTTTGTGGGCTTGCCCCGCGGACCGCTGAACACAACAGGAGCCCCCCCCTTAACTCTTCCCTCAGGGTTTTGGTTTCCTGGGATGCATGGCATGGGAATTCCCTTAGAAGATTGGGTTCCAGAATGTTGGAAGCTGATTCCCAGGTATTTTCTTCGGGCCCATATCCCTTCCAGGAGATAAGATACTCCCATCTCTTTCCTTGCTGTCTGGAATCTAGAATCTCTTTAACTTCATTGAGTGTGCTATCTTAGGAAGTCAGCTCCTGAGGTCACAGTGGTGCTCTTGAGGGCCAGGAGAGGATTAAGGGTTAACAGCAACACAAACACATTATGTATACCTAGTGAGGGTGGCAGTCTTAATTGGTAGGTCCCAGGTCCAGCCAGGCGGAGAATAGGGAACGGCCCTATGTAGCAAGGAGTGAATCCCATAGAAGTTACTCTGAGGAGTATGTAGCGTGTGCTTACCCATACTTTCTCACCCACTTTGAAATCAGGAGTGGACCTCCAGTGAGGGTTTGTGGTCATCTTGGTTCTTTGGACTGCCCTTTGAAGGAGGCTGTTGACACGGGTCTAGAGATCATGGAGTTCTTGGGCAGATAGCTGGGCAGCTGGCGAAGGTATTGTCACAGAGAGAGACAGAAGAGGCAAGGGCTGTTTCCCGTAGACCACTTGAAATGGTGAGAGACCGGTCGAGCTGAAAATGTGTGTTGAGAGAAAACTCTGCCCAGGGCAGAAGGGAAGCTCAGTTATCCTTACATTCATCGGCATAGGACCAGAGGACGTTCTTGAGTGTCCAGTTAGTACGCTCATACTGACCATTCCCCTGTGGATGATAGGTGATCATAAAATCCAGGGTGACATTGAACGTCTTGCACAATGAATGCTAGTATTTTGCTGTGAATTGTACTCGGTCTGATGCAATGTGCTTGGAGTCCATGTAAACGGAAAACGTGGGAATGTAAAAAGAAGTGCCAGTTCCAATGCAGAAGGCAGACCCAGAAGTGGGACAAAATGAGCCATCTTTGAGAAGTGGTCAACAGTCACCCAAATTACAGTGGCACCATCTGAGATTGGGAGATCCACTATGAAATCAGTGGATAAACCCTGGCGGCTGCCAATGGTTGTAACAACTGAAAGATGGTCATTCCGAATGAGATTTCTTCTGCGCAAGGTAGGACAAGGGTCCACATAGGCCCAAACATCCTGCTTCGTTTGAGGCCACAAGTAGTGTTCTTGGAGAAGTGCAAAGTTCGAACCTGCCCAAGGTATCCTGCAATACAGGAGTCATGGGACCATCTCAATACCTTTTCTCTGAGTTTGCAGGGAATGACCATCTTCCTTGGCGGGGACGGTCATGGAGGTGGCTAGGAGGATTCTGGCCAGATCAATGATGTGCCTCAGAGGTTCCGGGAATCCTCGGCCAGGAAGGAGCGCAAAAGCGCATCTGCCCGATGTTCTTGACGGTCAGATGATACCTCAGTTCAAAATCAAAATGTGCAAAAAACAGGGACCAGCGGGCTTGTTGTGCATAATGATGGTGTGCCAGATTCTTATGATGTGTGTAGATGATAATACAGCACTGAGCTCCCTCTAGCCAGTGGCACCACTCCTCAAGTGCTATCTTGATCGCCAGGAGCTCTCTATCTACTATGCCAAAGTTGTGTTCAGGGGATGAAAATTTCCTTGAAAAGAATGAGCAAGGATGGAGGACCCCTTTAGGGGAATACTGACTTAGAACTGCCCCTACCTTTATGGTGGAGGTGTCTACCTCTACAATAAAGTGGCATGTAGGGTCTGGGTGGTGAAGATAGGACTTTCAGAGGAAAGCATCCTTCAACTCTTGGAAGGCTGCTACGGCTTCAGGAGGCCAAAACCTAGTGTTTTCCCCCTTAAGGGATAAGTGCAGTGAGAGGAGTGCGATCTTGGAATAATTTGCAATGATGTGCCAGTAATAGTTGGCCAAACCCAAGAATCTTTGCAGAGTCTGTAGCCCAGTCAGTTGAGGCTGATCCTGGATACTCTTGACTTTGGATTCATGTGGAAGCCTTTTTTGGATACAATGCACCTCAGAAAGGAGAGGCTCTCCTTTTTAAACAGTCCCATTTTCTTTTTTTGCATCTAATTTGTTTTCCCGCAGTCACTGAAGCACCAGGTGAACATCACAGCAATGAGTATTGAGGTCTCTGGAGATGATGAGGATATTGTTGAGGTATACAACAGCACAGATGTAGAGAAGGTCTCTGAAGATCTGAGTTGTCATCTTTTGGAAGACAGCTGGGGTGTTACATAGGCTGAAGGGCATCACCCGATACTCGTAATGTCCATCTCAAGTGTTGAATGCTGTCTTCCATTCATCCCCAGACCAAATCCGAATCAGGTTGTAGGCTCCGACGAGGTCTAATTTTGGGAAAACCCTCACTCCTTGAAGTTGGTCAAACAGTACAGAGATAAAAGGCAAAGGATACAGATCCTTTTCAGTAATTGCATTTAGGCCACAGTAGTCGATGCAGGGCCAGAGCAACCCTTCCTTTTTTGAGACAAAAATTAAGCTGGCAACAGGATCGTTGGATGAAGCTCTGGTCTAAGTTTTCACAGATGTATTCCGACATTACCTTAGTTTCGGGGAGAGGTAAGAGATACACTCAGCCTCAGGGAGGCTTGGTATCAGGCAGGAACTCATTGCTGCTGTCGTATTCTCTATGGGGTGGCAGTATCTTGGCTTTCTTTTTAAAGAACACATCCTCAAAGTCACTGTACAGCAGGAGAAGACCCGGTAAGATGGTCGCCAGAGCTAGTCGGAGCAGGAGTTACACCCGCTCCAAACAGGACCCATGGCAGTGAGGTCCCCAGCTGGCGAGCTGTAATGATGCCCAGTCAAATTGTGGAGAGTGCACTGGTAGCCAAGCAAGCCCCAAGATAATCAGATGAACAGCTCTGTCAATAGCGTGGAAAATGTGTTCCACATGGAGAAGCCCTATATGTACAGTCAAGGGAATGGTGGCAAGGGTGATCCAGCTGGGTTTTCCTGGGTACCATGGGAAGCTCTAGATGATCCACCAGGGTATTCATCAAAAAATTCTCCCCAGCGTCGGAGTCCACCAGAGCTTGGGTGGTAAATTCCTTGTTGTCCACAGCAATTGTCACCGGGAGTGTCAGTTGAGGAGCCAGAGTTGTGAAGCTAGGATCACCTCCCCCACTAAATTCTAGGCTCTGACGTTTCCCGACTTAACTGGGTATTGTGTGAGCCGGTGCTCAGTAGCGGCACAATAGAGGCACAAGCCTAGCTGGTATCGGCAACGCCTCTTCTCAGGAGCAAAGCGCCCCTGCCCCAACTGCATGGGTTCTTCGGGGTGCATTGGTGCTGATGGTGCTGCTGTCGCTGGAAAAAACGGGCACTGAAAGCAGGGAGCCAATGGGATTAATCTACATGGGAGGGGGGAGTGCCCTAGCCTGTTGCTAGATGCGGCAGACGATTCTCCCAACCAGGTCAATGAGCTTGTCCAAGGAGTCTGGAAGCTTGCAGGCAGCCAGCTTGTCCTTAATTCCGGGGGTGGGGGGGGGGGGGGGCAAGCCTTCCATGAAGATGCTGCAAGGACTGGCCTCCCTCCATTTAAATTTCGTGGTCAGGATCCAGAATTCAGTAGCATAATCCATCAAGGTCCAGGTGCTCTGGTGCAAGTGGAAGAGGTCAGAACTCACCATGGCCAGTCAGCCAGGTTCATCAAAGATGATCTTGAGGGCTCTCACAAACTGCTGCAGATCTTGAAGGATAGGGTCTGCACGCTCCCACAAGGAGGAGGCCCAGGCCAGAGCCTTCACATCCAGGAGGGACAGGATGAATGTCATCTTGACTGCATTGTTCGGAAACAGCACCACCTAAAGGGAGAAATGCATGTAGCATTGGTTGAGGAAACCCCGGCATTGTTTTGGGTCCTCAGTGGACCGGGGTGGAGCCGGTAAATGCAAGATGGGGCGACTCTGTGCAACTAGAGCTAGTGAGGTATCTGCAGGCAGGACTGAGACGGCCAAAGCTGCTGTGGCATCTAGGTGAGTGTTGTCACTCCATGGAGGCCACCAAGAACTCTAGAAAATGCTGCTGTTGCTGAAGTTTCTTTGCCAGCCCCAGATTGGCGTGGAGGCCAGTGGTATCCGCCAAGTCTATGGCCTCGGCAATCTGTTGCAGGTTGTAGACCCTTGGACTGAGGTGGAGTTGATGCAACCTGCAAGGAGGAGCCCTGCAGGTCCCCACTGTCGGCTAGTGGAACTGGCTATAGCAGAGGTCCAACTGGAGCTTCATCTATAATAGCCCTTGTTCCCCTTCGATTGAGCCTTCAGGTGCTGGGGCCAGCAGGCTGGGCTTCTGGTCGAGAGGCAAGCCAAAGTCAAAATGCAGAAATCCGAGGGAAGGCAGGGCAGAACAGCAGTCAGGGAGGAAAGGGACAGCACGGGTTGAGAAGACACTGAAGAACCGAAGACCGACCACAGGAACAAAGATGAAGGACTGAAGACTGACCACGGGACTAGACAAAGGAACTCGGGAACAAAGACCAAAGCTGACAAAATGAGGACCCAGGAACACAAGGACGAAGATCAGAAACACAAGAATGCAAGAATGAAGACCAGGCACACACACTGAGGCAATTTACTGCTACCGAGGTAGTTGACCTATTGCTGAGGCAGAGAGAAAGTGCAGGCAAGGACTTATATATGCCAGAGTGCTGATGTTTTCCTTAGGTGCTGCTGGTTGATTCCCACCACAAGCCCTTTAAGAGGAGGCCAGTTGGGCACACATGCAGCTAGAGGGGCCCCAGGAAAGCAGCTGCATCAGAGAAAGGCAGTATGTGATGGCTTGCCATGTGCCTGGAAAAGAGGGGCTGTGCTGGTGTCAGCAGGGACAGCCGAAACTGGAGGAACGCGGTGGTCAGCCGCACATTCCTTTGGAGGTCTTCCCTGGCATAGGGGAATCAGATGCCGCTTTCGGAAGTGCCAGTAAGGG
This sequence comes from Rhinatrema bivittatum, assembly GCF_901001135.1. NCBI lineage: Eukaryota > Metazoa > Chordata > Amphibia > Gymnophiona > Rhinatrematidae > Rhinatrema > Rhinatrema bivittatum. The sequence continues at coordinate 125,540,917 of NC_042624.1, read as the reverse complement.
TGGCAGTTCATGGGCCTACTCTACGGCGGACCAAACACAACAAAAAGGTTACAGTCTAGAATATTGGAGGCTGGCTCCCAGGAGTTCTCCTCTGGGCTGTAATCCTTCCAAGAGATGAAATATTTGATTTTCCTGCCCCTGCAGCAGGAATCTAGGATCTCCTTGACTTCGTATACTGTTTCTCCATTGATGGTTATATCCTGAGCTTCAGATAATGTCCTAGATGGCAAGGGCTTAAGTAACGAGTCATGAAACACATTATATATCTTGAGGGTTGATGGCAGCTTCAATTGTTAAGTGATGGGTCCCAGTTGTCACAATACTGAAAAGGGTGCAATGTAGCGCAGGGCCAGGCACATGGAAGGTACTCGCAGATGTAAATGTCATGTGCTGAGCCAAACTTTCTCTCCAATCTTAAACTGAGAAGCAGGTCTTCTCCAATCTTAAACTGAGAAGCAGGTCTTCTCAGTGCATCTGCCGTTCTCTTGGCTCTTGTCAGCAACATTTTGATTAGAAGATTGGTCCGTGCCCATAGTTCTTGCAATTTCTGTCCAGACAGTTGGGTGGCTGGCGAGGGTATTGTCTCCAGCAGTGGAAGAGGAGCAACAGTTGTTTTCCATAGACCAGTAGAAAGGGAGATGACCCGGTGGCTGTATTAACAAGGGTATTGTGGACAAACCCATGTTAACACAACCCTCATTGATATAGTAGCGAAAGAATTTCTTCAGAGGCCGTTTGGTATGTTCTGCTTGTCTGTTTCCTTGTGGGTGATAGATAGTAGTGAAGTCTAGCATAATGCCAAATTTCCTGCAAAGGGAGCAGCAGTGTTTTGTGGTAAATTGTATTTCTCTGTCCGACAATATATGGTTTGGTAAGCCATGCAGACGAAAGACATGAAGAGTAAAGAGGTGTGCCAACTCTGGTGCGGGCAGGAGGCCAGGTAGTGGATGAAGTGTGCCATTTTAGAGAAATGATCTTCGAGCACCCAGATCATGATGGCTTTGTCTGAAAGGGGAAGGTCCGCGATGAAATCTGTGGACAGGTAGGTCCAGGGTTCCCTGGGGATGGCAATGGCTGTAACAACCCCCAGGGTCAGCCATGCAGCATTTTTTGCTGTGCACAAGTTGGGCACAAATCAACTTAAGCTCTGCCATCTTGCTTCATTTGGAGCCACCAGTAGTAACGCTAAAGCAATTCAAAGGTTCAAGCCCGTCCAGGGTGACTTGTGACACGAGAGTTATGAACCCATTTCAACACCTTTTCATGCAGTCGGGATGGTATGACTGTCTTTCTTGGAGGGACGGTCATGGAGGTAGCCAGAAGTATTTTAACGGGATCAATGATATGACTGGGGGGCTCTTGGGGTATTCTCGATCTGGAAGAAATGCAAGAGAGCATCTGCCCATTGGTTCTTGAGCACAGGGTGGTACCAGTAGTTTGAACAAAAATGTGTGAAGAACAAGGACCAGTGAGCTTGCCTTGCATTTAGTTGCTGAGCTTGGTGAAGATGTTCGAGGTTTTTGTGATCTGTATATATTGTGCTACAGTGTTGAGCTCCTTCGAGTAGATGATGCCTCTTCTCGAGAGCTAATTTAATGGCCAAGAGCTCTCAATCTCTGATGCCGTAGTTACGTTCTGCAGATAAGAACTTCTTCGAAAAGAAGGAACAGGAATGAAGTACTCGTGGAGAATGTTGACTTAAAACTATCGCTATGCCTAGTGTCATATGAACATAAGAAATTGCCATGCTGGGTCAGACCAAGGGTCCATCAAGCCCAGCATCCTGTTTCCAACAGAGGCCAAAACCAGGCCACAAGAACCTGGCAATTACCCAAACACTAAGAAGATCCCATGCTACTGATGCAATTAATAGCAGTGGCTATTCCCTAAGTAAAATTGATTAATAGCCATTAATGGACTTCTCCTCCAAGAACTTATCCAAACCTTTTTTGAACCCAGCTACACTAACTGCACTAACCACATCCTCGGGCAACAAATTCCAGAGCTTTATTGTGCGTTGAGTGAAAAAGAATTTTCTCCGATTAGTCTTAAATGTGCTACTTGCTAACTTCATGGAATGCCCCCTAGTCCTTCTATTATTCGAAAGTGAAAATAACCAAGTCGCATCTACTCATTCAAGACCTCTCATGACCTTAAAGACCTCTATCATATCCCCCCTTAGCCGTCTCTTCTCCAAGCTGAACAGCCCTAACCTCTTCAGCCTTTCCTCATAGGGAAGCTGTTCCATCCCCTTTATCATTTTGGTTGCCCTTCTCTGTACCTTCTCATCAACTTCCTGGATGAAGAGCTGCATGATGTCTGGAAGACGCAGACAGGACCCTTCCTAAAAGGCGTTCTTCAGTGTTTGGAATGCCTCTATGGCTTCAGGGGTCCTATTCCTCTGTGGCAGCCCCCTCTCACTGCTCATGCCTTACAGGCATGAGCAGTGAGAGGGGCTGCCACAGAGGAATAGTTTGGGATAAACTGATGATAATAGTTAGCAAATCCCAAGAATCTCTGCAGCGCTCAGAGCCCCATGGGACATGGCCAATCCCTAATAGCCTTTATTTTATCAGGATCCATGTGGATCCTGAGGGGGGATATGATAGAGGTCTTTAAGATTATGAGAGGTCTTGAACGATAGATGTGAATCAGTTATTTACACTTTCGGATAATAGAAGGACTAGGGGGCATTCCATGAAGTTAGCAAGCAGCACTTTTAAGACTAATCGGAGAAAATTATTTTTTACTCAACGCACAATTAAGCTCTGGAATTTATTGCCAGAGGATGTGGCTAGTGCAGTTAGTGTAGCTGGGTTCTAAAAAGGTTTGGATAAGCTCTTGGAGGAGAAGTCCATTAACTGCTATTAATCAAGTTTACTTAGGGAATAGCCACTGCTATTAATTGCATCAGTAGCATGGGATCTTCTTGGTGTTTGGGTACTTGCCAGGTTCTTGTGGCCTGGTTTGGCCTCTGTTGGAAACAGGATGCTGGGCTTGATGGACCCTTGGTCTGACCCAGCATGGCAATTTCTTATGTTCTTAAGGGAATTTCTTCACACTCAAAAAGGCACTTTTCCAGCTTGGTGAATAAATTGTTCTTTTGCAGGCATTGCAGGACTGTGTACATGACTTGGTGATGGGTGCGGAAGTCTTGAGAGAAGATCAATATGTCTAGATGCACAATTACACAAGTATAAAATAGGTCGCGAAAAATGTCATTGACCATCTTTTGGAAAAATGCTGGTGCGCTGCACAGCCCAAAAGGCATAATTAGATACTCACAGTGTCTGTCACAAGTGTTAAAAGCTGTTTTCCACTCGTCACCTGCCTTGATTCGCACAAGGTTATATGCCCCCCATGAGGTCTAGTTTGGTGAAAATCTTCATGCCTTGAAGGCAGTCGAAGAGCTCTGATATCATTGGTAAGGGGTAACTGTCCTTTTTCGTGATTGCATTCAAGCCCCAGTAATCAATGCATGGCCTGCAGGAGCTGTCCGTCCTTCGCCATGAAGAAAAACCTGGCTCCAGCCAGAGGGGAGGAATGGCGGATCAAGCCACTCTCCAAAGTTTTCCCGGATAAATTCGGTTATGACTCAAGTCTCAGGAAGTGACAAGGGGTAGATGTTTCCCCACGGAGGTGTGGAATCTGGGAGGAGCTCGATCCTGCAATTGTATGAAAGGTGAGGGGGCAGAGTCTCAGCCTTTTGTTTAGAAAAGATGTCTTCAAAGTCCACATACTACAGGTGAAGACTTGGAAGCGCTGTTACCATTGTCAGGCATCGATGAGGTCCATACCCTGCAGGCAAGAATCCATTCACTCTTGGCCCCCACCTGGTGAGCTGTAGGGTAGCTCAGTCGAATTGGGGCCGATGCTCTTGAAGCCAAGGTAATCCCAGCACAACAAGATGGATAGCCCTGGGGATCACATGGAAACTGATTCTTTCCTGGTGAAAGAAACCCATGTGTAATGTCACGAGTGTTTTACTCAAAGAGATCTGGACAGGAAGAGGGTCTCTGTGGATGGAAGAAATTATCAGAGAAGAGGGTCATTTGACTGTGGGAATGAGAAGCTGATCCACGAGTTCCTTCATAATGAATTTCCCACCAGAACCTGAATCCACTAATGACTGTGTAGAGAAGCTGATAGAATCCAACTCTATGGTCACGGGGAGTAGTAATTGGGAAGCTGAAAAAGTAAGGCCTAGGATCATCTCCCCACCTGACCCTAGGCGCTGGAGTTTCCCAATTTCAGCAAGCATTGGGCCTTGAGATGTCCCTGGCCAGCACAATATAAGCATATGCCCTGCTGCCTTCAGCAGAGCCTCTTCTCGGGGGCCAGACAGCTTCAGCCTATCTGCATGGGTTCTTCATAAGAGATAGAGGTTGGGAGAGCAGGAATCAGAGGCAAAAATGGCTGTTGGAACAGGGGTGCCAAGGTGATGTTCTTTTATGGAAGATGAACCTCTTGTGCTCTTTACTGAAGTTGGCAGTCAGTCTTCCTGCTGAGTGCTATAATTCTCTCTAAGGAGGTTGGGAAATCCCTAGTAGCGATCTCATTCTTGAACTTAGGGAAAACATCATAAGGAAGATGGTGATATGGCAGTCTTTCCCACCAGTTGAGCTCCATTGCCAGGGTCCTGGAGCCCTGGCAGAGGTAGAGTAAGTTGGAGATCATGGTGGCAATATCTTCAAAGACTGTTTTGAACTGGTCGGTTAATTTCTGCAGGTTATGCAGCAAGGGATCCGCATGCTCCAGAGGAGGGAGGCCCACACGAGAGCTGTTCTATCCAACAACAAGAAGATGTAAGTTGTCTTGGTCAAGTCATCAGGGCATAGTGGTGCTTGGAGAGCAAAGTGCATGTGTCACTGATTCAGGAAACCCCTGCATTTCTTGGGGTCCCCAACGTACTGGGGTAGAGCCTGTAGCTGAAGCATGAGACAATTGGAGGCTACTGGAGGGGGAGTGGCACTGCTGCAGGAGTCAATGGGGCCACCAAAGCGGAGAGTGCATCCAGTCGCGTGGATTTCTGGTCCATGATGGTCACCAGGATTTCCAGTATTTTCTGCTGGTCTTGTATTTTTTGGGCGAGACACAGGATGGCCTGCAGGAATGCCAAGTCCACCAGGTCCATGGCCTTGGCAAACTGTTGAATTTGTGGTCCCTTAGGCCAAGGTGAAGTTGACGCACCCTGCAGAGAGGAAACCTGCAGGTCCCCACCTGGAGCTTCGCCTTTACCAGCCCACATTCCCCTCGGGTTGAGCCTTTGGGTGCCAGGGCCAGCAGGTCTTAGGTGGTAGGGAGATCCGTCAGGATCGCCAGTCAGAATGAAAGTGGTACAGGCGAATCTGGAAGCAGGCTGGTGTCAGTGGTAGGGGAAGTTCAAGAATGTCCAGGTGGCAAGCAATGGTCAGAGGCAGGCAGCATTCAGGAATGGCCAGGAGGCAGGTAGTGATCAGTGGCAGGTGGGTTTCAGAAATATCCAAGAGTCAGGTCGAGGTCAATACAGTGTCTCCATCCGTAGGGAAAGGCAGGACGGATAAGCAAGGCAAGAAGCATGACTGATGAGCAGATGAGGAGACAAAGAAAAACTGAAGAGCTGAAGACGATGACACTAGAACTGAAGACGCGCTGATGAGGATGCTGGAACTGAAGACATAGTAACTGAAGACGAAGATTACTGAAGCAACTCGCACTACAAATAGAGAGACCTGTTGCTGAAGCAAAGAAGGGTTTAGCAGGAGGGCCTTATATAGGCCTAAGCCTGTGAGGTCTTCCATGGGCTCTGCGGGGAATTTCTCACTGCGGGACTTTTTTTGTTCAAAAAAAGTGAAATATAAATTGAATTGAAAATACATGGGTAAAATAGTGACCAATGATTAAAGATGATCCCTAATGCGGCTTGAGAGCACACATGCCAAAAAGCTAGCGGGATGGTATGAGAGTCACCCATAAATACATTTAAGAATCGGTACTACTCACATATATTGAAAAAATCTTAATAACCTAACGTATCTAGATATATTTCATATTGGACTCGTTGGTTAAACGGTAATTGATTGAGTTAGTTGATATATAATATACAAAATCACAACATAACTGTTTTACTATGAACTTGTGGTAAGTAAGAAGAATCAATAGTTAAACAAGATAAGTAGGACATGCACAACATTATATACACAGTAATAAAAGCAGTGCCAAATACGGTCAATTGTTATGCAATGTAAATATGACAGATGCAAGTACAGTAATAATAGCAGTGCAACTTATTCAGAACCAGTTAACATTAACCTCTTTATTGCACAGTTTTGTCAGGTCTCTCAGTCCTCAGTAAAAATGTGTGCACACAAAAACGGAAGAAGGAGAAAAAAACCCAGGACCCTTTGCTACTTTATGAAAAAATAGAATGTGCCTGCACCAAAGATGAGGGCTGTATCTAGTAATATGTTCACTTCCTGAGGGGAAACTAGTCCTCTGCTCTTTCCACTTGTCAGGGCAGTCAACATTTAATTAGAAGGCCCCTGGTACACTGACTCAGTGTCCTAGCTGGCTGTAACCATTGAGGGAATCTAAGCCTCGCTTGCAAGGAGCTGCTACACAGTAGATTTCCAAGATCCAGCACATCAGCTCTGGGATGACTGATACTGAGCATATTACAGGCCTTAAAGTTCTCAGTGCTGACACAGCGAAACCTGGCAATCCAAAGAAGAAAACTATTGGGTGCAATGAGCTGAATTACAAGACATCTACAGGTCTCCTTTCTCAGCGGATAGGGAAGTTGCTGGCCACTGCAGTCATAGGCCTGTGTAGTTTACCCATTTCTGATGCAACATGGCAGAGTTTCCCCAATTTCAGAATTTATACCTATATCCTCCACTCTAAGGATCTTCATGTTTGTTGCCCTCTCAGAGTTCAGATGGGTTTCATTAAAAGTTAAATATTAGGACATGTGCATAGGGAGCAAGATGGTGGCATAAGCAGACGTGCGTTCAGCTGCTCTGTAACATTTCCTACCAGATACTTGTTTTCTTGACAATGTCGCCCAAGAGGAAGGGTAAAGTGAGGGGTTTTCCCTTGGAATCCTCACTTTTTTCAGACCAGCGACCCATCATTAAGTTTGTGGGCTTCAAGCCCTGCTGGTGGGATAGAGAAAGGAGTGGTAACATTGTCTGGGGAAGTTTCACTCAGCCCCCGCTGCCTGCACCCTTACAAGCATGGGCACAAGCCCATGATCTCATCCATGTGGCCTGCATTGAAGGTGCTACCTGTGTTCTACCTGCATTGGAGATGAGTTATTCTTTGTCTCTGCAGATTTTTCTTGGTGGAGAGGCTACTATTGTTGCTGAGAATTTCCTCGGGAGTTTGCTTTGGTGGAGAATCTTCCTGTGGCTGCTGCTGTTTCAGAATGTGAACTTATTGCTCCTCAGATCTCCTCTGTGATTAAACTGGTGGTGGTGACTTTAGAATCTTTATGAGATTTGGTAGATAGTATGACCCAGTCCCTTAGTGATCACTGCCTTTGGGTTGCGGCTCTGTCACATAAATGCCAAAGGAGCAGGTAAGTTAAAAAAAAAAAAATAGGGTAGATAGGTAGGGGTTAGCAGTCAGAGAGGAGAGGTGAAAAGGTAGGAAGGTTAGGTAGGGGTATAGGGAAGTTCCCTCTCAGTCCGCTCCTTAATTGGAGTGGACTGGGAGGGAATTGAGGAAGACATCGCCGCACTTTGCTTTTTAAAATCCCCCCCATCCTGCCCGCACATGCGCACAGGAACCATATTTTATAACATGCGTGCACGCGCCGAGAACCGCACACACATGGACGCACACGTTTTAAAATCGACCCCTTAATGCTCCATAATGAACCAAGCAATTATTTACATTTTTTTAATATTCAGTTAAAATTTATCTTAGTATTTATATAAAGTCCAAAATCCCGACATGGTCCTTATTTTGAAACACTGTTTCTGCATCAAGAGGCCACCAATCTTCTCTGTCTTTATAACTTGTATGTGCAGCAATTCTCTACAATAAAATGCAAACTATTAGATATAACATTTAAATAAGATGAATAAAATGAGTTAGTAGCCTTCTTTTACCTATTCTTGCACAACATTCCACACACCATTCAAAACACAACATCAATTGTCAGTTTTGGCACTGAATTTTAAAATCGTAAGTGTCTACGAACTGGTATCTGAATTAAATTCTCAGGAATCACAATATATGTAAATTGAAAAAATTGTAAAAATTACAAAAAATGATAATAGAACAACATATGTGAGGTCAAATGATGGTATCCACTCTATCTCTAAATTTAGTCCACAAGGCATAACTATATTAAGAAAATACATCCAGAGCTGTTCACATGTGTTTAATCTAGACTTTTGATCTCCCCCTCTTAGTGACTCCTTCATATGTTCTCTTATACCCCAATTAAATTTGCAATAGAATGATCTCCAAACAATGTATAACCAGGGGGCTTGTTCTTTCTTGGTGATAAGACAGCTCTATTGCGCTTGTTAGTCGAATACGGATCTTCCTTTTTGTTTTATCAATATTCACCTTCGGGCAAGGGCATACAATGAAGTAGATTACAAATGTTGATTGTCAATCTATGGATGTTATCAGTCAGTGTGCGACCAGACTGAGGGTCATGCCAGCTAGTTCCTGTAATGGCTGTGAAACAAAATGAACAGTTTCCACAATCTGATGACCCTTAGAGGAATCCTTTTGTAGTTATTCTACTGTAGGGAAATATGAATGCACAAGACAATTTTTTATATTTCTACCTCGCGTGTGTGCTATCATAAGTAGTACTGAAAATGCTGAATGTAATTTTAAGACTTCCTAATGTTTGAAAATAATACTGATATTGGAAACAATATTTGAGCACACACACTATCTGATCCTTTGACTCTTTTGATTGATCATACAGTAACCATTGTCATACCGCATTTTTTATATGCTTATTTAATTACTGAGAATGGATAACCTCTCTCCAAGACGCGGGCACTTAGGTCTCCTGCCCGATTGCAAGAGTGAATTCATCTTACTCATAGCAACTGTTCTACAGGCAAATGACACCTGAGGTTGTAAGGATGGAAACTTAAAAGGAATAATAAAGAATTTCTCTCCATAGGCTTTCGATATAGGGATGTTCCCAGATTTGTATCCATTTTGAAAATCATGATATCTAAGAGAGAAATCCTTCAATCATCATAAGTAACTGTGAATTGTAGATTCACGTCGACAGTGTTCAGCCACTCAACAAACAACAATCTGTGCGCTAAAGATGTCCAAATAAAAAAAGATATCTATATATCTTGATCAATGCCTCACGGGCCCAAAAAAACCATTCCTCAAATTGTGCCACATATAAATTGGCCACACTCGGGCCATAGTTGCACCTGTCGCTGGCCATAGTTGCGCCCATTGGTATGCCATGATGTTGGAGGTAAAAAAAAATGCCAATCTTGCAAAAAGCAAAAGTAATTGTGTGAGGGCAATTTCAGCCATCATATAAATGAATTCAGACGGAATCTGTTGTGGTATAGGTCGCTGAAATAAAACCTCCTGTTTACAGCGCAGCCTGCTGAGAGATATTTGTATATAGAGAGCAGATATCCAAAGTTACCAATGTGAAATCTGTATCATTCATTGTCACACTGTAAAATTTTAACATATGTTTAGTATCTTTACTATATGATTTGGCTTTGGTAACTTCTCTCTGTAAAAACACATCTATAAAAGATAATGATTCCAAAATAGATCCAATTGAGGATACAGTGAGTTGACGGGGTGGGAGTGTCAATCAGACATTTGTGAATTTTGGGTACAGTGTAGACGTCCAGTACTCTAGAGTGCTTAGATGTTAAATATATAATCTCTCTCTATGTTAAAAAAAGGGCTTTCTCTGCCACTACTATTTCTTTATTAATCTGCCATTTTAATTCTTCCATTGGATCATAGTCTAATTTGGTATAATGGATATTATTTAGTGGATGTTTTGCTTCAGAAATATATTGTAATCTCGTCTGAATTTACAATTACACCTCCTTTATCCGCGGGCTTGATCATAAGATCTTCATTCTTTGAAGCAAGTCAAGCACTGTCATTTCTGCATGGGTTAAATTGTATGAGAGGGTAATCCACCTTCTAACTGGATACCAGATCCATATAGGTTCTTATATATAGGTCTACTGGTCCTGGATGCATCCATTGAAATTTGGATTGAACAACCAAGTGCAGATCATTCATGCCTTTGTGGTTGGTGTAGAGCTCTCTCTTATAAACATGTATGCTCCTAATCAAGAGCAAAGTCAATTTTATGATTTACTTAAAGTCCAGATGGTGGATTATGGGAAAGGCTCCCTACTTCTGGAGGGGGATTTCAATCTAACTATATGCTCCTCTATATAATTCCAAAACTCCTGGGCAATCTCACACGACACATAGGAGAAAATTAGTCCAACTGATAGAAACATTTAATTTGGTAGACAGCTGGGGAATTTTATTTCCCACTACCAAACATTACTCTTTTTACTCTATACCAAATGATTCATACTCTCGTATAGACATTCTGTTCTTTCAGCTATTGTTAGATAAACTTGTGAGTATGGGTCTAGAGCAGTGGTTCTCAACCTTTCTAATGCCGTGACCCCGCAATACAGTTCCTCATGTTGCGGTGACCCCTCGCCCCGCCCTCGCCCCGTGAGGGTGGGGTGAGGGCGGGGCTTTGGTCATATGGGGGTGGGGTTATGGATGGGGTTGGATTTTAGTGCACACTTATCATTTAATTATGACATTTATAATGTGAATGTAACTCAACTCACCATAGGTTCTCACATGCATGGCACACTGACCCATGATCGTCACGGGGCTAGATGTAAAAGTACAGTTTGTATCCACAGGAACCCCCCTGACCCACAATAATGGATGTAAAGCAGAATTATGACATTCCCCATACAACTCACCCTACAAAAAAGATATTCTGGTTCTAGTGACATCTCAGTAACAGCAACTCAAACTCCTTCTATTTCCAGGCTCAATAGCCCTACTTATGAAAAGACAGCAGTTTACCACCAATGCATGTCCTCTGAGAAAACACAACAAATAAGACCGATACAAACGCTTACATGCTAGCAAAATATCTCATCTCGGTAACAGACACAGAACCGACCTAACATACTCCCAGGATCTGTAGTAATGCACATAAACTAATCCGCACACAGTTACACCTGTATTATGGAATACACTCAAACAGGAGCAACCCTATCTATGAAAAGGCAACACTACAAATATTAAATCAGGTCCTAAAAACCAATACACCTCTTATTAGGAAAACAGAACTAGCAAGCAGCTATAGATCCCCACACAGAAATAATTGTAAAACTATACTAATAAGCAGAATAAATGTTTCAAAACAGCTATGAACATCCAACAATTAAAAACACATAAAAACTATTAAACATTCTCCAAACACCAATAAAATATTTCAAAAAAGCAGACATCACACAATTAAAATGGCAGTCAAGAAAAATAAACTTAAAAAGCCACCTTTACTTACCCCCTCCAGCAGCTCTCCTACTCCCCTTCCCTGCAGGCCGTGGCACTCACCAGAAGCAGCAGTAGAAGCTAAGCTCTATACTTATGGTCCTCTTCCTTAGTGCCCATGTCTCTCACACACACACACCATACCAGTCATGCCCCCATGACCAGTTTCTGTCTCTCACACACCAATCATCTCCCAAACAGTCTTTGGCACACACACACCAGTCACCTTCCTGAACAGTTTCTCTCATGCCATACACACACACACACACACACACACACACACTCCCGTGTTCTACTTACATATACGGGCTTCTCACTCTCATAATCACTTTCTCACACACACACACACCAGTCACCTTCCTGAACAGTTTCTCTCATGCCATACACACACACACACACACAGGCTTCCCACTCCCGTGTTCTACTTACATATATGGGCTTCTCACTCTCATAATCACTTTCTCTGTCTCTCTCTCTCTCTCTCACACACACACACTCACTCACTCACCAGTCTCTCACTCCCATGCTTGTTCTCTCCACATGCACAGGCTTCTCATTCCCATAATCACTTTCTCTCTGTTACACACACACCAGTCTCTCTCATTTCCATGCTCACTCTCCACGTGCACAGGCTTCTCATTCCCTGAATCACATTCTCTCACATTCACACACACACACCAGTCTTTTTCTCTCACACACACCATCACCTTACCAAGCAGTCTCTCTCTCTCATGCATGCACACTCACCCTGGTTTCTCACTCCCATGCTTTCTTTCACCCCCACAACACCAGGCTTCTTACGCCCATGCTTTCTCACATACCCAGACTTCTCCCTTCCATGCTTTTTCTCTCTCTCACACACACACATCAGTCATCTCCCTGAGCAATCACTTTCATTGTCTCTCACATACACACACACACATCAGCTCTCTGACCAGTCAATCACACACAGGCTGGCTGGCTGCTTCTCTCTCTTTCTCTCACTCACTTCCTCTTCTCCCCCGAGCACAAATGGGAGCTGCAGCAGCCTCGCTGGCCAAGAAAGAAGAATCCCATCGGCCGCGGGAGGCTCGTGCTGCTCTCTCCTTTCTCCATTACCGGCTGCTTCAACTACTCGGGGGCCGATGCTGCAGCCGCCGCTGCTACTTTTTCGCGCGGCGCGGCTCTCTCTCCTTCCCGCGCACCACGATTCACTTCCTGTTCCGGGTCACGGGAGGGGGGGGGGGCAGGCGCAGGAAGAAGAAAAGGCCCAGCCGCGGGTGCAGAGCTTCTTCTAGCGCCGCTGCCGTTCCCGCTGGGCTTGAACGTGCTGACAGCCCGGCAGCAACGGCAGCGGGAGAGACCGGGAGCGCGCGACCCCTGCGTTTTGGGCGTTCGACCCCCGCCGGGGTCGCGACCCATAGGTTGAGAACCGCTGGTCTAGAGTCATAGGTGTGGTCTGATCATATACCTATTTGGGCTGAATTTCTTAATTTTAGTCTCTTCAGACCACGAAAAGTTTGTAGAGTGAATGGTACTTTGCTAAGAGAGAAATCTATATCTCAAAAAATTAAGCAAGAGATTCAGGACTTTTTTCAATTTAATGACAATGGAGAGGTAACCACAGCCTTTTTATGGGATGGCCTGAAATGCACATTATGCAGTAAATTGATTATGTGGGTCTCTCAGAGTAAAAAACAGGCACAGCAAAAGAAGGATAAATTAAGAGAGGAAATAGCTCAATTAAAATGACAGTATAAGAATACAGGGACTCCAAAAATATTAAACCAGTTGGAAGTTTTGCAAGCATGATTGTACTATTTATTCCTTGATCATATTAACTATAAGTGGATGAGTGTTAAATTTATTATGAATATGGGAATAAGGCCCCAAGAATGTTTGTGATTAAACTGAGGGAACTGATGGTGAGATCTCAAATCCAGGGAATAAAAACCGAAGAGGGGGTGTTAGAGCATGACTGGTGTCATCCATTGTACCTGAAGACTGGAGGGTGGCTAATGTAACCCCAATATTTAAAAAGGGTTCCAGGAGTGATCTGGAAAACTACAGACAAGTCAGCCTGACTTCAGTGCCAGAAAAAATAGTGGAAAGTGTTTAAAAAAAACCAAAAAAACCTTATCGGTTCACATTTTGCAGTGCCTCTGTCAACAGCAATACAGCTGCCTTTCAGGCCGATTCAGTAAAAACACGGGAGAGCGGACAAATACCCGCTTTCCCAGGGCGCGCACCGGCCACTTGCCGGTGCGCGCGATTCAGTATGTAAATGAGGTGGTGCGGTAGAAACAGGCAAAAGGAGGCGCTAGGGACACTAGCGCGTCCCTAGCGCCTCCTTTTGACCCGGAGCGGCGGCTGTCAGCGGGTTTGACAGCCGATGCTCAATTTTGCCGGTGTCAGTTCTTGAGCCCGCTGACAGCCACGGGCTCGGAAACCGGACACCGGCAAATTGAGTATCCGGTTTTCGGCCCGACAGCCGCCGGCCCAATTTAATTTGTTTTTTCTTTTTTTTACTTTTTACACCCTTTGGGACCTCCGACTTAATATCGCTATGATATTAAGTCGGAGGGTGCACAGAAAAGCAGTTTTTACTGCTTTTCTGTGCACTTTCCTGGTGCCGGCAAAAACTAGTGCCTATCTTTGGGTAGGCGCTAATTTCTTACAGTAAAATGTGCGGCTTGGCTGCACATTTTACTTACTGTATCCCGCGCGCATACCTAATAGGGCCATCAACATGCATTTGCATGTTGAGGGCGCTATTAGGTGCCGCGGGTTGGACGCGCATTTTCCGCCCCTAACTGAATAAGGGGTAAGGGAAAACGAGCATCCAAGTGCGTCGGAGCGCACTGTACTGTATCGGCCTGTTAGTGAATTGCATTTATCTCTCCACAGCAATGACCAGGCTTTGCTGTTTTAAATTCTGGTGTATTTGAACCACCCCCTGAATAAAATTAACCTTTTAGTGAAAATAAGCCAATTTGGGTTTCTAAAGAAGATTTCTTTTATCTAGGTTTCGGCTTAGAGGCCCCATTTATTTATTTATTTGTTGAGTTTTATATACTGCCATTCAGTAAAGCCATCATAACGGTTTACAAAGTTCAAATTGCAAGACTTTTAACAATTGAGCAAAAGGCATAACAGGAAGCATATTAAACAAAAAGAGAGACATCCAATTGCAAAGAAATTAACTGGAACTTGCACTATGGATTGCACTAAGGGGTGCACAAAGGGAAGAGCCAGTGGAAGCTTGTGAAGAAGTTTCTTACTTTCTTAAGCCCTAAAGACCAAAAAGGAAGATTAGACCCTCTTCTGTCCAAAATGGAGGAATTTTTCTCACATGATGGGGCCATCCAAAGTCCTACACCAGTGCATGCTTCGCCTCAAGAGCTTTCAGCATTGAGCTCCTCTGGGGGCCCTTTCAAGATGGCCACCTGAGGAGACATGCCGCCGGAGGACTCCCGATCCGATTTCCTACCTTTGATTTTCTACGACAAAAATGTCCCACACGAAAAGAAAGGCAAGAGTGAGAGGAGCAGGGGTGAGCTCCTCTCCGTTGGAGACCACGCAGCCCCGTATCAGGAGTTTCTTCGCGGCTGCAGCATTAGAAACACCGGGAGAGCTGGTCGCTGAGGGGACGGTTGTAGGGCAAGCACCGTCCCCTTTGAACCTAGATGTTTCGCTGAGCCCCGGCTTTCCAAGCAGACCTGTCCCACCGTGCCGAGGAGGAGCTGGAGAACTGTTGGCAACCACAGCTCCACCAGAGGATATCCAGGAAAGAGAGACCGAGGTGCTGCAGGGAGCAACCTTACAGGAGATCTATGCGAGTGAAAACAGCACGCAGGTACAGTTCCATTGGGATAGAAGAGGAAGGGGGCTTGGATTGCTGGACTCCTTGAGATCATCAGGCATGGAGAATGGGTCAGGCACTACATCGGGAAGAGGTGGTGATATTCAGGGAGAGCCTGGTTTAGGAGTTACCGTTCAAACTCCTGCAGAGATATCTTTAAATACAATCTGGACAGTGTTAAAATCATTGGAAACTTCTATTATATCCCTTACTAAAGTAACTTTGGAAACAAAAAATCAAGTCTTATTAAATTCCAAGGGGATTTCTCAACAGAATGCTAAAATTGAAGCTCTGGAAATGCGAATGACCGAAGTTGAAAAAGTACAACATAACATGACACAAGCTGAAATGGTTTATAATAAAAAGATAGAGAACACTGAACATAAGAACATAAGAAAATGCCATACTGGGTCAGACCAAGGGTCCATCAAGCCCAGCATCCTGTTTCCAACAGTGGCCAATCCAGGCCATAAGAACCTGGCAAGTACCCAAAAACTAAGTCTATTCCATGTAACCATTGCTAATGGCAGTGGCTATTCTCTAAGTGAACTTAATAGCAGGTAATGGACTTCTCCTCCAAGAACTTATCCAATCCTTTTTTAAACACAGCTATACTAACTGCATGAACCACATTCTCTGGCAACAAATTCCAGAGTTTAATTGTGCGTTGAGTAAAAAAGAACTTTCTCCGATTAGTTTTAAATGTGCCCCTTACTAACTTCATGGAGTGTCCCCTAGTCTTTCTACTATCCGAAAGAGTAAATAACCGATTCACATCTACCCGTTCTAGACCTCTCATGATTTTAAACACCTCTATCATATCCCCCCTCAGTCGTCTCTTCTCCAAGCTAAAAAGTCCTAACCTCTTTAGTCTTTCCTCATAGGGGAGTTGTTCCATTCCCCTTATCATTTTGGTAGCCCTTCTCTGTACCTTCTCCATCGCAATTATATCTTTTTTGAGATGCGACGACCAGAATTGTACACAGTATTCAAGGTGCGGTCTCACCATGGAGCGATACAGAGGCATTATGACATTTTCCGTTTTATTCATCATTCCTTTTCTAATAATTCCCAATATTCTGTTTGCTTTTTTGACTGCCGCAGCACACTGAACTGACGATTTCAATGTGTTATCCACTATGACACCTAGATCTCTTTCTTGGGTTGTAGCACCTAATATGGAACCCAACATCGTGTAATTATAGCATGGGTTATTTTTCCCTATATGCATCACCTTGCACTTATCCACATTAAATTTCATCTGCCATTTGGATGCCCAATTTTCCAGTCTCACAAGATCTTCCTGCAGTTTATCACAATCTGCTTGTGATTTAACTACTCTGAACAGTTTTGTGTCATCTGCAAATTTGATTATCTCACTCGTTGTATTTCTTTCCAGATCATTTATAAATATATTGAACAGTAAGGGTCCCAATACAGATCCCTGAGGCACTCCACTGTCCACTCCCTTCCACTGAGAAAATTGCCCATTTAATCCTACTCTCTGTTTCCTGTCTTTTAGCCAGTTTGCAATCCATGAAAGGACATCGCCACCTATCCCATGACTTTTTACTTTTCCTAGAAGCCTCTCATGAGGAACTTTGTCAAACGCCTTCTGAAAATCCAAGTATACTATATCTACCGGTTCACCTTTATCCACATGTTTATTAACTCCTTCAAAAAAGTGAAGCAGATTTGTGAGGCAAGACTTGCCCTGGGTAAAGCCATGCTGACTTTGTTCCATTAAACCATGTCTTTCTATATGTTCTGTGATTTTGATGTTTAGAACACTTTCCACTATTTTTCTTGGCACTGAAGTCAGGCTAACCGGTCTGTAGTTTCCCGGATCGCCCCTGGAGCCCTTTTTAAATATTGGGGTTACATTTGCTATCCTCCAGTCTTCAGGTACAATGGATGATTTTAATGATAAGTTACAAATTTTTACTAATAGCTTAATAGCTTAAGGTCACATAATCTGAGATTTCTGAATTTCCCTGTGATAAATATGATTTCCCCAATGGAACTTTTTAGAACATATGTCTCTCAGATATTGAAACTACCAGATTCAATCAGATATTAGAGATGTCCCAGGAGACAACCAGACTCACTGAGATATTAGAGATGTCCCAGGAGACAACAATGACCAGGAGACCCTTTCTAGTATCTTTTGCATTTTTGGTGGATAGAAACTGTTCTGGCTCACATAAAACATCCATGTTTTATTACCCAGGCAGCTAAACTTTCCCCCCAGTCAGTCCTCATGACAAAGATTCTGTAAGTCTGAAATTGTTTATTGTACAAGTAAACTTTACTTACAATTGTTGCACTTCAGACGCAAGCCCCAGGCAAGAATCTTTGGTAAATGAAACTATAGCAGGAGAAGGGAGTTTCTTGTGTTGCAGGAGTTAGTTATTGTAGAGGTGGGAAGGATGAGAGGAATATGAGGCTGATTTATCCCATAGAAGAAGGCAATAAGAGGGAAGGTGAAACCCAATCTGTTTCAGGGGGTAACACAGAGCACTGCTACTCAGAGTCAAGCCTGGAGCAACTGACTCGTGGCCGAGAGCTGCCAAAGAAACGCCTCCACAAGCTAGAGGCAGGGGACAGGGTCCAAAGGCAGCGAGCCTAAGAACCATGTAACACAGGGGGAGCATGAAGGGGCAGTCCTTTGAACCTATAAGGTACCCTGGAAAACTTAAGTTAGGTTGAATAGGATTCAAGCTCTCCCGATGGTGAGAGAAAGTGGAGGGGGGGGGGGGGGCCTCTTAAAGACAAAGGCTCAGAGATTTTTATCAAGGGTTACAATCAGTGCTTCATTATTAAGAATCCTCAGAGTGAGGACTGCACTAAACACAGTTAAACTACAATACAGATAGATACAAAAATGTACCCACTGCTGGGGACAGAACAGAAACAATGTATTTAGACATTTTTTCCGTAACAGGCAAACTTTATTATTTGGGCAAAAGGTTTGGTGTTATCCAGATCTTACGAAAATTACCCAAACTAGAAGGAAAATTTTCCTTAATATGCGTCCAGATGTACTACAATTGGGGGCAGAGTTTCAACTGCGCTACCCTTGTAAATGTTGTATTAAATTTCAAGATCAGAATTGTGTTTTTTGATCCTCCTCAACTAAGGTTATTCCTAGATTCTCACACCTAAAGTATCCCTAGTAGGCTTGGTAGTGAGTAAAATAGCTGGATCTCCTCTAGCAACCACTGACCTTTTTCTTTTTTTTTTTTTTTTTCTTCGTAATTGTAATGCTCCAATTTCTGGGCACACCCCTTTATTTCTTCTATTTGTATTAGTACAGTACTATGATGGAATATGTATTTTACTATGCCTTGATATGGAATTTCTTTACTGTACTGAAATTTCTAAGCAAGTTTATGCTTGTTGTATAATTGAAAATTTGTTAAATAAAAAATTGAAAAAAAAGAGCTTCCAGCATTGGAAGTGAGTTTCCACCATTAGGTGATAGACTCTGAATTAGAAGGGGAAGAAGTGGGATTAATTCACGCTGAGTTCCTACTGGACATTTCCTGCTTATACCAGCGGAGATTTCCTCTGTCGCCTTCAGCATAGTTTGGTTTGTGGTTTAGTGTTCCCCCATGGTCAGGAGAAGAGATTCCACAGGGATTCCTTGATATGTCCTGCCGGACTTTCATCAGCATACCTTCCTGTGGAGTATCTGTGCTACTCCAAAGTTATGGATCAGCTGACAAAGACACTGTTGTCCATTAGTGTCAGGAAGGAAAAGGACCAACAAAGAGATGTCTTCGGGGTTCTTCAGTTCCTTCAACCTCCAGCACTCTAAGGCTATCCAAATTCACAAACTCCTCAAGGCCCTGCAGATGAGGATGTGGCAGACACTGACACCATGCCTTCTGGTGGCCTAGAAATTATCTAAAATAGCGGGTCCAGGCCTCCCTAGAATTTGGGGTGGTCCAACTACTGCACCATGTTGTGATGATGGAGTCAACATTGAAATATGCTAAGTGCACTCATGATTACTCCAAGACGTCTCCTGTGAAAGACCCAAAAGTGTTGAGTGCCCAGATTGCATCCCACCATTACTACATGGTACATTATTTGTACGAATGCATGCAAGCGTTAAAGCCTTTGATGGAATTGGCAGACCCAGAGCAGGTGCATATGTGCTGATGTATGCAGACTATTGAAAATGACCCCCACAATTACAAATTGGATTTCAGATTGTATCTCTTTATGCTATGACAAAAGCAGGTCTATCTCTGGAAAGCCATGTAAAAGCACACAATCTAAAAGCAGTGGCAGCATCTGCAGCTTTTCTTGGCTGTGCCACTATTGAATATGTAAAGCTACTTTATGGCATTCAGTAAATATAACTTTCTTTACTCCATACTATTGGCTAGATATAAACTCTCACCTCAGCAGTCAATTCTAAGAAATCATTTTAAGAACTAAAACACAATTTTTGGTTAGCTCCTTCCCACCAAATGTCCATTTGTGTGGGTGGTCTTAAGAACAAATCACTGATGTGGCTGATTAATCCTGTTTGGTTGCTTACTGTAACCAGTATTCTTCATGGTCACAAGTACCCTCCCACCTCCCCTTGGAGTTCAAACAGTTTTACCTTAATGGTTCTGGTATATTTCTTTCATTCACACAAACTAAATGCCCAAAAAATTCTTATTCCAGTGACTTTAAAATTGTAATCCACACATCAAACAAAAAGAGCACACTGGTATATACTTATCAAACAATTAACCTGTTGAACCACAAACAACAGACAAGTCCTTCTTGAACAATTATGTATTTGTAGGACCTCTGAGCCACATGAGAATGTTGTCATACAGACTCACTTTTAGTGTCCAGGTCCAAATTTGATTTATTTGTAGAAATTTTTTTTTTGTATGTTCAACACCCGGGTCGGAGCCTTCGGCGCCCATCTCCATCCATCGATGCCATCGACACCTATGTTGTTTCCATCGGTGTCCTCGTCGTTCCTATCGATGCGGCCATCAATTCCGTCGATGCTGGTATCAATTTCCTGATGCCATCGATGTCTGTTCAATTCTTCGATGCCACATCGTTTCCATCGATACCTATGCCGATGCCGTCGGTGCCTCCGGCACTGTTATCGTTGCTCTGCCCGGGCCATCAACGTTTTTTCATCTATATTTTTGACGATACCCCTGAGGCCGCTTCTATGCCGCCATCGATAGTCAATACTGACATAGCACCTACACGCAATGCCCTCGCCTAAACACAGTGCTCCATGCTTTGGGTTCTTAACTAAAGCCCCGTATCAGCCTACGACACTACATAGTGCCAGGAGCAGTGCAGGCATGCTGACAGTCCATCATCATTCGCCATCCAAGACAGCGAGGGCATCCACCTCTGCACTGGGGAAAGACCGGGCCGAGCACCGTGGCACTCATTGTCACCGGCACGGTGACCATCCGCCGACGACACCATCCAAGACATCGGTGCTATCCTACTCTGTGCTGGAGAATGCCCGGGCCGAGCAACATCGCTACTGCCACCGCCACTGTTCCACACAGTGCTGGCAGTCCTCGGTGCTCCAGAATGACCGGACCAAGTTCCGAGGAATTCTGCACTGGCGTCACGATGCATTGAGCCGCTGCAAAGAGGGCCGGGTTCATGACTCATAATGGCTCCCCTGTACCCGAATCGTTCCCCACTGACACCGGTGCAGGGTTCTGACCCTCCACAAATTACTGTGGTAGCGCCAGACACACTCACCCTGTCTCCTCTGTACCTGCGCTACCATACCAGGTTACAGAGTTGAGTCGGACGTTTATGTCCTTCAGGCTGTCCCTCGATGCCTCCTGAAATCCACGGAGCCATCGATCTTCACTGGCTCGTCCTTCTGCGATCCACGACGGATGGTAAGTACTCTAATCCTGCTTCAGCGACAATCCCATTGAGACCTGTTCTCTAAATCGGGCCATATGGTTCGAAAGGTCCTAGGTCGTCTTGTCTTCCAAGAACCGTATTAGTGTCACATATCGCTATTGCCAGCTATGTCAGACACAATACCAAGAGAACCTCTCTACCAATCATTTGGGATTGCATCAGGACACCATCCCATTGTCAGCAACGGGACTCTGTACTGATTAATACTCTGGCTTCTGGTTCCTAATTAAGGACCGAAATCCCAGATGCATTCACTGATCTGCTAAACACAAGATCCAGCAAACACTGCCTCAATTGCAAATCCACCTCAAGGCCTGGCGATAGGTCTCGACGTTTTCTTGTACAGCACACAGAAATGCAGATAAAACCTTTACCGCTCATGCTCCCGTGGGAGATTACATGATATCCAGATTACATCAGCCCCACCAGTTGGACACTTCCTGGTCTCTCAACTTGCCGGATATCAGAGCGGCCACCCCACTTGGTACCAAGGTTCAGGGTACAGTCCCCCGGACGCTACAAAGCGCGGGGGGGGGGGGGGGGGGGGCGGAGTTTTAATCTCACTATTCTTTCTTTCAACAGAAAGTAGTTACTCTCCGCCCATCCTGGACCTCAGAAATATCGACTTTCTTCAGAAGGGACAGGTAAAATGGTGTCTCTCGTCACCATACTTCCATACCGCAGTAAGTAGGTTGCCTCTCTCCTCTAATCTTTCTATGTGCTTCAACAATATAACAATCCCAAGCTCTGCTGGTTGCTCCAGCTTCAGCAACTTGGGTATTCATTGAATCACTGGCAGTGACTGCTGTTTCTCTACGGAATAAAACATCATTCACGCTTTTCCTTGCATAGACAGCTGCATAACAACAGTCAATCCAAGCAAGGAGCTCTATCTTCTTCACGACTCACTATAAATCTACTACCTGGGATTGCTGTTAACTACCATAAATCCCATATAGAACACTTCTGGACACCACAGTCACAACGAACTTCCTGTCCAACAACCACGCAGACAGTCTGACAAATTCCTGTATGTCTCTGCGCGCATACAACATAACCTCAGCCCCTCAATTCTTTCATTGCTGGGCCACAGGATTTTTTCACCATGCACTTTACTCATAGGTCCAGATTTGTTATGAGTAAGATTCAGTGAAATTTCAATTATCAGTGGATGTAAGCTGTTCAACCGCTTTCGTCCCTGATCCATATTTCAGATCTAGAACCAAAACCTAGGCTGGTCCTGCTCATGCTCGCATTTACTCAGGGTTGCAGAGTTCGAACTAACATCTTCTCAACCCAATATGCGTCTATTCCGCTCCATGCAGAGTTTCACATCAACTTCCTGGAGCTTCGAGCCATGAGTTATGCCTTTATGCCTTACAATACTGCCTCTGCAACAAACGTTTGTGCATTCAGACAGACAGCATAGTGACAATGTGGTATTTCTAACACACAAGCACGCACAACCTCTTAGCTGCTCTGCTAGGAAGCTGCGCAGCTCTACCCTTGGCCCTTGCTCACTCCATGCATCCCTGGGCCACTTATCTAACAGACTTACTGAACGCACTAGCAGACCTTCTCCATATAGGTTTCCATGGTCTCGGACTATATGTGTAGCGAAAAATCTTCTAGTGCTGAGGTCAACCGACCTTGCCCTCTGCTTCTGAATCGAACCAAACGGTGTACAGATTCTACTCCCTACACATGTCTTGAATGCGTTCCCATGGACACCTTTGCTGCATCAAAGGCCTTTTATATGTGTCTCTTTCGATGCCTCTCATAGCCAGCACTCTTATAATGCTGCACCGGGACAGGGTTCACTGTTTCTCAGACCCACATCCTGGCCGAGACCAGTATGTTTTCCCATACTTCTCAATCTATCACAGCAATAACCAATTTGCCCTCTCACAGGTCAGTCTCATATCACGGACTCACTGATGTTCTCAGGTACTGGAAGCATCTCAAAAACCTTCCACACATAAATCTTACCATTCAAAATGGCATGATTTACCACATGGAGCATACAAAAGGGTATTACCCCCTTTTTTTCTACACCACTCTTTTCTCTTGCTCCCTCAAATTCTGCTCCCCAGACATCCTCTACATGGGTACACCTCAGTTCCAATTGGCGTACCACTTGGGAGTGGGGATACCCGATTATCGGTTCAACCCCTTCTGAATCAGCTTACCATGGATTATCCACTGATTAAGCCACCTCTATTTTTACTGGTTACGGAATGGGGCCTATATTTAGTGCTTACAAGACTCATGCGTTCCCCGTTCGAGCCTTTCCATTCCTCTCACTTAACAGTCTGGCATGGGAAATTCTTTCCCTCGTAGTCATCACTTCTGCCAACAGGGTCAGTGAGTTCCACACCTTGTTACATACTCACCCGACCCTGCGTTCCTCTGTGACCGAGTGGTCTTACGTATTCAACTTCATATCTTTCTTAAGGTAGACGCAGCATCTCACCTTACTCAGAATATACTCTGCCCCCTTTTTCCCAACACCTCTCTCTCACCAGGGCGAGAGGGTTTTCCACTCCTTGGACTGTAATAGTGCACTTGCATTCTATCCAGACCGCACTACACTCCATAGGAATTCCACCTAACTCTTTCCTTCTGTGGCAAAAGCCAAGCTGCGAGTTCCAGTGGGTAAACAGACCGTTTCCTCCTAATTGATGGTCTGTATCTCTTTTTCCTACCAACAGCAGGCATTTCACTACAACACCGTGTGTAACCACACACTGTTAAAGCCGTACCCACCTCAATAGCTCACTTTTGGCCGGTGCCGCTTGTACATATTTGTAAGGCTGCGACCTGGAGCTCTCTCCATACCTTCACAGCCCATTATTGCTTAGATATGACTAGCCGGCATGCTCCACATTTAGCCAGTCTGTCTACTCATCTTCTTTTTGGTTTAACTACCCAACATCCTTCCACCAACCCGTTAAGGGTTTCAGGATGCCCTCCGTTCCAAATTCCACCCCTGTCATTGCGCCTTTTGCACGTCTTGAGTGCATTTGGTGCACTCTCGGGCATCCTCAGCTCGGTACTCACCCATATGTGAGGACTACCATCCTGCTTGTCCTGTGAGAAAGCAGAGTTGCTTACCTGTAACAGGTGTTCTCACAGGACAGCAGGATGTTAGTCCTCACGAAACCCACCCTTCGGAGTTGGGTCTACATACATTTTATTATTTTAGTTCCGCTTGTGCTTTTTGCTATAAGACGAGACTGAGGGGAGACACCTGTGGTCACAGGGATAATTGCAGGCTGAGCATGCTC
The DNA here is from genome assembly GCF_901001135.1 of Rhinatrema bivittatum. Taxonomy (NCBI): domain Eukaryota; kingdom Metazoa; phylum Chordata; class Amphibia; order Gymnophiona; family Rhinatrematidae; genus Rhinatrema; species Rhinatrema bivittatum. Next base: position 125,516,314 of record NC_042624.1, on the reverse strand, counting down.
AGTGCACTCAGTGTGCCAGCATCAGTCAAAGCTTTATAGAAACTTTGACAGAAAAGTTTTCATAACAGGGCTCCGTCCACTGACGTCACCCATATGTGAGGACTAACATCCTGCTGTCCTGTGAGAACACCTGTTACAGGTAAGCAACATTTGCTTTACCCTTTTATCTTAGTACTCGATTGTACCCTCTACACCTGCCCATACATTATGATCCTCACAAAAAGAGCTCTTGAAACTGCCATGACCTAGAGAGCTTGTTTTTGATAAGACTCTTGAAACAAGCTTTTCCTTTTTTAGCACCAGCTGTTTTGAATTCTTTACTGCTGATACTATGACTGGAAAAGGATTGGTTATTTGCTGAATCATTCCTTTAATTCTGATTTTGACTTTTTCAATTTTTATCTCATCAAGAATTCCTACGGATATTATCATAATTATGAGATTGCTTAGGCTATTGTTTATATACTATTACCTGAAGTATTTACATCCCTAGATAATAGTCATGAGTACACAGCTGTCACTTTCTGTGACTATGCCTTTTTATATGAAGTATGTAATTGTATTTTTTTTCATATTTATTATCTTTGTATATTCATGTAATCATGAATAGGCAATATAATTTATATATGCTATAGGTTGGTTTAGTATTGCTGTATTGATTGATGTGCTTTAATAATCTTTATATATTATGATATCTTAATGCATGGTCAGTTTGTTATCTTATTTTTACTTGTATTTTATTTTGATTTTTTGATTTATTTTGTTATGACTTATTTTTAGTATATATTTTATTTTAATTTTTAATTGTAGATAGCAATAAAAAATATTTAATAAACTAAACAAAAAGGGGGTAATTTTCAAAAGGATTTACACGCATAAAACTGCCATTGAATTATCCATATATGTGAAAAATCTAAGTGCATTTTGCGTGCATAAATGACTTTTGAAAATTGCTACAACAGTATGTTACATTTACACATGTAACTCCATTTAAAATTCACCTGTAAGTGGATTGCAAGGAAAGAAGTGAATGGCAGTGGCAGGGGGGAGAAGAATAATGCCAAACTGTACAGGTAGGAGTAGAACTGAGGGAGCCTCGTGGAGATGGTGGTGCATGAGTGGCTGGGTCTTCTTGGTCTTTCTAGTTAATAAAGCATTTAATCTTGGTGCCATCAGATGACATCACTCGCATATGTGACCAACTCATTCTGCTATCCATGGAGAACACTTGTTACAGGTAAGTAACTTTGCTGTTTTTTAGTCTAGGTTGTTTCATCTCCAAACAAATTTAACACACAAATTTTCCAATTATTTCTCAAGTATAAATAAAGGATCTGTAAGCACCCACAATTCAATTGTGTCTGCAGAATTCTCTTTTCCAGTTTTTTATATTTAAAGTTTTATTGGAAGCATTATTACAAATTGTTTATATCAAATAATACAAATCCATTAACACTTACAATGTTAAATCTACCACTGAATGTTTCCTAAAATATTTTCCATTTTTCAACTTTTACTTAAGTACCCAGTTCCCTAAAAGATTAGCCCACATGTTAGACTTGGAATAAGTCCCTCTCAGGAAATATCCAACAGTTTACAGCTAACTCCACACACTGTTAATGTTAATTTATTTATATACTATCAATCTGTAATACAATCTTGGCGGTTTACAATAAAATCAAAATTTACAAATACATAAAACCGGTTTATACATAAAACAGAATCGCAATATCATAAAGTATATCAATTTCCAAAGACCTTCAATCTAATTTAAGCCTGCTGTTATATTTTGTTTGTGATTGAGAATTTATTGCCAAATTGCCGGGTTTTCAGACTTTAAAAAAAAAGCTTAGTATTGGGTTCTATTCTCAAATCTTCTGGTATGGTGTTCCATAGCCTCGGTCTGGCCACTGAGATAGATCTATCTCTGACTTCGCTCAGATGTGCACCTAACACTGAAGGAATCTGCAAAAGACTTTTATTAGTTGATCTTAATGTCCCATTAGGTGTGTACAAATGTAATGATGCATTTAATCATTCTACGTTGTTATTATATAATGAGTTATGTATAATTGCCAGAACTTTATATTGAGCTCTGTATTTAATGGTGAGCCAGTGGAGAGATTGAAGAATGGGAGTGATATGTTCAGATTTGGTACTGCTTGTCAGTATTCAAGCAGTTGTGTTTTGTAAAATTTAGTGGTCATATTGTTGTGTATGGTAAACCAAGTATTAAAGAATTACTGTAATCAAGTTCACTAAATATCAAAGATTATAGTACTGTCAGAAAATCATTTTGAGGTAAGTGGTTTTAGTCATTTTAGAATGTTTAATTTGTGATAACATTCTTTATTTTTAAATTGATATGATTTTTCATTGTTTGCTGTCTTATTATTATACCTAAATCTCGCCCATATTCAGATAGTTCTATATTTGTATGTGCATTTAAATGTGCAATTGGGGGATGAAATATTTTCATATTTAGAAGAATGATTTCTGTTTTTTCTGAATTCAATACTAATTTCATCTGTTTAAGCAGTGTTATGGAAGAAAAATAGATTTCAAGTAATTTTAAGGTGTGTTCAATAGATATGTCAGTTGGAATAAGAAATTGAATCTCATCTGCATAGATAAAGTATTCAAAACTCATTCCTGAAAGGAGGTGGCATAATGACCGCATATAGATATTAAAAAGCATGGCAGATAATGCTGACCCCTGCCGTAGTCCTGTATCTAATTGAAACATATCCTTCTATTCTAGCTCTAAACGAACGATTCTGTAGAAAAGAGGCGAACCATTTTAATACGTTCCCTCCAATACCTAATTCTTGTAATCTTATGATATCCGTATCTATTGTATCGAACGCAGCTGATAGATGCAGTAGTACTGATAAATAAGCACATCCTGAATCGAAGCCTCATTTCTGTGCTGTAATTTCTCCTAAATCCATGTTGTAATGGAAATAGCAAATTGTGTGAATCTATATGTTCTGTTAAGTGTCAGAGGACTGCCTTTTTCTATTATTTTAGCTAAAGCTGGTAGATTCGATACGGGTCTATAATTTATTAGGTCACTTGTATCTTTCTTGTTGGGTTTTAGTACTGGGCTAACCGCTGCGCATTTTAATATATCTGGGATATAGCCTTCTTTTAGGGACAGATTTGTCATTGTGGTTATACATGGAGCTATTTATCTCATCTATTCATTTTAGGCTTTTAATCATAAGTAGGTCCACAGGATGTGTAGCTGAATTTAATTTGGTCAATATATTTCTTATTTCCAGTGAGGATACAGAGGAAAATTCGATCCAATTATTGTCGTCCATAGATTTGAAAGAAATATTATGGGTTGGGAGGTTACCAAATTCTTTACATAATTTTTGAACTTGTGTTAAAGAAGTTAGCAAAATTGTTACGTACTTCAGCTGAAGGTATTGAAGTCATTGCTGTTTTTAGTATTCTGTCACTATCTACCCTGCTATTCTTCTTTGACTAGTGCTTGAAAGCAATCCATATCTTTTCAGTTTGTCACCCTATTATGACTGATGGTATGTTTTTAGAATTTTTTTTTTCATATTAATTCTCTCTAATAAAGGAAGAGGTAGATCCATTGATTAATCCTCCCTAGTAAAGAAAAGGGGTCGATACAGAATGAATTTAATATGTCAGAGTAAATATATTTTTTCAAATCTTCTCTTGTCTTCAGACTGTAAACTTTGTTATAAAGTGAAGAGAAGCTGATCCTTCAGCCCTTCTGCCTTTAACCTACTAATCCTATGCTCAAGCAGTGCAGAGTATAACAAGCAAGCTCGTGTCTCACAAAAACAACGGGCTTCAGTAAAGTCAATCCTAGGTCAGCCAGAGAAATAACGTATTTCATGGGTGCTTCTAACTCGCAACACCTGTGCATAGGAGTCAAATTCCACTACAGATGTTGTTTAATTGGCCTTTAAGATTCTCTGTGTTGATTTTTGTGCTTGCTTCATTCTGTTTCATAGCTTATACAGTCTTAGATAGCATTTGACTGATTCTTGTTGTCCCTGATGCTCAGGATTGAAAAGTACAATCTCTGAGTTGATGCACAGCACCTACCTATTGCAAGGCATGCATGCGTTGGAAGGAATCCTTCTGTATGGTGACCAATTGCTTTTATTATACCATGATGATCACATTAGCTTTTTGAAGGATCCATCTTGTTACAGAAGCCTTTCTCTAAATAACAGATTATGATCTTTCTTAAATGTTCCTCTTACATTAACAAACCAGGGAAAATAAGATTGGGATTAGGTGCAGGTTTACTAGCTTGTTTTTTATTTAGCTTTATTTGTGCTGCAGAACATAAAATAAATTGACATGCTAGATCAGAATCTGAAAGAGACCCAACACAGACTGAGTGCTAGAAGAATGTGAACTCCCTGGTGCGATCAAGCTGAGATGGTGACTTGCTGAGCTCATGCTGTTAGCTGCTGACATATTTTCATGCTAGAGAGAGCCGGCATGGACTAACAAATAATCTTAAAAATGGTTTTCTTAGTGCCGGAGAGTAAAGGAGATCAGTTCCCAGGACGTAAAGGCCATGCTTCACTGGCAGATGTGCAATTGCTTGTTTTGCTGAGAATTTCAGGGAGCATGAATTGGTGGCTACTCATTTGACTGGCAAGGGCATAGCATGACCAATTTTTGAGGTGGTCAAGAAGTGACAGGCCTGGTGCTGTTTAATAATTGTTGTCTGTTACATTATGGAATCATAGTGATAGGTGTGGCAAACAAAAAAGCAAGAATGAAACTGTCTTATGAAATGTTCCATGTCAAACATTTCTGGAAAGTTTATATTCTGTGCTGACTTTTACGGGGTAACTGAAGAGTCATTGATGAACTGTCATTCAATTACATCAGGTCTGGGTATTCCTGGAGTGTTTGCTTACAACAAAGATGCTATTGTAGGTTGTGAAGCACATATTTAATTTATAGCCAGTGCACCCACCTCCCTACTTTATTTACCTTTTCTCACAGGACAAGCAGGATGGTTGTCCTCACAAATGGGTGACATCGAGGATGGAGCCCACCACGGAAAACTTCTGTCAAAGTTTAAACAGAACTTTGACTGGCCCCTACTGGGCATGCCCAGCAAGGCACTGACCCTGCAGCCAGCAGGGGTCTCCCTTCAGTCTTCTTTTTTCCGCGCAGCAGTTGCCACGCGGTGAAAGGAGCTCTCTTACCACGTTCCTGACAGGAATTCGGTTTTTTTCTTTCCGAAGAAAATTTGCCCCTCAGGGGTCTCCCTTCGACAAATTTTTGTCACCTCCGCGAAAGCCGGTAAGTTTTTTGCCGATTTTCATCGACTGCCGTCGATTTTGGCCCTAGAGGCCTGTTGGCACTTACCAATCCCGCGGCTAAATTTGGCCCTAGGCCATGGCGACGGGGTTCCGTCGTTGTCCGGATTGCACCCGGACTATGTCAATCACAGATCCCCATCGGGTCTGTGTTCTATGTTTGGGAAGTGAGCATGATGTCCTGACTTGCACTAAATGTGCCCTAATGACACCTAAGGGTCGTAAAGCCAGGATGGAGAAGATGGGGCTCCTCTTCCATGCACCCACCCCAACGCCATCGATAGCATCGACGTCATCGGAACCGGCACCGTCGAAGTTGCACCACCATCGTCAACCCTCCGGTGACCGTCCTCCACCGATGACTTCTCGGCCGTCGACTCCTGTCCCCTCCCCGGATGGGCGAGGAGATCGGAAGGATAAGCATCGCCATCGACGGCACAAGTCTCGGCCCGTCGAGGATCCACAACCATCGACCTCTGAACAGGCCGAGCCACCGACGAAAAAGCCTCGGTCAGACCTGGCACCGTCCACGTCTCGTTCGCAGGCACCGAGGAAACCCTCACCCTCCCGGGGTGCGGGGGCCGTGATCCCACCGGTTATGGTGGTACTTCCGGCCCTGCCTCAGCCTCCCTCTCCCGTCGAGCCGGGTATGGTTACCCCTGGTCTCCGGGCAGAACTGGACCGGCTGGTCCAGGAGGCCATCGAGAATGCGATGCGAAGATTCCAGCCTCCACCGGCACCGCCTCCGGCACCGATTCCGGCACCGCCTCAGGCACCGACCTCAGCACCGACTCTGCCACCGAGGAGGGAACCGACCACCGAGCCTCTAGTGGAAGCGTTGGCACCGATACTAAATCGTATGGAGGCACTCATGCGCGCCCTTCCATCGGTGATTCCAGTAGCACCGACTACACCATCATCTCCGGAAGGACATTCATCGACAGGAGAAACACCGTTCCGGATTCCCCCGTCCGGTGTCGTTCCATCGGTGCCTTCACATACCTTTCCACCGATTTATCCTTCGGCTCCATCGATTCCAAGATCGGCACCGATTCCATCGGTACCCCCGAAGCCCTCGATGCCGTTCACAGTTCCGCTTGCAGCACCGATTCCATCGATGCCTTTGGATCCTCTACCAGGTCCTTCAGGACTGCAAGCCCTACATGATCCTTATGATACCTGGGGTGATGATACATCTTCAGATACAGATTTACCATCCCCACCATCTCCTACAGAGAGTAGAAAACGATCTCCTCCTGAAGATCTCTCCTTTATAAATTTTGTAAAGGAGATGTCAGAAATTGTGCCTTTTCAGCTGCAATCTGAGACCGATGACAGGCACCAAATGATGGAGCTGCTCCAATTTCTGGATGCCCCAAAAATCATCGCTTCCATCCCCATTCACCAGGTATTTCTGGATCTTTTAAAGAAAAACTGGGAATCACCTTCATCTGTGTCACCAGTTAATAAAAAAGCTGACTCAACATACCTCGTTCAGTCAGCACCAGGATTTCAGAAGTCTCAACTGGATCATCGCTCTGTTGTAGTTGAGTCTGCGCAAAAGAAGGCCAAGCGCCTAAAACCACACTCTTCCACTCCCCCTATCAAGGACAACAAATTCCTTGATAGTGTGGGAAGGAAAGTGTATCATGGGGCTATGTTGATATCTCGCATAGCTTCATACCAACTTTATATGACTCAATACAACAGAGCTATCCTTAAACAGATGCAGGACTACGCTGACACATTACCGGACCAATACCAGCCACAGCTTCAAGCCCTCCTTCACAAAGGATTTGAAGCTGGGAAGCACGAGATCAGAACGGCCTACGATATCTTCGATGCTTCCACGAAAGTCTCAGCTACTGCCATCTCAGCCAGACGTTGGGCTTGGTTAAAATCATCCAACCTTCGCCCAGAGGTCCAGGATCGTCTAGCCGATTTACCCTGCTTGGGGGACAATCTGTTCGGAGAACAGATTCAACAGATTGTGGCGGAATTGAAGGATCACCACGAGACGTTGAAACAACTTTCGTCTGTTCCATCTGAGGTATCCTCCAAACCACCACCTAAGAAGGACTCTAAAAAGTCATTCTTTCGGCCACGTCGTTATTACCCTCCGTCGACTAGGCCTCGTCCGGCTCGATCCTCCACCAGACCTCAGCTACGCCAACCTCGGAAACAAAGACCTGCTGTAGCCCCACCTCCCGGGCCTGCGGCAGGCCTTTGACTTCCCGATACGGAGCACATGCCATATCCCACTCCCCCACATCCCTGTAGGGGGTCGTCTGTGCCACATTTTACAGCATTGGATACGGATTACCTCAGACCAGTGGGTGCTGGCAATTATCGCACAGGGTTACCACCTCAATTTCATAACTCTTCCGACAGACTCCCCGCCTCTTCAAGCATGGAGTCTATCCAGCCACTTGACTCAATTACAACAGGAAGTATCCCTTCTTTTGCAATCAAATGCTATAGAACCTGTCCCTCCCTCTCAACGAGGCAAGGGATTTTACTCCAGGTACTTCCTAATTCCAAAAAAGTCAGGAGGGCTACGTCCAATTTTGGACCTTCGGGCCCTCAACAAGTACCTTCAAAAAGAAAAGTTCAAGATGGTAACCCTGGGCACGTTACTCCCTCTGCTGCAAAAAGGGGATTGGCTATGCTCCCTCGACCTCAAGGAAGCTTATACCCATATTGCGATAACACAATCCCATCGCAAATATCTGCGGTTTCTAGTAGGCCGCGACCATTATCAATACCGAGTACTACCTTTCGGTCTGGCATCTGCTCCACGAGTCTTCACCAAATGCCTCGTAGTTGTAGCAGCATTCCTCAGGAAGGAAGGTGTCCACGTATACCCCTATCTGGACGATTGGCTAATCAGGGCCTCCACCCCTCAGATTGCCCGGTCCTCCCTACAATTGACAATCAACACACTCCTTTCCTTAGGGTTTCTTGTCAATTACGAGAAATCTTGCTTCGTCCCTTCTCAAACCTTATCTTTCATTGGGGCAGACTTGGACACCTTACAGGCAAAGGCCTACCTTCCGCTTCAACGGGTCCAAACTCTCATGTCCCTAGCTCACCAGCTCCAGTCTCAAGACACGGCCACGGCTCGCCAGTTCCTCATTCTCCTAGGACACATGGCATCCTCGGTTCAAGTCACTCCCATGACCCGACTAGCCATGAGAGTAACACAATGGACTCTACGACACCAATGGATTCAAGCTTTTCAGCCTCTGTCCTCCATAGTCACAGTCACACAAGCGCTGCGCCTATCCTTAACCTGGTGGACGACTCAGGTCAACCTCCTTCAGGGCTTACCCTTTCTTCCACCGGATCCGCAAGTAATCCTAACCACCGACGCTTCTCACATCGGTTGGGGAGCCCATGTGGACAACTTTCAAACCCAAGGGTTATGGTCCAACGAGGAAGCCGAACACCAGATCAATTTCCTGGAACTTCGAGCAATCCGCTATGCGCTCCGCACTTTCAAAGATCATCTCTTTCATCAGATAATCTTAATCCAGACGGACAACCAAGTGGCCATGTGGTACATAAACAAGCAGGGAGGCACAGGCTCCTTCCTTCTGTGTCAGGAAGCTGCGCAGATCTGGGCGGAAGCCCTCTCCCACTCCATGTACCTCAGGGCCACTTACCTGCCGGGAGTACACAATGTATTGGCAGACCGGCTGAGCCGTGTCTTCCGACCGCACGAGTGGTCACTCGATCCTCTGATAGTGACCTCTCTGTTTCACAAGTGGGGTTCTCCCCGCATAGACCTCTTTGCGTCCCCTCAGAACCACAAAGTGGACGATTACTGCTCTCTCATTCGGAGCCAGCACTCTCGGCCGAGGGATGCATTCTCCCTCAAGTGGACAACCGGTCTGCTCTACGCATTCCCTCCACTTCCTCTTGTGTCAAAGACTCTCGTGAAGCTACGCCAGGACGGAGGAACCATGATCCTGATAGCACCTTACTGGCCACGCCAAGTATGGTTTCCAATACTCCAGGATCTCTCCATCCGCAGGCACATTCCTCTGGGAAAGGACCCGCATCTGCTCACTCAAAACGACGGATGCCTCCTCCATCCCAACCTCCAAGCCTTGTCCCTGACGGCATGGATGTTGAAAGGTTAGTCCTTCAGCCTTTCAACCTTTCAGATTCCGTTTCTCGAGTCCTGATAGCTTCACGAAAGCCTTCCACAAGAAAGTCTTACTCATACAAATGGAAAAGGTACACATCATGGTGCACTTCTCAGTCCCTTGATCCCCTTTCCTGTCCAATCTCCAAATTCTTGGACTATTTATGGCATCTCTCTGAATCAGGTCTTAAAACCTCTTCTATTAGGATGGATGTCAGTGCGGTAGCCGCCTTCCATAAAGGTGTACAGGGTGTCCCTATTTCAGTACAACCCCTAGTAACACGTTTTCTTAAAGGCTTGCTCCATCTGAAGCCACCCTTACGGCCTCCGGCCCCATCCTGGGACCTTAATCTGGTTCTTGGTCGTCTAATGAAACCTCCTTTCGAACCTCTGCACTCCTGTGAGTTAAAGTATCTCACATGGAAAGTGTTATTCCTTTTGGCTATCACTTCAGCTCGCAGGGTTAGTGAATTACAGGCCCTAGTTACCTATCCGCCTTACACTAAGCTCCTGCAGGACCGGGCGGTACTCCGCACTCACCCTAAATTTTTACCTAAGGTAGTTTCTGAGTTTCATATTAATCAATCCATCATACTACCTATCTTTTTTCCCAGGCCCCACTCCAACTCTGGAGAACAGACCCTGCATACCCTAGACTGTAAACGGGCTCTAGCCTTTTACCTAGACCGTACAGTTTCTCACAGGAAGAGCACTCAATTATTCGTCTCTTTCCATCCTAACAAGTTAGGACAACCTGTGGGTAAGCAGGCTCTTTCCTCCTGGTTGGCGGACTGCATTGCTTTCTGCTATGAGCAAGCGGGCATCCCTTTTCAAGACCGTGTCAAAGCACACTCTGTGAGGGCCATGGCTACGTCAGTGGCACACCTTCGATCGGTGCCGCTTCCTGACATCTGCAAGGCTGCAACCTGGAGTTCTCTCCATACCTTTGCAGCCCACTATTGTTTGGACAAAGCTGGAAGACAGGACTCCATCTTCGGCCAATCTGTCTTGCGTAACCTTTTTCCAACGTGATGTACCAACACCCTTCCACCTTCCCGGTAGGGTGCGGATGCCCTTTACCAAATTCCACCCCAGTTGTAGTGCCTGTTGCACGTCGTTGGGTGCATTTGGTGCAAGTCAGGACATCCTCAGCTCGGTACTCACCCATTTGTGAGGACAACCATCCTGCTTGTCCTGTGAGAAAGCAAATGTTGCTTACCTGATGTAACAGGTGTTCTCACAGGACAGCAGGATGTTAGTCCTCACGAAACCCGCCCGCCACCCCGCGGTGTTGGGTTTGTTTTGTTTTTACTTTCTAGGCACTGCCTGTAGCTTTGAACATCAGACTGAAGGGAGACCCCTGCTGGCTGCAGGGTCAGTGCCTTGCTGGGCATGCCCAGTAGGGGCCAGTCAAAGTTCTGTTTAAACTTTGACAGAAGTTTTCCGTGGTGGGCTCCATCCTCGATGTCACCCATTTGTGAGGACTAACATCCTGCTGTCCTGTGAGAACACCTGTTACATCAGGTAAGCAACATTTGCTATATCTGTATATCTTATCTGTCTGTATCCATTGCTTATGAACTCAGTGCCATGAAAAGCTGGAGAATCACTCATTGAGGGGAGCACTAAAACTAAACTGAAAGCATGAACAGACCAGGTCAGTCATTACTGTTAGGTAAGGAAGAGATGGTCTTCACTGTCAGGTCCTCTCCTACAAGAAATGGGTCTCTTGCATGCTACAAACTAGCACTAGTGTGTTTTCTTTACATCCAAACATAGCAAAGTGGTTTAGTAAATTGTAGGATCTATATGGGCCCCACAGATTTCATACCGGACCTTGTTACAGCCAAGCTTTCTACTTTCACCACTTCAGCCACTCAACACTTAATCCACCAAGGTTTGCCCCATAACTTGCCTGGCCAGAGTGTGACGCCGGTTCATGAACTTTGGCCAAATTCACAAAGTATCAAGCCGAAAACCTCTGAAGAAGAACACTGGAATGTTTGTAAGCTAGGAGCGTGCAATGTGTCATGTCAACACTTCAGATGCCCCCTACCCCTTCTCTTCCTACTAATGGAGGGCACATGTGATCTCACTCTCCGTTTTTTTATTGTGTACTGTTTTGTCTTTTATCTCCCCTTCCTTGCCTTTGTGGAAATGAATGATGAGCATTCTTTGTATTCTCCTAACCAGCATTGAGTTACAGCTGCCATACTACAGACCTCTCACTGGAGTGAGCTTTTCTCAGCCCTAGAAATGTCATTTCCCATACCCAACAGGAAAATACAACTAACGGTTGTTTGCTCTGCAGGCAAAAGAGGAACCCAGCCACTACTGCTGCATGCACCTTACGTCTCCATATTCCACAAGGCGTTTACCAAGAGCATATGAACTAGAGACGGTGTTAGAGCCGAGGGAGGTTTTCTTTCCTAAGAAGACCTCTCTTACCATTTTGGGGGGGAGGAAGGGAGAGACGAGTTTTCATTTCCCTTCAGGAACATTTTCTTCATATTTTGAAGTAACTGTATATATGCTCTTTTCCTGTCTCGATAGAGTGTTAAGAGTGTAAGCTGCTGCTGCTGGTGGTGGTGTGTGTGTGTGCGCTGCTGGTCTCTGTAGTCCATCACTGTCACCTCCAGGAGCACAGTGTGGGTGTGTCGGGTTCCTGCTGGTGCTGTCTTGTGGTGTGCACAGGTGACACTTGGCATGTTTTTACTCTCTCTGTGTTTCTCCTTGTCTTTTTTTATTCCTTCCTCATCTTCATCGCACTCTATCATCAAACTTACCTTTCATCTCTCAGATCAGCGAGAAGGTTGGTCCCTTTCACTTCTTATCCATCTACAGTACACCAAATCAGGTGTAGGGAGAGGAGATCCAGACTGAGGGGGAAGGGTCTGACAGGCCCAGGCACATAGCTTCTGATGTGCCTATAGCATCTGCTTCCTGTTTGCCTTGACTTCCCATGCGATTGTTTGCATGTTTCTGTTGCCTGGTATGGGAATGTATGCAATGTATTTAGTAGCTGTGCATGCTCATAGTAGATAAACATTTCTGTGTTTGAGTGCTGCATGTTCAATGTGTATACCTGCTCTATACCTAACCTGTTCTTGGCTGGAAATCAATCTGCCCATGTTGCTTCTAGTAGCATCGTTAACAGAAACTGGTATTGAGAGGTTTTGATTTGAATGATCTCGTTACTTGAACTGCTATGGGGAAGGTCTTTACTATAATTTGATGAGGGATGGGATGGGAGTGGTCTGGTTTTATAATTTCTGAATAAAACCTTAGCTGATTTCTTCCTGTGAACTAGCTAGCACAGCTGTATAAAACAGAAGTGGACAGATGTAACTTAAAGTGTAAGAGGAAAGATGGGGGCGGTCAGGTTTACACATTTGTCCTTGGCAAGTCTATACTGAAACTGCCCTTTGAGATGCAGAGCTAGAAGCTCTAAGACTTTAAGGATACATTTTCAAAACTTACGCATGTGTGTCCATGTGCGCGCCCTACCCTGCACGCACACATGGACACGCACATGTTATAAAATGACGGGTCGGCGCGCACAAGTGGGGGTATAGTTAAGCAAATACGCCCAGCAACGTATCAGGGCCTTCCGCAGTTCCCTCCCAACCCCCTAGCCTAACCTCCCTTCCCCCTCCCCCTTCCCCTATCCTAACTAGCCCTATTTTTTATGTTTTACCTTTTGCTCCTGTTAAGGAGCAGGAGCAAGTTGTGCATGCCGACACTGCAGCAAATGGCCGCTGTGCCAGGCGCCTCTAGCCCCGCCCCTGGACTGGACCACCCCGCCCCCTGGACCATCCCATTTTCAAGGCCCGGGACTTACACACATCCCAGGGTTTACGTGCGTGGCTGGGCTGTTTGAAAATTGGCCCAGCCACATGTGTAAACCCCAGGATTTACACTCGCCAGGGTTTGAAAATCTACTCCTTAAAATGTATCTTTTCAGCAGGAGCCTCAACTGAAAATCAGCATAACTAGAAGTGACTGAACACCAGATCACACACTCACTTCTCAGTGCCAAAGATTCTTTCCTCCCCAATAGCTATAAAAGTAATTAGTAGTAGTAGTTTCCCCTCCCTCACTCTGTACTCCACTCTTCCTCCCTGATGCCAAAGCTGTCTCCCTCCCACCTTACTTTCTTTTTCTCTCTTCATCCCTCTCTTCCTCAATGAAGTAAAATCTTTGAAGACTAGCAATTCACCAAGTCACATATCACATGACTTTAATCAGCTAATTCTGGTTACTGACTTTTACATTCTTGGGTACACATTCACAGACATTAGGGAAAAAGCAGAGGACCTCTTCTTCAGCCAAGTCCAAAAGCAAAGCACTTCTAAACAGCATTGTATGAATTATCAAGAAGGCTGCTCATCCTGTAAAAATGTTGCTAGCAGTAATTTTGTAATGGGTTTGACCAGTAGATTGCTTTAGATTATAATTATTACTACCCTTAACATAAGGCTTGGGGTAACCTGCAAGGAGCAGCAGTTACTATCAGCAACTTGCTGGGCAGACTGGATAGAACATTTGGTCTTTTTCTGCCATCATTACTATGTTACTATATGTTAAATATTAAACAGATTATTCTGGAACTTTCTAGAAAGAACAAAGACCTTTCACTGACCGTGTGTGGTAGTTCCTGTGCTTCTGAAATCCTGCCACTCTCCTCTGTTCATTTTTCTCCACTAAGACCAGGGGTGGGCAATTCCGGTCCTCGAGGGCTGCAAACCGGTCGGGTTTTCAGGATATCCCTAATGAATATGCATGAAAACGATTTACATACGACTGAGGCAGAGTGCATGCAAATCTCTCGTGCATATTCATTAGGGATATCCTGAAAACCCAACCGGTTTGCGGCCCTCGAGGACCGGAATTGCCCACCCCTGACTAAGACCATTTGATGTCTTCTTTCTTATATGAGCCCACAGATCTTGAAAGCCTGACTTTTTTTCTTTAGGATCTTTGATTGTCTTATTTTTCTTCAATGTGGCTACACCAGAGGGCCACCAAACCAAAGCTTTTCATCTCTTCAGATTATCTTGTATGAAGAGCAAAATTTTCTTCATTTGATTTTGCCTTTCGAATTTCTTCCTTTTGTCCGAGAAACAGGTCAGTAACTTCAAGTTCTGTTCCAAGTGCAAACAGAAGACTTCTATTACCATTGCGAGGTTTGCTATGAAAGTTGGGATAACTTTACGATAGTATATTCAGCGGGACAAGTTATCCATCTAACTTTAGCCATATAACTTGTCCACTAACTGCCCTACTGAATATTACCCCCACCATGTAAAACTGTAACTCCCTTAGGGCAGCACATTCTACCAGCTTATGTACTTGTTCCAAATTATTCTTTAAATCATCCAATAAAATGTCATCTTTAGGTCCAGGGCCCAAACAGCCCCAATAGTAGTCATAAGATACACCCATATGTTCCTTCATCACATTTTTATATACCTTGAACAACTACCCTTTCTCTCTTGAAATGTACGGCTTTAAAGACAGTAGAATCAGCCTGCAACAGAATATACACAATAAGAAATCCTCCTGCTTCAAGGCCTCCATAGGAGTACCACAAGGATCCTCCCTATCACCTACCTTGTTCAACATATACTTACGCCCACTGTGCCACCTTCAAACGGATCTCAATCTCAAACACCTTATATATGCTGACGATGTTCAGATAGTAATTCCTCTTAAAGAATCACTAGTCAAAACACTTGAATACTGGGAATCTTGCCAATCAAAAATCAGTGACCTCCTCTCCAGTTTAAATCTCATCCTAAACACCTCCAAAACCGAACTAATTCTCATTACTCCTGAAAACAACAATCAACACACTCACACGTCAAACATCCCCCTATCTTCTCAAGTCAGAGACCTAGGAGCCATTATTGACAACAACTTGAACCTGAAAGCTTTTATAAACCGCACCACCAAGGATTGCTTTTATAAACTACATGTATTAAAAAGAATTAAGCCGGGAGGAAGTGACGTCACTTCCCATGCTGGACGCTTGAGAGCGGGGCTCCTCACCCCTCGGAGCTTAAATGGAGCCTAATTCGCGTTTACCGTGGCGTTTTGACCTGAAACCTGAGGCATTCGACAGCGGCATATTAGAGGATCATGGCTGCCAAAAAAAACTCTTTCGACTTTAAACAATTTTCCTATAATAAGAGCGGGGAAGCTGCGGAGAGCGCGGCACACAAAATGGCGGCGGATTCGGAGCTGCGAGACGAGGAGGTTCTGGGGTGTGCAGAGCGAGGCCCGTCGGATGACGCTTCGATTCGTGCAGAAATGCGCTCGTGGTTTATAGAGCTCCGCAAGGATATTAAATCCTTCAAAGTTGAAATTGCCAATACCTTGCAAGAAATGAGGGAAGAGCATGCTACAATGGCACGCCAGCTGGCGGAGGCTGACACGCACCTTGATGAACATGAAGAGCGCTGGGCTGCACAACAAAAAGATCTCTCTGCCATACAGCTTCAACAGATGGAGTTTGCTGATAAACTCGAGGACATTGAAAATAGAAATAGACGCTGTAACTTGCGTTTCAAGGGTGTGCCTGAAAGTGAAGAATATAAGGACTGTATATCTGTGATTCAACGGATATGCGCTGGGATTTTGGGGGAGCAGACGCAAGGAGATGGGGAGCCTACCTATAGCAGCCAGATAGAGAGAGCCCACAGATCGCTGGGACCCAGGGTCGGCAATGCTCCCAGAGACATAGTGGTCTGCTTTCACTCCTTTATGTATAAGGATAAAATTGCTGCAGCAGCTAGGCAACAGCGAGTATGGAGGTGGGAAGATCATGATATTGCAGAGTATGCAGACCTGGCTGCTACTACCTTACGGAAGCGACTAGCTTTTAAACCGATCACCCTGGCCCTTTCAGCAGCAAAGGTGCGGTACCGGTGGCTCTTCCCATTTGGCATCTGGTTCCAAGCGGAGGGAAAGTCCTACAGGGCGCATACTTTTGAAGAAGCGGTCCAGGCAGTGAAGGAGGCGGGTATGGTGGTGGAGGTTCCAGCTTCGGACCCTAAGGTCCCTAAGGGTGGCCGCACGGAGGAACCCAGATGGCAACGAGTGAATAAAGGGGGTAGAAGATTGAGAAGAATTCCTAGTGATGGCTGCAAGGACAGTGCTCCAAGTTGACTTTTGTGACTTTACAATAACTTTTCTCTTATTTTTCAGATCAGATTGCTCCAGACCTGGCGCCCAGGGGGCGCTGATTTGGTATTATACTGTTGGTATTGGTTCTGTAAGCCATGGTTCTTCTAATGTTTGGGTTTTCTACATTTGATTTCATGTTTCGGGGGTGACAATGCACACGGTAGCAGTTTCTGAATCCTGTGGGGGGGGGGGGGGGGTCGCGATTTCGCTTCAGGATGGGTCTTTCCTCCAGTAGATACTGGGAACGATTTTCTTCTTCCCAGGAGGAACGTAGGGGGAGGGGGTGGGGGTATCTTTTCTCCAGTGGTATAATGGTGGTTTCATTACAGGGTATATGTGGTGCGCTTCGACCTTTGGTTGTCAGGGTTTACCTCTCTCTGATGGCTTTCCTTACTGTCTGTCCCATAGGCAGGGTTCTTTATTATTGCACGCAACCGGTTCCCTTGAGTTTTACTGGCCGGTACTACATGGATTGGCGGGATTAAGTAGTGTCTATGGATACCATTAAATTTGTGTCCCTAAATGTTAAGGGTCTAAATGCTGGGCGGAAGCGTAAGCTCCTCTTTCAGGAAATGGGGTGACTAAAGGCAGATGTGATATATCTACAAGAGACACACCTTAGAAAGCGGTATGAGTCATTGCTACGTAATGTTAATTATCCGCACCAATATTGGGCGGCTGCAACTAAAGATACTAAATATGCGGGGGTGGGGATACTTATCCATAAAGATTTACAATTTGAACTCCTGAATGTCCACACTGACCCCCAAGGGAGATATCTTTTGCTCAATATCAGGGTGGGATCTGAGCAGTACTCCCTTATTTCGATCTATGGCCCGACCTCTCAAAAAGAGGTCTTTTTCACACGCTTGTATACTATTATTGCCGATAGGGCAGAAGGGAGTGTGATCTTGGGTGGAGATTTTAATACGACCCTGCATCCCACTTTGGATAACTCCACGGGGCGTAGTTCAGATTCCGCGCTGGTCCGGAAAGCTCTCAAACACGTTCAATCCCTGATTTCTGGGGTAGATATATGGCGCTCCCGCTACCCCAAATCCCGCTGTTATTCCTTTTATTCGCATCCTCACACCAGCTATTCGCGTTTGGATATGTTCCTGATGGACAGGCAGCGAATAAATCTGGTTAGGGCAGTGGATATTGAACCGATCGTCTGGTCGGATCATTCCCCCATTTGGTTCACCCTACAAATTCAAAATTATGATAGAGGGCAACGTTTCTGGCGCCTCAATGACTCCCTATTGGAGGATAGCGAGTTTCAATGCCAGATAGCCAAGGAAATTCAGGATTATATCAACACTAATGATACAGAGGGGATGGATCCGGGGACTGTGTGGGACTGCCTGAAGTGTGTTCTGCGCGGTTCGTTCATTTCCCGTGCCGCGTTCGTTAAACGACGGGCTGATAAGGATAGGCGGGGGTTCTTATTGCATCTTCAAGGTTTGGAACGCTCCCATATGGGCGATCCTACTAACCTCCAAATATTACAAGCTATACACGAGACTAAAGATAAGATCGCGCAACTTGATTCGGCACAGATAGCCCATCAGTTAACTTTGGCGCAACAGAGGTTTTTCGAAGGTGGGAATAAAGCGGGGAAGTATTTAGCACAAACGCTAAAACGTAAACAAGCGCAGGCCACTATCCTTAAAATCAAGGGTGAGGACGGTGTCATATTGACCGATAATACTTCCATCAGGCAACGCTTTCATCAATTTTATGCGCAACTTTATAGTACTGACGCTACGATATCTGATGAGGCCATAACTCATTTCCTGTCGGACCTCTCGTTACCAGAGTTGACGGCTACTCAGAGGCAGTTTATGGACAAGGCTATTACTTTATTGGAAGTTACAGAAGCTATAAAAACTCTCAAACAGGGTAAATCCCCTGGGCTGGACGGATTTACGCCCAGATTTTACAAACAGTTTGCTACTGTCCTGGCGCCCGTTCTTCTTAATTTTTTTAATGCCCTAAGGGAGGGCTCCGTTCTGTCCTCCCAGGATAAACACGGCTGGGATTACTATCTTATTGAAGCCGGGTAGAGATCCCTCTCTCTGTGGGTCGTATCGGCCTATCTCTTTGTTAAATATTGATGTAAAAATATTGGCGAAGATATTGGCTAATCGGTTAAATTGTTTTATTACGCAGCTTGTACATACCGATCAGTCGGGGTTCATACCTGGGAGGACTACGGCGGACAATGTTCATAAGATTTTTGATAGTATCTGGTTTGCGAAAAAATATCAAATTCCCACTATAGCCTTGTCAATAGACGCCGAAAAGGCGTTCGATATGGTGCACTGGCCATATCTGTTCTGTACTTTGGAGCATATGGGATTCGGTGCACCTTTTTTGCAATGGTTGAGGCAATTATATGCTGCCCCTCAGGCTTGCTTGAAGATAAATGGGGGTTACTCCCCTAATTTTACGGTTGGTTGGGGTACCAGACAGGGTTGTCCACTCTCCCCATTGCTCTTCGCTTTGTTTTTAGAGCCCTTTGCGATTAAAATCCGGGAACAGGAGGATATCAAGGGGTTGAAGATGGGACGGATCTCGTTGAAACTCTCCCTGTATGCCGATGATATCCTGCTCACACTCACTAGACCTGAACTCTCTCTTACTCATTTGATTTCAGAGATGGATGCCTTTAGCAGAGTATCGGGTTTTTGGGTTAATTGGGAGAAATCGGAGATTCTGAATATCAATCTTGCCCCTCCCACCGTATCCCACCTCAAGGGCCGGTTCCCATTTCGATGGGCATCGACTCATATTAAGTATTTATGAGTGCACCTTAGTGCGTCGCATGACCTCTTTACTCTCAATTATGTACCTCTCTGGAAAAAATTGGTTGAGGAGATGGAGGAATGGAGCAGGTATCACATATCATGGATGGGACGGATGGCAGTATTTAAAATGTCCTTTCTGCCAAAGTTGTACCTTTTTCAGACGCTGCCTACACCAGTGCCCGCGTCCCAACTACGAATATGGCAACGGAAATGTATGCATTTCATATGGGCGGGACGGAGGCCGAGGGTAGCCCGGAAGGTGCTTTTTCAGGCTAAGGCGCTGGGCGGGCTCGGGGTACCGGATATTCCCCGTTATTATTGGGCTGCTCACTTTAAAAAAGTGATCGATTGGCATAAAGGGAAAACTCCCAAACAGTGGATACAAATTAATCAGGAGCTTATTGGGGGCCCCCCATTAAAATACCTCATTTGGCAACCCCGGAGGACTTGGCTTGTGGATCCGGGGAACGTTCTCTCCTCCTCTATGATAGACACTTTGTCGTTATGGTCTCAGCAGGGGGAAAGACTCTTGGGTCGGAGGGAATATCATGCTAGCACTAGTCTTTATGCCAATAAAGAGTTTAGACCCGGTCAAGAAAATCCAGCCTTCCGCAGATGGAGGAGACGGGGAATTTTGGAACGGGATCATGTGTGGGGCTCGACTGGGATTAAATCTTTTGTTGATTTACAGCGGCAGTATAATTTGCTTGACTCTGATTATTTCCCTTATATGCAGCTAGCTCATTTTGCTAGAACCACCCAGATCGGCTCCCATTTGATGGCTGGTCAATCTTCGTTTGAAAACTTGTGTAAGAAAGCTGACACCTCTAGCCAACTGTTGGGAATTTATCAGTTATTGGCAAGGGTGGATGGGCCGAAATCCAGTTTTCAACTGGCATGGGAACGAGATTTGGGGATGGATATTTCTCCTCAGCAGTGGAAACAAATTTTTCTAGGACTTGGGAAAGGGTATATTGCTGCATCCCTGATCGAAAATGCCTATAAGGTTTTATACCGTTGGTATATGTATCCGCAGCGGTTACACAAATTTATGCCTCGAGTCTCTGAGCACTGTTGGAGGGCCTGCGGGCAGGTGGGCACTTTTATCCATATGTGGTGGGACTGTCCTGTTTTACAGGTCTTATGGTCCACGATACGACAATGGCTGTGTGTACTGATGCCAGGCCTCCCTGTTTTTGGTCCCGCACAGGCATTGCTCGGGCTTAGGATTGTGGGAATGTCGGATGATTTTAATAGGTTGGCTCATTATATTATTCTGGCCACCCGTTTGGAAATCGCACGGGCCTGGAAGGATGCCCTGGTACCCACACAAGCAGTCATACAACAGCGAGTGGAAAAAATATTTTTATTATCTAAAATAACAGCTTTTCGGCATAAAACTATGCCTAAATTTGACAAAACTTGGCAGGCATATTTAAGTTGGAAAGCCGCTCAATCCACTGGTTCTCCCTGATGTGCTTGATGGTTTTCAGTATAACATCGTTTTGTAACAGTGAAGGGAGGAGCCCCGAAGGTTGTTTGTAATATTCACACATTACTACCATTTATTCTTTGGTTTTACCTATGGAGAGAAGGGGGGGGGGGGGGGAGAAAATTACAGTTGTATTTCCTGGTATCTCATGCTTTATGATGGTTTTCCTTTTCTAAATACGGTATATCTCCGCCTATGGTGGCGCTTTATATGCTGATTCTGTTCTGCCTGTATAGCTGTTATTATGTTTGTTGGTTTGAGATTCAGTCACTGTTACATTTCTAATAAACATTTAAATGATAAAAAAAAAAAAAAAGAATTAAGCCACTATTCCACTTTCAAGACTTCAGAGCCATACTTCAAGCAATAATCTTCGCAAAATTAGATTATTGCAACGCCGTACTTCTGGGACTTCCATCTTCATACACCAAACCCCTTCAGATGGTACAAAACACAGCGGCTGGAATCCTTACAAATTCTAAAAGAAGAGACCATATCTCACCCATCTTAAAAAAATCTTCACTGGCTCCCCATCCAAGCCAGAATCTTCTACAAATCCATCACCTTCATCTACAAGTCAATCCATAACTACACCTCCCTGGACCTTCAATATCCGCTCAGCCTTCATATCTCTCAAAGACCAATTAGAGAAGTCCATAGAGGATCCCTCCAGGTACCGAACACAAAATCCACCTGACACAACGGCAATAGATCAGGCATTCTCGACAGCCGGACCCTCACTTTGGAACTCCATCCCCACAAATCTGTGCCTAGAACCCTGCCTACCAACTTTCCGCAAAAGATTGAAGACCTGGCTTTTCCAACAAGCCTTCCCGGACAACTCATAACCACCTCCAACTCCTGTAAGAATGTTACTGTAAATATTCATTAAGTTATTTATCTTATCCCCATACAACTCTTTTACTCTCCACTGTTCCTCTTCTTTCTCTCTCCCAGTTATTCTACCCCTGGTTTTTTGTAACTGCTTCCCCTTTGCACCAGTTTAGTTCTACTGTTCTATGCACCCCTTGTTTTTATGTAAACCAGCATGATGTGACTTGTTCATGAATGCCGGTATATAAAAAACCTAAATAAATAAATAAATGGATGATTTTAATGATAGGTTATGAATTTTAACTAATAGATCAGAAATTTCATTTTTTTAGTTCCTTCAGTTCCCTAGGATGCATACCATATGGTCCAGGTGATTTGCTACTCTTTAGTTTGTCAATCTGGCCTACTACATCTTCCATGTTCACAGTGATTTCGTTCAGTTTGCTGACTCATCAACCCTAAAAACCATCTCCGGAACTGGTGTCTCCCCAACATCCTCATTAGTAAACACGGAAGCAAAGAATTCATTTAGTCTTTCTGCAATGGCCTTATCTTCCCTAAGAGCCCCTTTATTTTTGTTTATTTATTTATTTAAAAACATCATTTCTTCTTTGCACAAAATCCACCTGTGTCTTAGAGAGTAATTCAGGCAACACCCCAGCCAAATGATTTCCAAATATTTTGGAGTATATTTTTACATCCATATTTAATAGTGGGATGGGCCTATAAAACAAGGGTAACTCTAAATCTTTCCCTTTTTTGGGCAATATAGAAAGCTAGGTCTCTTTCAAGGATTGAGGTAGTGCTCCAGTCTGATTCAGATCTATCATCATTGCATGTAGAGATCTAACTTGTAGAGATCTAACTTGTAGAGATCTAACTTGTAGAGATCTAACTTGTAGAGATCTAACTTGTAGAGATCTAACTTGTAACTGTAATGCTTGTTAACACAAGCATTACAGTACCACAAGCACCCATCACCACCCCCATCCCCTGGTCCGACCATTTTCTCATCAATGCCCACCTCACCATCAATACCAACACACCGATCATAAGCTCACATAAAAAAACAATCTCCTTCCGTAAACCATGTTCTTCGGAGGAACTCTCCCTAGCCTTCAGCAAAGTAAGTGAAAACCTCGACCTAACTAACCCAGACACTGCACTTATGTCATGGGATAAATCTATCTCCAACATAGCCAACGAATTTTGCCCCACCATCCACAAAATAATAACCCCCACACGCACCGAGAGAAAGCCATGGTACACCACTGAACTAAGAAAACTGAAACAAGACCTCCGTACCAAGGAACGTACCTGGCGCAAACAACCGACACCCACACACAAAATGGCCTACAAACATATATTGCATTCATACCGACAAGCAACCCTCCATGCCAAACGTGACTTCTACGCAGCAAAAATCCATAGCTATAAATTCAATCCAAATGCATTATTCTCCTTTGCTGCAGAACTCACGAGGTCCCCCTTCCCCTCCTCCCAAGAAGTAAACAGCATAGAGAAATGTGAGAAACTAGCAGACTACTTTAAAAGTAAAATTTCCAAAATTCTAACTCAACTCCCATCCAATCCCGCCCCTACAGACCCACTACCTATCGACAACAAAACTAATCTCGACTCCCTTGACACCACCTCCTCGAAGGAAGTTGAATCCATTCTAAAAAAGATGCGACCAGCCACACATATCGCAGACGCCATCCCATCAAAAATTCTCCTTACCATTCCCTCCGCCATTGCAAAACCAATAGCAGAAATCATAAACTGCTCCATCACCTCCGGGACAGTCCCCGACCCACTCAAACTCGCCATCGTGAAGCCACTACTAAAAAAAACCCACCCTCGACCAAAATGACCCTGCAAACTACAGGCCCATCTCCAATCTGCCTTTCATATCCAAAATCATGGAGAAAGTGGTCAACACGCAACTCACAGATTTCCTAGAAGAAAACAATATTTTACATCCCGCTCAATATGGCTTTCGTAAAGACCGAAGCACCGAAAAACTCCTACTTGCAATAACGGATACCATCCTCAAAGGCATGGATCACGGCCAATCTTACATACTTGCCCTTCTTGACATCTCTGCCGCCTTTGATACTGTGAACCATCAAATCCTAATCTCACGCTTAGCGGAGATAGGCATCTCTAACACAGCCCTATCCTGGTTCTCCTCATACCTTGATCACCGAAAGTACACAGTCAAGCTTGATAACTTTGAATCCACTCACAATCCCCTCGCACAAGGCGTTCCCCAAGGCTCCTCTTTATCGTCCACCCTCTTCAATATATACTTACTTCCACTCTGCCACCTCCTTTCCAAATTAGGACTAAAATTCTTCTTATATGCAGACGACGTACAAATACTTATTCCCATTCAGAAATCCATCAATGAAACCCTTCAGTACTGGGAAAAATGTCTGACATCCATCAATTCTCTCCTCTCCAATCTACATCTAGCACTCAACGCCTCTAAAACTGAAATCCTCATCCTAGCAAATCAACCAATCGACTCGATCCACCAAATGATCCAAAATGCCTCACAAAATTACACACTGCCACCCAGTGTCAGAGATTTAGGTGTCTCCCTAGACAATCAACTAAGCTTCAAACCTCACATTAAATCACTCCTAAAAGGGGGCTTCTATAAACTTCAAGTCCTCAAAAAACTGAAGCCCCTTCTCCACGCCCACGACTTCCGCACTGTTATGCAAACCACTATACTATCCAAAGACTCGACTATTGTAA
This sequence comes from Rhinatrema bivittatum, assembly GCF_901001135.1. NCBI lineage: Eukaryota > Metazoa > Chordata > Amphibia > Gymnophiona > Rhinatrematidae > Rhinatrema > Rhinatrema bivittatum. Next base: position 125,491,741 of record NC_042624.1, on the reverse strand, counting down.
CTCCCTTCTCTTAGGCCTCCCAGCCTCCACCATTAAACCCCTTCAGATCCTTCAAAATTCCATGGCAAGAATCCTAACAAACACCAGAAAAACTGACCATATCACTCCTATTCTCCAAGACCTCCACTGGCTCCCCATCACCTTCCGTTCCCAATACAAAACACTTACCATCCTCCATAACACACTATACAATAACAACTCACCCTGGCTTGAAGATATGCCACAATTCCGCCAAGCTAATCGCCCCACTAGAAACTCCCTTGCTGGCACTCTCCAAACCCCTTCACTTAAAGTTGGACACCTCACCACCACCAGGGATAGAGCCTTCACCATTGCGGGCCCCACCCTCTGGAATTCCCTCCCCGCCAAACTCCGCCTAGAACCGTCCCTGAGCCATTTCAAAAAAGGAATCAAGACATGGCTCTTTCAACAGGCATACCCCAATTCCTCTCAAACCTAGTCCTTTCCCTCATTGAACCCCCTCAGCTCCCGTTCAACCTACCTACCTTCTCCCTGACCTCCCCTATACCTTCCCTGTACCCCTTCCTCCCTACCCCGCCCTCTTCACCCTTTAGCAAGCTCTCCCTAAAAATACCCTTGCTCAGTTGTACCCCTGTTTCCCTCCACACCCCCCTGCTCCTTTTTTCCCTTTCCCCTCTCCCTTCCCGCTCCCTCCTTCTTTTTCCTCCCCCCCGCACCAGCATTTATCTGTATATACGTGCACTTGCCTCCTTTCATACTGTAAATAAGTTCTATATGCTAAGTTCTTAAGTGCACATGCCTCCTTAGCATTGTTTATAGTTCACTTGCATATCTAACCCTAGCATGAATGCAAAAGTTGTAACTCTGCTCTTTGACTCTCTTCATCTGTACTTTTATATATTATCCAGTTAGCCCCCTTCCCCGTTTTTTGTAATTTCCTTTCTCAGTTACTTGTAAACCGACGTGATGTGTCCTACGAATGCCGGTATAGAAAAATGTTAAATAAATAAATAAATAAATAACAATTTGATCTTTTAACAATTTATAATATTCTGCCAGGAACCCATCCAGGCCAGGCAATTTATGCTTCTTCAGAGGTTGAATTACCAGACACTTCTTCTTCTGTGATAGGCCCATTAAGAAAGGCCAGCTTGTTCATACCTAACACAGAACTGCTGTCTCTTAGCCAAATTATCCATCCTAACAGAATAAAATTTATATTAAAATTCCTGAAAATGTTTTGAGATCTCTTATTATCTTGTCACCACACCCTCATGATCATCTTTTAACATTGGAAAAGTCTTGCTAGACTGGTTAAAACCATGGAGGGGGCATGCTTTATTCTTATCTTATTACCAACTTATGCTTTTGCTACAGCTAGGTATTAGACATATGTTGGTGCAGCAACATATGTAAGTTATTTTGTACCTCAAACAATTGATCCTTGTTTTCACAGACAAATCCCCTGCCAATTTTACGTGGGCCCTTTTGAGCTGTTTCTCCAAATAATATTTTTGTTAAGAATATTTCTTTTGCTGGCTGTATACAAAATAATATGCCCCTCTAGCTCCACTTTTGCAGTTTCCCAATGTAATATGGGTATCCCCACATGTTGGTTATGGAGTTTAAAGTCTGCCAACTGTGTACAAAGAAACTCTTTAAAATCCAAGTTCCCTAAGAGATCAGCAAGCATTCTCCATCTGTATGTTCTATCCAGTCTACTAAAACAAAAATCCATAATCACAGGAACATGGTTTGATATAGCCAGTACACCAATTGCAAATGAATCTACTTTCGAAAATGCAGCATCAGAAAATTATATATAATCTAATCTACTTTGAAAGAGATGTGCCCTGGAAATATGAGTATATTCTCTAGCAACCAGATGGAGAACACTCCAAACAATCAATAGTTGTAGATTATCGCATAAATAAGGGATATCTGTCCATGAGCCTATCCTCATCTCCACCACTTTACTATCCCCTTCCAGCTTATGGTTTGCCACACAATTCATATCTCCTTCACAATAATAGTTTCTCACCCAGAACAAAGAAGGCATGAGCGTAAACAGTGGGAACATGTACAGAGCATATCATCCAAACACCCCATAACAGCCCCAACCAAATCACATAACATCCTTCAGGGTCTATAACTGCTTTCAGTTCCCACAGCCATATTCCTGTCCATTACAACCTCCACTCCTTCCTTCCTTAGTATCGAAGTTGTCAATGTAAAACATTCTTGACAAAATGTATGAAAAACTGATTACCATGTGGTATTAACAAACATCAAAAAATAGAAAACCACACATTAGGAAACATATAATTATTTAGAAAGTGGAGAAACCCTCATAAATGAGCCAAGGGTATCACTCTCTTATTAAGGAAGATTTTCATCTAAAGACCACACTGTATTGCAAGTCGATAGATAGGAACAACCTATTAATGTTTGTGCCATTCTATTGGTTCTGGTAGATTCATTTGTTAGTGATTGATTGAATGTTGAGCTGTAGGAGGGTTTAAAAGCCTAGTTCAGTAAGATGGTGGATCCTTTGGAAACGCTATGGCCATGGTTTGAAACAAGAGCAAGTATATTGGAATTAAGACACGTATGTATAAAGATAGTTTATTTGATTATCATTTTAGATTCATCCAGGCACTTTAATGTTATATTTTGTTTGATTTTTTCAGAATAGTGCAGACAATTGTTAAGACCCCTGAGGAAGGTTTACGAAACACGCGCTGTTACGGGCCATGCATCAGTGCCATAAGCGGAAAGAAACGATAAATGTATTTTGCTATTTCTGTATCATGAAATAATTAACATCATTCAAATTGGAGAGGTGGCGTTAAGGGTAGTAAAGCGGAGGACCCAGTGATTATATTTTAGAATCAGTATATGGCACTTTGGTAACATATGAAGATATTGGCTTACCATAATAAGTGAACGCTTTATTAATAAGGCTCTTTATACAAAAAAAGAGTGATACCCTTGGCTCATTTATGAGGGTTTCTCCACTTTCTAAATAATTATATGTTTCCTAATGTGTAGTTTTCTATTTTTTGATGGCTGTAAAGCATTCGCCAACCCATTCTCTTCTCAATTTTGCATGCTCTGTTGTATTTAAATGCGTTTCTTGTGCAAGCACAATAGTTTCCCCCTGTCTCTTCAAAGCACTCAATATCTTTAACTGCAGGATCCCAAACCTGCTAAATTCCAAGAAATTGTTATGAACTATTTTTAAATTTAAACACATTCATCTAAGAACCCAAACCCGATCTGGAGCTCCCAGTCTAAGTGCCATCTCCTAGTCATACTCCTTTGCATTCACACTTTCCAAATACTCATATCTCCACTGAGCAAGCCATCCAAACCATCCCATCTCCAACCACCCTCACCCCCCTCCACACACACACACACACACACAATCCTTCAAACCCTTCCATAATATTCCACAGTCTCTATCCATAGAGCAAAGATCACATATACCCCAACCACACATTTTACGCTCGCTGAAAATGCATTTGGATGCCACCTCTAAATACTCAGTAACATAAACCTATCGTTCTGCTTAGCCATCTACCACCAATCTCTCTCCCTCTTCAATCTTAGTGCACACAATCATCACTGCCTGCATTCAAGTAATATACCTCCCACAGTCACACTTATCCATGCCAGCAAACTGATTAGAAAGAAGATGAAAATAATAGAAATGGCACGTTCAAATTCAAATCAGTGTGCTGCAGCAGTCAAAAAAGCAAATAAAATGTTAGGAATTATTAGGAAGGGAATGGTTAATAAAACGGAAAATGTCATAATGCCTCTATATCGCTCCATGGTGAGACCACACCTTGAATACTGTGTACAATTCTGGTCGCCGTATCTCAAAAAAGATATAGTTGCAATGGAGAAGGTACAGAGAAGGGCAACCAAAATGATAAAGGGGATGGAACAGCTCCCCTATGAGGAAAGGCTGAAGAGGTTAGGGCTGTTCAGCTTGGAGAAGAGACGGCTGAGGGGGGATATCATAGAGGTCTTTAAGATCATGAGAGGTCTTGAACGAGTAGATGTGACTCGGTTATTTACACTTTCGAATAATAGAAGGACTAGGGGGCATTCCATGAAGTTAGCAAGTAGCACATTTAAGACTAATCGGAGAAAATTCTTTTTCACTCAACGCACAATAAATCTCTGGAATTTGTTGCCAGAGGATGTGGTTAGTGCAGTTAGTGTAGCTGGGTTCAAAAAAGGTTTGGATAAGTTCTTGGAAGAGAAGTCCATTAACTGCTATTAATCAAGTTTACTTAGGGAATAGTCACTGCTATTAATTGCATCAGTAGCATGGGATCTTCTAGGTGTTTGGGTAATTGCCAGGTTCTTGTGGCCTGGTTTGGCCTCTGTTGGAAACAGGATGCTGGGCTTGATGGACCCTTGGTCTGACCCAGCATGGCAATTTCTTATGTTCTTATGTTCTTATGGACAGCTTTCTCCTCCATAGCACAATCACGACTGCTTTGAAAAGAAACTGCAGTCTGCCATCAGTTGTGCTATAACTCTTCAAAAAGGAAAACATATCTCTACAGTTGAAAACTTCAAAACAGTCAACTTGCAAAATGTCAAATCAGGAAAAAAATAAGGCAAATAGTCCTCTCTTATTTCAATGTTGTCATCTGAAATATTTGTTGCCCTCCTCAAAGTCACTTAATGTAAGCTGCAATTCCCGGACTTCCAAAAATGTTTTGGCTTCCATTGCAGAGTCAAACTTAAGACTGTCCATCCACCTGATTCTCAGGAAAAAGCGCAAATTTAATCTTTTGTTAAATAAGAGACGTGCATGCCGGTGTTGTCGTGCTAAACACTTGTAAGAATATCTCAATAAAAAGGTAGAAAGACTAATGTGCACAAACTGGGAACTTGGTCTAATAGTGTCTGGGGATCTGAAGATGGCGAAGCAATGTGACAAGTTGATTAGCTGAAGCCAGAAGAATGCTGGGCTGCAGAGAGAGGGATAACCAGCAAAAAAAAAAGGTGATAATCCCCTTGTACAGATTCTTGGTGAGGCCTGTGTTCAGCTCTGGAGCCCGGATAGAGACAGGATGGAGGCAGTCCAGAGAAGAGCAAACAAAATGGTGTGGGGTCTGTGTCAGAAGACTTATGAGAAGAAACTAAATGATCTGAATATGTATACCCTGGAAGAGACGAAAGGCAGGGGAGATGTGATACAAACTTTTAGATTCCTGAAAGGTTTTAATGATGTATGATCCTCCTTTTCCATTGGAAAGCAAAAGTAGAACTAGGGGTCACAAAATGAAACGCCATAGGAGCAATTCAGAACCAACATCAGGAAATATTTCTTCACGGAGAGAGTGGTGGATCCCTAGAGGAAGTGGTGAGGATGAAAACAGTAAACGAATTCAAAAAAGCATGGGACAAACACTGGATCCCTAAAGGCTAGAGGTGGAAATGAAGAAAAGGATGCATGGGGGTAACTTGCTGGTGTGGCAAGACTTTGGGTATTACTATCCTTAACTAAATAGCTTTCATGCTTTTGAATCAGCTGCAACATCTCTCTCTGCTTCAACAGCGGGGCAAAAAAGGGGAATTGGATTCAGACAACAGCCAACCCTGGAGATTGACTTTTATTTTCTGAGTACTGATACGCAGACATTTAGGGAAAAAGCACAGGACTGCTTCTACAGCCTAGTCCAAAAGCAAAGCTCGTTCAAGCAGCAGCATTATATGAATTATTAGGAAGGCTGGTCACCCTATATAAATCTTGCTAGCAGTAATTTTGTTATGGGTCTGACAGTTGCTTGGTTTTGATTGTTAATATTACTGCGCTTTAACATAAGGCATGGGGGGTAACCTGCACGAAGTGGCAGTTACTAACATAAGAAGCTTGCTGGGCAAACTGGATGGACCATTTGGTCTTTTTCTGCCACGTTACTATGCTACCTTTGCAGAATAGTTATTGAACATCAGAACTTTCCTGCCTTCATATATCAGCTCTGATTTCTGCCCACAAGCTTTAAGTAGTAAGATTTTATCATGGAAATTGAACACATGAGCCATGATTGACCTCGGTTTATCTCGACTCAGTCCCTTGTGCCCCATGTGGTGCATCTATTCAGAATGGATTTTTGGCTCCCACATGTTCAAATCCAGCTCCTTTAACAGCCAAATATGAAAGAGTTCAATCATTTGAAACTCTTGGACACTCAGGCGCTACCAGCACCTTGAGATTATTCCTGTGGCTCCAATTTTCAAAATCTAATTTTTCTTCTGTGGTCTGCAGCCCTTTTGCTTACTTTTCTAGCAGCTGCATCTGCTGACTCATCTCCACCACCTGAGTCTCCAGGTTAGTAAAGCGTTTAACAAAATCCAAGAACTTAGTATCAAAGCACCATCATGTAAGAATTTATTTTTTCTAGCAGCAATTCCTGCTGCCAAGACCTCCTGATTAATCTCTGCAGTTTCAGAGCGAGGCTGTGCCACAAAGTCCTCCACCATCTTTGTTTCAGAGCCTTTTATTTTCTCCTCCTCTCTTTTAGAAAGTTTGATGGTCATTCCTTTATTAGCACTGTAAAGATGTAGTTGAATGTCCAATCTTAAATCTACCAAAATAAAAAAATAATTAACGATCAGCACATGCAAAATTTAATAAAAAATGGGGTGGCACCTGGAGCAACACAAACTCCAGTCCATGCAGCTCAATGCATCACATGAACTCCCCCGTTACCGTTTTTAAATTTCAATATTTCCTCTCTCCTGCTCACCCCCATCCTCAAGCAGTGTAAGTCCTGGCTGTCACCTCCCCCAGCCGGGAGCAAGGTAGGTTCTTACTTTGTATAGGTTTGTTCTTTGGCGCATGGTTTGTGGTTTTGAGAATTGTTTGAAGATTTTCTTAGCAGTTACCACTATCATTACATATGGTTGGATGTTCATAATTTGCCTGCTTTTCATGTGGAAAATACAAACCTTTATCATTTTCACCAGCATCATATAAAATCTCAGACTGAGGCTGAAAGTGGAGCCTAGCCTTAATCTGATTACACAAGTCTTCAGGCTGAAGTTATTTATTTGTTTATTTAAAGTATTTTATAAACCATCTTAACAAAGCATTTTGGCCCCTATTTCTAAATTATTTATTTAGATTTATATTCCACTTTTTTTTCAGCGCTTCAAAGTGGATTACATTCAGGTACTGTAGGTATTTCCCTATCCCCAGAGGGCTTACAATCTAAGTTTGTACCTGAGGCAATGGAGGGTAAAATGACTTGCCCAAGGTCACAAGGTGCTAATGCTCAGAGTGACTTAATGGCATTATTAGTAATTCAGGTGCAATCAGTGCCTGAGTGGGAACCTTAGGCAATGGGAGACAGATCACCGGGTGAAGTGGGATTCAAACTGTGGTTTCTCTGATTCTCATCCCATTTCTGTAACCAGTAGGCCATTCCTCCTTGTAAGTTAAAAAGAACATCTTGCTGACCTCAGTAAGAAGATATTCTGCAGTGTTTAGCCCATGTTCATGTTATCAAGTCTTAAAGCAGAGGGCTGCCTCATGGTCATCTTCCATAATGACAGCTAACCAAGGGTGCAGGTTAGATAGTTAGCTGAAAGAGCAGCTACCCCTGGCACCTACAATCAGAAAGACCATGGCTAAGAAAATGTTGCAACACCATAGAATAGATTGAGAGCATATGCTTAGAATTGGCTGGATTTTTGGGTGCTCGTTGGAGAAGAATGCAGCCAGGTAATAGTCATAGAATGCTGCAGCTCACAAGTTCCAAACGCAAGCTAATTCAATCCCTTTTTGTGTCTAGAAGAAATCGATTGGACTTCTCACCCTGCCCAGGTTCACAGCAAAAATAAATAAAACCCAGCTACAAGCATTTAATGTGAGGGCAGATATTACTTTCAAAATATTCAAATGGAATTTACAGTGCTTAGAATGATAATTACATCTTCCTGTTTTCCAGCTTTACTTAAGACTGCGCTGCTCGCCCATGCATTTAATTAGAGCTCTGCCACTGCTACAAGGTCATTTATTAAAGTGTTCTTTTACCTCAGTCCCTGGGATCTTTCCTTCCGCCCCCTCCTTAGTGTTGTTGTTTTCATCAGAGAAATTTCAGCAAGTGAATGCTGAATACTGATGAGACTGCACTACTCTGCCTCTCTAATTAGATCTCTCCCCCCCCCCCCCACCCCCTTCTCAGTGCAAACCTAGAGCTGAAATATCCAAAAAATGGCAAGACCCTTTTTTGGAAATTCTCTAAAATGTCAGTACTCGGAATAAGTGCAAGCATTATCTTGAATGCAAGAGCTGGGTCCAAATAGGTTTCCCTTGTCTTTGTTCACACTTGCTCTCAATTCTTTCTCTAGCTTTTGATTGTAGCAATCTGCAGAACCTCCTAATTTCTGAGTCCAAATTCTGCTAGATTAGGTCTAATCAAAACCTGGAGGGGAGACTTTCAAGCACTCGAAGAGATCCGTTTTAGGGGGACAGGACAGCACAGAAGGTGTCCAGCGGCAGAGGGGCTCCCTAATCGGGATTAGAATCAGGAAGGTGAAGACAGACCCCATCCGCTGTATAGAAAGAAGGCCACAGCCTAAGAAATGGAGAGGAGCGGTCTCCCTGGGACTTATTCAGTAAGACGGAGGTTGTCAAGAGGCCAAGAGGTCCCCGTTCAAATCAATACAGGTGCACGGGTAAAAACAGAAAGACGGGAAGCTTCCAGTGCCTTAAGAGTTGAGAGAAAAAATATCAGTACAAGATATAGCCTGCAGTCCAGGGCCAAAGTATCTACACTGGACACAGAAAATCACCCAGATATGGATTCCTCTAATATCTGACAGTATATTTATGGTGCCCAAAGTACTTTTTAACTAAAGAAAAGTCCAGATGTATCGCTTCCTATCCATTATAATAGTACAACAAATACACTAAATCCACAGACAGCTTAAAATCTTGCACATAAATCAGGAAAAGAGCCATTACCAATTCACACTGCCAGTTAATATAAAAAAGCAGCGTAGTGCCTCTGTTCAGATAAATCTCGCTTCCCTCTGAGCCACTACTGACCCAGTGACCCAGCATGATGTTAGGGCCACTCTTCCCTCTGAACCAGTACTGACCCAGTGACCCAGCATGGTATTAGGGGACACTCTTATCTCTGACCCAAGTACTGACCCAGTGTCCCAGCATGGTGTTAGGAGACACACTTCCCTCTAAGCCAGTACTGACCCAGTGTCCCTGCATGGTGTTAGGGGACACTTATCTGTGACCCATTAATGACCCAGTGACCCAGCATGGTGTTAGGGGACACACTTCCCTCTGACCTAGTACTGACCCAGTGACCCAGCATAGAATTAGAGGTTACTCTGCCCTCTGACCTAGTACTGACCCAGCGTCCCAGCATGGGTGTTAGGATCACTCTTCTCTCTCACCTACTACTGACCTTGTGTCCAAGCATGGTTTTATGGAACACTCTTTCCTTTATTTATTTATTTATTTATTTTATTTATTTAAAGGTTTTTATATACCAACATTCATTAAGAAAACATCACATCGGTTTCCATACAACTTAAACTCAGCCAACGAGGCTTTACAGTGTAACTGATAATAGGATAGGGGGGAGGGGGAGGGGAGGGAGGGGGTGGGGGTAAACAGGGGTTTTGGAGAACAGTCAGTAAATGCGAAACAATATTAGAAACATATATACAAATTATATACAATCAAAGTACGAGGCGGAGAGGTGGGGGAGAAGGGGTGACAAGGCTAGGGCTGCGAGGATAGGAGGGTGAGGGTGAATGAGAGGAGAAGAATAAGGGGTGCAAGGGGGCAGGGGGGGATAAAGTAGGGTGAGGGAGAGAGGAGGATTAAGTACAAAATAAGAGGGGAGAGAGTACCTAGAGAGGGGGGAGAAGGGGAGGGGAAAGGAAGGAGGGGTGAGAGGCGGAGAAATGATCATGCGTAGGCATGTGTAAACAGCCAAGTCTTAAGTTTCTGTCTGAATTTCTTAGGGCAAGTCTCGAGGTGTAGCTGGGTAGGCATTGTGTTCCATAGGGCAGGTCCAGCTAGTGATAGGGGGCGTTGTTTGGTGGCTGGTAGTTGAGAGAGTTTGGGGGAGGGTGTGTGTATAGTTGCAAGATATGGAGTTCTGGTAGGTCTAGTGGTGGAACGGAAATGTAGGGTATCTGTGAACCAGAGCATGTCTGGATTGTGGATGGCTTTGTGTATGAGCGTAAGCATCTTAAATTGTATTCTAGATGTGATGGGGAGCCAGTGGATTTGTTTGAGAATAGGTGTGATGTGTTCTTTTCTGCGTGTGCCTGTCAATATGCGCGCAGCTGCATTTTGTAGCAGCTGTAATGGGGCTGTTGTGTTCTTGGGTAGACCTAGGAGTAGCGCGTTTGAGTAGTCTAGTTTGGATAAGATGAGGGCTTGAAGGACTGTTCTAAAGTCACTTGCGTACAGGATTGGCTTGAGTTTTTTGAGGGTATGTAGTTTATGGTAGCAATCCTTGATGGTGGAAGAGATGAATTTCTGGAGGCTGAATTGGGAGTCAAGGGTTACACCTAAGTCTCTTAGGTTTTGCGAGAAGTCTGGGAGGGTATGGGGAGAGTTGGTGGAGATAGATAGTGGGTAGAGGTGTTGGGGTGCGATGATCATAAGTTCGGTTTTGTTAGCATTTAGGGCTAAGTTGAGATGGGTGAGTAGGCTGTTGATAGAAGAGGGCACTTTCCCAATTTTTAATGCGCTGGATATGGTGTCAGTGATAGGTATGAGAATTTGCACATAGACGTAGATAAAATGAGGGAAACCAAGATTTGACAGGAGGTGGCAGAGGGGAAGTAGGTATATAAGAGTGTGGAGGATAGGGAGGAACCTTGGGGGTATGCCCCATATTATATTGATGGGTTTGGATTCGTGGTTTTCAATTTTTACCTTGAAGTGTCTGTCACTGATGTATGATTTGAACCAGCGGAGGGGGATCCCGGAGATGCCAATGACAGATAGCCTATCGAGCAGTATGGAGTGATTAATAGTGTCGAAGGCTGCAGAGATGTCTAATAGGGCTAGAATGTATGTGTGACCCTTGTCTAGACCTCTGATGACGTAGTTGGAGAGGGAGATCAAGAGTGTTTCAGTACTGAAGTGCTTTCGAAAGCCGTGTTCTGATGGAAAGAGGATCTGGTGCTGATCTAGGTAGTTCGATAGTTGTGTGTTGACAGTTTTTTCAAGAACTTTAGCAAGGAAGGGTAGGTTGGAAATGGGGCGGTAGTTAGATAAGTCAGCTGGGTCAAGTTTCGGTTTCTTTAGGATAGGTTTTACTATGGCTAGTTTAAGCTGGTTGGGAACATCTCCAGTGGACATGGATGTGTTAATAATGTCGGCTAGGGGTTGGGAAATGCTGTCTGGGATTGATAGGAGAACTTTGGTGGGGATCATATCAGAAGGGTGGGTGGCAGGTCGCATTTTCTTAAGTATTGCAAAGATTTCAGAGGCAGATATGGATTTGAAAGTGTCCATTTTGGTGTCCGAGCTTTTTGGGATAAATTTGGTGGAAGTGGGTGAGGTGGGAAAGCGTGAGGAAAGTATGGTTATTTTATTATGGAAAAATTGAGTGAGCTCATCACATTTGGTTTTGGGTCTTCGCAGTGTGTGGTCTTGGGTGAGGTCCTGGTTAGATTAGAGATGAGCGATAAAAGGGCTCTTGAATTGAACTGAAAGTTGTGAATTCTAGTGGCATAGTGGTCTCGTTTTGTTTTGAGAGTGTTAGATCTGTAGGCATGAAGTAGGGTTTTGTATTTGGCGAGTTGCGTGGCTGAGGGATCTTTGCGCCATAGGTTTTCTTGAGTTCTGAGTTTGTGTTTTAGAAGTTTTAGTTTGGCTGTGTACCAAGGTTGTTTTGTTTTAGTGGAAGTCTGAATCTCTTTTGTTATCAATGGGCAAAGTTTGTTGGCTGTATCATTGGTGATGTGGTTCCATGAGGTGATGGCGGTTTGTGAGTCCGAGAGGTCTAGTTTTTTGAGGGTGTCAGTGAGGGTGTCAATGAGGTCATCCATGGGACAAGATTTCCTGAATTGTATAGTGGTTTTCATGTTAGATTGTTTGGGGATATTCTTTATTGTGCAAGATGTCTTAATAAGAAAGTGGTCGGACCAGGGTACGGGGGTATAGGTGGTTGGGTTAGGGAGGAGAAGGGAGTTCAGTACCTATCCAGTGTCCCAGCATGATGTTGGGGGCACTTTTTCCTTTGAGCCTGTACTGGCCCAAATCTCAGCATATTATAAGGAATGTTTTTTTCTTTGCTATTAAGGACGCCTCTTCCTATTGAAGCAGTACTGACTCAGACCTACCCAGACATTAAGGCCCATTTAGTCTATCTGGTTTCATCCCTGGTGCAGTGCCCCAGTTGATCTGTATTTCTTGAATTTTGTTACTATTTTTGTCTCCACCACCCTTTCCGTACTGAAATATTTTGTGATGCTGCTCCCAAGTCTACCCCCTCAGTCCCTCCAGTGTGACCTATTGTTCTAAAAACTGTTTCTCAACTGCCAGTCCTCTGAGTAATGCCGCCAACACCAGTATTCTTGTGGGTCCATGGAGCTATGATTGAGAAACACAGTACTTCAGATCAGGCCAGTACTGCACTCTTAATTCTTGACCTCCATTCTGCAGTGCTAGGTCGCACATCATTTTGTCCCTTTGGCTTAAATTTAGGTCAGGTGTCCAGCTCCCAGTCATCTTCTCCTTTTCTCTTTCCTGGCCCCTTCCATGCTGTAACAATTGACACATCATCTGCTCCGTCCTATGGGGACATCCCAGCACCATCTGCCTCTGGTTAGGGGAAGGATGGCTGTTTGTCTACCTTCTCTAGAATCTAGAGCATTCTTTCCTCCAGAAACGGTTTGTGTCCTGTTGCTTATTTATACCTTTTGAGGTATTTGAATGTCTCTGTGATATTTACCCTCACTCTTCTCTCCTCTTTATTTTAAACATATTTAGGTCTTTAAATTTCATCTCATATGGATTTTGCTGCACACCCTGCGCCAATTCCATAGCCTCTATCTGAATTGCCTCCAACCGATATTCTAGGAGGCTGATGTAATCAACTATCACTTTTATGAATTTAAAACATTACTGATGTAATAAAGATTTTAGTACAAAAAATGAGTTAAAAAGATGGTTAGAAAGTAAGCTCATTTTAGCACATTTTTCATGTAAATAGCATATTGTTTGTATTCTGAAGTAGTACCCAGTGCAGATAAGTGCGCTAAAAATCAACTCCCTCTTTTACTACCATTTCACTACTGAGGTGAAGTAAAGTTTAACTTCCATTACTTCTACTAGAAGCATTTTGAAACTAAGAGAGTCAGTTGGGCCATTAGAAGACCCGGAAGGCACTCAGTGAGGATAAGGCCATAACGGGGACACTAAAAGAATTCTTTGAGGAGAATGTTGGGGCAATAGTGCCAGGTCAAATGGTAGAACCTATTGTCAATAAAATTACTGCTCATATGGATAAATAGGACAGGGAAGATCCAACACAGATTTAGAAAAGGGAGGTTGTGCTTTATTAACCTATTAGAATTCTTTGAAGGTGTGACTAAGCATATGGATAAAGGTGAGCCAGTCGATATAGTGTATTGCTCCATGGTGAGAAAGCCATCTTGAATACTGTGTGCAATTCTGGTCGCTGCATCTCAAAAAAGATATAGTTGCGATGGAGAGGGTACAGAGAAGGGCAACCAAAATGATAAAGGGGATGGAACAGCTCCCCTATAAGGAAAGGCTGAAGAGGTTAGGGCTGTTCAGCTTGGAGAAGAGACTGCTGAGGGGAGATATGATAGAGGTGTTTAAAATCATGAGAGGTCTAGAACGGGTAGATGTGAATCAGTTATTTACTCTTTCAGATAATAAAAGGACTAGGGGCACTCCATGAAGTTAGCAAGTAGTACATTTAAAATTAATCGGAGAAAATTATTTTTCACTCAACGACCAGTTAAGCTGTGGATTCATTGCCAGAGGATGTGGTTAAGGCACTTAGTGTAGCTGGGTTTAAGAAAGGTTTGGATAAGTTTCTAGAGGAGACATCCATGCCCTGCTATTAATTAAATTGACTTAGGGAATAGCCACTGCTATTACTGGCATTAGTAGCATGGGATTTATTTAGTATTTGGGTACTTGAACAGGTATTTGTAGCCTGGATTGGCCACTGTTGGAAACAGGATGCTGGGCTTGATAAGTCCCTCAGTCTGACCCAGTTTGGCAGCTACTTATATTCAGAATGCACTTGATAAAGTCCCTCATAAGAGACTCCTCAGAAAACTAAAAATTCATGACACAGCAGGTATGATGTCTTTCTGTGGATTGGTAACTGGTTAAAAGATAGAAAACAAAGAGTAATCTCTGCCAAGTAAGAGATCATGCGATTTCATCAGCAGGCCCAAAGATATGGAATTCTCTCCCAGCTGAAATACGGTTACAATCAAATTTAAAAATTTTCAGAAAGGAAGTTAAGACCTGGCTATTCATGAAGGCATACCAAGACCCCAAATAACATATTATACACTTTATCATGCTTGCCTTATTCTATTTTTTTATCCTTTATGATGTGTTTTAATGATTTTAATTCTTTTATTACTGTTTTTGCTTTATTATTTATTACTATTAACTGCTATTAATAACAACTTTACTATTTTTACTATTATCTTTATCTATTGTTATTAATACGCATTGCATTTTATGTTCATTATTTATTGTATTAATTTATCATATTGAGAACCATTGTGATGGTCCCACTGAACAATGGTATACAAAATCAACAAACAAATAATAAATAAATAACACTTTTGTATTTTTATTCTGCCTTTCATGGAGGTTCAAAGCATATTACATTCAGGTACTGTAGGAATTTCCTACCCCCTCAGTAAAACTAAATGGTCATTTTTCCCATTAAAGAAAGATAAACAATAGAGTGCCTCAGGGATCTACTAGAACTGGTGGTGTTTAATTTATTCATTAATAATATGGAAAAGGGAGCAGTGAGTGAGTGACGTGATCAAATTTCCAGATAAACATATTCAGAGTAGTTAAAACACAGAAAGAGCTTGCAAGTTTGGGAATTGAGCATCTTGGTGCAATTTAATATGGAAAAGTGAAAGGTGATACATACACACAGGGAAACCGGTAATCCTAACTCAGGTACATGATGCTGGGCTCTGTCCAGGGAAAGGATCTTGAAGCCATTGTGGACCCGGGCTCAGGGTACAGCAGCGGCTGTCAGAAAGCAAACAGAATGTTAGGAATGATTCGTAGGGGAATGTAAATGTCATATTGCCTCTGTATATAGATCTGCGGTTCTGATCGCCCATCTCAAGAAAGACGTAGCAAAATGAGCAAAGGTTCAGAGGAGGGGGACAGAAATAATAAATGGGATGTGATGAGAGGCTTTTCAGGAGTAGCCAATTAAGCAGGGTATTCTGCAGCCATCCACCTGGGAGAAGATACAGCAAGAAGCTCTTAGCAGAATAATTCTAACCTCTCTCCAACCATTGCTTCTCTTTAATGTTCAGGACAAAGAAGAGATGAAAAAGGGCAGTTGTCTCTTTTAAATGTCTTTCCCTCTCTGAGATTTTGAAGAGAAGAGAGATTAGGCAGTGAGGTCACTTTGCTTAGGAATCGGAGACCCTTGGAAACAGAATAGCTCCATCTATGAAGGCAATAGGCAGAGGATTTGATCCTTGCTTTGTCTTCCAAAGGCATCAAATGCACGCTAATGCATGCTAAATTATTAACTTACCCCACAGAGACTGCAGGGTTAATATGATCTCTGTCCAAGGAATGGACTGGCTGATAGCTTGAGGGTTTACTGACTTGCCCTGCTTCTGATATGTCTGGCAGTGAACCAGATAATAGGCAAGATAAACTGAACAGATAAACTGAACAGCAAATATTTGTTCTCTGTTAAACCATATTTAAAATGAACCACTTCAACTGTACTGTCTATGCTAATTCTTCTAGTTCTGTTTAATCTTAATCCATAATAATTAAATATCTGAATTCTTTTTATTCCTTAATAAAAATGGTGAGAGAGAGGTGGCCTAGCACTGTGGCACCAACTCACTGTGGAGGTGATGTGCTGAAGGCAAGGGAGGAAAGGAAGCTGACTGCCACTGCCACCGTAGTTTCTGCCTGTCATGGGGCAAATCTCAGATTGTCAGAGTAATGAGCCCTATTGAATGGTATTTCAGAAAGGTGTGTTTTTCTCACACATTGTTCTTTGTGAAAGAAAGGTAGATGAAAGAATGATTTTTAAAAAACTGTGATGGAGCTGTCTGACATTCGCAGATGCTATCAGCTGAGGCGGGAATGCTGCTGATATGCTAAGGGTTTCTTAGTGAGCCGTGCAATAAACCCTAGAGCCCACGACAAGAGCCACAAACGTCTGCCTATAGCGTGCCATGTCTGGGGGGGAGCGTGCCTGGCACATGCTTGCACCAATCGGCCAGCAGCAGTGGTGCCGCTGGGAGCCAGATTCATGGGTGGAAATGCATGGGGGTATGGCATCCCTAGCCCTAGCGGCAGGAGGGTGACACAACGCATGGCATTTGCCACACTTCTCCTCTTACTGCTGGCGGTAGGGAGAGGAAGGGGAGATGAGGATTGTGTATGGGAGGTGTGGGAGAGAAGGGATCAGGAAGAGAGAGAGAATTAATGCTCTTGTCAGGCCGATACTGTAAAGCGCACTCAGCCGAGCGCCCTGTTTTACCAACGGTTGGACGTTGGTGTTAATTTCTGAGTAGCCCCAAAAGGTGTACAGAAAAGCAGAAATTACTGCTTTTCTGTACATCCTCCAACGTAATATTGTTGCAATATTGTCAGAGAAACCAAAAGGTAAAAAAAAAAAAAATGTGCCAGCAGGTCAGTCAGGAAAACGGATGTTCACTTTTACCAGCATCCATTTTCCTGACCTGTGGCTGTGCACCGGTAAGGAAAAGAGAAGCTCGTAAAGCTGAGCGTCTGCTTTCCTAACCCGCGGACAGCCGACCTCTCCTGGGTGCCCACGACCCCTCATTTACATACAGTATCGCACGCCCATTTTCCCGTGGAGCTTACAGTATCGGCCTGACTGTATGTGAAAGGGGATTGGCGCCATATCAGGAGGAGAGCAAGAAAGGCAGTAGCGCTCTAGAAGTAGTAATAATTAGTGGTAGAATTCACCCTCCCTCTGTCTCCCAGTCCCAGATCTCCTCTCCCCACACTCACTCTCTTCACCTTTCTCTGATCCTCACTTCCCCTTATCTCTGATCAGGTCTCTCCCACCCCTTCTCCTCTCCCCACCACCCTGAGATCCCCTCTCATTCTTCTCTCCGATTCCTTCCCTGTTCTGCTCCCCTTTCCTCCTGTCTTTGTACCAATTACTAAGAGATTACCCGGACACATCATAAAGGTCAGGAAAGGAATTTATTTTTACAGCGTAAAATAAAATTGTAATGATTTAATTTCCAAAATGCCACAATTTGCTGCACAATACTGCAGTCAGGAAAGTGGGGACTGGGACGCTGTAGAGTGCTGATGCAAGCTGTGCTGTTCCCTGGTGTCCTGTGCCTGTGAGAGATGCAGGAGTGTCTTGGGGTGTGCAAAGTGTTGCATGTCATGTTTTGTGTTTCTCTTGCATGATCTTGTGGGAACTGAGTTGCTGCTTCTGTTCCTCTGTGCCATGCATCCTGTAATCTCTCTGCCTCCTCTGCATGTTTTCTCTTCCTAGAGCTTCAGCTTGCAGCATGCTGAGTGAATGAGAGCTATTTATATTTAATGCATACATTTTTTATAAGCTTGCTTGCATTTTCAAAATGTCTTCTTTTATTTTGGCCCTGGATTGTGACAAGAATTGAACAGTAGTCAATTTGGGGAGAAAAGAAACCCAACAAATCCGAACCCACCATTTATTTGGAGAAAAAAAAGACACCGAAAGTTACCCCAGAGCCTGCTAATGAAGCCACCATCATGCTAAACCCATTGCCATATTCATTCTGTAAGGGCCCAAACGTGCTTTATCTGATGTGAATTTAATAATTGATTTAAGAGACTTTGGATTTAATATGCAAGCTTTCCTCCTGTGGTTGGTAAAAATTTGAGCAGCTCTCTTTTGTGCCAGAGATGATTTGTAGTATCCAAAAAAAAAAGCTTAACAGCATTGTGCAATTTTGTTACCAAGTCTGCATGCTTCAGAAAGGATGGGGCTTCTGGAAGTGAAGCTGCCGAGCCTGCAGCCTCTGCTTCATTTGTTGCTGAAGTCCCACCATCTGAGCAGCTCCTGCAGATGTTACGAGCCAGGCTGTTCACTCTTCTGTCACCGGATGCATGCATTGGAAAAGATGTGCTTCCCATTCCTTGCCATAGGACCAAACCTGAAGGCAGGAGGGAGCACTGCTGGGATTATTGCTTTGGCCCAGGCAAACATTTTTCTTAGAACCCAAGACAAAGCTGTTCAGAGCAGGATTGCTAGCTCACCTCAGGTCGAGCGAACAGGCTGATCTGGGCCTGGGTTTGCCCCACTGCTGATTTCCTGTAGGTAATCAGATGTACAACTCCATACAAGCAATGGGACAAAACCAGGACCGGCTCAGCCGGGTACGTTAGCAGCCCTGGTTCAGACTCGCCACTCAGTCACTGGATGAAAAGCACTCAAACACCAGGACCCAGGAGGAGACTGTGATTCCCTGAGAGCAAGCTGCTGCACACAAGGCGAGGATGCCGGGGCCTGAAACGAGACATTCTGTGTATTCTCGCTGGCACATTGCTAAAAGTGGTTCTATCCTGCCCAACAAGTTGAGTTAATTGGAGTCTGAATTTGCCCAGGAGTAGTTCTCATAACATTTGTGTTATGTCTGTGTATGGATAGTGAGAAAGGTGCAACACTTGCAAAACAAAAAACCTGCTAGAAAGAAAAGCAGCTGTCATTTTAGAAGGTAAAAGCGGGCGGCATTCTTTGTGGTTTTTAGGTGTTGGTGCCCTTTAATGTAAGTCTGTTCATTCAGGTGTTGATGCATTCTGAGGTCCTGCAGCGGGCACTGGAGGACACATTTCTGTCATTTGTCATGAGAACAAGCAGAGAAGCAGGCCATGTAAACTTGTTCTAATCTCCGTCCTTGATTCATGGAGAAGCAATATGCATGTAGACTTTGGCAAAGCAGCGAACAGCCTTTGCTCTGTAATAATAAAATAACTAGGTACTAATGCCAATGTTCAGTGATCCTACCTGCTGTCTCTTTCTTTTCAGTGCGGCGGGTTCCACCGCGATTCTCTATTCCTCCCAGCAACTATGAAGTGATGCCTGCAGGGAGTGTAAATCTGACTTGTGTGGCAGTGGGTGCCCCCATGCCCTATGTCAAGTGGATGGCTGGGTTAGTGGAACTAACCAAAGAGGATGAGATGCCAATCGGGCGAAACGTCTTGGAGCTGACCAACATTCGGAAGTCTACTAACTACACCTGTGTGGCTATCTCCTCCCTGGGAATGATTGAAGCCACAGCACAAATCACTGTAAAAGGTATGGAAAAGAGTGCGAGGAGAAAAGCTGTGTCCCTCCCTCACAGTTGCTCCTAGAACGCCATATAGAGTTGGTCCTGCTCACCGTGGGCCAGGTTTCTCCCATTTTGTGTCTATGGGAAAAACCCTTAGTGAATCAGGTACCATGCAAGGTAAAAAGAGAGATCTATGTCAGTTCCTAGATAGAGGTTGCCTGAGCTCTCCGGCACTCCTTCAGTATGTAGGCACAGGAAGGGAACAGCCCTTCAGCAGTAGGTTGGACCCAGGGTTACAGGGTGTTGTAGTGTGTTTAAATACTTCACTACTTTTTTTTCCATAAACAAAAATATGAAAAACATTTCTACTAAATTTGACTCTGAGACAAATAGTGTTAGAGCTGCAGATTTACTTATTGTCCCCCTTCCAGTTATTAGTTTAAATTTGATCATGTTATGATCACTGTTGCCAAGTGGCTCCACCACCGTTACCTCTCTCACCAAATCCTGCATTCCACTAAGAATTAAATCTAAAATAGCTCCCTCTCTTGTTGGTTCCTGAACCAATTGCTCCAGGAAGCAATCATTTATTACATCCAGGAACTTTATGTCTCTAGCATGTCCTGATGTTACATTTACCCAGTCAATATTGGGTAATTGAAATCTCCCATTATTATTGCACTGCCAAATTGGTTTGCTTCTCTGATTTCTTTTAGCATTTCATCATCTGTCTGACCATTTTGTCCAGGTGGATGGTAGTATACTCCTATCACTATACTCTTACCCAACACACATGGGATTTCTACCCATATAGATTCTACTGAGCATTTAGTCTCTTGTATGATCTTTATCCTGTTGGACTCTATACCCTCCCGGACATAAAGTGCCACACCCCCGCCAAGTTGATCCTCCCTATCATTGCGATATAATTTATACCCTGATATAGCACTGTCCCATTGGTTATCCTCCTTCCACCAAGTTTCTGTGAGGCCAATTATGACAATATCATCATTTGCTGCTACACACTCTAACTCTCCCATCTTACTTCTTAGACTTCTGGTATTGGCATACAGACATTTCAAAGTGTGTTTTTTGTTTGTTTTAACAACCTGCTTTTCAGTTGTTTGGGATAATTCGGAAATCATTAGCTATGGTTATTTTTTACATATAGGCACATGGACTATGTTTGCTTTTATTGGAACCTCTCTGTTGGGATGCCCTAACTCTCCTGTTTCATTAGTATCCTTCAAGGATACATTTCTCTGAACCATGCACTGCTGAGTGACTGTCGGCTTTCCCCCTTTTTCTAGTTTAAAAGCTGCTCTAACTCCTTTTTGAAAGTTAGTGCCAGCAGCTTGGTTCCTCTGGTTAAGGTGGAGCCCATCCTTTCGGAAAAGTCTCCCCTTTCCCCAAAGGTTTCCCCAGTTTTTTACAAAGATGAATCCCTCTTCCCTGCACCATCGTCTCATCCACGCATTGAAACTCTGGAGCTCTGCCTGCCTCTGGGGACCTGCACTTGGAACAGGAAGCATTTCAGAGAATGCCACCCTGGAGGTTCTGTATTTCAGCTTCCTACCTAAAATCCTAAATTTGGCTTCCAGAACCTCTCTTCCACATTTTCCTATGTCGTTGGTGCCCACATGTACCACGACAGCCGACTCCTCCCCAGCACTGTCTACAATCCTATCTAGGTGACGCGTGAGGTCCGCCACCTTCGCACCATTTAGGCATGTTACCAGACGATCCTCTTGCCCACCAGCCACCCAGCTATCTACATTCCTAATAATCGAATCACCTACTATGACGGCCGACCTAACCCTTCCCTCCTGGGTTGTAGGCCTTGGGGAGATATCCTCAGTGCGAAAGGACAATGCATCACCTGGAGAGCAGGTCCTTGCCACAGGATCCTTTCCTGCTGCACCAGGTTGATGCTCTCCAATCATGAGACCTTCTTCCTCCAAGGCAGCACCAGGGCTGCCAGTCTGAAGTTGGGACTTGGCTACTGTGTCCCTGAAGGTCTCATCTATATACCTCTCTGTCTGCCTCAGCTCCTCCAGGTCTGCCACTCTAGCCTTCAGAGATCGTACTCGTTCTCTGAGTGCCAGGAGCTCTTTGCATCGCATGCACATGTACAACTTCTCACCGGCGGGTAAAAAATCATACATGTGACACTCGATGCAAAAGCCTGGGAAGCCCCCCTCTTGCTGCTGGACTGCTGCCTTTATCTCAATTTTGTTCAGTTCCTAGTTAAGTTGTAGGTTGCTATGGGAGTAGGAATGTGTCTAATTAACGTGCTTTAAATGTATTAGTGAATTCACTATATGTCTGGTAGTGGCCTACAGGGGACTGATCAAACTCTCAGTAAAGTTTTTGTTGGGGTTTTTTTTTGTTTTTTTGAAAGTGGCACCTGCCTATAAATTAAAGGATGAGCTAGGGGTGGGTGGGGGAGGGTTGGGAAATACAAACAGTCTAACTTCAGTTAGCCAGAGTGACTCACTGCTCTCTTGATTAACAAATTTTGTACCTAATCAAACCAAATCACACTACCTCAACACCTATCCAAGGTGAGTAACTGAACTGAACTTTTTAACCTTTTTACTTAGGTATACACTGGTCCTATCTTATTTCTAGCTTCTGGCTACTTTTGTTTTTTTAAATACAAACACTCAGTTCTGCTTACTAGCTGCCTTACAGATTTTTAAAAATAAACACACTACCTACTGCTTACTAGCTGCCGTACTGACTGACTATTTAAAAATACAAACAGTCTAACTTGTTTATTCGCTACCTTACTGACTATTAAAAGCACAAACGCACAAAACACTAAATAATATTCCCAAATAGTTAACTTTGTCCCAATACTTTTTAAAAAAGACCATGTCCCAAGCAAAAACTTACTGATTCCTTTCAGCCACCAGCAAAGTGATCCTCTCCTCTCAGTGCTCCCACTGGACTGTGATGAGACATAACAGACATAACAGTTAAGTAGCCAGGAGGCTTCCACAAGAGTCTGCATGCTTTGCTGGAAGGCAAAGATAGAAATTAATATTAGGGTTTTGGTGGAGGCCAAGTTGCTTCCTACTCTTATATCTCTACTGGTTTTTGTTTGTTGGGTGTTGGAGGCAGAATGCAGGGCTAGATGGACCATTTGTCTGGCCCAGCTTGGCAATTCTTTTGTTCGTATGATCCCTTTTTATGGGACTGATTTAACTGGACAGTGAGGTTCTGATGCTAGAATACTTTATCGCTGTACTGGGAAGGTATACCTGGCTGCTTTGTGCTTGAGTCTTCAACTTGTCATTCGACTCTCTCCCGTATCCTGCCTTAAATGACCTTTTGTTAGTTCACATGATTGCTCTGCTTACACTTCCATTAATAAGCAGTTGAGTTTGGTACAAATGCAGAATAATTCTGCTTTTATTATTGTAGGAGGTGAGTTCAGATTCTAAGTATTTTCAGTGTCCTCAATTACTAAATTAATCTTCTCTGCTTTTCTTTCCTTTTTTTTTTTTTCTAATTTCAATGTAGCTTTGCCAAAACCACCAACAGAAACGCAGGTGACAGAGACAAGTGCAACGAGTGTCACCCTGACTTGGGACTCTGGAAACATGGACCCCATCTCTTATTATGTTATTCAGTACAAAGCAAAGTCCTCAGAAGGGCCCTTTCAGGAGGTGGACAGTGTAGCAACCACTCGCTACAGCATTGGTGGCCTTAGCCCTTTCTCGGAGTATGAGTTCCGGATTATTGCTGTCAACAATATCGGGAGGGGTTCTCCCAGTAACCTGGTGGAAGCACAGACTGGAGAACAGGCTCCCTCCAGCCCTCCCTTGAAGGTCCAGGCCCGCATGCTGAGTGCCAGTACCATGCTGGTACAATGGGAGCCCCCTGAGGAGCCCAACGGACAGGTTCGAGGATACCGGGTTTACTATACTACAGATGCTCACTTGCCCTTCGAAATGTGGCAGAAACACAACGTCGATGGTAGCCACCTTACCACAGTAGGCAACCTGATCACAGGGACCACTTACAGCATTCGCCTCCTGGCTTTCACATCTGTGGGAGATGGACCGCTTTCTGATATCATTCAGGTCAAAACCCAGCAAGGCGGTATGTAGAAGAGAGTTTGTTTTTTTGTCAAGAAATATCCATAGTGTCTTTATCCAAAGACTAAGGTAATACAGCAGTAATTAGTTGTACTGGAGAATAATTAGAATATGAATCTACAGAACCCGTGGCTGGAGCTGTACTAGAACAGCACAATTAGAGATAAAAAGGAGCTTGGTGCCGCTCTAAAACTGGAGCACGGCCCTTAGTTCCCTTTTGAAAGCAGCAGTCCTATCTTTATCTGGGTAGTGCAGAGCTTGGGAGGTGGGACATGACGTAAATAGTCCGAGTCTTCATTTCTTCAGGTGAGGCCTGCTCGCCAAACAAGCACAGTTAAATGTGACCTTGACTTACCAGCTATGTGTGCAAGTCTTATAGGCTCTGCAGGCGCCACTGAGTACCCTTACAAGTAGTTAGAAATAAAGAAATGTAAGGCTCTCCCGTACACCTGCAGAATGACTTTCTTAATCAAATTTGTTTGCATTTCATAGAAATGATTGTTTTTTGGAGGCTCAGCAGTTTTCCTCCTGCTTCTAGCTCGGTCAGAACCAAGCCTGGGATTATCTACCTATTTTATATCCCCACCCCCATTTTCTTTAGTGCAGCCTCAGCCCTCAGCTCATCAGATGTGACCCTTGCACAGTGATGACCTCATATCACATCTCCAGCTTCTACTTCCTGGCTCCCTTTTAATGGAGCGATCTTATTAAAATAGGAAAGAAGCAGGCCGGGCGAGAAGCAGTTCTGTGCACTGCCATGCAGAGAGAACAGACTTCAAAGTCTGATGCAGGTCCCAGGCAACAGGAAGAAACAGGGACTGAAACTGGAGAGGAAGTCGTAATGAATGAAGGAGCCTGTAGAGTGAACTAACATACATGGTCCCAGGTGGGACTGGTCATGGGTGAGGAGATTTTAGGATGTAGAGCATACATGGTCTCAGGTGGGACTGGTCATGGGTGAGGGGATTTTAACATGTAGAACATACATGGTCCCAGGTGGGACTGGTCATGGGTGAGGAGATTTTAGGATGTAGAACATACATGGACCCAGGTGGGACTGTTCATGGGTGAGGATATTTTAGGATGTCTAATATTCATGGACCCAGGTGGGACTGGTCATGGGTGAGGAGATTTTAGGATGTAGAGCATACATGGACCCAGGTGGGACTGGTCATGGGTGAGGAGATTTTAGGATGTAGAGCATACGTGGACCCAGGTGGGACTGATCATGGGTGAGGAGATTTTAAAGGGTAGAACATACATGGACCCAGGTGGGACTGGTCATGGGTGAGGAGATTTTAGGATGTAGAGCATACATGGACCCAGGTGGGACTGGTCATGGGTGAGGAGATTTTAAAGGGTAGAACATACATGGTCCCAGGTGGGACGTCATGGGTGAGGAGATTTTAGGATGTAGAACATAACATGGACCCAGGTGGGACTGGTCATGGGTGAGGAGATTTTAGGATGTAGAGCATACATGGACCCAGGTGGGACTGGTCATGGGTGAGAAGATTTTAAAGGGTAGAACATACATGGTCCCAGGTGGGACGTCATGGGTGAGGAGATTTTAGGATGTAGAGCATACATGGACCCAGGTGGGACTGGTCATGGGTGAGGAGATTTTAGGATGTAGAACATAACATGGACCCAGGTGGGACTGGTCATGGGTGAGGAGATGTTAGGATGTAGAACATAACATGGACCCAGTTGGGACTGGTCATGGGTGAGGAGATTTTAGGATGTAGAGCATACATGGACCCAGGTGGGACTGGTCATGGGTGAGGAGATTTTAGGATGTAGAGCATACATGGACCCAGGTGGGACTGGTCATGGGTGAGGAGATTTTAGGATGTAGAGCATACGGGGTTTTTGTTTTAGGATGTAGAGCATACGGTTTTTTGTTAAATACTCTGTTTATTGTTTAATGTAACGCCTCACCGGCGACAGTTTTGTTCTATGGAAACCGACTTGATTTGATATGTATATCGAGAATGTCGGTATAAAAAAAAACCCTAAATAAATAAATAAATGGACCCAGGTGGGACTGGTCATGGGTGAGGAGATTTTAAAGGGTAGAGCATACATGGACCCAGGTGGGACTGGTCATGGGTGAGGATATTTTAGGATGTTGAATATTCATGGACCCAGGTGGGACTGGTCATGGGTGAGGAGATTTTAAAGGGTAGAGCATACTTGGACCCAGGTGGGACTGGTCATGGGTGAGGAGATTTTAGGATGTAGAACATACATGGACCCAGGTGGGACTGGTCATGGGTGAGGATATTTTAGGATGTTGAATATTCATGGACCCAGGTGGGACTGGTCATGGGTGAGGAGATTTTAGGATGTAGAACATACATGGACCCAGGTGGGACTGGTCATGGGTGAGGAGATTTTAGGATGTAGAACATACATGGACCCAGGTGGGACTGGTCATGGGTGAGGAGATTTTAGGATGTAGAACATAACATGGACCCAGGTGGGACTGGTCATGGGTGAGGAGAGCCAGTGCGGAGTCCTAAGGTGGAAAGGCTGGGAGAGCCAGCTAAAGGCAATTGCAAAATAAGAGGGTGGGAATCAGATGACTGCAGATTTTCTTAAATCAAATGTCAGGTATTTTCTGAGGTAAGAAATATAATAAGAGAAATAAAGAGACAATGTCTACTATTTTTTTAGAAGGATCTGAAGGGGAAAAGTAGTAAGGTTATGAAGGGGAGACATCTGTAGTGTAGGAAGTGCACAAGTTCTGTTTGAAGGAATGGCTGAGATGTTTGAGATTAGAGGGGCTGGAGAAAATCTGATGTAAATGGGCTTTCCCAGCTATCCAAAGCTTGTCACTGCATTGGGAAAAGTTAGAAATTAATGGCAAATCCCTACCTAGCTGTAAAGATCCCAGTCCTGGTTCCAGCTGGGTCAAGATATAAAGCAATGTATGTCTGCATTAGGAGGTACTTTCCCTGGGACTTTGAAAGTTTTCTGTCAGTGGAGGAATGAAATATTAACAAAGAAATCTGGATGGATTAGCGACCCTCCGCAATCCTGCCCTGAATGTAAAAGTGGAAAAGCCCTTTTGTGCAGATGTAATTAGGAAGCAGTGTAGGAGTCTGACCCATTCCTTTCCATCTGAGGAATGAACTGCAGGTGGATTCTAATCCTGCTTCTGCCACTGACGGGGGGATTCATCTGTTCTACAGATGAATTTATATTCTATGGAACAAATTACCTTTTGATTTAAAGAAAGTGGCAGATTTGAAGTCATTTAAAAAGCAGCTGAAGATTAATTTGTTTCTTCAAGCTTTCTCTTAATTCATCTGATATATTCAGCCTATTCAAGTTATTGTGCATGGTTATGGATTGTAGATATCCAAGTGGTTTGTTTTATATGTGTTTAAGTATCTTTTTAAAGATATGTTGTCAAATGTGTAAGTGAATATTTCTGTTATTCCCTAGAGCAATGTTAATTGAATGAGGCAGGCTATAGGTTTTGAAATAAATGAGTAAATATTTTGCACATTTCTAACTCTCTAGTCCTAAAGAAAAATACGTGGGCATCAAAATCATTAGCTAAGCCCAGGGGATGATACCATGTATTTCTAAAATATTTTGAATGAAATTAGCTGTATTAGTGGGTACTAAGAGGATCTTGATCCCTTGGAGTGAAATTGGAATGTGAGTTATACTTTCAATGTAGGACTGAATTTTGCTTGTTGCTGTCCACCCACGAACCCCAGGAAGTATGATTTGAGGGGAAAACGATTAGGAGGCAGACGAGGAGCCTGTATTGAAGTATTGCGCCATGCTGTTTTCTCACAGTGCCAGCTCAGCCAACTGATTTCCAAGCTGAGGCCGAGTCTGAAACCAGGATCCAGCTTAGCTGGCTGCGGTCACCCCAGGAGCGCATCACCAAGTATGAGCTGCTCTACTGGGAGGGCGAGGACGGCAAACAGGTAAGCTGGGAGGAATCTTGTCTGACTACAACAGGATGGAAGAGATGGGGAAGACTGCTGTGATGACAAATCACACTGCCCCAGAATGTTGTAATAATGCCCAGGGAGTCACTGCTACTAGTTTCACTTCTTAGAACGTCTTGGAGAAATTCTTAATGATACAACGAAGGCAATAGGTTTTTCATATACATTTTTGCTTTTGGTTGTATTTTTGTTGATAAAGGCAGTATATAAATGTAAAATTAAAATTTTTGCAGCAAAAGATAACCTTTGCTCCCACGTCTTCATATACGGTAGAAGGTCTGAAGCCTGACACCTTGTACAAGTTCCAGCTGGCTGCCTGGTCTGATATGGGAGTTGGAGTGTACACCTCTATCATTGAAGAAAGGACAACCCAATCTAGTAAGTTCTCAGTATGCTTGAACTGTTCAAACCATTCTTTGCTCCATGCCAAGAAAAGTCTCAGGTTTATTGACTGGAGCATCCTGGATTCAGGTATTGGTAATTGGCATCTAAGGTTTGGATCTTGTATATTAAGGGAGAGTGGAATGAAAGGAGATGGTAAGTATTAGTTCCCACATTTCCCTTCCCTGCAGGCAACTCACAGAAACAGCTCTGAGAGGGACTGTGCTGTATAGCTGGGATAATAATACTCTGCTGAAGCTAATTATACAAGCTCATTGCTGGAAGTTTGCATGTTCCCATGCTACAGAATGTGTGTATGTGCACATGCATTGGAAAACTTGAAATCACGCAGTTGAGAGGGGGATCAGAAGGGTGATGGGTTCCATAGTTTGTTCTGAAATCAGACAGGTGCGAGGGCAGATGGGGACATGGTTTTAAGGATATAAACAGGCTAAAGGCAGTGCAAATGGTGCAGTGTCTGTACCAAACACCCTATGAGGTAAGACTTAAGCATATAAATATGTATATCCTAGTGGAGTGGAGAGCTTGAAAATATGCTAGATACAGTCAGATACTTCAAAGGTCTAAATCACACACAAAAAGCAAGCTCCTTTCAGAGGACAGAAGGCTCTAGAAAAAGAGATCTTGGTGTGAGGCTCTAGAGGGGTAAACTTGGGAGCAGCATCAGAAAACATTTCTTACTGAAATGGATTCCCAGTGGAGTTAGTGAAGACAAAATAAGGAAATTTAAAAAAAATGGGATATGAACCTAGGATTCATAACAGGCTAGCTTTTAAAATACCAAAGTCAGAAGTTATGCTTCTTAGTCAGTTCTCACTGGCCAGTGCATTATCTATTATTGATTACTGTACTATTCCAATCTCTTCATATGTTAAGAATCTCTGCATTTGACTGGAGTCTGATCTTCTTTCCCTACATGAACGAGTGAGATTGTTGGCAAATGGGACCTTATTTAAACTGCATCTGATATGCTGGCTAAAACCACTGCTGAAGCCACATAATTTTTGAACAGGCTTACAGTCTTAGACTACTGTAACTTGCTTTATATCAGGGTTTCAGCAAATTTCTGAAAGCCTTTGCAAATAGCTCAGATTTCGGCAGTGTGTATGTTGACTAATACCAGCATGAGGGAACGTATTACTGATGTTCTGCAATCATTCCATTGGCTCCCAGCTCAATTGAGAGTCAAATATCAAGTAGCTATGCTGGTTCTCACATTACTAAATCACAGCACATCACCTCAGATGTGTGCAATCCTTCACATATCATCATCATGATTTATTAATCTCACTTTCTTCTTATGCATGCGTTCAGAGCATGTTAATAGTGGGTCAACAAAGCCGAACAAGCAAATCAAAAAAATTTCGCTCCAGGATCACTGTTTTCCCACACTGACATCCAATATTTCCTCTCTGACTTGGAGTCAGTTTTTATTTATTTAAGGATTTTTTATAACTATAACCGTTTGCACATCGTATCAGTTTACATGGAATTGGGTGATTAAATAATGTAGGATGAAACATTTACATGGAACGGTTTGTAACATAAGATAGGTACATATTTATTTATACATTTTTATATATCAACATTAGATCAGTGATGTCACATCGGTTTACAGAACAACACAACTGAAATAAGCGGGGGGGGGTTCTTATTTCTTACAATGAAACGTAATAAACATAACTAGTCTGTAACATGGTTAACTTGTAATCAAGCAACTAAGTGGAACGAGGGTAAAGAAGGGATGCTTGAAGGGGTATAAATGATGGACGGGGAAATTTTAAGACATTGGGAGGGCGAGTACAGGACGCAGGGAATGGGGGTGGAGGGGTGGGGATTGGGGGGGTTGAGTCACTGGGGGAAGGCTTGTCGGAAAAGCCAAGTTTTTAGGTGCGGATAAATAGGTACATAACTAAGAAAGTAGTAATAAAATATTAATACTTGGTATAATGAGAAAAGTTTAGTAATTCCAGAAAGGAATATAAATAATAATTAACAAGTGAAAAAGTAAGGGGGGGAGTATCCATAAGGATTTGTTTGTCAATTTCTCGAAGTTTTCTTCCAAAGAATACTCACCTGATCTTCTTTCAAGGCCCTCTCGGTCATAGATATGAACAGGTTTCTCTTTGAAGACATGTTCTTCCCAAAAGGTATTCAAACTTTTGCCATGCATTTCAAGTTGTAGGTTGAGGATGGGCCCACCCTTCGCAAATACCTGAATACCTTAAGATTTGGTGGCAGTGCCTATCTAGCACTTTCTTTCCAAATGTATGGAACTGGATGTGAGAGACCTCACACACCATACTTCCTGTTGATAAGGTGGAAGTGAAGTGTTGTGTCCAGGCAGCTGAAGGAATTGGCAGCCCCAGTTACCACATCAGAGTGTGGTAGTAGGTTTTGATGACAACCCTCATGTAGGTTTTACTTTGAATTAGTATATTTATGGTTGTTTGTCTTGTCTTATGAGTTGATAGATATTGTTTGTATAATGCTATACACATCTGCAAGCAAATATTTTATTTGGAAGAGCAGATAATAAATGATTAAATAATAATAATAAATCCAACCTTTAAAGTGTCAAGAGGGCAAGAACTCATGCCCAGGACATGATTTGCTAACCATTGTCATTGTTTTGTCACTTAATTTTCACTGATAGAATTTTTGTATAAGCTGTTTATCTTTTTGAGAGAAACATTATCAGAACACTATGCTTCAGTCCCATGCATTGTTTTACAAAGATCTATGTGATGCAGTATTTGCACACAGTTCTGGAAGGGGTCCTGGATTTCACTCAGTAACTTCTTCAAGAGAAACAGGCCGCATTTTGTCACCTGTTGGAGACCAGTGAAGAACATAAAGTAAGGAAGCCCAAACCAGTAAAGTGTGCCAAAAGCATCTGGTCCTCATGACCTACAATGCTGACAGTATCAAGAGTTTCTGCCATGGCCCTTGATGCCAATAGATTCTCATGGTTGCAATCCTAAGAGATTCGCTTTGGAACTTATGAAGGAGCACCATAGTACATTTATGAACCAGCATTCACTTCTCAGAGGTTCCACAGGGATCCACCTAGGAAGCAGTTTGTCCTCATAAGAAACACAGGGCTCAAGCTCTCGTCATCATGAACAAAGAAGCACTAAGCCATATGGCCACCCAGTTAAAACCATGGATGGATTTTGACTGAATCCAGAGTAGGGAGGCTGGTGAGGTTTTTCATAAATAGTTGGCCCATTGTAACCTTAGATGGATTCTGCAGAAGTAAGTGATAGTTGCAGATTACATCTGTAAAGCTCAGTCAGCAACATGACCTAGTCATGTCAGAAATCTTTCATTTGCAAGCCAGAGTCTGTTTACCCTGGAGTGCAGGGAATAAATTAATATTAAGCACAGGTGTCAGAATGGGGTGGGCCACAGAGATCCTTTCCACAGAATTGCTGTGGGAGATTCAGGGCCAGGGCTGGCAAGCAGCAACTGTTCGGCAGTGGTGTATCGGCAGCATCCTGCAACTGTGGGTCAACTGCTGTTTGAACCTCATGAGACTCTACAACCACATGGTTCAAAGCAACAATCAGGCCAGGTGAAGGAGGACATGGCCCGAAGCACTATCACTGTTATCCTGCCATTGATCAGCACGGGAGCAGGGAAAGCAAATTTGGGGGGAGAGAGCAAGAGGGAAGTGGGACAAGGGGAGAGAGAGGGAGTGAGGAGAAAGAGGGGAAGAACTTGGTTGTCTTGGCTGCTACTGATATTAAGTGTCAGAAGCCGTCAGCTGTTTTGGCAATAAATAGTCAGAGGGAGAAGGTAAGAGCCTTGCCTCCACTCATTGACCTTCAGGCACACTTTTGAGGATTTGGAATGGAGGGTGGGAAGATGGCGTAGGATGGGAAGGGGGAAAGTTGCCCTCAGCCTAGTAGCTTTTATTTTAACTTGGACTGCAGGAGGATAGGGATCGGCCATTGCTCAGTTTGCTAGATTTGTTATCCGGGTAATTTTAGACCAGCTGACCAGATAACGCTGTTCAACTAGCGCTGACTATCCATTCTAACTGGACAAAGTGAAACACAGTGATGCCTAGTTTTATCTGGGTAAATTCTGTGTGAGCAAAAAATTATCCAGTCAAAATTTAGCCAGTGAGTTGGGGGCATTTCTCATGCCGGGTTTGTCCAGCTAACTCCAGAG
Organism: Rhinatrema bivittatum; assembly: GCF_901001135.1. NCBI lineage: Eukaryota > Metazoa > Chordata > Amphibia > Gymnophiona > Rhinatrematidae > Rhinatrema > Rhinatrema bivittatum. The sequence continues at coordinate 125,459,562 of NC_042624.1, read as the reverse complement.
TTAGCTGAACAAATCCTTTGAATATTAATCTCAGTGAGTCTGTCGTACACTATATAAACAAACTTAAAAACAAGTAATGAAACAGTAACAAAAAAATAAAACAAAGCAGAGCGCCACAATACAATATTCAATCTGAATAAAATAACACTCAATGCTCAGAATAAAATCTGCATCAGAAAACAAGTCAAAGCTTTAAAACACACAAATGCAATACAATCCAAATTCAGACCAGTTGATCAGATAATATAACTTGAGATAAAGCTATTACAAAAAAGCAAAACCTTACAAGAGTCATATTGTGGATATAGTAATTCTCACAGGACAAGCAGGATGGTAGTCCTCACATATGGGTGACATCATCAGGATGGAGCCCAATCACGGAAAACTTCTGTCAAAGTTTCCAGTGACCACCCGCCATCGACGTCTTCACGGCCATCGACTCCCGTTTCTCCCCCTCAAGATCGAGGGGATCGAAGGGAGAAACATCGGCATCGTAAGTCTCGGACCGTCGAGGGAGCGAAATCATCGACCTCACCACCGTCCGAGCCACCATCGAAGAAGCCCCATCCAGGAGCGGCACCGACCACTCCTGCGACCGGGACATCGAGGCAACCCTCACCCAATTGGGGTTTGGGAGTCGCGATTCCGCCTGTAAAGGTGGTCCCTCCGACTGTGCCTCAGCCTCCCTCTTCCGTCACGGAGCCGGAGCTGACTGCCCCAGGTCTCCGGGAAGAACTGGACCGGTTGGTCCAGGAGGCCATCGACAAGGCGATGCAACGGCTCCAGGTCCCTCCGGCACCAACATCGGTACCGAGAGTGGAACCGGTCACCGACCCGATTCCAGCAGCGCTGGCACCACTGCTATCCCGGATGGAGGTGCTCATGACTGCCCTTCCACCGGTGATTCCCGGGTCTCCGATGGCTCCGGTGCGCTCCCCGATGACAGCCTCATCGGGAGGAGAAACACCGTTTTGCATCCCTCCTTCGGGAGTTCTGCCTCAGCCATCGATGCCATGTCGTCCCTCGCCACCGATTCATTCATCGGGAGCAATACACATATCGGCGCCATCGATGCCTTCGATACCGGCACCGATGCCTTCCAGGCCGTCCACGGTGCCCCCGGCGATTCCTTTGATTTTCTCGGAGCCTCAGTCGGGGCCTTCGGGTATCCAACCGCTTTCTCGTCCTACAGGTCAGCCTACTGATCCTTATGACACCTGGGTTGATGATACTTCCTCAGACACCAATGACTTACCTTCACCTCCCTCTCCTACTGAAAGTAGAAAGCGTTCTCCTCCAGAGGACCTCTCTTTCATCAATTTTGTGAAGGAAATGTCAGAATTGGTCCCTTTCCAGCTTCAGACGGAGCAAGATGATAGGCACCAGATGATGGAGCTTCTCCAATTCCTGGATGCCCCTAAGGTGATCACTTCTATTCCCATTAAACAAGTTCTTCTTGACCTCCTCAAAAAGAACTGGGAAAATCCTGGATCCATTGGCCCAGTACACAGAAAGGCTGACACTAGTTATCTGGTACAGTCAGTCCCTGGCTTTCCAAAATCTCAGCTTGATCACCACTCAGTTGTGGTGGAATCAGCTCAAAAGAAAGCAAAAAGGACAAAACCACACTCTTCTACCCCTCCTGTCAAAGAACACAAGTTCCTCGACAATGTTGGTCGTCGAGTGTTCCAAGGGGCCATGCTTATCTCCAGGATTGCTTCTTACCAGCTGTATATGACCCAATACAATAGGGTCATTTTCAAGCAAATACAGGACTTCTCTGAAACCCTGCCTGACCAATTACAAGAACATCTTCAAACCCTTGTTCACAAGGGGTTTGAAGCAGGAAAGCATGAGATAAGAACAGCTTACGATATCTTAGACACCTCCACTAGAGTGTCTGCAGCTGCCATTTCGGCAAGACACTGGGCCTGCCTCAAGTCTTCTGACCTTCGTCCAGAAGTACAAGACAGGCTCTCTGACCTGCCCTGTATAGGAGATAATCTGTTTGGTGAACAGATTCAGCAAATAGTGGCTGAATTAAAGGACCATCATGAGACCCTCAAACAGCTCTCATCAATACTTCTGACTTCCCTTCTAGATAGCCCTTCAAGAAGGACTCTAAGAAGTCATTCTTCCGTCCAAGGAAGTACTATCCTCCACCAACAAGGTCCCGCGTTACGAGGCCTTATCAGAAATCTCAGCCCCGGAAGCAAAAGCCACAAGCAGCTCCCCAGCCGGGGCCTGCTTCAGGTTTTTGACGTTCCCTTGGAGAGCAGCAGCCTGATCCCTCTGCCAGCCATACCAGTGGGAGGTCGATTGTGCCATTTTCACGGCATGTGGCAATCAATCACAAACGACCAATGGGTGCTAGCAATCATTGCTCAGGGTTACCACCTGAACTTTCTTGCTCTTCCACCGGATTCACCACCTCTACAAGTGTGGAGAGTAAACGACCACTCTCTCCCTCTGGAGCAGGAGGTTTCCCTTCTTCTCCAGTCAAGAGCAATAGAACCTGTCCCTCTTTCACAACAAGGCCTAGGGTTCTATTCCTGGTACTTTTTGATCCCCAAAAAATCCGGGGGGCTTCATCCAATTCTGGACCTACCTGCCCTCAACAAGTACCTCCAGCGGGAAAAGTTCAAGATGGTAACCTTGGGCTCACTTCTACCTCTTCTACAAAGAGGAGACTGGCTCTGCTCTCTGGACCTCCAGGACGCGTACACCCACATTGCGATAGCTTCAGCTCATCGCAAGTATCTCAGGTTTTTAGTAGGCCCAAAGCACTATCAATACAGAGTGCTTCCATTTGGCCTAGCATCGGCACTACGAGTCTTTACCAAATGTCTCGTGGTTGTTGCAGCTTTTCTCAGGAAAGAAGGTGTTCACGTCTACCCCTATCTAGACGACTGGTTAATCAGGGCCCCAACCCAGCAAGCCGCTCGATCGTCCCTGGATTTGACCCTACACACTCTAATTTCTCTAGGATTTCTCGTCAATTACGAGAAATCCTATTTAGTCCCATCTTAAACCTTGTTGTTCATTGGGGCAGACTTGGACACCTTACAGGCAAAAGCCTTTCTACCTCATCAACGAGTGCAAACCCTCGTTTCTCTCGCTCACCAGTTGCAGTCTCAGCACACAGCAACAGCTCGACAATTCCTTGTCCTTCTTGGACACATGGCGTCCTCAGTCCATCTTACACCAATGGCCCGCCTGGCCATGAGAATCACGCATTGGACTCTGAGGTCACAATGGATTCAAGCGACTCAGCCTCTGTCAACCATTGTTCACATCACCGATGCACTCAGTCTGTCTCTCACCTGGTGAAAAGATCAGAACCATCTCCTCCAGGGACTGCCTTTTCAACTGCCAGATCCTCAACTCATTCTCACCACCGATGCTTCCAACCTGGGCTGGGGAGCTCATGTGAACGATCTGCAGTCACAAGGATTTTGGTCTCCAGAGGAAGCCAAACACCAGATAAATTTCCTGGAGCTTCGAGCGATGCGATATGCTCTCAGGGCTTTTCAGGATTCTCTATCAAATCACGTTATCCTGATTCAGACAGACAACCAGGTGGCCATGTGGTACATCAACAAGCAGGGAGGCACAGGCTCCTTCCTTCTGTGTCAGGAAGCTGCGCAGATTTGGGCGGAAGCGCTCTCCCGCTCGATGTACCTCAGGGCCACCTACTTGCCGGGAGTACTCAATGTCTTGGCAGACAAACTGAGTCGTGTCTTCCAACCACACGAGTGGTCGCTCAACCCCTCAATAGCGACCTCTCTTTTCCAACAATGGGGTTATCCCCAAATAGACCTATTTGCGTCCCCTCAGAACCACAAAGTGGACAATTACTGCTCCCTCATTCGGAGCGAGCGCTCTCAGCCCAGAGATGCATTCTCCTTCTCGTGGGCAACCGGTCTGCTTTATGCATTCCCTCCACTTCCTCTTCTCTCGAAGACTCTCGTGAAGCTCTGTCAGGACAAGGGAACCATGATCCTGATAGCACCTCACTGTTCACGCCAAGTGTGGTTTCCCATACTCCAGGATCTCTCCATCCGCAGGCACATTCCCTTGGGAACACACCCGCTTCTGATCACTCAGAACAACGGATGTCTACGCCATCCCAATCTTCAGGCCTTGCCCCTGACGGCATGGATGTTGAAATGTTAATCCTTCAACCACTTAACCTTTCAGATTTGGTTTCTCGTGTCCTGATTGCTTCATGGAAGCCTTCCACAAGAAAGTCTTAATCCTATAAATGGAAAAAGTATACATCATGGTGTTCTTCGCAATCCCTTGATCCTTTTTCCTGTCCAATCCCAAGGTTTTTGGACTATCTCTGGCATTTATCGGTCTAAAGACCGATAAATGCCAGAGATCGGTCTAAAGACCTCTTCCATCAGAATGCGTGTTAGTGCGGTAGCCGCCTTCCATAAAGGTGTCGGGGATGTCCCTGTATCAGTACAACCCCTTCTAACTCATTTTCTTAAAGGCTTACTCCATATCAAGCCACCTTTACGTCCTCCGGCCCCTTCTTGGGACCTTAATCTGGTTCTCGGATGGCTCATGAAACCACCCTTCAAACCTCTTCACTCCTGTGACCTAAAATACCTCACATGGAAAGTGATTTTCCTTTTAGCTATCACTTCAGCTCGCAGGGTTAGTGAGTTACAGGCCCTAGTTACCTATCCGCCTTACACTAAACTCCTGCAGGACCGGGTGGTACTCCGCACTCACCCTAGGTTTTTGCCTAAGGTAGTTTCGGAGTTTCACATTAATCAATCCATCATACTACCTATCTTCTTTCCCAGGCCCCACTCCAACCCAGGGGAACAGGCTCTGCATACCCTTGACTGTAAACAGGCTCTAGCGTTCTACCTAGATCGTACAGTTGCCCACAGGAAGAGCACTCAGTTATTCATCTCTTTCCATCCCAACAAACTAGGACAACCTGTAGGTAAGCAGACCCTCTCCTCCTGGTTGGCGGACTGCATATCTTTTTGCTTTCGGCAAGCAGGCATTCCTTTCCAAGACCGTGTTAAAGCACACTCTGTGAGGGCCATGGCGACTTCAGTAGCACACCTACGATCGGTGCCTCTTCCTGACATTTGTAGGGCTGCCACCTGGAGTTCTCTCCACACTTTCGCAGCCCACTATTGCCTAGACAAAGCTGGAAGACAAGATTCCATCTTCGGCCAATCTGTCCTGTGTAACCTATTTCCAACGTGACGTACCAATACCCTTCCGCCTGCCCGGTGGGGTTCAGGATGTCCTCTACCAAATTTCACCCCAGTTGTTGTGCCTGTTGCACGCCGTTGGGTACATTTGGTGCATGTTTGGACATCCTCAGCTCGGTACTCACCCATATGTGAGGACTACCATCCTGCTTGTCCTGTGAGAAAGCAAATGTTGCTTACCTGTAACATGTGTTCTCACAGGACAGCAGGATGTTAGTCCTCACGAAACCCGCCTGCCGCCCCACGGTGTTGGGTTCCTAACGTTTTGTTTTAATTTTTCGGCACTACCTGTAGCTATCAAATAAGACTGAAGGGGACCCCTGCTGGCTGCATGGTTAGTGCCATGCTGGGCATGCCCAGTAGGGGCCAGTCAAAGTTCTGGAAACTTTGACAGACGTTTTCCGTGATTGGGCTCCATCCTGATGATGTCATCCATATGTGAGGACTAACATCCTGCTGTCCTGTGAGAACACCTGTTACAGGTAAGCAACATTTGCTTTCTCAGTGTCACTAAGACATTGATGTGTAGACTAAATAAAATCCAAGGCAGTGCTAAGAATTTTCCCAGCCATACAGCACTGAACTAGACAGAAATCTAGTTGGTAAGTGACTTCTGCTTATGACCTTAGTGCTGTGTTCTGAGTGCCTGAGCTACAGTTGCCTGCTGTGTACATTTTAAGTTGTTCCTGATTTACTTCTGCAAATATTTTCCAGCTTTTATTTTTGCACATTGTAAGTGTGGCTATTACTCAGCCAACCCATTAGTTAAAGATTGGCGTTACCTGAATAAGCCAGGCTTCTGTCCTTAGAAGGTCAGGTATGCACAAGCTACATAAGTGAATGGGATATATTCAACTTTGAAAGTATTAAAAGGGTACTGCCAGGACACCTGCATATCTCTCTGCTGGCAAGAAATTGCTCAATGTGATCAAATTCTGTCTGCTCCTCCCATGTACTCTTCACTCACCCATCACATTTGCCCTGTTTTGGTACTCTTTGCGTACACAAAGACCTGCAGTGTTACTCTAACTGATTAAATGTTGGTTTTGCAAGATCAGTCATCTCCCATATCCATTTACAGTGCAGAGAAAAAGATACAGTATTTTTATTACATTCCCTAGCAGTCAAAGCCAGTAGGTAACTACTGCTCTGGGGAGGAGTTGTGGGAGGAGGAAGTGATAAAACTAGCAATATTTTTTAAAACTGTAAGTGGTCATGGATCATTTTATTTATTTATTTTAAAGTATTTATATTCCGCCCCTCCAAATAATTCGGGGCAGGTTACACAATAACATACAATCAGGCCGATACAGTACAGTGCGCTTTGGCGGATCGTACTGTTAACCTGCCATTGGACTCGCGTTTTCCCTTGCCACTTATTCGGTAAGGGGCAGAAAACGCACGGCCAACCCACCAAACCTAATAGCACCCTCAACATGCAAATGCATGTTGATGGCCCTATTAGGTATTCGCGCACGATTGAGAAAGTAAAATGTGCAGCCAAGCTGCACATTTTACTTTCAGAAATTAGCGCCTACCCAAAGGTAGGCGCTAATTTCTTCCGGCACCAGGAAAGTGCACCCTCCGACTTAATATCATGGCGATATTAAGTCGGAGGTCCCAAAGAGTAAAAAAAGTTAAATTAAAAAAAATTTGGAAGTCGGCCGTCTTTTATTTTATGGATGCCATCGATGCCTAGGACCTTTCCATCGATGCCCAGGTCCATTCCATCGATGCCATGGACGCCATTCGTGCCCGAGTCGAAACATCAATGCCCTCGATGCCCACGACGTTTCCATCGACGTTTCCATCGATGTGGTCAATGACTCCATCGATGCCGGTATCATTTTTCTGATGCCAACGATGTTTTTTCGATTATTCGATGCCGCATCGTTCCCATAGATACCTACGCCGATGCCGTCAGTACTCTGTCACTGTCATCATTGCTCTAACCGAGTCATTGATGTTTTTTCATATATTTTTGACGCTACCCTCGAGACCGCTTCGGCCGCCATCGACACCACCAATTCCGACATAGCACCACCACGTAATGCCCTCGCCTGAAAACAGTGCTCCATGCTTTGTGTTCTTATTAAAGCCCCGTATTAGCCTACGACACTATATAGTGCCAGGAGCAGTGCAGGCATGCTGACAGTCCGTCATCAGTCGCCATCCAAGACAGCGAGGGCATCCATCTCGGCGCTGGGGAAAGACCGGGCCGAGCACCGTGGCATGCATAGTCACCGACACAGTGACTGTCCGCCACTGACGCCATCCAGCACATCGGTGCTATCCTTCTCACTGCTGGACAGTGCTCGGGCCGAGCAACATCACTACTGCCATCGACACTGTTCCGCGCAGTATTGGCAGTCCTTGGTGCTCCAGAAACACTGGAACGAGTTCCAAAGAATTCTGCACTGGCATCACGAGACATCGAGCCGCTGCGACAAGGGCCGGGTTCACGAGCTGTTAATCGGCTGGGGGATTGTGGCCCTCCACAAAATACTACCGTGGTTGCGCCAGCCACGCTCAGCCTGTCTCCTCTATACCTGCGCCACCATACCAGGCATCAGAGTTGAGACGGGTGTCTACTCCCTCGATGACTCCTGGAATCCACAGAGCCAGCAATCTTCACCGGCTCGTCCTTCGGTGATCCACGTCAGATGGTAAGTACCCGCTTCTGCGGCATTCCCATTGAGATGTGTTCTCTAATTCGGGCCACATGGTTCGAAAAGTTCTAGGTCATGTACCTTCTAAGAACCGTATTAGTGTCACATATTGCTATGCCAGCTACGTCAGCCACAATACCAAGAGAACCTCTCTATCATTTCTTTGGGATTGCATCAGGGCATCCGCCCTTTTTCAGCGACGAGGCTCTATACTGATTAATGTTCTGGCTTCTGGTTCCTGCTTCAGAACCAAAGTTCCAGGTGCATTCGCTGATCTGCTAAACACGGGATCCAGCAAATACTGCCTCAAGTGCAAGTCCACCTCGAAGCCTGACGACAGGTCTCAGTCTCCTTGTACAGCACACAGAAATGCGGGTAAGACTTTACCGCTCACACTCCCGTGGGAGGTTACATGATATCCAGATTGCATCAGCCCTTCCAGTTGGACAACACCTGGTCTCCCAACTAGCCAGATATCAGAGCGGCCACCCCACCTTGTACCAAGGTTCCCGGTACACTCCCCCAGACGCTACAAAGCGCAGAGGGGGGAAGGTGGGGGGTTGGGGAATTTTAATTACACTATTCTTTCTTTCAACAGAAAGTAGTTACTCTCCACCCATCCTGGACCTCAGAAAATGCCAACTTTCTTCAGAATGCACAGGTAAAATGGTATCTCTCGTCACCATGCTTCCATATCGCAGTAATTACATTACCTCTAATCTTTCTATGTGCTTCGTGGTGAGTCAACAACATTATAATCCCAAGCTCTGCTGGTTGCACCAGCTTCGGCAACTGGGGTATTCATTGAATCACTATCGGTGACTGCTGTTTCTCTGCGGAGTGCAACATCATTCACGCTTTCCCTAGCATGGACAGCTGCATAACCACAGTCAGTCCACGAAAGGAGCTCTAACTTCTTCATGACTCACTATACATTTACTAACTGGGATTACTGTCACTGCCATAAATCACTTCTGGACACCACAGTCATAATGACCTTCCTGTCCAGCATATGCGCAAACATTCTAATAAATTCCTACATGTCTCTGCACGCATTTTTCCATAACCTCAGCCCCTCAATTCTTCATTGTCGGGCTATGGGGTTTTTTCACTATGCACTTTCCTCATAGATCCAAAACTGCTATGGGTTAGATTCAGTGAAATTCCATTATCAGTGGGTCTAAGCTGTTCAACCGCTTTCGTCCCTCATCCATATTGCAGATCTAAAACCAAAACCTAGTCTGATTCTGCTCATGCTCGCATTTACTCAGGGTTGTAAAGTTTGACCTAAAAGCTTCTCAACCCAATATGCATCTGCTCCACTCCAGAGACAGTTCCACATGAACTTCCTGGAGCTTGTAGCCATGTGTTATACTCTTATGCCTTCCAATACTGCCTCTGCAACAAATCTTTTGTGCATACAGACAGCATAGGGACAATGTGCTTTCCAACACACAAGCACACACAACCTCTTAGCTGCTCTGTAAGGAAGCTGGGCAGCTCTACCCTTGGCCCTTGCTCACTCCATGTATCCTCGGGCCGCTTATCTAAGAGATTTACTGAACGCACTAGCAGACCTTCTCCATGTAGGTTTCCATCCGCTCGAATGGTCTCGGATTACATGTGTAGCGGGAAAGATCTTCTAACGCTGAGGTCAACCAAAACTTGCCCTCTGCGTCCGAATCGAACCATACGATGCACAGATTCTACTCCCTACACATGTTTCCAATGCGTTCCCATAGACGCCTTTCTTCCATCAAGGGCCTCTTAAATGTGTCTCTTCTGCTGCCTCTCATAGCCAGCACTCTTCTAATGCTGAACCGGGACGGGGTTCACTGTTCCTCAGACCCACGTCCTGGCAGAGACCAGTATGCTTCCCATACTTCTCAATCTATCACACCAGTAACCAATTCATCTTCTCACCAGTCAGTCACAAATCGTAGACTCACTGATGTTCTCAGGTACTGATAGCATCACAAAACCTTCCACACATAAATCCTACCATTCAAAATGGCATGATTTACCACATGACGCATACAAAAGGGTATTACCCTTTTTCTTTTTTCTACACCACTCTCTTCTCTTGCTCCCTCGGATTCTGCTCCCCAGACATCCTGCACATAGGTACACCTCTGTTCCAACTGGTGTATCGTTTGGGAGTGGGGATACCCGATTAACGGTAAACCCGTTCTGAGTCAGCTTATCATCGATTATCCACTGATCAAGCCACCTCTATTTTCACTAGTCACGGAATGGAACCCATATTTCGTGCTTATAAGTCTCATACGTTCTCTGTTCAAGCCTTTCCATTCCTCTCATTTCACAGTTTGACGTGGGAAATACTTTCCCTCATAAATGTCGTTTCTGCCAACAGGGTCAGTGAGTTACACACCTTGTTACATACTCATCCGACCCTGCGTTCCTCCATGATCGAGTGGTTTTTACGTATTCAAATTCCTATCTTTCTTAAGGTAGACGTTGCATCTCACCTTACTCAGAATATACTCTGCCCATTTTTCCCAACACCTCTCTCTCACCAGAGAGAGAGAGGGTTTTTTTCCACTTCTTGCACAGTAATAGTGCACTTGCATTCTAGCTAGACTGCACTACGTTCCATAGGAATTCCACCTAACTCTTTCCTTCTGTGGCAAGAGTCAAGCTGCGAGTTCCAGTGGGCAAACAGACCTATTCCTCCTAATTGATGGACTGTATCTCTTTTTCCTACCATCAAGCAGGCATTTCACTACAACACTGTGTGTAACCACTCTGTTGCGTCCGTCCCAGCCTTAATAGCTTCCCCTCGGCCGGTGCTGCTTGTACATATTTATCAGGCTGCGACCTGGAGCTCTCTCCATACCTTCATAGCCCATTATTGCTTAGATACGACTAGTCGGCATGCTCCATGTTTGGCCAGTCCGTCTACTCTTATTCTTTTCGGTTTAACTACCTAACATCCTTCCACCAACCCGTTAAGGGTTTCAGGATGCCCTCCGTTCCAAATTCCACCCCTGTCATTGCGCCTTTTGCGCGTCTTGGGTGCATTTGGTGCATTCTCGGGCATCCTCAACTCGGTACTCACCCATATGTGAGGACTACCATCCTGCTTGTCCTGTGAGAAAGCAGAGTTGCTTACCTGTAACAGGTGTTCTCACAGGACAGCAGGATGTTAGTCCTCACGAAACCCACCCGCCACCCTGCGGAGTTGGGTCTGTATAAGTTTTTACGTTTATTTAGTTTCGCTTGTGCTTTTAGCTATAAGACGAGACTGAGGGAGACACCTGTGGCTCAGAGGGATAATTGCAGGCCGAGCAATATCAGTGTGCCAGTGTCAATCAAAGCTTTGTAGAAACTTTGACAGAAAAGTTTTCCGTACAGGGCTCCATCCTGTGATGTCACCCATATGTGAGGATTAACATCCTGCTGTCCTGTGAGAACACCTGTTACAGGTAAGAAACACTTGCTATTTATTGGCAAATTAAACCATGTTTTGAAGGACAGTTCCATTCATAGTATTTAAAAAATATATAATAATTTGAAAAGAACCCTCCGAGGACAATTGCAACTTTTTAAATAATATTTAAGGATATAAATCTAAAAGTATTTGTGAAACTAGATCAAACGACCCAAAAGAAGAGGGAGGAGGGGAAGAGAGGAAGGGGGAAGGAAAGGGGAGGCAGAGCAGGAAAAGGAGAGGATACGGGAAAGGGAAAATAGGAAAGGAAGAGTGAAATAACATTTTTGGAAGATCTTCAAACATTTTGATGCAGTAAGACAGTAACTTTCAAACCAGCATGCAGGCGCACGTGCACACATTTGTCAGCCTGCGCCCAGGGACACGGCAGTTTTATAACTTGGCTGCGCAAATGCCGCATCTGCCGTGTAAACTGGAGGATTTTAAAAGGGGCATGCGCCAATGCCACTTCCAGTTTTACCACTTCGTCCCCAGTTCGTCCAGTTAAAAGATGTCTTCCACCTCCAAACCCCTCCCCCCAGTTTTCCCCAACCCTTAAAACCCTGCCAGTCTGCCTCTTTATCTTTGATATAACTTACACGGCATCCATAGCAAAAGTAGAGTTACATGGCAGGGGCGCATCTCAGATTCCTGCCCAGACCATGCCCATACTCCACCCCTTTGTGAAAACTTCCAAGATGTGCACACTGCAGCTTTTAAAATCCTCTTGGTGCGTACAAGCCCAACATATTTGTGCATCTCCTAATTAATGCACGCGTTAGGCTTTTAAAATTCAGCTTAAAGTGTTCTAAAGATTGACATATCCCATTGAAAATAAATACTGTGAAAAGTCAGAAATTCTAATAATAATAACATTACATTTAAATAGTTGATAAACATAAAAGAAAGATTATTTTAAAATACATAAAATTAATAAAATTGAAGTAATGGTCATGCTCTATTCAAATATAACCCTATATGCAACTGGATAAGTTTAGGCTGGTATATTCAGCAGGATGTTTCTCCCGTTGAATGTACGGGACAAGTTATCCAGCTACCTTTAGCTGGATAACCTGTCCAGTAACTGGCCTAACGAACATAGACCTCAAGTATACAGGTTTACTGGATAAAAGGTGCACAGAATAAAAATGTTTTAAGGCCTTTCTGAACTGTTTGATGTACTCCATGGAGCAAAGTTGTATTGGAATCGAGTTCAGAGAACTGGGCCAGATATTCAGAAGGTTTGCTCTCGAGTTGTAGAGAGACTGGATTGCTGCAAATCCAACAAATGCTGGCTGGAGGAACGAAGAGTTCAACTTGGAGTATATAGTCTGAGTTTGAAACTCAGTCAAGGTGAAGGAGTATTGTGTAGAAGGTTATGTGTGACAATTGCAAGTTTATATTGTATTAATTGATGGTTTGGGAGCCACTGTAAGGACTGTAACACTGGAGATTTATGGTCTTGAATATGTGTGCTTGTCAATAAAGGAGCTGTAGAATTTTGAATTCAGCGGAAGACCAGTGCATAGTGAGTTACAGTAATCAATGATTGGAGCACGGTTCTAAAGTCTGAGGAGTCCAAAAGTGCTTTAAGCTTAGCAAGAGAGACATCAATAATGCAGCATCAATCATAACACCTACATTACTTGCGTGTTGAGAAATTGGAAGTGTTAGATTATCAAAGGTCAGTGTGGAAGGTACTGGATATTTTGAGGATCATCCTAAAATTAGAAGTTATGAGAGAGCCAAGATGTGTTACTGGAGAGACATAAGGAAGGAAATTAAATGGTAGCAGTCCATGTATATTTCAGAGGGAAGTAAAATGGTATGGTAAGCAAGGTAAACATTGAGTAAAGCAGCTGCCAGTGCTGAACCCTATGGCATGCTGGTAATGATGGGATACCATGCTGATGAGTAGGTAGCTATTCTAACTTGCTAACATTTATTGGATAAGTATGATTTGAATCAAGAAAGAACGGTGCCAGAAATTCCAATTTCAGTGAGTCTAGAAAGAAGGATCAGAAGCTGCTTAGACATGGTGCGTGCTTAAGGTGAGAAGAAAGGTCTGCATAGTGTACTATCTGCTTTCTTGGTTGAGAGGTGGTTTTACAGGATCTCAGTGCTGGAGAATTGTTCAAAGTGGAAGGAAGGCAGGTGGGGCTGCCAGGTGACTCAGGACAGCTCTTCTCATCTGGGATTCAGCAGGCAGGCACACACAGCCTCCGGTATATTCCTTTTGTTTCTGTATTCGTTTGTTAGGCCATTTCCTGTCCTATCAAGGTGAATATGCCTGGGCAGCTGGACATGGACCTTCAGGATCATCTGATTGAGCTTTGTGTTTTAGGGCTAAAATCCACAGTATGTGGTAAAAAGTTAATTTGTAATCCCCAAAATTAACTCTCCTGTTCAGCAAGCCATTGTGAAAAAGTTGTGTCTCTATGGATTTGGGCCTTGGTTAACAACCTTCCCATCTAGCATAGGCCTAGACCAGGAACCACACATTACAACGTTTTCCGTAACTGGTTATGTGACATCCTGAGGCTAATGACTAATATCTTGTTTTAAAACTCCCCCTCCCCAGGAGCAGTGTGGGAGCCTGCAGCACTGCCACTGAGTCACCAGGCTCGGCATTGGAAAATCTGCTTTTCTATACCCAGTCTACCTACTTTCTCCCTCACACATCATTAACCAATCTTTCTGCACTAAGGGGCTTTTTGCCTTCTGGCTGACTGATCTGGTGGCTCAGTGGCAGTGCTGTGAATGCCATGCATAAGACACCTCATTTGATCCCCACCCCCCATCAACTGGGGATGGGGAGAGGACGTTCTTGTGAACCTGGTTCATGGCTTCTGGCCCAGGACCGTGGCTATAGTGACTAGACTGGGTATACTGGGGGGGAATGAAGATTCCTGGCCCCAGAATCCAAGCCTTGATTCTGATTGAGCTGAAAGCCAAAAGGAGCAGGAGAAAACTGCCAGAAAACAAGTAAAGAGCCAACATAGAGGAGGAAAAGAAATTTGCACTGTTAAGCAAATGTAAAAAGGAACGCATGAAGGAAACGTATTTCTGCATTACTGAGTACGCCTTCTTTTTGCAGGGACTGATTGTATGCATTGGACATTTCATGCTCAGTTTGAAGCAAAAGAGAGATAAGATACAGAGTTGCATTGGCAGTACCCTTTTTTAATTCCCTGAAACACTGCTAGTCAGGGCCTTTTCCCTCAGTGCAACCATTTATAATCACAAAATTAGAAGTGATTCCTCTCACTAGTAATGGTTTGTGATGAAAAGGTTGCCACCTGCAGCTGGTTGGCTGGGTAAGTGTTACCAAATCATTTGTTGTTCCTGCCACTTGTCATATTCATTTCCCTTCATCTCCCCAATTCCTTCATTTATTTGTTCCCAGCCCCTTCTGCCCCACCCCAAGAAGTCAAGTGCATAAGCGTCAGTTCCACCACCATCCGGGTAAGTTGGGTACCCCCGCCAGCCTCCAGCCGCAATGGCGTCATCATTGGGTACTCTGTTGCTTACCAAGCAGTGGATGGAGAGGACAGCACCAAACTCGTAGTGAATGAAATTGGACCTGAGCGCACCAGCTGGGAGATGGGAGATTTGGAGAAATGGACAGAGTACAAAGTATGGGTCAGGGCTCACACAAGCGTGGGTCCTGGACCAGAGAGCTCCCCTGTCTATATACGCACCGATGAGGATGGTAGGTTCCAGCAAGTCCACTTTTTATTTTCTTTGTGCTCCAAAGGCATTTTCTGGATTTCTTTTTCCTCTTCCTCCTTTCCGCCTTCCTCATCCTCTTCCTCATTAACTTATTCAGTCTTTTGCTTTTCTTGAGTGCAGATTTGAGTACCTGAAATTGTTACAGGTTTGTAGAGAGAGGATGTTGTGTGAGATGGATTTTTTGGTTCGACCTACCATGCCACATCTTATGTTCTAAGGTGGAAAACCAAGTTAAATAAATAAATGTTTATTTTATTTATATTATGCTTTAAGCAGATTACATATAGGTAACTTAGAGTTTCCCCTGTCCCTAAAGGGCTCACAATCTGTTTGTACCTGAGGCAATGGAGGGTGAAGTAACTTGCCCAAGGTCACAAGGAGGGGCAGCAGGATTTGAACGCTGGTTCACATCACTGCTGAAAACACTAGACTCTCCTCCAATCTATATGTCCAAATTGTGCTCATTGCTAGGTTTATTGTGCAGGTTATTGCAGCCATTTGGAAATATATCCATGCCAGTCGTGTTAGGATTGTAACTATGGTCATACTGTACAAAAGCCTGATGTAGTCCTATCACCATTCTCTGCCCATGGACCTGTATTCTCTCCTGTTTGGCCGTGTAAATCCCCTCCTCCTTTTCTTTTACTGTTTCTCCCCAGCTGAGCTGTGTCTGTTCCAAGCATGTTCAAATTCTATCACAGTTTTGGTTGTCATCATTACAGTCAATAATCTAGTCTAAGCATCTACCATCCTCTCATTAAAAACATATTTTCTCATGCCTTGTACTTTCATATCATGACTCCTTATTCCTACACTGTACTGAAGCATGTCACACAGTGAATGATTCTATCATGTTCCTCCTATCCATTCTTCCCTCTGGGAGTACATTTTGATTGTCTTAAGTATTTCTTGGTAGGGTTTGTATTGCAGGCCCTGTATCATTTTACTAATCCTTTCCTGAACCACTTCTATCTTCTCAATGTCCTTACAAAGGTACAGCCTCCAGAATTAAAGAAAGTACTCAGGATAGGGTCTCACTAATGACCTATACAGGAGCAATATTACTTTTTGTTTTCCTGATGATGATAGCTCTATTCATGCAGCAGAGCTGTTAGCTTTCACGTTTGCTTTATTGTATTTATCGGCTGCCTTCAGGTCATCTGAGACAGTCACTCCTAGATCTCATTCTTGTTTGACAGCTTCTAGTCTTTGTTCTTCTGATTTATCCATGGCTAATGGAGTTTTGCATCCCAAATGTGGGATTTTACATTTTCTGAACTCTTGACCATTCTTCCAGTTTACTTTGTTACAGGTGTTGCTTTCATTTGGAAAGAACAATTATATTTTCACTTCGATAACCATGGACCAGACTTCCTCTAAGGAATTTTCCCATTTTGTGAACTGTCTCTGAAGGTTGATGAATCTGCATGTCAGTGCAATTATCTTACAGAATATTGTTCAGATAATTTTGTATTTGAGAAGAGTCAAAGTGTAGCAGAATTGGAAATGCAAGCTGAAGACAGAAATGTTTAAGATCCTCCTCTCTTATTAGACTCCTTTCATAGAAACATAGAAATGACGGCAGAAGAAGACCAAACGGCCCATCCAGTCTGCCCAGCAAGCTTCACACATTTTTTTCTCATACTTATCTGTTTCTCTTAGCTCTTTGGTTCTATTTCCCTTCCACCCCCGCCATTAATGTAGAGAGCAGTGATGGAGCTGCATCCGAGTGAAATATCAAGCTTGATTAGTTAGGGGTAGTAGGGGTAGTAACCGCCGCAATAAGCAAGCTACACCCATGCTTATTTGTTTTACCCAGACTATGTTATTCAGCACTTATTGGTTGTTTTTCTTCTCCCCTGCTGTTGAAGCAGGGAGCTATGCTGGATATGCGTGAAGTATCAGTTTTTCTTCTCCCCTGCCGTTGAAGCAGAGAGCTATGCTGGATATGCGTGAAGTATCAGTTTTTTCTCCCCTGCCGTTGAAGCAGAGAGCTATGTTGGATATGCGTGAAGTATCAATTTTTCTTCTCCCCTGCCGTTGAAGCAGAGAGCTATGCTGAATTAAGCTATGATGAATTAAGCAATTAAGATACAGATGAATTAAGACCTACTTGCCTTTTTTGTGTCGATTTATTGAAATCTGCCAAGGGCGGGGAGGATTGTTTAGATTAGAACATCTTAAACTACTAATTAAAACTTCTTTAACATGCCAGATTCAGTTCCATCACTTTTTAAGAAAACTATGCTGGATGCCAGTAATCTGGACAAGAAACGTATCCCATTTGTAGGCAAAATAGTTAATAGTGTGGTTTCCTGACAACTGCAGAATAAACTGGATGAGACAATTATCAAATTTTAGATTTGGCTTTCGAACAGAAACAATTTTAGTTCTTTACTGTACGACCTCAGTCTGCAGCTGAATCAGAACATTGTTTCTATTAGTCCTCTTAGACTTTCCTACTGCATTTGATTGATTGGCCATCATATTTTGTTGAATCAAGTCTTGAGTCTAGATATGGGAGACACCATGTTAAACTGGTTCTGCTTTTTCCTAGAGGGAAGAACCCAGAAAGTCATCTTACGAGTGTTTTGTAGGACGTTCTTTTCAGCCTTGAACTTTCAGCATTTGAAAAGGCAGGTGACAAAAATTAATAGATTTCGCCAGTGTAGATGGAAGTTTCATTCCCCATTTTCAAGAAGACCCATAGCATTTCTTACTTTTTCCGTACACCCTGTATTTCGGTTGCTTTAATATTTTTACATAAAGGGGGTAATTTTGTAGCAGCCCACATAAGCTACATCAATTTTCAGAACAAATTTACACATGCCAGTTTGCTTTGAAAATGACTCTGGAAAAACTAACTGCACACAATTACAGCTGCCATTATGCTGTAAATTTACATACACACTTTTTAAATCAAAAAGTACCAAGTATAAATGAGAACCCTGTCCAGATTCCTCCACCTCTCCAGGACACCTCTCATGAATGCAGGTAACAGTACATATATATGGACCTTATACATTCACTTCTGCCTGCATATCCATGAATGACGTTGTGCTTTACCTGTGAAAATTTCTTTTAAAATTATCCTCTTAGTACTATGTCTTCCCTTTTCTTACTTGCCCTATCTTTTCTGAACATTTTAGAACCTATGGACATTTTCCATTTATGGGACTCCTTGAACTAAGTTTGTTATAGTAACGATATCCTGATCTTCCCTGTACATAGGATTAGCAAGTATTTAATTTTATTATCTAGACTATGAGCATTGTATTCATAGCCTTCCAGATATTTCTCCTTGTTTTGTCTTAAGAACATAAGATATGCAATGCTGAGTAAGACTAAAATTCCATCATTCCCAGCACCCTGTTTCCGACAGTCACCCAAGAGTAGATCCATTCCTTGTTGTTCATTCCCAAAATAAGAGGTGGCATTCCCAAGTCTATGTAGCTCCTAATAGTCTGTAGACGTTTTCTCCAGGAACTTGAAAAGCCTTGACCATATCCTCTGATAGCAAATTCCACAGCTTGATTGTGTGCTGAATGAACAAATACTTAAATCTGCTACTTGTTAATTTCTTGGAGTGTCCCCTAGTCCTAGTATTATTTGAAAGGGTAATTAGCATTCTTCTGCTTACCTGCTCCACCCAGCTCGTGCTTTTAGAAACACTCATGTTGCCTCTGTTTTCTCTTCTCCATGCTGAAAAGCCTTAATCAGTTTCTTTCTCATGGGTGAACTCTTCCATCCCTTTTAGCATTTTTGTTGTCCTCCTTTGTACTTTTTCTAGTCCCACCTCATCTTTTTTGAGCAAGGGAGACCATAACTGTACACAGTACTCAGGGAGTTGTTACACAATGCCTCAACAGAGGCATTATGATATTCTCCATGCCTTTCCGAATAATTCCTAACATTCTATTTGCTTTTTTGACTGCTGCAGCACAGTGAACTGAGGATTTCAGTGTATTGTCCATGGACAAATAAGGGTTGAATTAGCACAAGTTTGAAACTTGTTAGCAGTAGCACCACTCATCAAGGCTTCAACCTTGGCTACTGTGCATCCACACATCCAATGTGTTGTCCACAATGATTCCAAAATCCTTTTCCTAGATGGTGACTCCTAATACAGAACCCAGCATTGTGTACCTATAATAAACACTGTTTTTCCCTATTTGTATCACTTTGCATGTATTCTCATTGAATTTCATCTGCCATTTAGATGCCCAGTCCCCCCAGTCTGGCAAGTTCTTCTGCAATTCCTCACAATTCATTCGTGTTTTAACAACTTCAAATAGTTTCATGTCATCTACATAGCCTCATACTTGCCCCCCATTTCTTTCCTATTGCTCAAGTGTAGGCTTATGAGAACCTCCCATCTATTTATTATTTATTTATTTCACACCTAAGATATGCAATAGATGGGAGTATTAATAATGCTGAGAACCTGAATGCTGGGGGCAAGCAGGTACATAATGTCAGGAGTTCTGGGAAAGCCCACCAGGAGAGTGGCTTGGGACTGCAAGGCAGGATTCTGGACAAGACAAGGGTTGGCCTTCCGCCTAGCCTGCTCCCTCCCCTGCAGGTTGAGCCCTTGGGTTCTGGGGGCCAGTAGGTCTCTGCGGCAGCAGTACATATAGTGAGTCTGTACAGACTAGAACCAGAGTAGGCAAATCAAGGCTGGACAATTATGGCTGAGCAGGCAAGGCTGAAAGCAGGGCTAAAGAGGCTTGGATGAGGCAGGCAGGGCTTGGCAGACTGGACGGCTAGGCTGGATACTAGGCAGGACCTGGAACTAGACAAGGCACTGAATAAGCCAAGATAAGGACAGGGCTTTGCTACAGCCAGGACTGGGCAGGATACTGACAAGGCACAACAAGACTAACCAAGGACAAAAACCAAACAAGGCAGACTAGGGCAGGAGTTAGACAAGACAGGCAGGGATATCACCAAACAGAGAATATAGAAGCCCGAAGGCAACGAGGCAGGAGGCTATAGGCCACTAGGCAATAAGAAGGCCTGGAGAGGCCACAAGTCAGGGTACTAGACAGAGTAGGCCCAAAGGCCTCAAAGCAGGGTTACAAGGCAGAATAGGACCCGGAGGTCTCAAGACCAAGGTACAGAGCAAAAAGACCACAAGTCAAGACAAAGAGCAAGAAGGCCCGAAGGCCATCAGAGCAAGATAAGAAACCAGGGCCAGTACACGAAGCCAAGGGTAACACTATGCAAAAGCAAGGATACAATGTCAAGGCAGGTTTACACAGGGTTGAGATTTTGGTGTGGCACAGGCAGAGAGGAGGAGCTTGGCAAGGCTGGAAGTTAAACTCTCTGGAAGCCTCTTCTGGTGGAGAGGCATCAATGCAGGCGGCAGTAGGGAAGAATGAGGCTGCATAGGTGAAATCCTAACACATAAGAATTTATTTTTTTTCTTAATATAAAAAGAATCAGAATACAGGGACTTATGTACTAAAGTTAACAACTTACACCTCACCCTCTGTTTTATTGGCTGCCAATGCAATTTTATCAAATAAGGAGAAATACTATCACCATAAATCAAAGATTAACCTAACAGCAGCATTTTGAATAAGCTGCAATATATGCAGAAGAAATTTAGGTAATCCACTATACAGTGAATTATAGTAATCAAGTTGTTGAATGACTAATCTAAATTCTGATGGAGGGAGAATTTGCTTCAAGGGACATAATAATCCCAATTAAAAAAAATGTTACCTTGAATACTTTCTTCAATCGTGCCATTAAAGTCAACCTCGAATCTAATCCCCCACCTAAATTCCAAGCCTCAGAGCATAAATGTAACTTCTTCTTGACTTATGTGTTTTCCTCCAACTTTGTTTGTTTGTCTGGGTAACAGCTTGATTCACTTTGCTGCATCTGCCACCTCCTAATCTTCTCCTGTGTGGACCCCGGAGTTCACTTTCATACAAGAGAATATTTGAATTATGATATTAGATCATTTTAATAGTTTTATTAGGGGATTAAAACTGGCCAAATCTGTCTTTATTGAATAGAAAGTCCATAGAGCTCTTTATAACCAGTGTAGCGCTCCCAGTTGCACTTAGTGTCAGGCCAAGTATGCGTAGTCTAGGCTGTGCTTTACTACTTTGCTATTTAGGTAAAAATTTAATTTATCTTGTAGATATTTTTTAACTTTTTTCTGGGAAATAATTTTTGTCTTTTCCAAATTCACCTATAGATCTCAGGATTTGCACTAGGTGTCTCAAAGAATTAAGTTGTCTTGCAAACCTAGAATAGGAAATAAAATGGCCAGATCATCTGTATACAGCAGACATTTTATCTCTGAGTAATTCAGTTCTCTCTCTCGCTCGCTGCATCTTCTCTTTCTGCATTTGTACTACAGCATGTTTGTTGTTTTATTCTACTTTATTCTGAAAATGTTTGCATGCTTCAGTTATTTGTAATATGTTTGCTTTAGTTGGCTGAGCCCTATGCTATGTGGCTGGTAGTAATGGTGCAGGGAGATCTGTGCTTCAGGGTAAGTGAAGAGACAGACCTGGGAACAGTGGGCAGGACTGTGGTACCAGCACAACACAAAGGGACCCCCATCCCTACCCCCAGTGCTTGGAAGTAATTTTAATTTCCAGCACTAAAAACAACTGGGAAATCTGTGAAGGACATGAAATCTGCATTTGCAAATTGAAGCATTAGTATTAAATAAAACTGAAAGCAGTTTCATTTGGAAATTGAAGTCTGTATATTTAATAACAGATGCATGGGGTGCAAAAGAGTACTCTGATTAACAGACCTTCAGTTAATTCCATGATGTGGAGAGTAGTGCTGTGAATGGGTGGCGCACTACTTCTGCTCCAACACTGATATCCTGTATGTAATGTGTGTTCTAGTGCCCAGTGCCCCGCCACGCAAGGTGGAGGTGGAGCCTGTGAACTCGACATCCATCCGCGTGTCATGGAAATCACCAATCTCCAACAAGCAGCATGGGCAGATCAGAGGCTATCAAGTCACTTACGTGACTTTGGAAAACAGTGAACCACGCAGCCAGCCCATAATTAAAGACATAATGCTAATGGAGGCCCAGGTATGGAACAAGGGTGGAGTAGAGGATACTAACACCGTTGCATCGCTTATTAATGGATTCCTGTAGAATAATGTTTTTTCCTAGTAAGAAATTATGGTTGTCATGTTACTCCACTTGAATATGTAAAATTAAGGGTCTGCAAACAAGTTGTAGGTGATAACTTTTTAATTGAACTAACTTAATACATCTGTGACAAGCTTTCAAGGTTTATCCTCTCTTCATCAGATAAGAAGATACAATCATTTTCCTCCTTTGCTTTCCACTGTAGGAAATACTGTCTGTCACCTGTTTTCTTGAAGACTAGCAGTGAACATCATACCAGAAAGCCTCACATTAAGATGTCCCCTATAGGGCACTATATGGGAACATGATGCCATGGAGGAGATTGGCTAGGGATGTTATTTCCCATGGTTTACTGGTGTTGTCTTGTGTTGTACTCTCACTGTAGGGGTCATTTCTGGGGTTTATGGGTACTATGTTATATACCACGCTGTAGGGATGTTCAGTATTTGTGGCTATTGTGTTGTATGCCCAATTGTAGAGATTATTTCCTGGTTTTGTAGGTACTGTATTACATACCCTTCTGTAAAGGTTATTTCTCTGTCGACAAGCAGGATGATGAGTCACACAAGTGGGTGATGTCATCTGACAGCGCTAAAGCAAAGAAGCTTTCTCAGAACCCAGAAAATCCAGGTTGAGTTTTCTGAGCATGTACAGACATTCCCACAAAGTTGATCCTGTCACTAAGCAAACTTCCTTAGTCTGTTTTTGTCCATTCAGATATCAGCATTTCTCTTGCTTATTTTTTGGCCATTTTTCAATGTTTTTTAAGCAACTTCTGCTCACAGTTGATTTTTGCACTATGAACTTCTACAGTTACCTATTTTAGATTACTAGTCATATCTTTTTCTGCAGTCTTTCAAGTTTTTAAAAAAAATTTTCTACACACCACTGTTTTGGTCATTTTTTCAGCACCAAAGAATTTGAGACTTTGAATGCCATATATTTTCATCTTTTAATTTGATTTTCTCATCTATATTCTTCACCATGGCACAGAAGCAAACAAGCAGCTTCAAGAGGTGCTCCATATACAATTGCAAGCTGTCCATTGCAAACCACTCTGCAGATTACATTTGTTGTTTGGGGCAGGATCATAATTTCTCACGGGACAAGCAGGATGTTAGTCCTCACATATGGGTGACATCACAGGATGGAGCCCAATCACTGAACACTTTTGTCAAAGTTTCCAGAACTTTGACTGGCCCCTACTGGGCATGCCCAGGATGGCACTAACCCTGCAGCCAGCAGGGGTCCCCCTTCAGTCTTCTTTTTTCCGTGCAGCAGTAGCCTCATGGTTAAGGAGCTCTGCAGAGATTCCTGACAGGAATTTTCCTCATGGAATTGCTAAAAGTTAATTTGCCCCACAGGGGTCCCTCCTTTAACTTTTTCAAGCCGCGGTACTCAGGTAAGTTTTTTTTACCCGTTCTCCGTTGATTACCGTCGAGTTTGGCCCTCACGGCCTACTGGCCGTCGACCGTACCGCGGCTCAATTTTTGCCATGGCATTGGGGTTCCGACGGTGCCCGGACTGTAATCGCACCATGTCCATCACAGACCCTTATAAAGTATGTGTAATGTGTCTTGGATGAGAGCATGATGTCTTGACCTGCACTAAATGTGCCCTAATGACACCAAAAGGTTGCAAGGCCAGAATGGAGAAGATGGAACTTCTCTTCCGTGCTCAAACCCCGACTCCTTCCATTGCATCGATGTCGTCAGAACTGGCTCCGTTAACTTCGCGCCAGCATCGACCACCAGCCGGTGACCATCCAGCATCGACGACATTTTGGCCTTCGACACCCTCTACTCCCCCTCTGGACCGAGGGGATCGTAGGGACAAACATCACCATCGACATCGAAAGTCTCAGACCATCGAGGGAGCGAAATCATCGTCCGAGCCGCCGTCGAAGAAACCCCATCCAGAAAAGGCACCGACCTTTTCGGCGACCGGGTCACCGAGGCAACTCTCGCCCAACAGGGTATCAGGAGCCATGACTCCGCCTTAAACGGTGGTCCCTCCGGCTATGCCTCTGCCTCCTTCTTCTGTTCCAGAGCCGGGGCTGCTTGCTCCAGGTCTCCGAGAAGAACTGGACTGGATGGTTCAGGAGGCTATCGACAAGGCGATGCAACGTCTCCTAGTTCCTCTGGCACCGACACCGGTACCGATTGTGGAACCGCCCACTGACCCGATTCTGGCAGCGTTGGCACCGCTGCTCTCCAGGATGGAAGCGCTCATTGCCGCTTTTCCACCGATAGACCCCGGGTCGCCAATGGCTCCAGTGCCCTCCCCGCTAACTATGTCATCGGGAGGAGAAACACTGTTCCGCATCCCTCCATCGGGAGTTCTACCTCAGCCATCAATGCCGATTCGTCCATCGCCACCGGTCCAACCATCGTGCAGATACGCCACCGAGCCATCCATCGATGCCCTCGATGCCTGCGCCGGTACCTTCGATGCCTTCATCGGTGCCTCCAATTATTCCTTCGGAGCCTAGACCAGGACCCTCAGGTATCCCACCACCCTGTCCTCCTCTAGTTCCTAGAGGAGCAGGTGCTGATCCCTATGATACCTGGACTGATGATTCCTCCCCAGAAACCGATGATTTGCCTTCACCCACTGAAAGTAGAAAGCGTTCTCCTCCAGAGGACCTTTCCTTTATAAATTTTGTGAAGGAAATGTCTGAATTGGTTCCCTTCCAATTACAGACTGAACAGGATGATAGACATCAGATGATGGAGTTGCTACAATTCCTGGATGCTCCCAAGGAAATAACTTCCATCCCTATCCACCAGGTTCTTCTGGATCTCCTCAAGAAGAACTGGGAACATCCTGGCTCCATTGCTCCAGTCCACAGAAAAGCTGACACTTCCTATTTGGTGCAGTCAGCTCCGGGTTTTCAGAAAACTCAATTGGATCACCAATCTGAAGTGGTAGAATCTGCACAGAAAAGAGCAAAGAGATCAAAGCCTCACAGTTCTTTTCCCCCTGGCAAGGAACAGAAGTTTCCAGATGCAATTGGTCGCCGTGTCTTCCAAGGATCAATGCTCATCTCCCGAATTGCCGCTTATCAGCTCTATACGACCCAATATAATAGGGTCATTTTTAAGCAGATACAAGATTTCACAGACTCCCTGCCTCAGCAATTTTAAGATCAGCTCCTAACCCTAGTAAACAAGAGTTTTGAGGCAGGCAAGCTTGAGATCAGAACATCTTACGATATCTTTGACACTACTACTAGGGTATCTGCAGCCGCTATTTCGGCAAGGAGATGGGCCTGGCTCAAGACTTCCGACCTTCGCCCTGAGGTACAAGACAGGTTATCCGACCTACCCTATGTAGGAGATAATCTGTTTGGCAAACAGATTCAACGGACGGTGGCGGAACTTAAGGACCATCATGAAGACCCTAAGACAGCTCTCTCTGCCTCTGACTACTCTTCAAAACAGCCCTTCCGAAAGGACTCTAAGAAGTCATTCTTCCACCCGAAGAAGTCCTACCCGCCACCAACCAGATCCTGTTCCACGAGACCTTTTCAGAAAGCCCAGTCTCGTCAGACACAGAAACAAAAACCGCAAGTAGCTCCTCAACCAGGTCCTGCTTCAGGTTTTTTACTTCTACCTAGAGAGCAGCAGCCAACTTCCATTGCCTCACATACCAGTGGGAGGTCGACTGTGCCACTTCCACAACATATGGCACTCAGTCACCTCAGATCAATGGGTACTGGCGATAATTGCTCAGGGTTACCATCTGAACTTTCTCTCTGTGCCACGGACTCCCCACCTCTACCGACATGAAGAACATCCGATCACTCCTTCCTTCTGGATCAGGAGGTCTCCCTCCTTTTCCAGTCCAAGGCAATAGAACCCGTACCCTACTCTCAGCACAGCCTAGGATTCTATTCCCGGTACTTTCTAATCCCCAAAAAATCGGGAGGCGTTCGTCCTATTCTGGACCTACGGGCCCTCAACAAGTACCTCTCCAGCAAGAGAGATTCAAAATGTAACCTTAGGCTCGCTTCTTCCTCTTCTACAAAGAGAAGACTGGCTCTGCTCTCTAGACCTCCAGGACGCATACACTCATATTGCGATAACTCCATCTCATCGCAAATACCTGAGGTTTCTAGTAGGCCCCAAGCACTATCAGTACCGAGTGCTTCCATTCGGCCTAGCGTCTGTGACACGAGTCTTCACAAAATGCCTCGTAGTAGTGGCAACCTTCCTCAGGACTCAAGGTGTTCACGACTACCCCTATCTAGACGATTGGTTAATCAGGGCTCCCACTCGGCAAGCTACTCTGTCGTCCCTCAGTCTAACCTTACACACTGTAATTTGCTCCAGGTCCCATGGAGAGACCTTACTGCACAACTGAGAGACACTTCTGAACAATGTAAATAATTTCCATTAAGGGACATTAAGGCACAATGTAAATAATCTACCTCTGTAAAGATTATATAATTCTTGTCTATCCCTGTCTCCTTCCTTCCCAGTTTCAACAACCTTGTTATATTGTAACTTTTTACTTCCTCGACACTGGTTAAAAGAACAAAGTTATTGCACCCCTTGTTAAATGTAAACCGGCATGATATGATTGTATCATGAATGCCGGTATAGAAAAGCTTTAAATAAATAAAAAAAATAAATAATTTCATTAGGATTTCTCGTCAACTACGACAAATCCTACTTAGTCCAATCTCAAACCTTGTCGTTCATTGGGGCAGACTTGGACACCTTGCAGGCAAAGGCTTTTCTGCCTCGACAGTGAGCTCTCACCCTCGTGTCTCTTGCGCACCAGCTGCAGTCTCAGCACTCCGCGAATGCATGCCACTTTCTCATCCTCCTGGGACACATGGCGTCCTCAGTTTAGGTCCACACCAATGGCCTGTTTGATCATGAGAGTCATGCAGAAGACTCTAAGGTCTCAATGGACTCAAAGCATTCAGCCTCTGTCGACCATTGTCCACGTAACCGACTCACTCCGTCAGTCTCTTGCCTGGTGGAAAAATCAGATCAATCTCCTCCAAGGCTTGCCCTTTCAGGCTCCAGACCCTCAATTAACTCTCACCACCGATGCTTCCAACCTCGGCTGGGGAGCCAATCTGCAGACACAAGGATCTTGGTCTCCAGAGGAAGCCAAACACCAAATAAATTTCCTGGAGCTTTGAGCAATCAGATATGTTCTCAAGGCATTTCAGGATCACCTCTCAAATCAAGTTATCCTGATCCAGACGGACAACCAGGTGGCCATGTGGTACATCAACAAACAGGGAGGCACAGGCTCCTTCCTTCTGTGTCAAGAAGCTGCACAGATATGGGCGGAAGCTCTCTCCCATTCGATGTACCTCAGGGCCACCTACTTGCCGGGAGTGGACAGTGTGTTGGCAGACAAGCTGAGTCGCATCTTTCAACCGCACGAGTGGTCTCTCAACCCCTCAGTAGCGAACTCCATCTTCCAACAATGGGGATATCCTCAGATAGACCTCTTTGCGTCTCCTCAAAATCACAAAGTAGAGAACTTCTGCTCTCTCATTCGCAGCAAACACACTCAGCCCAGAGACGCATTCTCCCTCTCGTGGGCAACCGGTCTACTTTATGCATTCCCTCCACTTCCTCTTCTCTCGAAGTCTCTCGTGAAGTTACGTCAGGATAAGGGAACCATGATCCTGATAGCACCTCACTGGCCATGCCAAGTGTGGTTTCCAATACTTCAGGATCTCTCCATTCGCAGGCACATTCCCTTAGGAAAGGACCCGCTTCTGATCACTCAGAACGACGGGTGCCTCCACCATCCCAATCTGCAAGCCTTGTCCCTGACTGCATGGATGTTGAAAGGTTAATCCTTCAGCCACTTATCCTTTCCGAACCAGTTTCCCGTGTCCTGATTGCTTCACGGAAGCCTTCCACGAGAAAAGCTTACTCTTACAAATGGAACAGGTTTACTTCATGGTGCTCTTCTCGGTCCCTTGACCCCTTTACCTGTCCTATCATGAAGTTTTTGGACTATCTCTGGCACTTATCAGAGTCAGATCTAAAAACTTCTTCCATCAGAATGCATGTCAGTGCGGTAGCCACCTTCCATAAAGGTGTCGGGGATGTACCCATATCAGTACAACCCCTTGTAACATGTTTTCTGAAGCGCTTGCTTCACCTCAAGCCTCCACTGCTTCCTCCGGCCCCTTCTTGGGACCTCAGTCTGGTTTTGGGTCGGCTCATGAAATCACCATTCAAGCCTCTTCAATCCTGTGATCTTCGCTATCTCACATGGAAAGTGATTTTCCTTCTGGCAATCACTTTGGCTCGCAGAGTTAGTGAATTACAGGCTCTAGTTACCTATCCGCCTTACACTAAATTTCTGCAGGACCGGGCAGTACTCCGCACTCACCCTAAATATTTGCCTAAGGTAGTTTCAGACTTTCATCTCAGTCAATCCATTATACTACCTACCTTTTTCCCAGGCCCATTCCAATCCAGGAGAGCAGGCTCTGCATGCCCTTGACTGCAAACGGGCTTTAACGTTCTACCTAGACCGTACAGCTGCCTCTCAGGAAAAGCAATCAATTGTTTGTCTCTTTCCATCCTATCAAATTGGGGCAGCCTGTGGGGTAAACAGTTTCTCTCCTCCTGGTTGGCGGACTGCATATCCTTTTGCTACCAGCAAGTAGGCATTCTACTTCAAGACCGTGTTAAAGCACACTCTGTGAGGGCCATGGCGACTTGAGTAGCACACCTACGCTTGGTTCCGCTTCCTGACATTTGCAGGGCTGCCACCTGGAGTTCTCTCCATACTTTTACAGGCCACTATTGCTTGGACAAAGCCGGAAGACAAGATTCCATCTTTGGCCAATCTGTCCTGCATAACCTATTCACAACTTGACGTACCAACACACTTCCGCCTGCCCGTTAGGGTTCAGGATGCCCTCGGCCAAATTCCACCCCAGTTGTTGTGCCTGTTGCATGTCTTGGGTACATTTGGTGCATACTCGGACATTCTCAGCTCGGTACTCACCCATATGTGAGGACTACCATCCTGCTTGTCCTGTGAGAAAGCAAATGTTGCTTACCTGTAACAGGTGTACTCACAGGACAGCAGGATGTTAGTCCTCACGAAACCCACCCGCCGCCCTGCGGTGTTGGGTTCGTAACATTTTATTTTATTTTTTGGCACTACCTGTAGCTTTTAAACAAGACTGAAGGGGGACCCCACCTGGCTGCAGGGTTAGTGCCATGCTGGGCATGCCCAGTAGGGGCTAGTCAAAGTTCTGGAAACTTTGACAAAAGTGTTCCGTGATTGGGCTCCATCTTGTGATGTCACCCATATGTGAGGACTAACATCCTGCTGTCCTGTGAAAACACCTGTTACAGGTAAGCAACATTTGCTATCTCTGGTTGCAACATATGTGCTAAGATATTGCCCAGGTCATTAGGTTCTGAAAATTGAAAGTTTTGGACATCTTTTGCGCATCTTCAAAGTCCAACACTCAGTGGACACCAAAGGAACAGGGAGGTGTGCCATCCGCTGGTAGCTCATTGTCTCCAAGGGAATGACATCACTTCTCTGAACCAAGACCTAGGAAGAGGTCCAGGATTATTCCACATTTAATTCAGTCCTTATGGGTAGCGATGCAAGCATCATCCAGAAGCATTCGAGTTAAGGCACTGTTCTCCCTCAGTGCTCAAGGATGAGTATTTGGAGAAAGAACATAAGAAATTGCTACGCTGGGTCACACCAAGGGTCCATCTAGCCCAGTATCCTGTTTCCAACAGAGGCCAAACCAGGCTCCAAGAACCTGGAAAGTACCCAAACACTAAGAAGATTAATAGCAGAGGCCACTCCCTAAGTCAACTTGATTAATAGCAGTTAATGGACTTCTCCTCCATGAACTTATCCAAACCTTTTCTAAACCCATCTACACTAACTGCATTAACCTCATTCTCTGGCAACAAATTCCAGAGCTTAATTGTGCGTTGAGTGAAAAAGAATTTTCTCTGATTAATCTTAAATGTGCCACTTACTAACTTCATGGAATGCCCCTTAGTCCTTCTATTATTCGAAAGTGTAAATAACCGAGTCACATCTACTTGTTCAAGACCTCTCATGATTTTAAAGACCTCTATCATATCCCCCCTCAGTTGTCTCTTCTCCGAGCTCAACAGCCCCAGCCTCTTCAGCCTTTCCTCACAAGGGAGGTGTTCCATCCCCTTTATCATTTTGGCCGCCCTTCTCTGTACCTTCTCCATCGCAGCTATATCTTTTTTTGAGATGCGGTGACCAGAACTGTACACAGTACTCAAGGTGCAGTCTCACCATGGAGCGATACAGAGGCATTATTACATTTTCCGTTTTATTCACCATTCCTTTTCTAATAATTCCTAACATTCTGTTTGCTTTTTTGACTGCTGCACCACACTGAGCTGACAATTTCAATGTAATATTCACTATGATGCCTCAATCTTTTTCCTGGGTGGTAACTCCTAATATGGAACCTAAAATCATATAACTACAGGAAGGGTTATTGTTCCCTAAATGCAACACCTTTCACTTGTCCATATTAAATTTCATCTGCCATTTGGATGCCCAATCTTCCAGACATTGCAAGGTCTTCCTGCAATGTATCACAATCTGCTTGTGATTTAACTACTCTGAATAATTTTGTATCATCTGCAAATTTGATTACCTCACTCGTTGTATTTCTTTCCAGATCATGTATAAATATATTGAAAAGTATGGGTCCCAATACAGATCTGAGGCACTGCCCATTCCCTTCCACTGAGAAAATTGTCCATTTAATCCTATTCTCTGTTTCCTGTCTTTTAGCCAGTTTGCAATCCACGAAAGGACATCACCACCTATCCCATGACTTTTTACTTTTCCTAGAAGCCTCTCATGAAGAACTTTGTCAAACGCCTTCTGAAAATCCAAATACACTACATCTACCGGTTCACCTTTATCTACATGTTTATTAACCCTCTTCAAACAAGTGAAGCAGATTTGTGAGGCAAGATTTGCCTTGGGTAAAGCCATGCTGACTTTGTTTCATTAAACCATGACTTTCTATATGTTCTGTGATTTTGATGTTTAGAACACTTTCCACTATTTTTCCTGGCACTGAAGTCAGGCTCACTGGTCTATAGTTAACCGGATCGCCCCTGGGGCCCTTTTTAAATATTTGGGTTACATTAGCTATCCTCCAGTCTTCAGGTACAATAGATGATTTTAATGATAGGTTACAAATGTTTACTAATAGATCTGAAATTTCATTTTTGAGTTCCCTCGTAACCTTTGGCAGCTAAGTTCTCTGGACTAGAAAGGAAAGCTAAAGATTACATCCATGAAAATTCCACCAAATTAACTATTTAAGGAATTATTTATGCACAGTCTTGCCAGGAAATGCTAGAAAGGAGCTGCTCTCCCTTTTACAGACCAACATGATCAAACCTGTTCTACCACAAGAAAGATGACGAGGATTTTATGTCAAACACTTCCTGGTGTCAATGAAAACCAGAAGATACCATCCTATTTAAGGGATGGTATCCCTTATTTAAGGTATATATAGGTATTAAGGTATTTAAGGGACCTTTAAGGGATGCCTACAAGGGATCCTTACTTGTACCTCCTATTAAAGCTGTACAACACTCAAATATCAGAGACCGTACATTCTCCATCACAGGTCCCACCATCTGGAACGCCATGCCTCCGGACCTCAGGCAGGAATCTTGTCTACCAACTTTTAAAAAGAAATTAAAGACATGGCTGTTCTGCCGAGCCTTCCCCGACACTAACCCAACAGTCTGATTTTAATCTATTCTAGCAATTATGCATATAAACAAGCTCTAAATCATGTATACAAATTACTACTATAAGGACGTTTAAAAGTTATTATGAGGACTGCTCCTTGCCTCCCTCATATACTCCATTGTATATTTTACCTTCTCTTCGTGCCCTCTCTTATTTCCTACTCCAAGTTAACTTATCCTTGTTATAATGTAACTTTATTCTCCTTTCAAATTGTCTCTTGTTATTGGTTGTTTATAGTTACTGCTTGTTCGATGTAAACCGAGTTGATTTGATTTGCATCAAGAAAGTCGGTATATAAAAGCCTTAAATAAATAAATAAATAAATATTGTTGATTTAAGTGTCTTGAACAAATACTATGTTGCAGAAAATTTCTCTAGGCACTATTATTCCCCCTTCTCAACAAAGGAGACTGGATCTCAAGGATGCATAGACTTTCTGTGTATGGAATGAATTACAGGTTTGTTGTAGGGAAACACCATCTCTAGTATTGCATATTGCAGATATTCACAAAATGTCTGCTTGGCATTGAAGCAGTTCTGTGTAGACTAGGGATCCATGTGGTTCTTTATTTGGATTATTGAACGGTCAAGAGCGCATCTTGGGCAGGGGCTAGTGAATCCATGTGCAATACTTCAAGTTACTAACGTTTGTTATAAATTCTCTAAATCAGACTTAAACCCATTACGGCAATTGGTGTTCATAAAGCTGTGCTAGATGAGTCAGGCGAAAGATTTTCTTTCCACCAACAGCCAGAATCAGCAAACTCCAGAGAATTTGGGGGTTGATGCAATTTGGGAGGAACTTGAAAAAGGACAAAATGATGCACATCTTTGAGGCTCAGACAAAATGAATTCCATGCATTAAATAAAGAATAGAAACAGGAGGGAGGCGATCCAGAGAAGGGTGACCAAAATGGTATGGGATCTGCATCGGAAGACTTATGAGGAGAGGCTGAAGGATCTGAATATGTTTACCCTGGAAGAGGATATGATACAGACCTTCAGATAACTTATAGGTAGAAGCTTTTACTATCTCCATTTTGAAAAGGAAATGTGATATAAGCACTAGCCAAAAAAACTCTCTACAGCTATTTAAAGAAATTTTTCAGTTGGCAAGGCCTATTCCAAACCATGTAGCACAGAGAGTTATTAATAAATATCAGCTGGAGAGTCTGGGTCTGCAAGCAAGTTCACCTTGAAAATATACAGATGGGATAGCCTAGGTTAATAAACTCAGATGGTGGAGCAAAAAATCCACTTTCTAAAAGTTCACAAGAGAAGGAAATCTATTAACAGCTCTGTAGGATAAAAAAAAAAAGGATTTAACAGCAGAACACAGTTTCTTTCTTACAGGGAGGACCCCAGCAAACAGTACAGGGACATACTCTCTCACAAGAACTTCTCTGAAATATTGCCTATCACAGGGTTCAACACTCTCGCTGACCCTTTTTAACATATACATGCAGTCCTTGAGAAAGCATATTCAAATAGTTTGTCTCTGTTGTCATCTGTATGCCAATGACCTCCAGATGGACTGTCTCCTGGAAACTAATCCAATGGAGTCGGTAAGGATGTTAAATATTTAAAGCAGTTTCCCTTGTGGAAATCTCCAATTATAATTTGGTGTCTGGTCCTTCTCCTTCCTTAGACAGAATAAAAGTTACACCCAAGTTACTGATGTGTGCATATCAGAGAAATGACAGAGCTAGTCTTGTCATAGTTCTGAAGCTCATAATGACACAGAATGTCTCTTATACCTAAACAAAGACAACATGACTCATTTGTCTCAGCATTTTTAGGTCAATGTGACCAGACGTTTTCCATTTCTGCTTTTCTTCCAACATATATAATTATTTCTTCACTTTGGTATAATTATTATCAGCACTGCTAAGCAAAGTCAGAACATCCTTTCTCTATAACCTTTCACCCTTTTTATCCCATCCCAAATATCTGATTTTGACACCATAAGCATGTCTCTGCCACATCTGCTAGATATCAGACATTCTAAATATGTTCTACTAATTGCTTCTACCTTGCGCAACCTCTGGCCCACTTCTGATAACTAAGCTGTAACAACAGCTTAAAGCATGGCTGAGCTAATCACCACAATTCTCCCCTAGTGCAAGCATTAGAAGTTTGAACATCAAGAGCTTCAATAGCAAGTAAATCCACATCTTTTACTTGAGGGTTAAAGGTGACAGGCGGGCTATAGGTCACTGAAAAATCTTTAGTGCCATGATGGTATAAAGCAGTCAACAGGTTCTTTCTTTTGAGGGTAAAAATTAATTGCCCAAACACAAAACAGAAACATTCCTACCAAAAAAACAACTATTAATAAAAGCCAGCCTTCAAACCAGTCCTCCAAACCATGAACCAATTCCCAACACAAAACAATTCCATCCTCCCATTTCATTTTGCCAAAACATTGGTTCGTAACCCAAGTCATTCAAAGTAGTAATTGATTGATCAGTTTTTCTGTGATTGATCTTCATACATTTAACAGTTTTACTTAGGCAGGTTTTTCAGTCTTTTCTTTGTTTCCTTTCTTTTTCAGCCTCCTTGTGGTGCACCAGTTTGTGTACCTAGATGCATCGACTGCTTGTTGGTCATCAAGCAGATTTTGAGTCTTGTGTTTTCATGTCTTCATTTTTTTTCCAGTTCTCTATCTTTGACAATTTCATCCAGAGAATGGCTGAGGCTATTCTGTTTCCTTTGCAGAAGGAGGATGTCCTGTTACAAAATGCTGGACATCCATCAGTTCATGGGGCCCCCCTAAGGAAATTGTGGCAATCCTATTGCTTGAGATTCTTCAGGAGGCACAGATGAGGATATAGGAAAATCCCTTCTTTGTGGTTCCTGTGAACAAGAACGCGGACATGATGTATCCAAAAGCCTCCCGGATTTGAAGAGGCAGTTGCCATACCAATCTGTAGGGGTCAAATCCACTCTCAAGAAAGACAAGAGGACCAGAACCCATTCCTCGGTACCTTTGGGAAGGATTTCAGAACCTTGAATACTCTTGGGAGGAAGATTTTTCAGGAAACCTCTTAATGCTGGCATTCTGTTCTATCAGCTGTTCATGAAGGGGACATGGCAAAGCAGCTTCTTCAGAAGCAGCATGATGACTTCCATTCATTAGTGGACAAGGGTGAGGAGTGTAGAAAACACATGGTCAGATTGACTGTTGATGTTTTTGAAACATCATCAGGAGTCTCTGCCTTGGGGATTGGTGCCCTCAGACTTGCCTGGCTGCAGGCCTCAGATCTCTGACCTGAGGTCCAAGAAAGACTCACAGACATGCCAAGTACTGGAGAGAATCTCTTTATGGATAGGGTTAAGAAAGCGGTGGCTCAGATCTAAGAATACTGTGCGACATTTCAGCAACTCTCCATTGCCACTCCAGACCCATCCTCCTCAGCTTGGAAGTACCTAAGTATGGAGCTGAGGCGACTCTATCAGCCGAGGAGACATTTCCCTCCACCCCCTTGGTTCCATCAATAGCAGGCCCTTCATGCCTGCCCAAGGCAGCAAAGGGTCCCTAAACCACAGCGAGCACCCCAGTGAAAACCTGGGATGGAGTTTTGACTGGATTGCAAAGACCATGTCCCAGAGCCTGGTATCCATGTCAGAGGACCTTTCAGTTAGGGGGCAGATTGAGGTTTTAGGTAAACCTTTGGTCCAGTATAACTTCAACTCTCATGGGTCCTTCGCATAATAAGAAAAGGGTACAGATTACATCTGTTGGGTATCCTTCCAAATCAACCACCAGTCCCCATCTGGGAAATGTCTCAGTATCAGGAATTGTAACAGAAGGAACTCTCCTTCCTTGTGAAAGTATATCCTGATTCCAAAGAAAACAGGAGGACTCCGTCCCATTCTAGACCTAAGCTCCTTGAACAGGTTTATAAAAAGAGAAAAGTTCAAAATTGTTTCCTTGGGCACCTTGATCCCCTTTCTGAGAAAGGACTAGCTGTGCTTTCTTGATGTGAAGGATACTTGCACCATATGGAGATATTTCCAGGTACAGAAAATATCTCAGATTTGTAGTAGGGGATCGTCACTTCCAGTATTATGTGCTGCCTTTTAGCCTAGTGTCAGACCCAAGAATCTTCACAAAATGTCTCGCAGTGCGAGTGGCACACACATATACAGACTTGGGGTGCATCTGTTCTCCTACTTGAACAATTGGCTAATCAAGAGCACATCTCAAACGGGTATCACAGAATCAATGTCCATCTGGTCAAGATGGTGAGACTGACAGTGAAATGCTAAGATAAATTAGGGACGCTAACCAAATTGGTAGTGCGGTAATAATGGGAGACCTCAATTACCCCAATATTGACTGGATAAATGTATCATCGGGACACGCTAGAGAGATAAAGTTCCTGGATGGAATAAATGATAGCTTTATGGAGCAATTGGTTCAGGAACCAACAAGAGAGGGAGCAATTTTAGATCTAATTCTCAGTGGAGAACAGGATTTGGTGAGAGAGGTAACGGTGGTGGGGCCGCTTGGCAATAGTAATATGATCAAATTTGATTTAATGACTGGAAGGGAGACAGTAAGCAAATCCACAGCTCTCGTCCTAAACTTTCAAAAGGGAAACTTTGATAAAATGAGAAAAATAGAAAAAAACTGAAAGGAGCAGCTACAAAAGTAAAAAATGTCCAAGAGGCATGGTCATTGTTAAAAAATACCATTCTAGAAGCACAGTCTAGATGTATTCCACACATTAAGAATGGTGGAAAGAAGGCAAAATGATTACCGGCATGGTTAAAAGGGGAGTTGAAAGAAGCTATTTTAGCCAAAAGATCTTCATTCAAAAATTGGAAGAAGGATCCAACAGAAGAAAATAGGATAATGCATAAATGTTGGCAAGTTAAATGTAAGACATTGATAAGACAGGCTAAGAGAGAATTTGAAAAGAAGTTGGCCATGGAGGCAAAAACTCACAGTAAAAGCTTTTATAAATACATCCAAAGCAGAAAACCTGTGAGGGAGTTAGTTGGACCATTAGATGATCGAGGGGTTAAAGGGGCACTTAGAGAAGATAAGGCCATCGCGGAAAGATTAAATGATTTTTTTGCTTCGGTGTTTACTGAAGAGGATGTTGGGGAGGTACCTGTACTGGAGAAAGTTTTCATGGGTAATGATTCAGATGGACTGAACCAAAGATGTGGTAGACCTGATTGACAAACTGAAGAGTAGTAAATCACCTGGACCGGATGGTATACACCCCAGAGTTCTGAAGGAACTACAAAATGAAATTTCAGACCTATTACTAAAAATGTGTAACCTGTCATTAAAATCATCCATTGTACCTGAAGACTAGAGGATAGCTAATGTAACCCCCATATTTAAAAAGGGCTCCAGGGGTGATCCGGGAAACTACAGACCGGTTAGCCTGACCTCAGTGCCAGGAAAAATAGTGGAAAGTGTTCTAAACATCAAAATCACAGAACATATAGAAAGACATGGTTTAATGGAACAAAGTCAGCTTGGCTTTACCCAAGGCAAGTCTTGCCTCACAAATCTGCTTCACTTTTTTGAAGGAGTTAATAAACATGTGGATAAAGGTGAACCGTAGATGTAGTGTACTTGGATTTTCAGAAGGCATTTGACAAAGTTCCTCATGAGAGGCTTCTAGGAAAAATAAAAAGTCATGGGATAGGTGGCGATGTCCTTTCATGGATTACAAACTGGCTAATGGACAGGAAACAGAGAGTAGGATTAAATGGACAATTTTCTCAGTGGAAGGGTGTGGGCAGTGGAGTGCCTCAGGGATCTGTATTGGGACCTTTACTTTTCAATATATTTATAAATGATCTGGAAAGAAATACGACGAGTGAGGTAATCAAATTTGCAGATGATACAAAATCGTTCAGAGTAGTTAAATCACAAGCAGATTGTGATAAATTGCAGGAAGACCTTGTGAGGCTGGAAAATTGGGCATCAAAAGGACAGATGAAATTTAATGTGGACAAGTGCAAGGTGATGCATATAGGGAAAAATAACCCATGCTATAGTTACACAATGTTAGGTTCCATATTAGGTGCTTCTACCCAAGAAAGAGATCTAGGCGTCATAGTGGATAACACATTGAAATCATCAGTTCAGTGTGCTGCGGCAGTCAAAAAAACAAAGAGAATGTTGGGAATTATTAGAAAGGGAATGGTGAATAAAACAGAAAGTGTCATAATGCCTCTGTATCACTCCATGGTGAGACCGCACCTTGAATACTGTGTATGATTCTGGTCGCCGCATCTCAAAAATATAATTACGATGGAGAAGGTACAGAGAAGGGCTACCAAAATGATAAGGGGAATGGAACAGCTCCCCTATGAGGAAAGACTAAAGAGGTTAGGACTTTTCAGCTTGGAGAAGAGACGGCTGAGGGGGGATATGATAGAGGTGTTTAAAATCATGAGAGGTCTAAAACGGGTAGATGTGAATTGGTTTTTTTACTCTTTCGGATAATAGAAAGACTAGGGGGCACGCCATGAAGTTAGCATGTGGCACATTTAAAACTAATTGGAGAAAGTTCTTTTTCACTCAACGCACAATTAAACTCTGGAATTTGTTGCCAGAGGATGTGGTTAGTGCAGTTTGTATAGCTGTGTTTAAAAAAAAGGATTGGATAAGTTCTTGAAAGAGAAGTCCATTACCTGCTATTAATTAAGTTGACTTAGATAATAACCACCGCTATTGCTAGCAATGGTAACTGGACTGGACTGAGGGGATAGCACACTAGATATTTAAGTAGAGCACACCTGTGGTAGGCCTTTTTTGTGTCCCCTAAGAACAAAAAGGTCCTGCTCTTCTGTGCCAGGAAAGGGACTCAAAGCAAACTAGCCTCTGATGCCTTTGTCCTCGATTGTGAACAGGGCCTTCTATATACACATCCTTCAATTCTGCTTATAGCGAAGACCTTGCTGAAGCTCAGAATAGACTGGGGAAATATGATTCTCATAGCACTCTTTTGGCTAGATAGATTTGGTTCCCACACCTGCAGGATATGCTCATCTGAGATCCAGTCAGGCTGGGGAATTCCCAACCCTCATAATTCAAGATCAGGAGCCTGTTGTGCCATCCTAACATCAGGTTTCTGGCTCTTGCAGTCTGGAAGTTGAGAGGGTAGCTTTGCAATCTTTAGATCTTTCTGTTGGCTTCAAAGAAGGACTCCATGAGGAAATCCTATGGACTGAAGAGGAGGTTTGACTTTCGGTGTGAGAAGATCTTTTCTCCTGCTCCAAACATAAACTTTTGATTATCTTCTGCATCTTTCAGAGCCAGATCTCAAGACCAACGCTAGTAAGATATCAGCTCAGTGCAATTGACGCCTATTATCACCATTTAGAAGGCAGACCTATCTTGGTACAGCTTTTGGTTGTCTAATTCATTGGTTCTCAACTTTTTTCGGTTGTGGCACACCTGATAGATAGTTCTTATATGCGTGACACACTGATCATGTAACAGTCACAGGGCTAAATGTAAACATACACTCTGCATCCAGAAGAACCCACTCGACCCCCCCACCAATGAGTACAGAAAAGAACTAGGACGTTCCTTGTACAAATCACCATACTAAAAAGATGTTCTG
Organism: Rhinatrema bivittatum; assembly: GCF_901001135.1. Classification (NCBI taxonomy): domain Eukaryota; kingdom Metazoa; phylum Chordata; class Amphibia; order Gymnophiona; family Rhinatrematidae; genus Rhinatrema; species Rhinatrema bivittatum. The sequence continues at coordinate 125,419,942 of NC_042624.1, read as the reverse complement.
GTGTCATCTCAGTAACAGCAAAACAAACTCCCTCTACTACCAGGTGCAATAGCCCTCCTTATGAAAAGACAGTAATTTACCACTAATGCATGTCCTATTGAGAAAACACAACAAATAAGATTGATACAAATGCCTACATGCTAGTAAAATACCTCAACTTGTTACACAAAACTGACCTTCACCAAGTATAGAAAGACGACAAATTATAAATATGGAGACAGAAAATGGAATAGAAATCCAAAAAAGCCACTCTGCATGCAGTGCAAAACTGGCGAAATGGAAACAGAAATATAGCACCTAACATAGTCCCAGGATCTGCAGTAATGCACACAAACTAATCTGCACAAAGTTACACCTGTATTATGGAATGCACTCAAACAATAACAACCCTATCTATGAAAAGGCAACACTACAAACATTAAATCAGGCCCTAAACACTAATGTACCTCCTATTAGGAAAAAAGAACAAGCCAAGCTGCTATAGATTTCCACACAGAAATAATTGTAAAACTATACTAATAAATGTTACAAAACAGCTGATGACCAGGATAGCATTCAACAATTAAAAACTCATAAAAATTATGAAAAATTCTTCAGAAATCAATAAAATATTTCACAGCAGCAGACATCACATAATACTCAATAATAAAAATGGCAATCAATCAAGAAAAATAAACTTTAAAAGCCACCTTTTACTTTTACTTACCCTCTGCAGCAGCTCTCCTACTCCTTTCCCCTGCAGGCCAATAGCACTCACCAGAAGCAGCAGGGGCTGCTGAAGCTCCGTCCTCAGAGTCCTCTTCCTTAGGGCCTGTAAGGATGTCTCTGGTTAGAGATCTCACAGTAGATTATCAGATTTAACCAACAATTTTGCGATTATAAATTCATGTGATCTTAAGGAAAGGAGGAGCAGGGGTGATATGATTCAGACTTTCAGATACTTAAAAAACTTTAATGATCCAAAGACAACGACAAACCTTTTCCGTAGGAAAAAAATCAGCAGAACCAGAGGTCATGAGCTGAGGCTCCAGGGAGGAAGACTAAGAACCAATGTCAGGAAGTATTTCTTCACAGAAAGGGTGGTGGATGCCTGGAATGCCCTTCCGGAGGAAGTGGTGAAGTCTAAAACTGTGAAGGACTTCAAAGGGGCGTGGGATAAACACTGTGGATCCATCAAGTCTAGTGGGCGCAAATAAAGTGGAGGCAGCAAAACACTGCACGGAGCGGCAGTAGCCACAGAGGCGTTCACGGAGCGGGATGCCAGTGGTTGGTGTTCCACCTTCAGGCAGCAAAACACTGCATGGAGCGGCAGTAGCCACAGAGGCGTTCACGGAGCGGGATGCCAGTGGCCAGTAGGTGCTCCACCTTCAGGCAGCAAAACACTGCACAGAGCGGCAGTAGCCACAGAGGCATTCACGGAGCGGGTGGCCAGTAGGTGCTCCACCTTCAGGCAGCAAAACACTGCATGGAGCGGCAGTAGCCACAGAGGCATTCACGGAGCGGGATGCCAGTGGCCAGTAGGTGTTCCACCTTCAGGCAGCAAAACACTGCACGGAGCGGCAGTAGCCACAGAGGCGTTCACGGAGCGGGATGCCAGTGGCCAGTAGGTGCTCCACCTTCAGGCAGCAAAACACTGCACGGAGCGGCAGTAGCCACAGAGGCATTCACGGAGCGGGATGCCAGTGGTTGGTGTTCTGCCTTCACGGAGGGCTGCCATCTCCAAAAAAAAAACTAAAACAAGAAACAAACAAACAAAGCAGGGGTGGGTAGGAGTATGGGGCAGGGGTGTGGCCCGCTTGTTGCGGCGGTTGCTACCCCTGTTAGAGCTGGATGTTCACTGGGATGAGGATACAGCGCTGCTCTCTGCATGGAGGAGGGGTGGAAGGGAGTTGGGGCCGGAGGGTGCTGGAAGCCAATAGGGATGGGTGGGAGGGGGGGAAATAAATAAAGAAATAAATGGATGAACTGCGTGGCTTGCTGGGCAGACTGGATGGGCCATTTGGTCTTCTTCTGCCGTCATTTCTATGTTTCTATGTTAAGGTGCAGATTCAAGACACTTTTATGAAGTAGTGAATTAATTAGTATATGTGAGAACAAGGATAATATGGTACAATTATTTCTTTTTGTTTGGTTTTGATTTGTTACAATTTCAAAGTTAGTTTTGGTTTTAAGTGGCGCAGTCATATAGGATAAGCAAAGAATATCTGTTATTCAAGCTTAACTCGCACTTAAAATTATGCAGTTGCCATCTAGATAACCCCAGCTGTAAAGCAATTTGAATGAGTGTTATCGCCCTTTGAAGTATTGCATCAGTCCTGGGTCATTCCTGAAACAGGATGCGGTCTGACGTCCAAGGGAATGGATCCATTTCCCTTTTAGTGAATGGCAGATAAAAACCCTAAAATTTCACAGATGTCTCAGTGAGGTATGACAGCAGCAAGGATAAAAATCACTAATTGGTCAGGGTAAATCTGGCAAACAGTTGCATGCACTTTAATGAGCAACTGTGCTGAGTAAAAATAGTCTTTAGCTTGCAAGTCACAATGGTAGTGACTGGCACAATCAGCTTTGGAAGCATGGCGCTCAGACCATTTTCCAAAAGTCCGTGAATAGAAAATCATGGTATGAAACTCTTGGCCAAGGATAAAATCTGCAGAAAGTTCATTTAAACAATGTCATACATCCAAGGTCATCTGTCTCTCCCCTCTCTTGTGTAACTCAGAGTCTCTCTTGGATATTCAGCTCCATAGGGTTCTAACTCTGCTCTGGATTGGATGTTGCCACCTCTTATAGACACGGGATTGGTGGGATGCAAATGAAATCATCTAAGCCTCAATGCATAGGAATATTCTCAGACTTAGTAGAGTTCATCAGGGAAAAGCAGGTGTTAGAACAATGGCTGCTTCATGGCTGGCTTCAAGCTGGATACAAAGTTTTTACCAAGGATGTTCTCAATTCTGGTCCCCACAAAATCAACCCAATCGTATCAATGGTAAATATATTTCAACTTCACAGGTTTATGCCAAGTATTATATGTAGGCCCCTCACTCTCAGGGTCTGTAAAATCCAACAGACTCCTAATTAGGTACGAGGCCACCTTACTTTAATCATAACATTTTTTAAGATTTTCTTTTTTGTATATTAAAACTTCCCCATGTCAGTCCAATTATTCAATAATCCACATCGCTTTGTGGGTACACATTTAAGGTACACTGGATTACAGTAGTATACGGGTATAAGGTTGTGCTCAATTCTGGTCCAACATATACGCATATATATATATATATATATATATATATATATATATATATATATACACACACATCCGCCCTTAACTGGCTAAGTTTAGACCTGCTATATGGCTCATTTAAATTTAGCTGCATAGCTTATGCCACTAAGACTTAATATCAATAGTTAGCTACACAACTTATACGGCTTACTCGCTCCACCCACTAAATGCCCACAAGTTATGTGGCTAACTTTTTAGCCGTATAAGTGATTTATGCAGCTAAGCACATATTCAGCGGCCGCTACTTAACCACATAAGCTATATTTGTTCAGTTAAATAGCGCTGAACGTGCTTTGAATGTTGACCTCACTATTTCTAATTGAACAGCAGATTACATCTCCTATTACAGCACAGCAGCTCTGACTCTATAGAGAGGTATGTCAAATCTCATAATGGTAGAACCGTGGCGGCATTGGTAGCCCATCTAAGATAGGTTTCCATGGAGGAGATATGCATAGGTACAGTATGTAGTCTTCGGAGAATTCTCCACTACTGCAGAATGCAGAATTTACACAGAATTCCCCTTCACTTGCAGAATCCAGGCCACACCACTACTCAGAGCGCTATAGCAGGCAGAATGATGACAATAATTAATATTTGCTCCGCAAGCCTTGCCAGAAGAGGATCCCTGGAAGCACATGGAAGACAGTACAGCAGGGGTCAGGCTCACAGGAGGCAGCGCAGCTGTGCTTTCAGCCTAGCTCCTCGAGCCTGAAGACCATATCTGGGACGGACAGGGAGGACCTCTGAAGGCGGTATGAGAGCTGTCACCGGGTGGGGGTGGGAGAGAGAGAGAGCGAGCACTTTACAAGGAGAACATGACTTTAAAAATATCTACCACTGTAAGAGGGGCACTTTCAATTCAGGGCAGGTTGGGTGGTGTTACATTGGTCTGCCTAGGCCGCTACACACCCTTTGCTAAGTGAGAAAAATGTGAAGGCTTTGTTTTCTGTACTATTATTTAAATTAAAATACTGGATTTCATTGAAATTCAGAATGATAATTTGCAAAAAAAATTGTTATTTTAACAAATAAAGGTGCAGAATTTAGGAACTGTGTGCAGAGTTTTCAATGTTTTTGCGCAGAATTCCCCCAGGAGTAAATATAGAGTTGAGGCCAAATGTTTACATTACTGAATGGACATTGACTCTCAGCATAACAATAGGTTTGGTCAGTCTGTCCTTTGGAATCTGTCCATCCTCTGCCCATTTTATTAGTTATGCATTCTTTGTAATAGAATGGAAAAAAAACATGCAAAAACAAACATATGTTCTTCCTGCCCATTGACAGTGGTGGTGTTTTTCACCAAAGACAGAATCTAGCTGGGGATTCTCATGTGTGACTGCTCACCTTGCACGTCCTTGGAGAAATCTGCGTTCTCTGAAGACGGCAGGAGGATCAGTCTCACATATCCTCCCTGATGGAGTTATAAGACTGAGAGGGCACAGGAAGACTCCTGCATTTCCAGAAGACTGAGAGTGATTGCACTCAGCATGGTTTGCTGATGTAACCCACATGTGTGACTGATCATCCTGCTGTCCTCCAAGAACCCATGATACAGGTAAGCAAGTTTGCTTTCTCTCCTTTCCCCAGGTTCCTCTGCTTCCTCTCCCCCCCGATTACTAATCTGCTCCCCCTCTTCCCTGGTTTCTTACCTACCCACTTTCTCTTTCCCACCTCCCAAGGTTTCTTTGCTCTCAAATTTCACTACTGAGTGTCCTCCATTCTATTCCCACACCACTACTGCTCCATGGAACTGGTAGCAGGACGCTAGATATACAGAGTCCACACTGCTTGTCCCTACAGCTGCCCCACTCTGTAGACAGGAAGTGCGCGGGGATTTCAGCCACACAGCACGTGCTCCTCTATTCTGAGCTGCTTTTGGGGATGGGGTTGGGGGAAGGATAGAGGGGTGTTGTAGAAGATGTCCACCATCAGTGAGGTTGTGGGAAAATGCCTCACCCGTCCCCTGCTGCAGGGAGCTGGGGAAGGGCAAGGCTACTGCTGCTCTACCACCTCACTTGTAGCCAGAGGTGTAGCCAGAACTGAATTTTTGTTGAAGCCCAAAGTTAACATGGAGGCCATTGTACTAGATACTTACCCCACCCCTATTCCTTATCCCATTCTATCGGGCCGATAGAATGGGATAAGGAATAGAGGGTTAACAGTGCGCTCCGATGGAGCGCACTGTTAACCCTCTATTGGACGCGTGTTTTCGATGCTCTAGCGTTACCCCTTATTCAGTAAGGGGCCGAAAACGCGTGTCCAACCCCCCGAACCTAATAGCGCCCGCAACATGCAAATGCATGTTGATGGCCCTATTAGGTATTCCCGCTCGATTCAGAAAGAAAAATGTGCAGCCAAGCCACACATTTTGCTTTCAGAAATTAGTGCCTACCCAAAGGTAGGTGCTAATTTCTTTGGGCACCGGGAAAGTGCACAGAAAAGCAGTAAAAACTGCTTTTCTGTGCACCCTCTGACTTAATATCATGGCGATATTAAGTCGGAGGTCCCGAAAGTTTCCAAAAGTGTAAAAAAAAAAAAATTTGAAGTCGGCCCGCAGCTGTCGGGTCGAAAACCGGACGCTCAATTTTGCCGGCGTCCGGTTTCCGAGCCCGTAGCTGTCAGCGGGCTCGAGAACCGACGCCGGCAAAATTGAGCATCGGCTGTCAAACCCGCTGACAGCTGCCGCTCCGGTCCAAGAAGAGGCGCTAGGGACGCGCTAGTGCCCCTAGCGCCTCCTTTTGCCTGTGTTTATCACCGGGCCTAATTTGAATAGTGAATCGCGCGCACGGGAGAGTGGCCTGCGCTCTCCCGTGGACTTTACTGTATCGGGCCCGTATGTGGGTCTTCACAGCTGTGGTACAAAACCCTTCTGTATCATCTGTCTTTTCACTCTCTCCTTGCCCCTGCTATCTCACTATCCAAACTCTGTGGTTATGGCAGCTACTTTAGGCAAGTATTAATCTCTCCTGCTGAGCAATTATGTAAAGCAGCTTCCAGGTGCTGAGAGGAGGGGCCAAAAGTAAACAGAAAGACTTTGATGGCCTCAAATCTTGACAGGAGTAGCTGAAGAGCAGTGCTGTTCCCTGTTCAAATTAACCTTTTTAAAGGCAGATGGGAGTATGGACTAGCAGTGCTTCCATTCTAACTGCTGCATCTTTAAGGGATGACTCAGATGTGACATAATTTTGCTGCTAGTGAGGCAGGGCCTGAGCAAAATGTGAGGGGGCACTGCGCCCCTGCTTTCTAGCCCTGCTTACACTGAACACATTTCCCAGTTGATAGTTGCGATTTACCATGTTTTCCGCATGCAACAAGTTATATTTGTTTACCCAGAAGACGTTTTCTGAACTCTCCAGGGCACAAGTCACCTGTAGTCCCAAAGCCCAGTCCACCAGCTTGTGAGGTCCATACTGCATCATAACCTGGAATAGATCTCTCAGTCGTGTGCTGGAGCATGGGCTGCTCTGTGTATCTTTTCAACCCTGTTATTCACTCCAGCCTGGCTGCAGATCTTCCTCATCCCCCAGTGTTAGAACAAGGTGACAAGTCCTACTAGCTTGTTTCATGCTTTTTCTTACCATGTCTTCTTTTTCATAGAAGGTACCTTTTAAATCTCTCTGTCTCCATTTTTTTCTCTTTCTGATTCTCTTCCCCTGTCTCACCTCAGTGGAGACCAGAAGAAACCATGGAGTATGTAAGTAGCAGTTGTGTTTGTGATTCTGGGTGATATCTGGTACTTCATTTAGTCATTGTTTAATCGCTGTACACATGAGGCTGTCAGAAAATCCTTTAACTGCATTAAGCTACTAAATTGTAACTTTCACACAAGTAGCCCCAGCACTTCCATGTCATGTCGAAAACCTACCATCACTGACTTTCCTGCTCAAAGGGGATGCTGCTGCTTAGAGATAACGATTGAAACTTTTGTATTATTTTTTAAGAGAGAAGCAGAGGCACTGAACAGTTCAGTTTATGAAATGTCGTTTTTTATATGTATGCCCTGTAATTCTTCTGCTCAGACTGCTTGACAAAAAAGTGAATGTTGAAGTTAGGGAGTGCTCTGGGAAAGGGCATATAGAGAGGGCTATTCAAATCCTTGGATGTGTGGTGAGGCAAGGCACAAGGACTTTCTGGCCTCACGAATTAGCGAAGTGTCTTCCTAGTCACACAACCTAGAGTGTCTTAGCATACTTAGATTTTGTGCAAGAAATAAAGCATTGAACATCGGAACTTTCCTTCCACCACCACCACCTTCCCCTCCCTTTCCCTATCTAACCCGCCCCCCAGCCTTAACTAAAACCCCCTCCTGACCTTTATCTCGAAAGTTACGCCTGCCGGCCAGCTGCCAGCACACCATCCCTCGGCACGGCGGCTGTGCCGGAGGCCTCGGTCCCGCCCCTGGGCCTGCGCCCTGCCCAGGTCCACGCCCCTGGAACGCCCCTTTTTGCAAGCCCCGGGACATACGCGCGCCCCGGGGCTTGCGCGCGCCACCAAGCCTATGCAAAATAGGCTCAGCGCGCGCAAGGGCAGATTTTCTCGGGTTACACGCTTATGTTATGTGCGTAGCCTTTGAAAATCTGTCCCAAAGGGCACAAAAAGAGAGGGTCTTCAAGGCCCCATTTCTCGGTTGTTCCCGCCTTTACGGAATCCCTTTTTTTTTTTTTCCCCCCAGGTTGAGGGTCGCTGCTGTAGAGGGTTATTTTTAAGTATGTATACTTCTTCCTCAGGCGTTGGCTGGGTCACCAGGCCAACCTCCACAGCCACACTATGACCATGCTGACAGTCTTTTGCCAAGTGCCCTTTCTGTCCACAGTTAAAACATGTAGACGAGGTTGGCATTTGAAAACCAGGTACATAGACCAAGCCTCCTACCTTGGAGGGTCGTTGCTGAGATCCTCTTATCATCTTTACCATGCCAGGGAATTGTTACAAGTTGTCTCTGTAAAGCCCTTATTTGACTGTGCCTGGTGGAAGGCTTCCGTGACTTCCAGGGCTCTCTCCAACATTAGCCCGGTCTAGGCCATCTAGGAACTGCTCCAGGAGTATCTGATGAGCTACTTCTAATCCTGACCTTGCCTTCAGCTGGAGCCACTTCCAACTGGCATTTTTCAATTGGTGAAAGATTTCTGGATTTCTCTCTGGGCTGTAGACTGCTTGCCGAAACTGCTGCCAGTAATATTCTGGGGAGTACCCAGCTCTCTGTAGTATAGAGGCCTTGAATTCCTCATAGGAAACCTTCCCATTTGGATTGGCTACCTGGAAAGCCACTTGACTCCTGCCAGTGAGCAAATTAGCCAAGTAAGCTGTCCAACTGGTCTTCGGCCAGGGAGATAGGTGAGCAGTCCATTCAAAGTTTTTTAGAAAGACCTCCAAGTCCTCTCCTGCCTTCATCTTAAACAGGATATGCAAAGGTGATGCCTGAGGTATTCCGGACAGAGCCGATTGCAGGGCCTCAGCTAGCTGAGTTAAGACTGCACCTTGTTGCATTAATTAGTATTGTAGCCGCTGTTTTTATCTATTTGTGTTTGAAGAGCATTCCGCATCTGTTGCTGGCCCTTGGCCAGGATCTGGATTACCTGCTCCATTTTATCTCCCTTTGGGACCAGTTCCGAAATGGATAATTCACATGAGGTGGAGAAAAGAAACACATCTGCTGGCCTGTCCAGCCCTAACTTACTACTTGACCCCTGACTGTCCAGGCAGGGCTAGCCCCCTTGGCCTGCTGTAGCAGAAGTTGAAGTTAGAAGGCCCCAGGAACAGAAAAACTCTGCAAGGAGTATTTTGGGATTTTTTTGGGAGGCTGTGGGTTTTTACTTGTGCTTCCTGCTTAAGCAAAAACATCCCTGAACTGACACCACATGTAGCACATCCGAGCCTGCTGCGGCCTCAGGAGTAGCCCAGGAACACAATGAGACTTAAGTAGTCCAGGTCTGGTACAAGTATTTATTTACAATGCTTCATAGTTATAGAAACCAAAGTAGCAGCTCACCTTGTGGGCAGGCACAACCATCGGGTAAACATATTCCATATGGGTGTACCAGGAGGTCCTACCAGCTAACTGGGGCCCCTCAAGCTTTCACCCTGAATCCCTTGCGGAGGATTGGGTTAAAACCCTGAGCCAGGCTCCTTAAGGTAAAATGAGGGAGTTGTCGTACACTCTGTCAACACGCACTAAATGAAAATATAGCCCCAGGAATTCTATGAAAATGCTAACGATGTATTACAAATACCTTCCGATAATACATTCATTAGTGGCACTACAAGCTGCAGCGTCACAAACTGAAAGGCTCTCTCTTTTAAGTGATGAATTCTGTTTAGTTCCTAGCCATCTCTGAGATTATTGGAAAGCTGTGAATCGTAGATTTCCAAAGAGATGTCATTGGCATGATTGCAGACTGAAATAATTAAAGGCAGTACACCAAAGGTGTAAATTACAGGGCACCTATTGAGCCCTGAGGAATCCATGTCTGCCAGAAAGCTGAAAATTAATGATTATACCTAAATGAAATGTGCTTAATTGAAAACAAGTTATTTTTTGTTTTCTTCTTCAATGACTGCTGAGTGGTTTGTGATCGAGCTGGTCTCTGATTGACAGTTGGGTTCATTAATAGAGGTTTTCTGTTCCTAAATGTATGGATATGGGGAAGACGAGGGTATCCACATCCATTCCTGTGTCCTCCCCCAGCATAGCACCAACCAGCAGTGGCGGACAGAGAATAATAAAGCAGCCTTCTTGTGTCATTTTCTTATGACTAAAGGAAGGAGAGACATGCAGGGGCAATACTTATAAAAACCTTACCTTACAGAAATACTGAAAGTATTTTCAAAAGCAAAGCTAGCCCTGAAGCTCAAAACCACCCCTGGTATGATGGCATATTCATGAAAGGATTTTGACAGCTTCATTTCTACTTTCTGTAATCATTCCTTCATTCTCTCTCACCTTTTGCTCTGTTCTAGTGGCTTAATATGCCCTGAAGAAGTCAGCATATGTGCAGGCACTGTTGGAGGAGGGTAGATGAGTTGAAATATTTGTGTGTTTTTCTGATGGTGCTGGCACTGTTGGAGGAGGTCAGATGTGTTGGAAGGGTCATGCATGTGTATGTATTTTTCCTGATGGTGCAGACACTATTGGAGGAGAATGGATGAGTTGAAATGGTTGTGCATGTGATGGTGCTGGCACTGTTGGAGGAGGTCAGATGTGTTGGAAGGGTCATGCATGTGTATGTATTTTTCCTGATGGTGCAGACACTATTGGAGGAGAGTGGATGAGTTGAAATGGTTGTGCATGTGATGGTGCTGGCACTATTGGAGATCAGATGTGTTGGAAGGGTCATGCATGTGTATGTATTTTTCCTGATGGTGCAGACCCTATTGGAGGAGAGTGGATGAGTTGAAATGGTTGTGCATGTGATGGTGCTGGCACTGTTGGAGGAGGTCAGATGTGTTGGAAGGGTCATGCATGTGTATGTATTTTTCCTGATGGTGCAGACCCTATTGGAGGAGAGTGGATGAGTTGAAATGGTTGTGCATGTGATGGTGCTGGCACTGTTGGAAGGGTCATGCATGTGTATGTATTTTTCCTGATGGGGTGGGCACTGTTGGAGAAGGGTGCATGATGAAGCATATCGGCGTTTTCCTCTGAAGAAAAATGTGTTGGATGTTGCTGGTACTTCTCTGCATTCCTCTTTGTTGCATAGTGATTGGGGTAAGGCTTCCTGAGTGAGAGAAATCACTGTGACCACCTCTGCAGTGGCTTGAAGCTAGTGGGATACATTTAGCACAGCAAATCATACAGATGTGGAAGCTAAACCTTCTTCTTGTGGCAGAATGGGCTGATACACAACAGCACCCTCCCCACACCAGTCTGCCCCTCTTCTCCTGCTTGCCTTATTACATTGATTCCCATCCACTGATCAGGGAACTGGGGAAGAGAAATTGCCAGCACGAGCCTTTGTCTACCTGAATCCTTCTGCCAAGCAGCGTCAGCTCGTTGTGGCCTGCTTCCCAGTGCTGTTTTCTATTGCCATAAACATCCTCCCACTCAGCCTCTCGGCGGGCTGCTGGCACAGATGAGTTGCCATTCCCAGGCACTTGTTCAACTGGGAGCTGGTCGTTGCTGTATCTGCCACAGGAAGGAGTCCTAGCAAGTTCCACAGCTGCCTCGGGGGAATCCTGCTCATCCCTCAGGATCCTGCTTTTTCGGTTTACTCAGCAGCCTATACAGATCAGTTTCTTGCTGGCTAAGCCAACACAGAAACAAATTTCTGTTTTCTGCTGGAAGTTAAGAAGGAGGGGGTAAGTGATTGTTTAGAGCCGATGCTTGGCCCATCTTTCACCCCCTCTGACAAGGTTTGATTTTCGCACTGTTCTAATCATTCTGGGAATAATCACCTCTGAGTTGGCAATTGGTATAATCATACCCTGGATACCATCCTGCTTTTTCCATTAATTAATCAAATGAGATGCTTTCTTGCTTATGCGGAACACAGAGCATACCGGGTAATTGCACAAGGATTATTCAAAGAGCTGCTTATGCTTCAAGAAATAAATTGACAATTAATATTTTTAGGATGTTTTGCCTTGCAGCATTACAGGTAATGGTTTCTTTTGGTTTTAATGATAATTTTTCATTAAACAAGATGTGCTCTGTCATCTGGTGACATCACAGTCCTTTTTACCCCAGCCACCATTAAAAGGGATTTGCTATATGCAGGGGGATACTGCTTTATTATAAAACAGATGGGCAGCTCTGTAAAGTGCCTTCTCTGGTGTGCTTAGCTGGCTGGGTGGAGAAGGAATGTGTGTCACCAGGAAGCAGCCGCCTTTTATCAGTTATTTGCTTAACTCTTTATACCCTGTCCCCACATGATTCTTAGGAGATGGTCATAGGAGGACTTTCTCCAGATACAAGCTACTCTGTAACTGTAGCAGCCTATACCACCAAAGGAGATGGAGCAAGAAGCAAGCCCAGAGTTGTAACCACTACCGGTGCAGGTGAGCCGCAATTCTACAGCTATTCATTTATTTATATTCCACAAATTGCAAACATATGGTCATCGAGACTACCAATAAAATACACAATAAATAGAATATAAACTAACAATCAGTTAAAAACAGAGTAAGCACAGGGCTATCGACATATTGTATGAGATCGGTTACAGGAGATCCCTGTCTAGTACTGGGATCCCACAGCTATCGATGGACTGTGTGTGAGAGCATTTCCAGGTGAGAGGCAATCCCTGTCTAGTACTGGGATCCCACAGCTATTGATGGACTGTGTGTGAGAGCATTTCCAGGTGAGAGAGGCAATCCCTGTCTAGTACTGGGATCCCACAGCTATTGATGGACTGTGTGTGAGAGCATTTACAGGTGAGAGATGCAATCCCTATCTAGTACTGGGATCCCACAGCTATTGATGGACTGTGTGTGAGAGCATTTCCAGGTGAGAGAGGCAATCCCTGTCTAGTACTGGGATCCCACAGCTATTGATGGACTGTGTGTGAGAGCATTTACAGGTGAGAGAGGCAATCCCTGTCTAGTACTGGGATCCCACAGCTATTGATGGACTGTGTGTGAGAGCATTTACAGGTGAGACAGGCAATCCATGTCTAGTACTGGGATTCCACAGCTATTGATGGACTGTGTGTGAGAGCATTTACAGGTGAGAGAGGCAATCCCTGTCTAGTACTGGGATCCCAAAGCTATTGATGGACTGTGTGTGAGAGCATTTCCAGGTGAGAGAGGCAATCCCTGTCTAGTACTGGGATTCCACAGCTATTGATGGACTGTGTGTGAGAGCATTTCCAGGTGAGAGAGGCAATCCCTGTCTAGTACTGGGATCCCACAGCTATTGATGGACTGTGTGTGAGAGCATTTACAGGTGAGAGAGGCAATCCCTGTCTAGTACTGGGATCCCACAGCTATTGATGGACTGTGTGTGAGAGCATTTACAGGTGAGACAGGCAATCCATGTCAAGTACTGGGATCCCACAGCTATTGATGGACTGTGTGTGAGAGCATTTACAGGAGACAGAGGCAATCCATTTCTAGTACTGGGATCCCACAGCTATCGATGGACTGTGGGTGAGAGCATTTACAGGTGAGACAGGCAATCCCTGTCTAGTACTGGGATCCCACAGCTATTGATGGACTGTGTGTGAGAGCATTTACAGGTGAGAGAGGCAATCCATGTCTAGTACTGGGATCCCACAGCTATTGATGGACTGTGTGTGAGAGCATTTACAGGAGAGAGAGGCAATCCATGTCTAGTACTGGGATCCCACAGCTATTGATGGACTGTGGGTGAGAGCATTTCCAGGTGAGAGAGGCAATCCCTGTCTAGTACTGGGATCGCACAGCTATTGATGGACTGTGGGTGAGAGCATTTACAGGTGAAAGAGGCAATCCCTGTCTAGTACTGGGATCCCACAGCTATTGATGGACTGTGTGTGAGAGCATTTACAGGAGAGAGAGGCAATCCATGTCTAGTACTGGGATCCCACAGCTATTGATGGACTGTGTGTGAGAGCATTTACAGGTGAAAGAGGCAATCCATGTCTAGTACTGGGATCCCACAGCTATTGATGGACTGTGTGTGAGAGCATTTACAGGAGAGAGAGGCAAACCCTGTCTAGTACTGGGATCCCACAGCTATTGATGGACTGTGGGTGAGAGCATTTACAGGTGAGAGAAGCAATCCCTGTCTAGTACTGGGATCCCACAGCTATTGATGGACTGTGTGTGAGAGCCATTTACAGGTGAGAGAGGCAATCCCTGTCTAGTACTGGGATCCCACAGCTATTGATGGACTGTGTGTGAGAGCATTTACAGGAGAGAGAGGCAATCCCTGTCTAGTACTGGGATCCTACAGCTATTGATGGACTGTGGGTGAGAGCATTTACAGGTGAGAGAGGCAATCCCTGTCTAGTACTGGGATCTTACAGCTATTGATGGACTGTGGGTGAGAGCATTTACAGGAGAGAGAGGCAATCCCTGTCTAGTACTGGGATCCCACAGCTATTGATGGACTGTGGGTGAGAGCATTTACAGGAGAGAGAGGCAATCCCTGTCTAGTACTGGGATCCCACAGCTATTGATGGACTGTGGGTGAGAGCATTTACAGGTGGGAGAGGCAATCCCTGCGTAATACTGGGATCCTACAGTCATTGATGGACTCTCTGTGAGAGCATTTTCAGGGGAGAGGCAAGAGCGGAAAGGTGGATAAACCTCTATGAAATACGTGTATAATTTCCTTATAGTCGTCCTCTGCATGTATGTTCAGACTTGTTGTATACTGCAAGATTGTATTTTATATTAAATTGATTGACCACCAAGAGCAAGGTGTTTTGGGATTGATGGAATTAAGTGTACCCACACAGACTGCTGATTCCCGTGAAGCAAAGATTTAGAGAAGTAGAAGTTATCATATGCCCATGTTTGGGACTGCGGGAAGGGATGCCACATAACCCTCCTGCAAAGATATAATAGGCACAGCTTTTTCAAAAGTAGTTCACTCCTATTCTGTAACAAAATCCCTGCCTTTTTGTACACTGTTTTAGGCTTTTCACTGCTTGTTTTTGCCTTGCCCTTGCTAGCATTTCACGGAAATCTTGGTACTTTGTTTTACAGTGCCTGGCAAGCCCACTATGAAGGTCAGTCCCACCAACATGAACACAGCTCTGGTTGAGTGGAGCCCTCCCAAGGAAATGGTGGGGGACTTGCTGGGTTATCGACTGCAATATAAGCGCATTGATGAAGACAAAATGAATTCTATAGATTTTGGCAAAACTGAATACTTTTACACTGCCACCAAGCTGCACAAGGGTGCCACCTACATCTTCAAACTCTCTGCCAAGAACAAAGCTGGGCCTGGAGAGGAGTTTGAGATCATGATCACCACCAATGAGGATGTGCCCAGTGGTTTTCCACAGAATCTGGAGGTGGTAGGACTCACTACTTCAACTACTGAAGTATCCTGGGACCCACCTGTGCTGTCTGAGAGAAATGGCAACATTACCAACTACACTGTGGTATACCGGGACATCAACAGCCAACAGGACCTTAGCAGTACCACCAAGGACACTTGCATCACCCTTACCAATCTGAAGCCTGACACAACCTATGACATTAAAGTTCGAGCATCTACCAGTGCAGGAAATGGGCCCCTCAGTCCCAGCATCCAGTCCAGGACCATGCCTGTGGAACAAGGTATTAATGACTATTGTTATGTTGGCTGAGGTGACCTTTCCAGCAATGCTGCTGGGTTAATAAAGCTTTTCCAGAACAGATAGCAAGCCTTCATGTGGGAAATCCTACCAGCTGGAAGAGGAGGGAGAGTGAGGAACTCTTTTTTTTTATTTTAGTAGTAGAAAGAGTTTAGACTTCTATATTGTTTCAGCCTTTCATGGACCTGGGCTGGTTCCAGGCTGCTCTTTTAGGCTCAATCAAGTGCTTCAAGCAATGCTGCCTGCAGTAGAGAAGCTCTATACATAGACTTGCATGTGCACACTGTTTGCTGAAATATACTTTTGTAACCAGAAGTCATTATTCCTTTAGGGGGCCTTATAAAAAGTTTGTGATAACTTTATCAATTAATAGTTTTGCAGGGCTAAAATGGAAACATCATTACTATAATGGGAGAATCCTTTTTGAAAACAGGTCTAGACATGGGAAGTTGGGTAACGCATTGTGTTCTCCTTTGACCTTATTGTTGGCTCACTTCTCTTTCATGTACAGACTACCTAGAGATCTTGCATGGTTCCAGGAAGACTCATGGGCCATTGTATCCAGCCGCCTTCTGATTGCCGAACATCAGCTGTTGTTGCAAAGACTAGTCTCTTAGCTTTTTAGTGGGATACCAGTCTGAATTTTGAGCAGTGTCTGATTTCTCTCTTGGGGTATAAGTGTCTGAACAGTGGTTCAGTCCAGTCTTCCAGACACACCTAGTCAATCGAGTTTTCTGGATATCCACAATGAATATGCATGAGATAGATTTGTATACAATGGAGACAGTGCATTCAAATCTATCTCGTGCATATATTCTTTGTCGTATCCTAGTAACCTGACTGGGTTGAGATTGTCTCTTGGCAGCATTGGTAGTACTGAGAATCATGTGCTGGCTTAAGGTGATCTTCGGCTAGCCTATAGGAAGATATATCTCAGGTGATCATAATATGCACTTACAGCGCATTCATTTTTTCTAGGGAAAAGGTTAGGAGCAATAACTGAACAGACGGGTCAATTATTTTGGGTTAATTTGTTTTTGTTCTATTAGTGTTTGCCAAAAATTTCCGTGTGAATGCTGTGATGAAAACATCAGTTTTGTTGAGCTGGGAAGTGCCTGACTCCTATAAGCCTGCAGTGCCTTTTAAGGTAAGGATGGGATAAATCCTTGAGGTGGGTGGAAAGATGGGGGTTTTGCCTTGCAGTCTGATCACACAAACACTAAGAAAATGACGACACCTGACTATGGCTTACGTGAAAATATGAAAAGCTGTATTTTTCTGTATAAAACAGTTGCTTATAAGAACATCTGTGACAATAACAAACAAAACAGTTTATATATCAGCACAATGAGCAAGGGCAAATAATCTTCCTCAGTCCACAGGGAAATAAATAAATAAATAAAAAAAAAAAAAAAAATATATATATATATATATATATATATATATATATATATATATATATATATATATAAATAAACAAGCAGAAAAGCATTCCAAAGGAATGGACAAAAGAGCACCAGCATTGTTAATGTGGGCTTAATTAAAACGAATCTTTATTGATCATTCACAAAAAAAATTTAAAATAAATGAACACCTTGATGTTGACAAATGTAGCACAAACGAACAATCATGTGACCCTGTGTACAAATAAGTATTGATAAGTTAAACAGATCAATTGCAGACTATGCACTCCTAATGGTGTGAATGCTAATACAATTGTAATCAACGCTTGGCCATCATGGCACAATTGCTTTCAAGCAGACCTAAGTATGTTAAAACAATAAAACACAAAAACCGTTTAAACAAGAAACATGCTTTACCTTAATAATTGCAATGACAATATTGAAAGTACAAAAAAATGAGTGAATTATGCAGAAAGTGAGCACCTTATATGATTACATATTACCTGGTCTTTTGTATCCATCTATCTATCTATCTATATATAGATATATATAGATAGATAGATAATATACAAATCTCAAGTTACAGCCACACACCTATAAATAACTTTTTTTTATTATTTATAAATACTTCACACAATATTAAATAGCTCAAACCCAAATATGTTTCCTACAGCGGTTCAGCAGACTTCAAAAATTAGCTAAAATATCCCCAGTCACACAAACACACCACTCTTGCTCACATGCACACTTTAAAAAACCATCCTCGATGCTTTTCAAAGAATATCACTAAATATTGCAAACAGTTAAATATTTCTATGCAATTCTTCCATTTATAAACAAAGCAAACACAAGCATTTTCTTAGCGAGATAGTTTATAATGCTGCTATGGAATGAGTCCCAACTTCATCAAATGCTTCCTCAATTCCATTAGAAACCAACTATTTTCTAGTCTTGTTATATCAAGTGTGTTTTTGCCAGTTGATGCAGGAGTGAATCAACACAGTACTTGTACAATTCGACCGCAACTCCAAGTTGATCTTTTTGTTACACCTTCATAATTCAAAAAACGTCCACACAGGAGCCGTTCAGTTGATAAGATATATATTCAATTTCTGTTCACCCCAGCAAGGACCTTGTTTCACCCGACAAATGGGCTTCATCAGGGGAATTTTTATTCACTGCTCCTTTGAAAATCCTTCACGAATGGCACCTCACTAATGATCAGCGGTTGAGCACAAAAAAATCTTTATCTTTACATACGTTCCTTTGCCCACTAGACAACCGCACACACGGGGGTAGATTTTCAAAGGGTTGCGTGCGTAAGATACGTGCGCAACCCTCGAAAACCTACCCCTGCCTCCCCCTGCGCGCGCCGAGCCCCGGGATGCGCGTAAGTCCCGGGGCTTGAAAAAATGGGCGTTCCAGGGATGGGGCCGGGGGTGGGGCACCGGCCCGGGGGCAGGACCAAGGCCTCCGGAACAGCCACCGGGCCAGGGGATGGAGAGCCGTCGCGCGCAAGTTACACCTGCCCGGAGGCAGGCGTTACTTCTTCAATAAAGGTCGGGGGGGGGTTTAGTTAGGACTGGGAGACGGGTTAGATAGGGGAAGGGATGGAAAGAAAGTTCCCTCCGAGGCCGCTCCGATTTCCCTCTGGAAGGAAAGTTCCCTCCGAGGCCGCTCCGATTTCCCTCTGGAAGGAAAGTTCCCTCCGAGGCCGCTCCAATTTCGGAGCGGCCTTGGAGGGAACGGAGGCAGGCTGCTTGGCTCGGCTTGCGCAGGTTGCACAATTGTGCACCCCTCTGCGTGCGCCGACCCTGGATTTTATATCATGCGTGTGGCAGCGCGCACATGTTATAAAATCGGGCACAGATTTGTTCATGCCGGGCTGCGCGAACAAATCTATGCCCGTGTGCATGTTATAAAATCTGGCCCATGGTCTTCCGGCAGTGTTAATTTCCACAGGCGAATGTACACATATGTGTATAGACACACACACTCACACAAAGGCCTAACAAGAAAAGCTGCCACTTTCCTGAAAAGAGAGTCTTCCCCAGCTCCTCAGACAGAGATCACTTTGGGAAAACTGGCTGCGCTTGGAGCTACAGGTCTTTGCAAAGTTTGTCATGCTAACTTCTATCAGTTCAGCTCTCGGCAGGAGTCCACCCATCTTATCCCCATGTATAGACATGCGCTGGTCAATTTCTTGATCTAGTAGCTTTCCTGAAGTATTGCCAAACTAATTGATAAGAAAAAACTAGTGCATGTGTCAGGACAATTCTGAAATGGCGGGTTCTTGTCATCTGTACTCACTACTTGTAATTGCCATTTTGCCCAGACATTTTCTTTCATATGTGGGACCATTAGCTCTGCCCTTCTCTAAATCTAAACATATTCTGCTGGACATGCAGGATCATAATAATAAAATCTGCATCAGTATCAATATCATGTAAAATAAAAGCAATCATATAATTATTATATCAGAAGTAAACACTACTGTAATACCAGTATCAAAATATGAGGGTCTCAAAAGCTAAAAGTATCCAGAGGGTCTATAAAAGTTTATTCTCTTTCTGTAAACTAAACCTGGGCAAATGCTCTCCACTCTCATGGAACTCCAAGTGGTGTTCTTGTTCTCTATCTTGTATTTTGTAATTTTGTGTGTGTGATCTAAGTTTCCAAGCTGTTTCTAATCAGACTGGGGGAAAGTGGGGCTACCTAGCTGCCCATAATTCTGCTATTTCATTTTTATGCTTTCAGCATTGTACATGCAGTACTGGGTCTCTGTTATCTTTTCTAAGCAAGCTACATGCTGACCTTGTACTGTAATAATGCAGTATAAATTGCTTTTTCTCTCTAATAGCCTCTTGTGCCATTTTGTCAATACTAAATTGTGATCATGCTCTTACACTAAATGGGGCCTACTTGTCCCTATCCCATACATCTAGAGAACTGCAAAGGGAAACTGCTTAATACAAGATAGTTTGTTGTGAACCGTTACGGTGGAACCCAAGTGACGGTATACAAAAAACAATAAATAAATAGTTTTACAGTGAAGCAAGCACAAAGCTGCATCTTATCATTATAACTGCATTTCTCTCTTGTAAGGAGCTAAATTATACATCATAGTGATTTAAAAAGACTGGCCCTTATCACTAATACAATCCCGAACTAAGGCTGACAGTACTTCTAGTTTCAGACCTCAGATAGTAAAGGATTCTGCAGGAATCCACAGAAATCTGCACTGGAAATCAGTTAACCTCCATGCGAGAGAATGAACATCACTGAGCTCTGTTAGATGACTTGATGCAGGCTCCTCCTCTAACTGTAGTGAGATCCGTACAAATTCCCATGCTCTCCTCTGGGCTTCCAAGACTTCAGCTGCTGTTTCTCGGAGCTCATGTTTTATTTGCTTTCTGCTGGATGGTTAAACCCCTCAGGATTTCTTGCTTTGCACATTAGCCTCTCCTTCGTAAGTTGGCAGTACAGGATGCCGATGCCTGAGGCTAACAATGTATAGCAGAGACAGCTATGAATACATTTTTATGAACATGTCTTGTTTGTTTGATTGTTCTTGACATTATTTGTGTTTTTATTATGTATGTAAATTGTACCTTGCTCTGAACTTTGGAGGGGAGCTGATAATAAATAAATAAATACTCAGTAGAAACAATTAGCGCTCTCTGTACTTAGAGCATCTCAGAAATGCTATTTGTAAGCTAAGCAGATGTAATTAAACAGTTGTTTCTATGAATGCTTCCTCAGAGATCTTGCCAGGGAAGCAGACAGTTGTTTGAAGATAGCGGGACCTTTGCAAGACTTTCTATTAATGAACTGGTGATTAGCTTGTGGGGTGCTGATTTTTAAGGTAGATGAAACTCTGGTGCAGGATCTCAGGGCAGCTCCTCTCCCAGAATATATCAAGGTATAGCTGAAAAATTCCTTTCATTTTCTCCCACCCCTCTTCCTGTGCATCTGTTGTACATTCTTGAATATGTTCATATTTATTCAGCCTCAGTTCTGCAAGCACTAAAGTGCTGCATCTGCTGCCAGTCCTCACCACCATTACAGCTGACCCTGCCAAAGCAGGACTTTGGCCTTACTACCCGTTTTCTGGTTTCACATTTTGCATTGTATATAGAGTCCATTCGTCATTCTCATTTGACTCTTGCTGGGTCTCCTTCATGCAATCTCCTCCTCCAAATTTGACTGCTGTAATAGTCACGTGTCTGTCTTCCAAACTTCTCTATTTACCCTCTGCAACTCCTTCAAAAGAGTGCTGCATAAATCCTCTACTTCCCCCCTTGTCCCCATGTTACTGCGCTGCTCAGCTTAGAGCAGTGACTCCTAGTAAAATTCCTTGCCATTGAGTCTTTCCTGCAAGTATGTTCAGGACGACCTCTCAACCCTAGTCTTGCACACTTCCCATCTTATCAAATGACTTTTTTTGACCATAAGATTAGCAAAGTTTGGCTACTGAGCAGGGAAGATAGGCAGTTCATGAGCTTGAGGGTCCTGGTTCAATAATTTAATTTTTTTAAATTTATATTCCCCCTTTTGTGACACTTCAAAGCAGATTCTATACATGTACTCTATGTATTTCCCTGTCCCCAGAGGGGAGCAATCTAAGGGGCTCATTCGCTAAGCCATGTTAGGCCATTTGCTGCAAGAAAAATGCAGCCCTAGCCCTGTGAATATTTAAATGAGCAGATTAGCATGCAAATGTAATCAGCTGCTCATGGCACCTCTAAATTGCTGTAAAAAATGTAGCAGCCCACCATTGTTTTAAGCAATTTAGAGTTATAAATAATGGACCCTGATGAAGGCCTGTAGGTTGCTGAAACATTGGTCAAGCAGGAGCATTTATGTGCTCATTGAAGGGTGTTTATAACAAGATAAGTACAAAACATTTCATTTATTAACATTTATTTATCACTTAGCACTAGCAGCCTAAGCGATGTACAAAATAAAACATTCACAAAAGTAACATATAAGTAAAATAAAACATTTTTGCTACATAAACAAAATCAAAGTACCCAGAGAAGACGCATTTCAGAGGAGGACCAATATCAGTGTTCTCATTCGAATGCTCATTTTAGCAAAAAACTTTTCAGGCGCAGTCAGAACTTCTTTCTATATTCAGACATTCTGAGTTCCAAAATATAGGCGCTGCCACCTTAAAGGCAGATTCTCTTGTTTTAATGGCAAATATTAAAGGTATTTTTTGGGATGAATTAGAGGTGTTGCAAAGATTATAATGGTTGATAGGAAAAGTTTTTTGAACTGGTATTTGATTTGACCCTAAGAGTATTCTTCTGATACAGTTCTTAGCCCATTGTGAGCAAAAGACTGAATTAGTCTTTTGAGCACTGTTGATATTTTAGGCATAATTTAGAAAGACACACAAAACTGGGTTTTACTCAAGAAAGTGGGCTTTTGGAAAATTGCTAGAATATCTGCCATTGAATTTTCCATCAGATTTACTTGCCTAAGTGCTCTCTACTTGAGTAAATAGCTTTTGAAAATTGCTACCTTAGTACTTACTTTTATGCACATAACTCCCTTTGAAAAGTCATCCATTAGTTGTTAGCTTTGTATCAAAACTGCACCTATTTGCATTTGTTTGCACTTTTCTTGGGTATTATATAAGGAGGTCAATATTGAAAACCTAGTCATTCAGCTAAGTTAGCCAGATAGACATATCCAGTTAACTTAGATGGGATATTCACCAGCATGGCTATGCTGCTGAATATCCCTAGACAAATCGTTACTTGGATGGCTAAGTAGCACACCTCCTCTGCCCACTACCCACCCACAACTTAACTAGATAGCTAGATGAGTGGCTTTTCCGAATATCCAGTGGCCACTAGAAGCTATGCTCTCCTCCTCCAGTCGGGAGGAGTTAGCAATCTGCTGTCGCTCACCCCGCCAGGAGGGCGGAGTTAGCAAGTTGTTCTGCTGTTCTCCTGAAAGGGGAAGGAGTAGTGATATGACATGACCTGCTCCTCCAGAGGAGAGGAGTTAGCTATCTGTAGATCTGTTAGCGAACTGCTGTTAGATGCTCCTGTAAGGAAAGGAGGTAGTAATCTGATACCAATCTGCTAAGGAGTAGCAATCTGTTAAGGATCAACTCTCCAAGGAAGAGGAGTTGGCAGTTTTATATGATGATACTCTTCTGAGGAGAGGACCTAACAATAGGTATATTGTACTTCGCTGCTGAGATAGCAATCTTGTCATGCCTCCTACGGAGTAGCAATCTGTATATATATAGGCTGCTGGCAAGTCTCAAGTAAGAGGAGTAGCTGTCTATATAATACTTCCGTGAGCGGAGTTAGTGGTCTGTAGTGGTTGGCTCCCACAGGGTGACAATAGTGAAAGGAATGACCACTTGCAGGAAATGGTGAATCCCTGGGCCAATGGCAGATGACAGCGCCCCCAGGAGGAGATCCTGAGAGGAACCACCGGCTACACTAGAATATGAGATAAACACAATAGTTCTTTATTAGACTGGAAGCTGGACCACCAGCGGTGGCAGTAGTGAGTCGTTGTGTTCGGCAAGGCTGAAGTCCTTCTGATACTGGAATATAATCTCTGAGTCGCTGAGCTGTAGAGAGAGACTAGAAGTAGTGAGTAGACAAGGTATACTGGATACAAGATGGTACACTCACAATAGTAGATGTCTGCAATGGTCTCTATGCCACAGAGTTTCTTCAGTACATTCAGGAACAGGAGCCGTAGGCGAGAGCTGGTTCCCACAAACAGTCTGTAATATGAACTCACAATTGCTGTATATGAAGTGGCTTCTAGAGTAGAAGAGAATATAATATTCTAGGAACATGGGCCCTCGTGGAGCGAGTACCGGTACCTATCTGTAATCTTGCCAATGTAACTCTTGATCTCTGTACCTGCGATAACGTCTTGGACAGAAGGGAGTCTTCAGAGCAATGGGAATGTAGGCCCTCATGGAGCGAGTACCGATTCCTATGTAATAGAACTCACTGTGTTCACGTCCGTGATCGCTTCCAGGCAATGAGGAGTCTTCCGAGTGTTCTGGGAATCTGAAATCAAGAAGAGAAAGCGGAGCCCCCGTGGAGCGGGTAGTCCTGGTAAGTTTGAAAAGGCCGAGCAGTGAGGAAGGATTCACCTCACTGATTTAGATCGTTGTTGCAAGTAGTGTGGACTGCCAAAGCAAGTCCTGTTGGAGTTCCTTGCTAACTCGTTAGAGGTTAGCAAACAAAGACCTTTTAAAGTACAAATGGATGACGTCACTACGGGGGGATGCCCCCGAGGTTCGCGCCCTTTCTGGTACAAAGTCTGGAACGCGCGCGCCCTTACATCATCGGGAACATGGCAGATCGGTAGCGTCAGGCCAGCCCGGGGGAACCCGGGACCAAGAGAGGGAGAGAAGCCGCGGCTGCATCTGTCTGTCAGAGCCAAAGGGAATCGCATCCCAGGTAGAGAGGGTGGAGTGAGGGGCGAGAAGAGGCACGAACGCAACACTAGATAGATAAGTCCTACTTAGCTGGCCATCTAGCATTTGAATATCAACCTCAAGGTGTTTTGTTCTTTTTTTGTCATTAGAGATTTCTTTAAAATTGATTTCCCATCTATTACCAAAAGCATCAAGGCAGTTAAAGAGCGCACATAAGCTAAAGTCTTGGAGTACCTTTTACCTGCAGACTTCGGCCAGAATTTTCAACGTGGGTTTCTGTGCATAAAAGAATAACGACACATTATAAAACTGAAAAAAAATGCTAGCAAGAGCAAAAATGGAGGAATTTAACCTCTTCCAGGAGAATCAGCAGCTTATAAAGGTTTTCACACCCTTGTACATGTTTCACATTCTGCTGGCTAAAAAATACAAAACAGAATGCATGAAAGTAGGAGTTGTGTTCACTGATCTACACAATATACTCTACACTTTCATTCTAAAAAACATTCTGTTTATTAAGAATAAAAACACA
Organism: Rhinatrema bivittatum; assembly: GCF_901001135.1. Taxonomy (NCBI): domain Eukaryota; kingdom Metazoa; phylum Chordata; class Amphibia; order Gymnophiona; family Rhinatrematidae; genus Rhinatrema; species Rhinatrema bivittatum. Next base: position 125,395,059 of record NC_042624.1, on the reverse strand, counting down.
TTCTTGATTGGGTAAGTCTTCTCATTCCTTGAATCAACACTTGGTGGAAGTCCCTTTTGCAGCAAAAACAGCCGAGTCCCCATCTGCCCAGATGTGGGAGACTGTCTCCCCTGTATTATCAGTCACAAAGGGTCAGGACTGTGCAAAAATATAAAATTGAAATATGAAACTATTTAAAGTTATATTTTTGAACAGTGAAACTAGTGGACTCAGATTTATTTACTGACCCTTGACTGTGGTTTCTTGTGGCTCAGGACTTCCACCAATATTATGTCTTTGTATTATTACACCATACCCAGATGTGAAAGGCTGTGCCCACCTGTATTATCAGACTGGGCTCAGGTGTGTGAGGCTGTGCCCCCCTGTATTATCAGACTGGGCTCAGGTGTGTGAGGCTGTGCCTCCTGTATTATCAGACTGGGCTCAGGTGTGTGAGGCTGTGCCCCCTGTATTATCAGACTGGGCTCAGGTGTGTGAGGCTGTGCCCCCTGTATTATCAGACTGGGCTCAGGTGTGTGAGGCTGTGCCCCCTGTATTATCAGACTGGGCTCAGGTGTGTGAGGCTGTGCCCCCTGTATTATCAGACTGGGCTCAGGTGTGTGAGGCTGTGCCCCCTGTATTATCAGACTGGGCTCAGGTGTGTGAGGCTGTGCCCCCTGTATTATCAGACTGGGCTCAGGTGTGTGAGGCTGTGCCCCCTGTATTATCAGACTGGGCTCAGGTGTGTGAGGCTGTGCCCCCTGTATTATCAGACTGGGCTCAGGTGTGTGAGGCTGTGCCCCCTGTATTATCAGACTGGGCTCAGGTGTGTGAGGCTGTGCCCCCTGTATTATCAGACTGGGCTCAGGTGTGTAAGGCTGTGCCCCCTGTATTATCAGACTGGGCTCAGGTGTGTGAGGCTGTGCCCCCTGTATTATCAGACTGGGCTCAGGTGTGTGAGGCTGTGCCCCCTGTATTATCAGACTGGGCTCAGGTGTGTGAGGCTGTGCCCCCTGTATTATCAGACTGGGCTCAGGTGTGTGAGGCTGTGCCCCCTGTATTATCAGACTGGGCTCGGGTGTGTAAGGCTGTGCCCCCTGTATTATCAGACTGGGCTCGGGTGTGTGAGGCTGTGCCCCCTGTATTATCAGACTGGGCTCAGGTGTGTGAGGCTGTGCCCCCTGTATTATCAGACTGGGCTCAGGTGTGTGAGGCTGTGCCCCCTGTATTATCAGACTGGGCTCAGGTGTGTGAGGCTGTGCCCCCTGTATTATCAGACTGGGCTCAGGTGTGTGAGGCTGTGCCCCCCTGTATTATCAGACTGGGCTCAGGTGTGTAAGGCTGTGCCCCCTGTATTATCAGACTGGGCTCAGGTGTGTGAGGCTGTGCCCCCTGTATTATCAGACTGGGCTCAGGTGTGTGAGGCTGTGCCCCCTGTATTATCAGACTGGGCTCAGGTGTGTGAGGCTGTGCCCCCTGTATTATCAGACTGGGCTCAGGTGTGTGAGGCTGTGCCCCCTGTATTATCAGACTGGGCTCAGGTGTGTGAGGCTGTGCCCCCTGTATTATCAGACTGGGCTCAGGTGTGTGAGGCTGTGCCCCCTGTATTATCAGACTGGGCTGAGGTGTGTGAGGCTGTGCCCCCTGTATTATCAGACTGGGCTCAGGTGTGTGAGGCTGTGCCCCCTGTATTATCAGACTGGGCTCAGGTGTGTGAGGCTGTGCCCCCTGTATTATCAGACTGGGCTCAGGTGTGTGAGGCTGTGCCTCCTGTATTATCAGACTGGGCTCAGGTGTGTGAGGCTGTGCCCCCTGTATTATCAGACTGGGCTCAGGTGTGTGAGGCTGTGCCCCCTGTATTATCAGACTGGGCTCAGGTGTGTGAGGCTGTGCCCCCTGTATTATCAGACTGGGCTCAGGTGTGTGAGGCTGTGCCTCCTGTATGCAACAGTGAGCGTGCCAGAGTCATATTTAAAGTAAAAGTGGTGCTCAGCCGTGCTGATTACATATGGGGCAATTGGAGCTCCCAACGGCCATAAAAGCAGGCAGATGGGAGGGCCTCAGGAGCCTAGGGATATCCTGACAGCCAGAAGAAAGGCCTGAGTGCTATGGCATATTTTTCTAAAATAAATGTTTGCTGCTTCAGTGCGGCTGAGAAGGCAGCGGCAGCACTGGGAAATCTGCCACTGTGAAATTAAAGGGGAACACAGCATTGGGGCTCTAAACAACATGTGTGTGAGAGACAGAGACTGGGCAGGGAGGTGATTGGGTTGTGTGTGAGAGACAGAGACTGGGCAGGGAGGTGACTGTGGTGTGTGTGAGAGACAGAGACTGGGCAGGGAGGTGACTGTGGCGTGTGTGAGAGACAGACTGGGCAGGGAGGTGACTGGGGTGTGTGAGAGAGACAGAGACTGGGCAGGGAGGTGATGGGTGTGTGTGAGAGAGAGAGAGAGAATGGTCAGGAGGTGACTGGGGTGTGTGTGAGAGACAGATAGATAAGACTGGGCAGGGAGGTGCCTGGGGTGTGTGTGTGAGACAGAGACTGGGCAGGGAGGTGCCTGGGGTGTGTGTGTGATACAGAGACTGGGCAGAGAGGTGACTGGGGTGTGTGTGTGAGAGACAGACTGGGAAGGGAGGTGACTGGGGTGTGTGAGAGAGACAGAGACTGGGCAGGGAGGTGATGGGGGTGTGTGTGAGAGACAGACTGGACAGGGATGTGATGGGTGTGTGTGAGAGAGAGAGACTGGTCAGGAGGTGATGGGTGTGTGTGTGAGAGAGAGAGACAGGTCAGGGAGGTGACTAGGGTGGGTGTGTGAGACAGAGACTGGTTGTAAGGTTTAATTGGAGTGTGTGTGTGAGTGACTTGGACAGAGCTTCTGCAGCCGCTGCTGCTCCTTGTATGTGCTTTCAAGGTAAAGGAGTAGGAGAGTTGCTGGAGAGGGTAAGTAAAGGTGGCATTTTAAGTTTATTTTTCTTGATTGACTGCCATTTTAATTATTGGGTATTATGTGATGTGTCTGCTGTTCTGAAATATTTTATTGATATTTGGACACTTTTTAATAATTTTTATGAGTTTTTAGTTGTTGGATGTTATTCTGTTCATCAGCTGTTTTGAAACATTCATTAATATAGTTTTACAGTTATTTCTGTGTGGGGCTCTATAGCAGCTTGGCTTGTTCTGTTTTCCAAATAGGTGTATTAGTGTTTAGGACCTGATTTAATATTTGTAGTGTTGCCTTTTCATAGATAGGGTTGTTATGTGTTCCATAATGCAGGTGTAACTTTGTGCAGATTAATTTCTGTGCTTTATTGCAGATCCTGGGACTGTGTTAGGTGCTATATTTCTCATTCGATTTCTACAGGTTTGCACTGCATGAGGAATGGCTATTTTTGGTTTTCCATTCCAGTTTGTCTCCATATTTATAATTTGTGTTTTTTCTGTACTTGGTAAAGGTCAGTTCTGGCATGTAGGCAATTGTATCAATCTAATTTGTTGTGTTTTCTCAATAGGATATGCATTAGTGGTAAATTATTCCCTTTTCATAAGGAGGGTTATTGTGCCTGGTAGTAAAGGGAGTTTGTTTTGCATTTACTGAGATGTCATCAGAACCAAAATATCATTTTTTGTGTGGAGAGTTCTATGGGTAATGCCCTAGTTCTGCTCTGCATCCATTGTTGGGGGTCGAGTGGGTTCCCGTGGATGCAGAGGGTACGTTTACATATAGCCCCGTGACGGTCACATCTGTCAGGTATGTCCCTGCCGAAAAAAAGTTAATAACCACTACCCCAAAGGATATATGAAGGTGTGTCCCTCCCCCCCCCCCCCCCCCATCTATTCATACCCCAGAGGATATATGAAGCTGTGTCCATCCCCCCCCCATGTATTCATACCCCAGAGGATATATGAAGCTGTGTCCCTCCCCCCCCCCCCCCCATCTATTCATACCCCAGAGGATATATGAAGCTGTGTCCATCCCCCTCCATGTATTCATACCCCAGAGGATATATGAAGCTGTGTCCATCCCCCCCCCCATGTATTCATACCCCAGAGGATATATGAAGCTGTGTCCCCTCCCCCCATGTATTCATACCCCAGAGGATATATGAAGCTGTGTCCCTCCCCCATGTATTCATACCCCAGAGGATATATGAAGCTGTGTCCATCCCCCCCCATGTATTCATACCCCAGAGGATATATGAAGCTGTGTCCCTCCCCCCATGTATTCATACCCCAGAGGATATATGAAGCTGTGCCCCCCCCCATGTATTCATACCCCAGAGGATATATGAAGCTGTGTCCATCCCCCCCCCATGTATTCATACCCCAGAGGATATATGAAGCTGTGTCCCTCCCCCCATGTATTCATACCCCAGAGGATATATGAAGCTGTGCCCCCCCCCATGTATTCATACCCCAGAGGATATATGAAGCTGTGTCCCTCCCCCCCCCCCATGTATCCATACCCCAGAGGATATATGAAGCTGTGTCCCTCCCCCCCCCCATTTATTCATACCCCAGAGGATATATGAAGCTGTGTCCCTCCCCCCCATGTATTCATACCCCAGAGGATATATGAAGCTGTGCCCCCCCCCATGTATTCATACCCCAGAGGATATATGAAGCTGTGTCCCTCCCTCCCCATGTATTCGTACCCCAGAGGATATATGAAGCTGTGTCCCTCCCCCCCATGTATTCATACCCCAGAGGATATATGAAGCTCTGTCTCTCCCCCCATGTATTCATACCCCAGAGGATATATGAAGCTGTGTCCCTCCCCCCCATGTATTCATACCCCAGAGGATATATGAAGCTGTGTCCCTCCCCCCATGTATTCATACCCCAGAGGATATATGAAGCTGTGTCCCTCCCCCCATGTATTCATACCACAGAGGATATATGAAGCTGTGTCTCTCCCCCATGTATTCATACCCCAGAGGATATATGAAGCTGTGTCCCTCCCCCCATGTATTCATACCACAGAGGATATATGAAGCTGTGCCCCCCCCCATGTATTCATACCCCAGAGGATATATGAAGCTGTGTTCATCCCCCCCATGTATTCATACTCCAGAGGATATATGAAGCTGTGTCCCTCCCCCATGTATTCATACCCCAGAGGATATATGAAGCTGTGTCCCTCCCCCCCCCCCATGTATTCATACCCCAGAGGATATATGAAGCTGTGTCCCTCCCCCCCCCCATGTATTCATACCCCAGAGGATATATGAAGCTGTGTCCCTCCCCCCCCCCCATGTATTCATACCCCAGAGGATATATGAAGCTGTGTCCCTCCCCCCCCCCCATGTATTCATACCCCAGAGGATATATGAAGCTGTGTCCCCCCCCCCCCCCCATGTATTCATACCCCAGAGGATATATGAAGCTGTGTCCCTCCCCCCCCATGTATTCATACCCCAGAGGATATATGAAGCTGTGTCCCTCCCCCCATGTATTCATACCCCAGAGGATATATGAAGCTGTTTCCCTCCCCCCATGTATTCATACCCCAGAGGATATATGAAGCTGTGTCCCTCCCCCCCCCATGTATTCATACCCCAGAGGATATATGAAGCTGTGTCCCTCCCCCCCCCCCCCCATGTATTCATACCCCAGAGGATATATGAAGCTGTGTCCCTCCCCCCCCCCATGTATTCATACCCCAGAGGATATATGAAGCTGTGTCCCTCCCCCCCCCCCCATGTATTCATACCCCAGAGGATATATGAAGCTGTGTCCCTCCCCCCCCCCCATGTATTCATACCCCAGAGGATATATGAAGCTGTGTCCCTCCCCCCATGTATTCATACCCCAGAGGATATATGAAGCTGTGTCCCTCCCCCCATGTATTCATACCCCAGAGGATATATGAAGCTGTGTCCCTCCCCCCCCCCATGTATTCATACCCCAGAGGATATATGAAGCTGTGTCCCCTCCCCCCATGTATTCATACCCCAGAGGATATATGAAGCTGTGTCCCCTCCCCCCCATGTATTCATACCCCAGAGGATATATGAAGCTGTGTCCCTCCCCCCCCCCATGTATTCATACCCCAGAGGATATATGAAGCTGTGTCCCTCCCCCCATGTATTCATACCCCAGAGGATATATGAAGCTGTGTCCCTCCCCCCATGTATTCATACCCCAGAGGATATATGAAGCTGTGTCCCTCCCCCCCCCCATGTATTCATACCCCAGAGGATATATGAAGCTGTGTCCCCTCCCCCCATGTATTCATACCCCAGAGGATATATGAAGCTGTGTCCCCTCCCCCCCATGTATTCATACCCCAGAGGATATATGAAGCTGTGTCTCTCCCCCCCATGTATTCATACCCCAGAGGATATATGAAGCTGTGTCCCCCCCCCCCATGTATTCATACCCCAGAGGATATATGAAGCTGTGTCCCCTCCCCCCCATGTATTCATACCCCAGAGGATATATGAAGCTGTGTCTCTCCCCCCCATGTATTCATACCCCAGAGGATATATGAAGCTGTGTCCCCTCCCCCCATGTATTCATACCCCAGAGGATATATGAAGCTGTGTCCCTCCCCCCCTCCCATGTATTCATACCCCAGAGGATATATGAAGCTGTGTCCCTCCCCCCCCCCCATGTATTCATACCCCAGAAGATATATGAAGCTGTGTCCCTCCCCCCATGTATTCATACCCCAGAGGATATATGAAGCTGTGTCCCTCCCCCCCATGTATTCATACCTCAGAGGATATATGAAGCTGTGTCCCTCCCCCCATGTATTCATACCCCAGAAGATATATGAAGCTGTGTCCCTCCCCCCATGTATTCATACCCCAGAGGATATATGAAGCTGTGTCCCTCCCCCCCCCCCCCCCATGTATTCATACCCCAGAGGATATATGAAGCTGTGTCCCTCCCCCCCCCCCCCATGTATTCATACCCCAGAGGATATATGAAGCTGTGTCCCTCCCCCATGTATTCATACCCCAGAGGATATATGAAGCTGTGTCCCTCCCCCCCCCCCCATGTATTCATACCCCAGAGGATATATGAAGCTGTGTCCCTCCCCCCCCCCCCCCATGTATTCATACCCCAGAAGATATATGAAGCTGTGTCCCTCCCCCCCATGTATTCATACCTCAGAGGATATATGAAGCTGTGTCCCTCCCCCCATGTATTCATACCCCAGAAGATATATGAAGCTGTGTCCCTCCCCCCATGTATTCATACCCCAGAGGATATATGAAGCTGTGTCCCTCCCCCCCCCCATGTATTCATACCCCAGAGGATATATGAAGCTGTGTCCCTCCCCCCCATGTATTCATACCCCAGAGGATATATGAAGCTGTGTCCCTCCCCCATGTATTCATACCCCAGAGGATATATGAAGCTGTGTCCCCCCCCCCCCCATGTATTCATACCCCAGAGGATATATGAAGCTGTTTCCCTCCCCCCATGTATTCATACCCCAGAGGATATATGAAGCTGTGTCCCTCCTCCCCCATGTATTCATACCCCAGAGGATATATGAAGCTGTGTCCCCCCCCCCCACCATGTATTCATACCCCAGAGGATATATGAAGCTGTGTCGTCCCCCCCCCCATGTATTCATACCCCAGAGGATATATGAAGCTGTGTCCCTCCCCCCATGTATTCATACCCCAGAAGATATATGAAGCTGTGTCCCTCCCCCCATGTATTCATACCCCAGAGGATATATGAAGCTGTGTCCCTCCCCCCATGTATTCATACCCCAGAAGATATATGAAGCTGTGTCCCTCCCCCCATGTATTCATACCCCAGAGGATATATGAAGCTGTGTCCCTCCCCCATGTATTCATACCCCAGAGGATATATGAAGCTGTGTCCCTCCCCCCCCCATGTATTCATACCCCAGAGGATATATGAAGCTGTGTCCCTCCCCCCATGTATTCATACCCCAGAGGATATATGAAGCTGTGTCCCTCCGTCCCTCCCATGTATTCATACCCCAGAGGATATATGAAGCTGTGTCCCTCCCCCCCCCATGTATTCATACCCCAGAAGATATATGAAGCTGTGTCCCTCCCCCCATGTATTCATACCCCAGAGGATATATGAAGCTGTGTCCCTCCCCCCCATGTATTCATACCCCAGAGGATATATGAAGCTGTGTCCCCCCCCCCCCCCCCACCATGTATTCATACCCCAGAGGATATATGAAGCTGTGTCCCCCCCCCACCATGTATTCATACCCCAGAGGATATATGAAGCTGTGTCCCTCCCCCCCCCCCCCATGTATTCATACCCCAGAGGATATATGAAGCTGTGTCCCTCCCCCCCCCCCCCATGTATTCATACCCCAGAGGATATATGAAGCTGTGTCCCTCCCCCCATGTATTCATACCCCAGAAGATATATGAAGCTGTGTCCCTCCCCCCATGTATTCATACCCCAGAGGATATATGAAGCTGTGTCCCTCCCCCCATGTATTCATACCCCAGAAGATATATGAAGCTGTGTCCCTCCCCCCATGTATTCATACCCCAGAGGATATATGAAGCTGTGTCCCTCCCCCATGTATTCATACCCCAGAGGATATATGAAGCTGTGTCCCTCCCCCCCCCCATGTATTCATACCCCAGAGGATATATGAAGCTGTGTCCCTCCCCCCATGTATTCATACCCCAGAGGATATATGAAGCTGTGTCCCTCCGTCCCTCCCATGTATTCATACCCCAGAGGATATATGAAGCTGTGTCCCTCCCCCCCCCCATGTATTCATACCCCAGAAGATATATGAAGCTGTGTCCCTCCCCCCATGTATTCATACCCCAGAGGATATATGAAGCTGTGTCCCTCCCCCCCATGTATTCATACCTCAGAGGATATATGAAGCTGTGTCCCTCCCCCCATGTATTCATACCCCAGAAGATATATGAAGCTGTGTCCCTCCCCCCATGTATTCATACCCCAGAGGATATATGAAGCTGTGTCCCTCCCCCCCCTCTCCCATGTATTCATACCCCAGAGGATATATGAAGCTGTGTCCCTCCCCCCCATGTATTCATACCCCAGAGGATATATGAAGCTGTGTCCCTCCCCCCCATGTATTCATACCCCAGAGGATATATGAAGCTGTGCCTCACTCTCCTCTCCTGTATTTTCCTCCCCAGGCAGATGTGTGCAGCTGCTCCTTGTGTCTTCATCTGTGTCATTTGGTCTCCCTGTGCAAATGGCGCTTGTGTCTGTGTCCTATGATGATTTTTCTCCTTTTTCTCTTTTAGATTTTGTATAATAATGAACAAGTAGAAGTTGATGGTCATTCTATGAGGAAACTGATCAATAACCTGAAGCCTGATACAGACTATTCCTTCGTGCTGATGAATCGTGGAAGCAGTGCAGGCGGGCTTCAGCACAGAGTCTCCATCCGCACTGCCCCGGACATCCTTCAGGCCAAACCTTTCTTCTCCAGCAAATACATGACGGCAGGCCGCTTCACTCTGCGCCTTCCAAAGCTGCAAACAGCAGCAGCTGTCAGGTTAGTGTCGCTCACCCCCTCTGCCTTCTGCTTTCCAGGTTGCCAGTGCTCTGCGTGTGAAGCCAACTGAGGGGAAACACTGCTCTCATTATTTCAAGGCGTCAAGCATTAGGTCTTCCCTCCCTAATAGCGTTTGGACCTCAGGCATGGCCTGTGCATTTCCCTTATAAAGGGGCAGCTGAGAGCCCAGGACTGTACATCTGGAAGCAGCTGTCTGTGCCTCTGAAGAGGGTAGAGACTGCGGATTCTGGTGCACTTGGATGCCTTTTATGCAAGTGGGATTTAGCAGAGCTGCCCTAAATAAGTGGACCTTTTTAGCGCGGCACAGTTATTAAGTTGTAATACCAAGATTAGAAGTCCTGTATGGTCTCAGCACTAATGTGCAGTACCTGCCAGACATTCCTTTTCATTGGACATGCTGGCGTTGTTGTTCTGTTTCCTACTTCTTATGCCATCGCAGTTGTTGTTGTTGTTGGTGTTTGTGCACTACTGGCTGGATATGACATTTTGAGGGATTTCATAACATGATTGTGAACACAGCTTGTTTCCTGATAAATTAAGAATAGTGACCTTATAATGCATAAAAAAAACATTTTTTGAAAAAATTGGGAGTGTTTTAGAGTGAGACCAATGATTAAACAATATTATGAGCGTGATTAAGGAGGCAGTATCAAAGAAGCTTTTAACCATAGTGAATATGAATACTCCTAGAAAAGCTCAGGCTGTATGAAGGTCTCTTTATATGACAGATTTCTATGCTTATCTGGTGATTGTATGTGATTGGTGTGATATTTATTATCAGCAAATTGTAGGTTATTTCTATTGTTTTGTTAAATGCACTCCTTATATACATTCATGCTGACAGCAGCCTGCCAGTATTCTCTGTCTCAGCAGATGGTAGGCCAGCATCCCATGCTGTGGCTGGGTGAGGAGGAAGATTTGATGGGCTGTTCCTGAGGTGAATGATAGCTTTCTCCTTTCCTCAGGGGAACATAGCTCTGGATTAGTAGAAGATTCCATTAGGGAGGCTGCTCTGGAGTTGAAAACCAAGGTTCCCTTCAGAGAGGAGGGGCGACCAGTTGGTTTATACTGAGTTTCCCCTTCCTTCCTCCCTTCTGCCTCTCTGGCTGGACTAGTGCACAGCATCTTTGTATAGGCTGCGATAAAATTAATAAAAAAAGAAAAAGGCAGCCAGAGAGACGAGAGAGAGGCAGCTGTGGGTGAATCTTTCTGCTGCTTCTCCCCTTCCACCCGGCTCCAGTACTGACTTTGACGTAGAAGTGTAAGATGGCAGCTGAGCGGAAGAATAGGTCCTACTCTCCAGCTGCTGTGGGATGTGAAAACAGCTCGTCAGGGGCCTTTTTATGTTGTGCCGGTGCTTTTGGAGGCAGAAAGCGATGGACTTTGGGGCTCTGGGTAGGGGGCAGGCGCTGCATCAGTGGGATGATCTGGACCATGGGTTCTCCCTGAGGAAGTGGGGCACTATGACGGGATCAGCGGCCATTTTTGGAGCATGGGAGCCTGATAGGAGTCAGTCTTTTTGCTGTCCTATGAAGCATGGATGGCAGCGTTTGAACGCCTTTGCTCTCTTCCTTTTCTGCTAAAGTTTTCTTCTTCAGCATGGCCTTTATATTTCAGCATTTATTAGGTGCAGGCATAGTGTTCTAACTTTGAGAGAAATTCATTCCCGAGGTCCGCTTTGGATTTTCTCCTTAGGGAGTTCACTGTGACCAGATAGAGGCCCAGAAGGAGCATGAAGGGATGTGTTGTAGATTGGCTCCAGCCTGTGATCTGCACCTGCGGAAAAGGAAATGGGCAGGATGCGCTGTCTGGCAGGCTCAGTGCTCCCAGCTTCAGTGAAACCATCCTGTGGACTCATTAATAGGGCATAAGCCACCCGGTTTATTTATTTATTTAAATGTTTTATATACCGTCATTCCATGTGAGAATCACTAGATCATACCGGATTACAGATAAAACATTCATAATTATAATGAGTGTTACAAGGTGGACAAACATTCATAATAAACGGAAATAATACAATGGTAGACATATAACATGAAAACAAAGCTAGGATATAGGGGTTTGCGAGGAGGGGGTTCAAGACTTATTTTGGTTATCTGAGCCATAGGGAACTGGTGTTTCTGTCAAGTAGAAGGCATTTTTGAATAACTAAGTATTTAAGTCGCTCTTGAATTTCTTTTTCTCCGTTAATGTTCGAAGTTCCTCTGGCATAGAATTCCATAGTTTGGGCTAGCAATTGATATTACTATCTCTCCAGTTTGCATTAGGTGAGAATTTCTTAAGTTCGGGAATTTTAGGAGGCCTTTGTTCTGTGATCTCAGAGTTTGTGGGGAAGGGGGGGGTTGTTTGGTTTAAATGTTATTCCAAGCAGATCGTTTTCTGAAAACGATATGGCAGTATCAGTGTGATCGAACTCCTCATTGAAGGGTTTGAGTTTTTTTGACTTTTGATATGAATTGTTGCCTTCCCATAGACGTGTCTTGCTTTGGGAGGATGTAAGGAAGGCTGTTTTCCATTGAGATATATAAGTAAAAATGATCGGGATTTGAGATTGAAAGGATACACGTATATGACTTATCTGAAGAAGTAGATAAGCGTGTGAGAGAAAAGAAGTGGATAAGCACTTACAAGAAAAGAAGTATAAAAGACTATCGTCCTTTGAGAACACAGGAACTTTGATTTAATTGTAAATTGAGTGTATTCCCCTGAAGAAGCTCTGCATAGCGAAACATGGGAGAGAATTGGGAAATTTTGTTAAATTTAGGTTCTTAGTGGTGTGAATGATTGTATGTGTGTGATGATTTTATTATTTGGAAAATTGAGAATTGTGAAGTGTTCCTGGCTTTTTTACTTGTATTGTATTAACTAATAAAAGATTTGTTATATTAATCTTATTTCTATAAACAATAGTAAAGGTTTTATGGGAATATTATATCACTTTTTATTTTTATTTTTGAGATTGTGATGAGCGTGATATATATATAGAGAGAGAGAGATTTGCTGCATTTTTTTGAACTGTCCTTTGAGTTAGCAACAACCCCAAGGATGCTTTCAGGGGTGATGGTGGTTATTGCAGTGGCTTTGAGCTAAAAAAAAAAAAAAAAAAAGAATTGGTTCATTCTATTATGGATGACTGATAGATAAGGGCAAAGTCAAGTCAGGAGAGAGAGTGGTTCAGTTTTGCAAGAATTGGATAGCATAGTCAATTTCTCCCAAAGCAGTCTGTGCCCAACCCAGATGATGTGGTTTAGTTTCAGCTTCTAGGGGCCATGGCAGCATTTGATTCGGCTAGGAATCTGACAGTATGGTGTACCTGCAGATTCTCAGATCCATGGCAATAGCATTGGTCCTAGTGCTGTTGGCGAGGGCACACGTGTCCTCTTTAAAGGGCCTTACCTTCCAGATGGACTCCCCAGTCTCAGGAGTATTCCGGGCATCTGATGTAAGACCAAGCTTGTAATGGTGGATGGACTGCAAGCTCTTAGAATGAGAAGTGAACTTGGTGCCCCATTCTGGATGATTGGGAGGTCAAGTGTCAGACTTGGGTGGGGATAGAGCACATTGTCAGGAGCAGTTTGCTGAAGAACAGAGGATCCCCAGATGCAGCAAACTGGCCCTCACCTGACAGGACAGTTTAGCTGGCTTTCATGGTATTTTCACCTCAGAGAGTTATGCAGGAAGTCCAAGTAATGTCCAGTGATGCCACTATGGTAGCATACATGGATCATCAATGGGGAACCGAAGTCCCTGAGTATTATTGCAGATATGCCTGCTTCTTCATTCGCTGGAAATGAATTTGGAGGCCTTGTCAGGATAACTGGAGTCAACAATTCAATCCCAACACAACAAGCCAGTGAAAGTTGATGAAAAACTCAGAAATATATCAAAAATACTTTCACAAAATACATGAATTATTTGAATTACCACAATTGGATCTTACAGCTCTTACAACTTTATAACATGGAGGAAAAGACCTCAGAATAAGAACAAGTCTAGTCAAAAAAAACTTAAGAACTTGCTACATGCATTCCAATCATCGGTCATAAAAACCTTCAACCTTCCTTTTATTCAAATACAAAATAATGATTTTTATGACTTTTTTTTATACATCTAAAACATCTATTTCAGTCCATAAATTTTTCTTTGTATTGCCAACATTGGCCAGCGTTTTGCCAACAAGGCTTCTTCAGGGCATGAATCTAAAACAAATGTTTTTGTTAAAAAGGTGCTCATTCATATCCTAAAGCCATAACATAATTCTATCTTGTACTCACTATTGTTGAAAATCCAACGGCATCTTATTTCCGGAGCAACATGCTCTCTATCTGGTTCAGTTAACCAAAAATGCCAACGCATGTGCAGTAAATTTAAACACAATCACAGTTATGAGCATGCGCAAAAGTGCTATCGCTAATGACATAAATGCATACTTAATTGTTCATTTAATGTTATGCTGATAACCAATTAGTTAATAATAAAAGTCTATCAACACAACTATCGGTGCAGAAAGGGGGAAACCACTATCGTTCCATAATGTAAATTAATTAAACAGATGATACTGACTTCAAAAAATTGCCATTATTTGCTGCCGCTTTATACAAAGAGTGGCTAGCACATCTAAAATTTCTTACCACAATCCAAATTCATAAACAGGAACTCCAAAAACAGCATATAAACCATTCGGTTCCAAGCTGTGAAAACGAGAGATCCAGCGCTATTCCAACAATAATAGTAACCTCTCATGCTCACCACCCCTGGATTGTTTTTTAACTGGATCAATAGCGAAGCATCTGAGAGACTGTTAAAATCATGTTCCTGTACATACCCAGTCCACACCAGTGGGCTATGCACTCCCATCAGCAGTTGGAGTCAGAGAGCAAAGCTTCAAGGCACTGGTATCCCAAGTGTGCCACCTGCAGCTCATCAGTATTTCTCTGACTCCAGCAGATGGTGGTCGTGTATACCTGCAGCTCTGTGTGAGACGGATTTTTCTTGCTCCCTGAGGTGCTAGGTTCAGTGTCTGGGCCATCCCTCAGGTAGAGCCAGGCGATGCGGTGCTAGCCTGTGTGGTTCCGGGTCCCCTGATAGCCAGGGGACTGGCTCCCTCAGCAACCCGAAGGCTCCCCCTCTGTGTCTGTGGTACAGGGAAGTAACCCCTTTGGGGATTTTTTTCTATTATTCTTAGCTTAGGCTTTATTTTTTTCTGTTACCAGATGTTGAAGTTTTTGTGTAAAAAAAAAACCAGCTCCAAGTTCCCTGTTCACCACGGCTCCCGGGGTAAATCAGTCTGCCCGGTGATGCAGAGCCAGGCAGACCCCTGAAGAGGAGGGGAGAGTGTTTCAGCCCTGGTAAGAACCTCCAAGGTCATTTTTAGGCCCCCTGCCTCATTTTTACTGCCTGCTCCAGAGCTATTTTTACTGCGGCGGCCATTTTGTTTTTTTCTTTTCCGACCTCCCACATGGCTCCCCAGCGCTCCTGGGGTCGATTTTCACTGCATTTTTGGTGGGAGTCACCAGTGAAGGGTGGCAGCATCTGTTTTCTTCCGGGGGGGAGTTATATGCCCCTTTTTGCAGGAGGAACATGGCAGAAACTCCTCTGGAGCCTGTAAGGCTTGCGGGGTATGGTCAGCTTATTTAGACCCCCTGTTACTGTGCACGGACTGTGCACTGGGTGGGAAAGGGGCCTCAGACAAGAGGACCAAACCTAAAAAGTCTGCACGAAGGTCAGGCTCAGCGCACCCTGTGGAAAAGCTTTCCCTTTTAGATACGGGCGATGACGATCAGGATCCGGTAGAACCTAGTGCAGAGGGGGACGACTCCCGTGTAATCCAGCTGTTTAAGAGGGAGGAATTGTGCCCCCTTATTCCCCACGTGCTTGAGGAATTGGGGGTGAGACCCTCACTGGAAGATTCCGACAGCGAGGGAGTGAACCCAGTCCTGGACAGTCTCTGGGGTCTACCTAGTGCTTTTCCCTTCTCAAAGAAGATTCAAAAGCTCATCAGCCGGGAGTGGGAATCCCTGGAGGTGAGGCTTAAGGTCAGCCGGGCGATGCAAAGGTCAGCCGGGCGATGCAAAAACTCTACCCGCTAATGGAGGAACATTTAGAACGCCTCAGGATACCTAAGGTGGATGCGGCTGTATTATCGTTGACCATGAAGACGACCATTCCAGTGGCACGAGCAGCTGCTCTCAGAGATGTGCAGGACCGCAAGCTGGAGCTGCATCTGAAGCGGGTGTTCGAGGTCTCCTCCTTAGGGCTTCGGGCAGCAGTGTGTGCCAGCATGATGCAAAGAGCGTATTTATGTTGGATTAAAAAACCGCAGGACCCATCATCTTCTGGGACTTTGTCAGCTTCTCAGGCGGCTCATCTGGAGGCGGCAGTAGCATATGTGGCGGATGCCTTATATGACTTGGTGCGTTTGGTGGCCCGGACTATGGTCTCCTCGGTGGCGGCTCGGCAACTCCTGTGGCTCCACAATTGGGCAGCAGATGCTTCCTCCAAGTCGCAACTGTGCAGTCTGCCTTTTCGAAGGAAGTTGCTGTTTGGAGAGGATTTGGATCAGCTGATGAAATCTCTGGAGGATTCCAAGGGCAATAAACTGCAGACCTGTCGTGGCTCCAATCATCTTGCCAGAGATGGTTTCGGTCAGAGAACTGGAACTGAGAAGTCTGCCCAATGAAATCAGGCCCGCCCACTCCTCAGACGAGATGATCGGGGGCAGGTTTTCCCAATTTTACGAGGAGTGGGCCAGGATCACCTCCGATCGCTGGGTGTTGGAAGTGATAAAAGAAGGTTATACCTTAGAATTTTCTCAGCCTCTTATGCCGGCCTTTGTGGAATTGAGATGCGTTTCCCGCAGCAAGCAAGCCATGGTAGAAGACACCCTGCAAAGATTGCTGGCCATGAAGGCAATCGTCCCTGTGCCATCTGACCAGGGGAGGGGACGGTACTCCATTTATTTCGTGGGTCCCAAAAAGGAGGGCACTTCCCAACCCATCCTGGACCTACAGAAGGTGAATCGCTGTTTGAAGCTGCCCCATTTTCGAATGGAAATACTTCAAACAGTCATCGCAGCGGTTCGAAAGGGAGAGTTCCTTGCCTCCTTGGATCTCACCGAGGCTTATCTACACATCCTGATTCGCAGCGCTCACCAGAGATTCCTACGATTCAAGAATCCTGGGTCAGCATTTTCAATTATGGGCGCTGCAGTTCGGACTGGCGACGGCCCCGCGCACCTTTACCAAGGTGATGGTCATGGTGGCGGCGACCCTCCAGAAGTAAGGGATAATGGTCCATCCTTACCTCGACGATTGGCTGATTCGAGCCAAGTTGGAAGAGGAAGGCGAGCGGATGGTTCTTTGTGTGATCCATTGTCTCCATTCCCTAGACTGGGTAATCAATGAAGCGAAGAGTCATCTGACTCTGTCACAGTGTCTGGAGTATTTGGGAGCTCGTTTTGACACCCTCCAGGGCAGGGTGTTTCTCACGAACGACAGGATGTACAAATTGCAGCAACAAGTGCGTCTTTTGTTTCAGCTTCCAATTCCCAGAATGTGGGATTACCTACACTTTCTGGGGCAAATGGCTTCGACTTTGGAATTGGTGCCTTGGGCCTTCGCTCACCTGAGACCATTGCAGAGAGATCTACTGTTGTGGTGGGACCCAGTGTCAACAATACCAGTTGCCCCTGCCATTGTCGCAGCGAATCAGGTCCAGCTTGCAATGGTGGCTGTCAGAAAACAACTTACAGAAGAGGATGCCCCTCGAAGTCCCGAATTGGGTGATCGTGACAACGGATGCGAGTCTTAAAGGCTGGGGAGCAGTGTGCCTCGGTCATGCGGCGCAGGGAACCTGGTCCTTACATGAACAGTCGTGGTCTATAATCACCTAGAGACAAGGGAAGTCCGCAAAGTTTTGTTGGCATTCCAGTCCCTGGTGCAGGGGAGAATGGTTCGAGTCTTCTTGGACAACGCCGCCACGGTGGCATATCTTAGTCACCAGGGAGGAACCAGGGGTCCGGCCGTGGCACAGGAAGCACACCTCCTCTTCGCGTGGGCCGAGTTTCATCTGGAAGGCATCGCAGCCTCTCACATGGTAGGCATGGATAACATGCAGGCAGACTTCCTCAGTCGTCAACAGCTGGATCCCAGGGAGTGGGAACTATCCCGGGAGGGTTGGAATCACATTTATGCCCGATGGGGAGTTCCCCAACTGGATCTCATGGAGACCCATTTCAACGCCAAGGCGAACCGGTTTTTCAGCCAAAAGAAGGAAATCAGGGCAGTAGGATTAGACGCCCTAATCTGCAAGTGGCCAACCGGAATCCTCCTATATGCCTTTCCTCCATGGCTCCTGATCGGTCGCGTTCTCCGTCGCAAAGAGGACCATCCCGGTTCGGCAATTCTGGTGGCACCGGAGTGGCCGCAGCGGCTGTGTTTGCAAACCTGATACAGTTAGCGACAGACAGCCCACTATGCCTAACTCATGTGCCGAACCTCCTGCGACAAGGGCCCATTTTTTCAGATTAGGAGGATCACTTCTCTCTCGCAGCCTGGTGTTTGAGAGGCGGCGGTTACAGTTGAAAGGTTATTTGGAACAGGTGCTTTCCACCCTGCTTCAGTCCAGGCGGCCTTCGACATCTATGGCATACGCTCGAGTGTGAAAGGTGTTTGAAGTCTGGTGTGTGACCAGCAGGGTGTAGTGCCATTGTCGGTGACCATTCCTCAGGCCTTGGGGTTTTTGCAGCAGGGATTATCTAAAGGTTTGGCTTATAGTTCCCTGCGTGTTCAGGTTTCAGCCCTGGGATGTCTGCTAGGGCGGGTAGGTGGCAGGCCTCTAGCCAGCCACTCGGACATTGTCCGTTTCCTGAAAGGAGTGAAGCACCTTCGCCCTCCTCTTCGTAAGTTATGCCTGGAGTGGAATCTCAATCTGGTGTTGAGGGCACTTCGTGATCCCCCTTTAGAGCCTCTGGGACACGCTTCCTTAAAGGACCTCACCTTGAAGATGGTGTTCTTGGTGGCCATCTGTTCCGTGAGGAGTATTTCAGAATTGCAGGCTCTTTCCTGTAGGGATCCCTTCCTTCGCATCTCAGCTGATAGGGTGTCCCTGCGCACGGTCCCTTCCTTTTTGCCGAAAGTGGTGTCTGCCTTTCATGTTAATCAGTCCGTGGAGTTACCCGGATTCCCTGATTGGCCTCGTGACCCCGCTATGGGAAGAGATCTTCATCTGTTAGATGTCTGCCGGGTTCTCCTTCGGTATTTGAAGGTCACTAACTCTTTTCGAAAATCGGATCACCTTTTTGTGCTCTTTGGCGGTCTGAAGAAGGGTGAAAAGGCATCTAAGGCATTCTTGGCTCGCTGACTGAAGGAAACAATT
Organism: Rhinatrema bivittatum; assembly: GCF_901001135.1. Lineage (NCBI taxonomy): Eukaryota > Metazoa > Chordata > Amphibia > Gymnophiona > Rhinatrematidae > Rhinatrema > Rhinatrema bivittatum. The sequence continues at coordinate 125,376,184 of NC_042624.1, read as the reverse complement.
TGCTTGGACTACATCGTGAAGGGTCGCCTCATCCTGACTAGTTTGAAAGCACACTTGACGAGAGCGCAAGTGGCTGCTTGGGCGATCAGTTGTTGTCGCCTGAGGAGATTTGTAGAGCCGCAGTCTGTTCTTCCCTGCATACCTTCACAAGGCATTATCGTCTGGATGTTAGGGATCCGGACCAAGCGCTTTTTGGGGAGAGCATCTTGCGAGCGGGTCTTTCGAGTTCCCACCCGATGTAATGTGGCTTTGGTACATCCCACTGGTCTGGTCTGATCTGGGTATGTACAGGAAAGGAAAATTGGTTCTTACCTGCTAATTTTTGTTCCTGTAATACCACAAATCAGTCCAGGATCCCGCCCGGGTGCTACTGCCGAAAGACTGATCTACCTAACAGCTGCTGTACATAGGGAATCTATCAGAATGATTCTATAATATTTTGGTATTTGTTATGAACCGTGGTTCAAACCTGATTTTCAGGTATTGGGGTCGTTTGTTTCGGACCCTTGAGGGAGTTTTTTCCTGTTCGCCCTTGTTTTGGGAATTAGATTTTTTTTTTGTCAATTATACTTTGCTTGGGTATCGATAAATACTGATGAACTGCAGGTGGCACACTCGGGATACCAGTGCCTCAAAGCTTTGCTCTCTGACTCCATCTACTGGTGGGAGTGCATAACCCACTGGTCTGGACTGATCTGTGGTATCACAGGAACGAAAATTAGCAGGTAAGAACCAATTTTCCTATGTCGTTCTAAACAACGGGCAGTAATAGGTGCTTCCATCCTTCATCTCCTTAAACAATTCTTATGTTCCACCATCCTCACCCATAATGACCTGAGGTATCCATTCTAAAACTGACCTCATTAAAGAATTTTTGATCTTATAAGTGATGAAAAGGAGTTGATTTATGTACAATTCCTTTGCTCACTTATAAGGACAACCAAAATGATAAAGGGGATGGAACAGCTCCCCTATGAGGAAAGGCTGAAGAGGTTAGGGCTGTTCAGCTTGGAGAAGAGACGGCTGAAGGGGGATATTATAGAGGTCTTTAAGATCATGAGAAGTCTTGTACGAGTAGATGTGAATCGGTTATTTACACTTTCGAATAATAGCAGGGCTAGGGGGTATTCCATGAAGTTAGCAAGTAGCACATTTAAGACTAATCGGAGAAAATTCTTTTTCACTCAACGCACAATTAAGCTCTGGAATTTGTTGCCAGAGGATGTGGTTAGTGCAGTTAGTGTAGCTGGGTTCAAAAACGTTTTGGATAAGTTCTTGGAGGAGAAGTCCATTAACTGCTATTAATCAAGTTTACTTAGGGAATAGCCACTGCTATTAATTGCATCAGTTGCATGTGATCTTCTTAGTGTTTGGGTAATTGGCAGGTTCTTGTGGCCTGGATTGGCCTCTGTAGGAAACAGGATGCTGGGCTTGATGGGCCCTTGGTCTGACCCAGCATGGCAATTTCTTATGTTCTTATGTTCTTACAACTCCTTTTCATCACTTATAAGATCAAAAATTCTTTAATGAGGTCAGTTTTACAGTGGATACCTCTGAATGTGTCTGTAACAACCCCCCCTAACCCCAACTCACCTCCTGAAAACACCCCACGATATAGAGTCTCTCACCCTCTGTCCTCCCTCTGTGATGTTCGCCAGACTCCTGTGCCTATGATTATAAAATAGCCTGTATTTTTGTGCACGGTGAGATACACGCGTTTATGAGCATGCGAGCAGTCCTTTTAAAATCTACCTTTTAGGAAGTAGGTTGGATACATCCCCTTTGTGTGGACTGGTCTGATTGGATGAAGAGGAAGGTGAAATTACTTCTTACCTGATCATTTCCTTCCTTTGAATACAGTCAGATTAGTCCAGGACCCTCACTATGCTGCTGATGTCTCCAGTGTCTTTCTTCACTCTCTGCATTACAGGAGATGTTTCTGCAGGCAAGTAAGCGGAAGTTGGAAGCATAGTGAATGTCTGTTTTGCTGCAGGTGAGTGAGTTCTTATTTGGTCTCTCTGCCTTCATTTCAGCTTCCTGATTTTTCTGGAAGTCCATTGAAATGGAAAAATAAACACACAAAAGAGGGATGCATACCAGTTAAATTGTTGGCTGTGTTAAAGTTGTGCACAGTTAGCTTGCTTCAGGAATACGGGCAGGCTGGTGTTGGCACAGGTGTATATAAGGAGTGACAGCTGTCAGCCTGTTGATCTCTGTCTCCATCTGCTGATTGACATGCATAATCTGCTCTTCTGGACTGGTCTGACTGTGTTCAAGGAAAGAAAATTGTCAGCTAGGATGTAATTTCACTTTGTCCTTTTTCTTTCACAGGTGGTATTACATTGTTGTGGTGCCCTTGGACCATGTTAGCACTGGCCTGACAGCCAGGTGGCAGGGTCCAGATGATATGGAACTGGATGAGGTATGACCTTATAGACTAATCTTAATCAGATTTTCTTCCCTCTCCATGTGTTTTTCCTCTGCTGGGATATATGATACAGCTGAAAGTCCTCTAACCGTCCTTTCAAACAAGTAATCAGCACTAGTGCCAAACTGTTTTCCTCTCTGGGTATGCTTCTCCCTCTGTTCTAAGCTCATGGTTTGGGTCTAATCTCTTCAGGGGCCAACCAGAAAATAAATAAGAAAAATTCCCTTACAAGTGCTCCTTTAACCCTCCCTGCAGGCCCCTAAGCAGAAAAAGTCCTGGAACTCCCATTATTAATGCTGTGAGATGACGTCTTGAAAAGATGCTCATAAATTAAATAAAGAAAAGGAGGTGAATATTCAAAAACCATTTAGACGGATAACTCACAAAATATCTGTTTAAATGGCAAATGTGGCACATTCAGCCACTTATCTGGCTATAATTTAGCCAGATAAAAAAATGTGTTTGACTAACGCAGCCAAATTTCCTATAAATATGTTAGCTGGCTAACTTTAGAGCAGCTCAGAAGCAGGTAAGTACCTTCCAGCACTGGAAGCAAAAACTGAGTGTAGGTTATGCATCCAGCGCAGCTTTGACAGAGGCAGGAGCGGGAAAGTTTAGACCCACTCCTGGTGGGGCTTTTACAGGTTTGGTGGGGATGAAGGGAAGGTCCAAGAAGGGGCTTGCAAGGCCTCTCTACTATTTATTGATGGAGAGGAGGGAGGAAATCAGGCCACAGGGCCCTGTATTTGGTTTTTTTTTATTTTTTAACTTTCTTGGCATTACTTACTCAGATATCTTTTAAAGATATCCAGATAAGTACCAAGTTATCTGGCCACCCAAAGCCAGATAACTTAAAAACCTAAATGGCTATATTCAAACATAGCCTTTTATGTTTTGTAAGCAAGTATATTCAGCAGGATGTTTACCCCACTAAGGTTAGCCAGATAACTTGTCCACTAAAAGGCCTACTGAATATTGGCCTCAAGAAAGGAAGGAAAAAGGCAGAAAAAAGAGAGAATAAAAAATTTACATCCCGCTCCTTCCCCCTCCCTCCCAAAGAAAAGAAATAACTTCAGAGAAGAAGTCAGAATTCAGTGCAGAATCCATGTCTCTCTCTGTTTCATGACAATCAAAGAGATTGCGCCATGAAAACCTGAGAATGCAGCTGCGATAACCTATCATTAAAATCATCCATTGTACCTGAAGACTGGAGGGTGACTAAAGTAACCCCAATATTTAAAAAGGGCTCCAGGGGTGATCCAGGAAACTACAGACCGGTTAGCCTGACTTCAGTGCTAGGAAAAACAGTGGAAAGTGTTCTAAACATCAAAATCACAGAACATATAGAAAGACATGGTTTAATGGAACAAAGTCAGCATGGCTTTACCCAGGGCAAGTCTTGCCTCACAAATCTGCTTCACTTTTTTGAAGGGGTGAATAAACATGTGGATAAAGGTGAACCGGTAGATGTAGTGTATTTGGCATTTGACAAAGTCCCTCATGAGAGGCTTCTAAGAAAACTAAAGTCATGGGATAATTGGCGATGTCCTTTTGTGAGTTACAAACTGGTTAAAAGGAAACTGAGAGTAGGATTAAATGGACAATTTTCTCAGTGGAAAAGGGTAAATAGTGGAGTGCCTCAGGGATCTGTACTTGGACTGGTGCTTTTCAATATATTTATAAATGATCTGGAAAGGAATACGATGAGTGAGGTAATCAGATTTGCAGATGATACAAAATTGTTCAGAGTAGTTAAATCACAAGCAGATTGTGATAATTTGCAGGAGGATTTTGCGAGACTGGAAGATTGGGCATCCAAATGGCAGATGAAATTTAATGTGGATAAGTGCAAGGTGATGCATATAGGGAAAAATAACCCATGCTATAGTTACACAATGTTAGGTTCCATATTAGGAGCTACCACCCAGGAAAAAGATCTAGGCATCATAGTGGATAACACATTGAAATCGTCGGTTCAGTGTGCTGCGGCAGTCAAAAAAGCAAACAGAATGTTAGGAATTATTAGGAAGGGAATGATGAATAAAATGGAAAATGTCATAATGCCTCTGTATCGCTCCATGGTGAGACCGCACCTTGAATATTGTGTACAATTCTGGTCGCCGCATCTAAAAAAAGATATAGTTGCACTAGAGAAAGTACAGAGAATGGCGACCAAAATGATAAAGGGTATGGAAAAGCTCCCCTATGAGGAAAGGCTGAAGAGGTTAGGGCTGTTCAGCTTGGAGAAGTGGGGATATGATAGAGGTCTTTAAAATCATGAGAGGTCTAGAATGGGTAAATGTGAATCAGTTATTTACTCTTTCGGATAATAGAAGGACTAGGGGGCATTCTATGAAGTTAGCAAACAGCACATTTAAAACTAATTGGAGAAAATGTTTTTATACTCAATGCACTATTAAGCTCTGGAATTTGTTGCCAGAGGATGTGGTTAGTGCAGTTAGTGTGGCTGGGTTTAAAAAAAGTTTGGATAAGTTCATGGAGGAGAAGTCCATTACCTGCTATTAATCAAGTTGTCTTAGAGAATAGCCACTGCTATTACTGGCATCTGAGCATGAGATGTACTTAGTGTTTGGGTACTTGCCAGGTTCTTGTAGCCTGGATTAGCCACTGTTGGAAACAGGATGCTGGGCTTGATGGATCCTTGGTCTGACCCCAGTATGGCAATTTCTTATGTTCTTAAGCAAGGTTAAGCCATTTCTCATATGAAAGAAAAAAAAGTCATGTATGAGTTTGAGGAGACACTGTGCACATCACTTTCCCAGTTTTCCAATTCGTCCTCTAGTTTGTCTAGTTAATATGGAGGTCTTTCAGACTCCTCTCGTTCTTCATCCTACATGTCGCCGGGTTGACCTGGATTCCCTCACCTTGTCTTATAAGCTCTAAAACTCAAGTCTACAGACTTGCTCCTCATCAGGAGCAGCAGAATAGTTATGCGGATATCTCTCATGTACGCACGCTGCAGCTTTCAGTTTTATAATATGGAGTTATGTGCTTAAGTGTTGGCCCCATCCCTGAATGCTCATGCCTCTTTTCCGCAGGTACATCTGTGCGTAATTTGCAGCTTTTAAAAATCTGCGCTGTTCACACGCAGCCCACATATGTGGGCATTTTTGCGTGAACAGCGCTTCTATAATCAACCTGCTTGGGAATAGCCACTGCTTACTACCAGCATTAGTAGCATGAGTTCTGTTTTTTTCTAAAACAGCTGTATGTAATGGGGGGTGAAAGACTAATGTGCACGGACCAAGAGAGTGACCTTGGGGTGGTAGTGTCTGTGTTACGGTTAATGGTGTTTGGGTGGATCCTTGGACACTGTGGCAGCTGACCACACCCATGGGGGCAGTCCCGTGAGGGACAACGGTGTCAGGTTAGACTCCGGACAGACAAACACAGATTTGAATCTTTTATTAAACAGTGTGGATGACCACCAGAGGTGGCAGTAGTGGTTGTAGAGCCCGGCTGGGCGCGTCACACACAGAACGCTGGAACAGCGGAGCCTCTGCAAGGCAGTGCTGTAGTGGAAAGAGACTTAGAGTTATGAGCACACAGTAAGATTAACATTCAGAGTCCCAATGTAGAAATAGGAGAAGTTCCGAGACAGGGAGTTCAGGCCCTCGAGGAGCGAGTACCTGATCCCTTAAAGCAGAGAGACTCGGTAGTGTTGTATTCACTTAGCAGTAACAGAGATTCCACTAGACGAGAGGTCTGGCACCGGAGCAGAGAGCAGGCCCTCGAGGAGCGAGTACCTGATTCCAGTGAAGCAATACTGTGGAGAGAGTTACTGATGGTAACTCTAAGTTAGTTCTTCCAAGTAGAAGGGTAGAGGTTGCAGGCAGCGACACAAGGAATATAGGCCTTCGAGGAGCGAGTACCAGTTTCCTGAAAGCACCTGAAAGAAGCAGAGAGGCCCCCTAGAAGCAGGTAGCCCGTTAGAGACTCCGAAGAGTACTAAGAGTTCCAGATAGCGCTGGAGTGGCAGAGTAGCTTAGGAATGGAGAGCGAATCCCATCCGTATGAATCCTGTTGCTAACTCAATGAGCTAGCAAATACTGTAGGCAGATATTCCCGGAAGTCGTGATGTCTGAACAGGGGGACGCCCCTGAGGTTCGCGCCAACGTAGTGTTAAAGATGATGGCGGCGTGCACACGCGCGCCCTAGAGGTACCTTGAAGGAGAATGGCGGGAGGCAGAACCAAAGCCGGTCTGGGGACGCCGGAGAGAACAGCAAGCAGACGCCACGGCAGCCATCAGTCCAAGGTGAACGGGATGAGCCAAAAGTAGAGAGAGGTATGCAGGGCAAAGCAGTCGAAGATCGGTCGCAACAGTCTGGCAATCTGAAGGTTGCGACAAGGGTATAGCTAAAGCCAGAATAATGCTGGGCTGCATAGAGAGAGGAATAACAGGAAGAAAAAGGAAGTGATTGCGCCCTTGTTCAGGTCCTTTGTGAGGCCTCACCTGGGTACTGTGTTCAGTTGTGGAGTCCTTATCTCAAAAAGGATAGAGACAGAATGGAGGCGTCCAGAGAAGTGCAACCAAAGTGGTGTGGGGATCTGTATCAAAAGACTTTTGAGGAGAGGCTGAAGGACCCAAATATATATACCCTTGAAGATAGGCATGGGGAGAAATGATACACCTTTGCACCAGGCCCTTTCGGACCTGCCGTTTAGATCGGCATGGAGCAGCAGGCCTGGCCTGAGGTTGAGGGCAGACGCACCTTGACACGAAGACATGACAGACTTGGGTTGATGCGACGGCATCACAGACGAAGACTTGGCTTGATGCGACGGCATCACAGACTAGACGAGGAACTAGGCAAAAGCTGGGAGGATAGACTTTGGCACTGTCTCTCAGGGCGCCCTACTCAGCCCACCTTCATGGGCGGACCCAATGGGCTGGTCGCGGACCACCCTGTCCCACTGCGCGCCCTACACAGCCTGAGGAGGCTGGTCACAGACCACGCTGAGAACAGGACAAGTACAGGAAAGGATCCAGTCGAAGCAGAACTCCAACGATGGAGACAATGTCGTCCGAAGCTCCACCAACGGCTGGCAGGACATGAAGCTCAGGAGCGCAGGGACCGGAGTCCACTGCCGGCATCTCCTAAAGACGAAGCAGCATCACCTGGAGATCCACGGCCGGCAGTACGGAAGGCTCAAGAGCACAGGGACACACAGTAGCAGGACACCAAGGAACCTGGAACATCAGGAAGCAGAAGATCTATGACGAGACATCAGGACACCTGGATGAGGACCTCGGGCAACGAAGACATGACATGACGAGAAGACGAGACGAGATTAGGAGCTCCACAAGAAGACAGACCTAATGGAGCTCTGGCAGGCAGGAGCCTCCAGAGGGAAGTAACTCCGATGCAAGGTGAAGACTGAATGACGGAGCAGCCCTTTTATAGGGCTGGTACAGGAAGTCCAATCAGAGGTGGGGCCAGCACACTTCCTGTGTCTGGCTAAATACAGAAGAGAGGCGCGGCCGCACACCTAGAGGGAGCAGGAAGAGCTGTGCAGGACCGCGGACAGCGGTCCTGCACCGACATCAGACGCCAGACATGCAGGGCTGGGCCTGAGGAGCAGGCCCGATGACGGCAGCAGCTCCAGCCGCTGCAGGAGACCCCGGGGGCGGCTCCAGCCGCTACTCCAGCCCGGGGGTGCAGCCTCCAGGCTGCGAAGATAACAGCATCAGCGGCGGTTCCATGCCGCAACAAAGGCAGGCAACAGGGGCAGCTTCCAGGCCGCAAGGAGCAACAAAGTCTGCGGCTCCGGCCGCGTAGTGAAGGCCCGACTGCGGCATCCGTGCCGCGTCGGGGAAAGCAAGCAGCAACAGGTGAGTGCCTGCTCGCGGGGGGACCCGCAGGCAGCGAATCATAACATTACCTTTCCAAATCTGAGCTCAAGGCAAGATACAATTAGGTGTAGTAGGTAATTCCCCCCCCCCCCCCCCCCCTCCAAAGAGAGCTTACAAGCTGAATAGAGATTGTAGAGTTGAGCAGTTGGTATGGATGGGCAGACTAGGCCGTATAATCTTTTGTACTGTCACGTTTCTACGTTTAAGTTTGTACCTGAAGTATTGGAGGGAGATTTGAACTGTATAAGAAGTAATGGTGGGAGACTTGGGATTTGTCTGCTAGCTACTCCTTCACCTGCCTCTTTCCCATTTGGAGTTGTCTCGCTTTTTTCTCTTTCACTGACTCAGCTAGTCAAGAAAGTGGAAAGCTGAGGTGTAGGTGAAAGCCTGCGCATTACTAGAAAAGCTTTGCATCCCTATCCCTGTGTGTTACTGTAGATCAGCTGCCATCAGAGAACATCAATTACAGAGTTCTGTACTGTAGTCAAAGGAGGGGAGAGTGGTTTGCAGTAAATATTCTGTACTAGTGTTAATGCTCTGTGCTCAGGAACCAAAGGCATAGGGAGGTGTTAATACTCTGTGCTCAGTTACCTAACAGGCAGAGGGAAGGAGAAATCAGCAGAGAACTTTCCTCTTTTGTTGTGGCATTATGGGATCTTCTGAATGCTAGAGAGATACAGGAAAGAGAATTGAGTACATAGTAACTGAGGCTTCAAGTGCTTGCCACTGAGTGTCAGTCTGTAGACACTGCATCTAGAAGCATGCTTTCCTGGGTAACTGTGCTAATGATCATTTTCTATACTCAGATACTAGAAGCCATAAACCAAGGATCACAACATAGACGCCAGCGCCGTCAGCTGGACAAGATGAAGCCCTACATCGCAGCCCAGCTTGATGTGCTGCCAGAGACCTTCACCCTGGGAGATGATAAGGATTACAGTGGATTCCACAATAAGCCCCTTAGCGCAGAGTTCAGCTACCACTGCTTTGTATTAGCATCATTGGAAGACAGAGACACAGTAAGAACATTTTCTCAGTGACTTCTCCCTGGCACTAATGGGAGATATGTAATGTAAGCACAGTCTGCTTCATGGCAGTCAGATGAATGGGGGTTGGGAGGAGGCGATGCAACAGTTTTGTGTGTAGTGGGAACAGAGGTCAGCTTTAACCAGAGAGAAATTACATGTATGGGTATCTGGCTGGTGAGCGGCACACTGCAGGATGCATGCAGTCCATATGGAAATCCATGCAGCTAAGAAAGGTACTCGGCAGATGTTTGCAATGAGATTGCTTCTTGAGCCTCGTTTCCTTGTAATGGCTCATTAGACTCAGTCCGGTCCTTCTGGGATTACTCTTTGTGCTTTACAACAAGCACAGTTGACAGTACTGGGCAGATCAATTGTTGCTGGTCCCCATGGGTTGCAGAGCTTTCTTGCCTCTGGATAGTCTGAAAATATCAGAGGGTTTAGGAGAGCGCTGATGAAGGAACTCTTAGATAACCTGGAGTCCTGTGGAACTGCTTTAGTGTTCTGGAGTGACAGCAAACCAGTTGATGGCTGTTACATGGGTGGGAGATGAGCAGTTACCCCCCTTTTGTGCTGCTGCTGAGAAAGGGGCACCTATAATGAGGGTTCATCACCTTACATTGCATTTCAGGATTTTCTCCATGCCCAACTCTGGAAATGTAGAAAATGTCCAAAAGAAATTGGTAACTAATAACTGAAAAGAAAATTGGTTCTTATCTGTTAATTTTTGTTCCTGTAGTGCCACAGATCAGTCCAGACTCCTGGGTTATTCATCCTTGCCAGCAGATGGAGACAGAGAAAGTTTTACTGACACTGCTTCTTAACCACACGTGCTACCCTGCAGTTCCTCAGTATTAATCTATACCCAAGCCAAATTACAACAAAATTGAAAAACATCTCAACTTAAAAAAAAAACAAAAAAAACTTACAAAACATGAAAATATTCTCTGCTATAAAAAATTGAATGAGCGGACAACTGTCCCCCTCAATAGACTGGGCAGGTTCTGGACTGATCCATGGTACTACAGGAACGAAAATTAGCAGGTAAGAATCAATTTTCCTTTTCCTGTATGTACCCAGATCAGTCCAGACTCCTGGGATGTACCAAAGCGCCCTAGACTGGGTGGGACCTACAGAGTCCTGCTCACAGAACACTTTTGCCAAAAGATGGAGAGCCTATATCGCCCACATCCAGACGATAGTGTCTAACAAAAGTATGCAGCGACTTCCAAGTCGCTGACCTGCAAATTTCCTGGGGAGAAACCAGCTGAGCCTCCACCCATGAGGCCACCTGAGAACACATAGAATAAGCACGTAATGCCTTCGGAACCGGCCGACCTCGAACCATGTAGGTAGAACCAAATAGCCTCCTTAAGCCAACGAGCAGTGGTAGCCTTAGAAGCCTGCTATCCCTTCTAAGGGCCTCTCCACAGAAAAAAAGGTGATCTGACCTCCTGAAGTCATTTGTTTCCTTGAGGTACCGCAATAAAGCTCTTCTGACATCTAACAACCTGAGCTCCCTCACATGCGGGACAAACGCATCCAGCCCTGGAAAGGCCGGAAGCTCCACAGTCTGATTCACGTGAAATGCGGAGATCATTTTTGCCAAAAAGGAAGATACAGTCCTCAAAGAGAGATTCCTGACTGCGAAATCTGAAGGAATGGATCATGACATGACAGCGCCTGCAACTCAGAAATCCTTTTAGCGGAACAAATGGCCACCAGAAAAAACACCTTAAAAGTCAAGTCCTTCAAAGTCGCCCTCCGGAGCGGTTCAAAAGGAGCCTCACATAAACCCCTGAGGACAAGATTAGGATTCCAGGATGGACAAACCAATTGAAGTGGAGGTCGCAAATTCTTTGCCCCATGGATAAAGCGAAGGATGTCCGGATGTGCAGAAATAGATGAACCATCAATCTTGCCACGAAGGCAACATAGAGCTACTACTTGCACTTTAAGTGAGCTAAGAAATAAGCCTTTGGTGAAACTATCCTGCAGAAAGAATAAAATGTCAGAGACTGACGACCTTAAAGGGCGAACTTTGCTGGTGGTACACCAGGACTCGAAAATCTTCCAAATCCATACATAGTAGACTTTCTTCTGGCTTGCAATTATGTAGTAATAACCGCCTCTGGATAACCCTATATCTTAACCATTGCCTCTCAAAAGCCAGGTCGTTAGACAAAAGCAAGCAGCCTGGTCGGAAAATATGGGTCCCTGCCGGAGAAGACCTCCAGATTACCCAATCGAATTGGTCCATCTACAGCCAAAATGATCAGATCCACGAACCACGGATGGCGTGGCCACTCCAGCGCCACCAAGACCACTTCTCCCTGATTCTTTTTTATGCAACACAGAACCTTTCCCCCAAGCAGCCAAGGAGGAAGGGCATAGAGCAACACTCTTCTCGGCCAAGGAAGTACTAGCACATCGACCCCCCCCCCCCCCCTCGGCCCCTTGCTCTCGCCTCAGACTGAAAAACCGAGGTGCTTTGGCATTCCGACAAGTCACCAACAGGTCTACATGGGGGGAGAGGGGGCCCACCATTCGCGAATGAACTGCATTGCTGACTCCAGCTCCCACTTGCCAAGATCTAATACCGTCCAACTCAAGAAATGTGCCTTAACGTTTTCGACCCTGGCAATTTGTGATACCGCTATGCGCTCCAGGTGTTGCTCTGCCCAATGAATCAACTCCTGTGCCTCTCTACTCTTTGACTATTGGTTCCGCCCTGTCGATTGATATAAGCCACCATTGTCGGAGTAAACCCTCACTGACCGGCCTCTCACCAATGGAAGAAATTCTTGCAAGGCTAAGTGGACCGCTCTGGTCTCTAGTCGGTTGATAGACCATACAGACTCTTTCCTGGATCAGCCATGCTGAGCTGACTGATGCTGACATACTGCTCCCCAACCAAAGAGACTGGCATCGGTAGTAACTATCACACAATCCGGGATTTCTAAGTCCATACCCCAGACCAGATTGGAAGTTAGAAGCCATCAGGAAAGGCTCTCCTGTGTAATGCCCTCGAGCGGTAACTGAAGCTGAAAGTCCTCCGAGACAAAAGTGCTCCCTGCAATGGTCTTATGTAAGCAAAGGCCCACGGCACTAACTCCTGTGTCAAGGCCATAGAGCCCAGAACCTGTAAGTAATTCCATACCTTGGGCACCCGTAACTGCAACAACCACTGAACCTGCTCCTGCAGCTTCAGAACACACTCCTCTGAGAGGTACACCTTGCCAACTAGAGTGTCAAAACGAACCCCCAGATACTCTTGGGACTGCGTCAGTGACAGGCAACTCTGCGCTACATTCACAACTCAACCGAGCAACTGAGGCACTTCGAGAACCCGACTGGCGACAAAGAACCTCCGACTTTGCCCTGATAGCCAGTCATCCAGATATGGGTGCACCAGAATCCCCTCCTTCCGGAGTGCTGCCGCTACCACCTTGGTGAAGGTTCATGGCACTGTGGCCAATCCGAAAGGAAGGGCCTGAAACTGAAAATGCTGTCCCAAGAATCATGAATCGCAGAAAGTGCTGTGAGGCCTGATGAATGGGGATGTGGAGGTAGGCCTCTGTCAAATCCAGGGAAGCTAGAAACGCCCCTTTGCGAACTGCTGCAACCACGGACCTCAGGATTTCCATTCCATCCTTCTTCAAATCTAAAATCAGGCGAAAATCCCCTCCTCCTTGGGACCACAAAATAAATGGAATACCGCCCCCTGCAAAGCTCTTTGTGAGGAACCAGAACCATCTGTCCCAGGAGATGTAGACAGTTTATCATATCTACAGCTACACGTTTATCATATCTACAGCTACACGTTTCTCTAAGGAGCCGCATGGGGAGATTAGGAACAAATCGTGGACAGGACGAGCAAATTCTAAAATTTAACCAGTCCTTATCACACTGAGAACCTATTGTTCCTGAGTGATACTGGTCCACTCCTTGTAAAACATCACCAGACGACCTCCTATAGTGGGAATGACGAAGTGGACCAGTTTGGCTTCATTGTGGGAATTTAAGACTGGAAGTACTCCCCCCGGCGGCGCCCCAGAATGGCCTTCGAGCCCCTTGAAAGGATTGGCCTCCGGACTGCCCCCGAAAGGAGTACTGCCTTTGGGGCCGAGACCTATCTAGGTGAAAACAAGAACCTGTCTGAAAAAACTGCTTGCCCTTAGGCTTATCCTCCGGTAACCTGAGGACTTTATTGTCCCCAAGGGACTGCATCAATTATTCAAGGTCTTCGTCAAATAAAAGCCGGCCTTTAAAAGGTAGCGCATCCAACTGCGCCTTGGAAGAAACGTCCACTGCCCAATTTCGTAGCCAGAGCAATCTTCTGGTGTAAACCGCAGACATCATAATGCAAGATGAGGTATGAACCAAATCATATAGGACATCCGCTCCATAAGCCACTGCCACGTCAATTCTCTCAGCCCTGTCCGCATCCTCGCCAGAGGTTGGAAGGTTCTCTTGGGTCTGTTGCACCCATTGGAAACATGCTCTTCGCATGAAACTAGTACAAATAGCCGCACATAAGCCCAGGGCAAAGACCTCAAAAATTCTTTTGAGGTGGACTTCTAACCTACAATCCTGAACTTACTTCAACACTGCAGCATTGACCTTTGGAAGAGCAAAGAGTTCCAGCATCTGTTCGGATAACAGATAAAGCCGCGATCGAGAACCCCATTCTGCTTCCACCATTTTCTGCACAGACTTGTGATACGGAAAGGCAGTAGGGGGACCCCGTATTCCATGAAGGAATGGATCCGCTCCATCCAAATCAGAGTCCATCTGCAGGATTTTAACCCCAAGCACCTGAAAGGCTAGTGGCAGCAAGGCATCGAGCTCTTCTTTCCTAAAAAAGATGTACCACCTTCAGGTCATCACCTTCAGGCACTGGGACCGCCATAGGGTCCCCTGGATCCGCATCCCCAGAGACCGGATCTCCTGGGTCCGCCAGAACCCCTGGAACCTGAGATTCCTCCAACTCTACAGGAGCCTCGACAGAACCATCTGAGTCAGCCCCACCTTGGCCAAAACCCAAGGGGGAACCTGAAGGACCCGATGCCGACCAGATCGAAACTGTTTTGGGTCAAGCAGACCCCCCCCCCCGGTAGGCTGAGCCATCAAAAACCGCAGCTCCCTGGCTACCAAAGCTGCCTGCTGCTTGGCGAGATAAGCCTCGTGCAGCAGCAGCAGCAGCAGCCATAGTCTGTAGAAAAGGGTCTGACAGTTCCTACCTGGCAGCATGGGATCTTCTAAGTCATCAAAGTCTCCCCCGATCGTGGCCTGAGACGGAGCAGGTCGGTGACAAATGAGAAGGAGCTTCCCCTTCCCCCTCCGACACCGTGGGAACTGCCGAATGCAAATCCAAGATGGCTGCTGTTCCCACGCTGATTGGGAAGGACTTGGCACCCCGGTCAGCGATGCGATGGCACAGCAGTGGAGGACCCCCGGCGCTGTTTCGCGACATTCGTGCAGTTGGAGGGGTCCTCCCCCCTCGGAGCACGCGGCACAGAGGCCGAGTTGGCTGAGCCACGAATGAGTTGTGCCGCACGCGTGGCAAGCTGACCCCGACTCATCACTGCACGCTGCCAGTAAAAAACAGGGAGCTGCTAAAAATAAACCAAAAATAAAACTTACCGTTCTGCTAAGTGAGGAGGAAGGGTTGCCACTCAGCCAGAACTGAAACTGCTTCTCTCTTTTTTTTTTTTTTTTTTATGAAAAGTATCATAGCTGAGACAGAGCCTACAATCAGACGAAAAATATATATATATATACTGTCCCAGTAAAAACCTGTACTTAGAGCCTGCAACCGACCAAGTGGCCTCGTGAAGGGGAGGAATCTGGACCACCAGATTTACACCCCACGGGCTCACGCGTCAGGCACACACAAGAGTCACCAACCCCCAGCCCACCTGCCTCAACCAGACAGGGAGAACCCCTCAGGATTCACAAAAAAAAATGAATAAACCCCTGAGAGGAAGGCTCAAAAGGAAAAAATAGTCTCGGTCGCAGAACTGCAGGTGTTCACCCACCTACCACCTGCTGGAGACAGAGAAATACTGAGGGACTGCAGGTGGCACGTGTGGTTAAGTAGCAGTGCCAGTAAAACTTTCTCTGTCTCCATCTGCTGCAGGGAGACACAACCCAGGAGTCTGGACTGATCCGGGTATGTCCAGGGAAACCCGCTGAAATTGCCTGGAAGTCCCTAGTCACTGTCTTCCCACCCCCGTCCTCCAGTCCAACCCCAGGACTGTCTCCTACCCTCCTGGGCCTGGCCCCAGCACACTGCTGATCCCCACCCTGTCCAGCCTTCAACACCACTGCTGCCACCTTCCATCCAAGAGTCTCTAGGGGCTGGATCTCCACAGACCCCCATGCCACTGTACCTTGGAGCATTGTGCATCGCACTCTGCTGGCTATACAAGCAATGCTTCAATTATGAAGGTAGTCGGGCAGGATGGTGAGTGGCCGGTGGGATGCACTGGCACGCACATGGGGGCACCCCACAGGTCCAAGCACACTATATTTATTTATTTATTTATTTATTTATTATATATTTCTATACCGGACTTCACGAATAGAATTCACATCAGGCCGGTTTACATGGAACTTGGGGGATAAACAAGTGTAACCAAGAACAAGAAGGCTGAATCAAGCAAAGTTACATAAAACAGGGGCATTGAACTTGGGGGCTAGAGTAGCCAGGAAGAAAGGTAGGGTGGAAACAAGCAACAAATAAATAATATATACCGTATTTTTCGCTCCATAAGACGCACCTGACCATAAGACGCACCTAGGATTCAGAGGGGGAAAATTAAAAAAAAATAAAATTGTGCTAAACCGGCTCTGCGTCTGGGCGTCTTATGGAGCAAATTAGGGGAGTGCATAGTTTTTTTTTTTCTCCCCATTTTGTTTTCGGGTCTGGGGAGGGCCATTTCGGTCCACTCCCCAGATCAGAAAATTTTTCTTTCTGTGGGAACCCCCAAACCCCCCCCCCATCCCAACCCTTTAAATTAACAACCTCCACCCCCCTGACCCCCCCAAGACCTGCCGAATTAATTTCCTGCAACCCCCCACCCTCCTGACCCCCCCAAGACCTGCCGAATTAATTTCCTGCAACCCCCCACCCTCCTGACCCCCCCCCAAGACCTGCCAAACGTCCCTGGTGGTCCAGCGGGGGTCCAGGAGCGGTCCGGGAATGATCTCCTGGGCGTGAGCCGTCGGCTGCCAGTAAACAAAATGGCGCCGACGGCCCTATGCCCTCACTATGTCACTGAGACCGACCAATAGCAGCGATCGGTCTCAGTGACATAGTGAGGGCATAGGGCCGTCGGCTGCCAGTAAACAAAATGGCGCCGACGGCCCTATGCCCTCACTATGTCACTGAGACCGACCAATAGCAGCGGTCGGTCTCAGTGACATAGTGAGGGCATAGGGCCGACGGCACCATTTTGTTTACTGGCAGCCGACGGCCCACGCCCAGGAAATCATTCCCGGACCCCCGCTGGACCACCAGGGACGTTTGGCAGGTCTTGGGGGGTCAGGAGGGTGGGGGGTTGCAGGAAATTAATTTGTCAGGTCTTGGGGGGGGGGGGGGTTGTAGGAAATTAAGTCGGCAGGTCTTGGGGGAGTCGGGGGGGGGGGGTGTTTGTTAGATTTTTGTTTGGTTTTTTTTTTATATTCGCTCCATAAGACGCACATACATTTTCCCCCCACCTTTGGGGGAAAAAAAGTGCGTCTTATGGAGCGAAAAATACGGTAACTGGTTATGAGATTGGTGATTATCTCATTCCTTAGGTTGAGTTCGAAGTGGCATATATATGCTAATAATATGGCATATATATGCTAATATATATTATATATATATTAGCATATATATGCCACTTATATATATATATATATAAGTGGCATATATATGCTAATAATAATGATGATTGAAGCCGCTGGCTGTGCTTTCCATAATCTGTATCCTGCTCTCCTTCAGCACCCAGCAGCTCCTGCTTTCAATCTTGCTTCACAATGTTGCACTGCTTTCTTCCCTTAGAAAAAGTATGCGGCAAGCCCCTACTCTGACGAGATAGTGGTGGAAGTGTCCTCAGCAGCCAAGCAGCAGGATGAGCCCGAGATGCTGTGGGTGATGGGCCCTGTCCTGGCTGTAATTCTAATCATCATTATTGTCATTGCCATCCTTCTCTTCAAAAGGTGAGTCCCTGAACATTGCAATAGACTGTAGCTTTCCTCATTTGGGTAGGAACCATTCTCCCCAGTGCAACACAGCTCATGGAGGAGCCAGATGCAACTGCCATCACAGAATGGAAGGTGCTTGTATTGTGTCTATACTAAGCCACTCCCGAGACAGTCTCACACACACCCACCCTGGGTGCCCATGTCTGTATTAAGCCTCTCCCCAGACAGTCTCACACACACCCACCCTGGGTGCCCATGTCTGTATTAAGCCTCTCCCCAGACAGTCTCACACACACCCACCCTGGGTGCCCATGTCTGTATTAAGCCTCTCCCCAGACAGTCTCACACACACCCACCCTGGGTGCCCATGTCTGTATTAAGCCTCTCCCGAGACAGTCTCACACACACCCACCCTGGGTGCCCATGTCTGTATTAAGCCTCTCCCGAGACAGTCTCACACACACCCACCCTGGGTGCCCATGTCTGTATTAAGCCTCTCCCCAGACAGTCTCACACACACCCACCCTGGGTGCCCATGTCTGTATTAAGCCTCTCCCGAGACAGTCTCACACACACCCACCCTGGGTGCCCATGTCTGTATTAAGCCTCTCTGAGGCAGTCTCACACTCACACCCTGGGTGCTCAGGTCTGTATTAAGCCTCTCTGAGGCAGTCTCACACACCCACCCTGGGTGCCCATGTCTGTATTAAGCCTCTCCCGAGACAGTCTCACAAACACCCACCCTGGGTGCCCATGTCTGTATTAAGCCTCTCCCGAGACAGTCTCTCACACACCCACCCTGAGTGCCCAGGTCTGTACTAAGCCTCTCTGAGGCAGTCTCACACTCACACCCTGAGTGCTCAGGTCTGTACTAAGCCTCTCTGAGGCAGTCTCACACTCACACCCTGGGTGCCCATGTCTGTATTAAGCCTCTCTGAGGCAGTCTCACACTCACACCCTGGGTGCCCAGGTCTGTATTAAGCCTCTCTGAGGCAGTCTCACACTCACACCCTGAGTGCTCAGGTCTGTATTAAGCCTCTCTGAGGCAGTCTCACACTCACACCCTGAGTGCTCAGGTCTGTATTAAGCCTCTCTGAGGCAGTCTCACACTCACACCCTGGGTGCCCATGTCTGTATTAAGCCTCTCTGAGGCAGTCTCACACTCACACCCTGAGTGCTCAGGTCTGTATTAAGCCTCTCTGAGGCAGTCTCACACTCACACCCTGAGTGCTCAGGTCTGTATTAAGCCTCTCTGAGGCAGTCTCACACTCACACCCTGAGTGCTCAGGTCTGTATTAAGCCTCTCTGAGGCAGTCTCACACTCACACCCTGGGTGCTCAGGTCTGTATTAAGCCTCTCTGAGGCAGTCTCACACTCACACCCTGGGTGCCCATGTCTGTATTAAGCCTCTCTGAGGCAGTCTCACACTCACACCCTGAGTGCTCAGGTCTGTACTAAGCCTCTCTGAGGCAGTCTCACACTCATACCCTGAGTGCTCAGGTCTGTATTAAGCCTCTCTGAGGCAGTCTCACACTCACACCCTGAGTGCTCAGGTCTGTATTAAGCCTCTCTGAGGCAGTCTCACACTCACACCCTGAGTGCTCAGGTCTGTATTAAGCCTCTCTGAGGCAGTCTCACACTCATACCCTGAGTGCTCAGGTCTGTATTAAGCCTCTCTGAGGCAGTCTCACACTCACACCCTGAGTGCTCAGGTCTGTATTAAGCCTCTCTGAGGCAGTCTCACACTCACACCCTGGGTGCCCATGTCTGTATTAAGCCTCTCTGAGGCAGTCTCACACTCACACCCTGAGTGCTCAGGTCTGTATTAAGCCTCTCTGAGGCAGTCTCACACTCACACCCTGAGTGCTCAGGTCTGTATTAAGCCTCTCTGAGGCACTCACACTCACACCCTGGGTGCCCATGTCTGTATTAAGCCTCTCTGAGGCAGTCTCACACTCACACCCTGAGTGCTCAGGTCTGTATTAAGCCTCTCTGAGGCAGTCTCACACTCACACCCTGAGTGCTCAGGTCTGTATTAAGCCTCTCTGAGGCAGTCTCACACTCACACCCTGAGTGCTCAGGTCTGTATTAAGCCTCTCTGAGGCAGTCTCACACTCACACCCTGAGTGCCCATGTCTGTATTAAGCCTCTCTGAGGCAGTCTCACACTCACACCCTGAGTGCTCAGGTCTGTATTAAGCCTCTCTGAGGCAGTCTCACACTCACACCCTGAGTGCTCAGGTCTGTATTAAGCCTCTCTGAGGCAGTCTCACACTCACACCCTGTGTGCTCAGGTCTGTATTAAGCCTCTCTGAGGCAGTCTCACACTCACACCCTGTGTGCTCAGGTCTGTATTAAGCCTCTCTGAGACAGTCTCACACTCACACCCTGGGTGCCCATGTCTGTATTAAGCCTCTCCCGAGACAGTCTCACACACACCCACCCTGGGTGCCCATGTCTGTATTAAGCCTCTCTGAGGCAGTCTCACACTCACACCCTGGGTGCCCATGTCTGTACTAAGCCTCTCTGAGACAGTCTCACACTCACACCCTGGGTGCCCATGTCTGTACTAAGCCTCTCTGAGGCAGTCTCACACTCACACCCTGAGTGCTCAGGTCTGTATTAAGCCTCTCTGAGGCAGTCTCACACTCACACCCTGAGTGCTCAGGTCTGTATTAAGCCTCTCTGAGGCAGTCTCACACTCACACCCTGAGTGCCCATGTCTGTATTAAGCCTCTCTGAGGCAGTCTCACACTCACACCCTGTGTGCTCAGGTCTGTATTAAGCCTCTCTGAGGCAGTCTCACACTCACACCCTGAGTGCTCAGGTTTGTACTAAGCCTCTCTGAGGCAGTCTCACACTCACACCCTGGGTGCCCATGTCTGTACTAAGCCTCTCTGAGGCAGTCTCACACTCACACCCTGAGTGCTCAGGTCTGTATTAAGCCTCTCTGAGGCAGTCTCACACTCACACCCTGAGTGCTCAGGTCTGTATTAAGCCTCTCTGAGGCAGTCTCACACTCACACCCTGAGTGCTCAGGTCTGTATTAAGCCTCTCTGAGGCAGTCTCACACTCACACCCTGAGTGCCCATGTCTGTATTAAGCCTCTCTGAGGCAGTCTCACACTCACACCCTGTGTGCTCAGGTCTGTATTAAGCCTCTCTGAGGCAGTCTCACACTCACACCCTGGGTGCCCATGTCTGTATTAAGCCTCTCTGAGGCAGTCTCACACTCACACCCTGGGTGCCCATGTCTGTACTAAGCCTCTCTGAGACAGTCTCACACTCACACCCTGGGTGCCCATGTCTGTACTAAGCCTCTCTGAGGCAGTCTCACACTCACACCCTGAGTGCTCAGGTCTGTATTAAGCCTCTCTGAGGCAGTCTCACACTCACACCCTGAGTGCTCAGGTCTGTATTAAGCCTCTCTGAGGCAGTCTCACACTCACACCCTGAGTGCCCATGTCTGTATTAAGCCTCTCTGAGGCAGTCTCACACTCACACCCTGTGTGCTCAGGTCTGTATTAAGCCTCTCTGAGGCAGTCTCACACTCACACCCTGAGTGCTCAGGTTTGTACTAAGCCTCTCTGAGGCAGTCTCACACTCACACCCTGGGTGCCCATGTCTGTACTAAGCCTCTCTGAGGCAGTCTCACACTCACACCCTGAGTGCTCAGGTCTGTATTAAGCCTCTCTGAGGCAGTCTCACACTCACACCCTGAGTGCTCAGGTCTGTATTAAGCCTCTCTGAGGCAGTCTCACACTCACACCCTGAGTGCTCAGGTCTGTATTAAGCCTCTCTGAGGCAGTCTCACACTCACACCCTGAGTGCCCATGTCTGTATTAAGCCTCTCTGAGGCAGTCTCACACTCACACCCTGAGTGCTCAGGTCTGTATTAAGCCTCTCTGAGGCAGTCTCACACTCACACCCTGAGTGCTCAGGTCTGTATTAAGCCTCTCTGAGGCAGTCTCACACTCACACCCTGAGTGCCCATGTCTGTATTAAGCCTCTCTGAGGCAGTCTCACACTCACACCCTGTGTGCTCAGGTCTGTATTAAGCCTCTCTGAGGCAGTCTCACACTCACACCCTGAGTGCTCAGGTTTGTACTAAGCCTCTCTGAGGCAGTCTCACACTCACACCCTGAGTGCTCAGGTTTGTACTAAGCCTCTCTGAGGCAGTCTCACACTCACACCCTGAGTGCTCAGGTCGTTACTAAGTCTCTCTTGGGGCAGTCTCGTACAGAGTAATGGCTGTCTTTACTGGTTATTGTTTTTAACTTCATTTAACAGTAATCACTCCTTCTGTTTTTGTGCTTTTCTTGGGATGTAGTAAACAAGAAAGGTAGGCGTATGACTTGTTCTCTACTTGTAAAGAATCTCTTAATCTTTTGTGTGTGTTTTATTTCTGCTCTGTGTTTGAATGCAGCATTGTACATGTGTCCTCATCTCTGTCTATAGGCTTTCAGCCTTCTTTTTTATCATGTGAGTAGGTATGCATTAGGCGGACACGTTCAGCCTCTGTATGTGTATGTGTGTGTATTATGCATATGTGCTTACTCTGAGCCTGTGTTTGTACGTATACATTTATAATTGTTTGTGATCCTCCTGTCGTCAGGGAAGTAAAACTTGCCAACATGCAAATTAAAAACAATAAGGTATGGGTCGTGAAACCATACCTAGTTAAAGTCTTCAGGTTTGGAAACAAAGAACTGCTGCTTATATGTACAAATTGTTTCTTCAAATCTGGCTTAATGAGGAGATTACAGAGCACTGAAAAATGCCAACCATAATATCAGCAGAAGTCAAAAGAGCACAAAAATAATGGCTGAATGTGCCTTCCCCCCTCACTCCCACTCTGTGAGGCTCACATGGGAAGCAGAGGACCCAGAACTACTTGAATTGTCCCCTGCAAAAATTTTTTTTAAAAAACACAAAAGCGAGTCTCCTACAATAGATTTAATGAGTGACATAAGCTTCTGCCGAACCAGAGAGGGACAGGCGCACAGATCCCCTCCCCCTGTGTCTCTCCTTACGGGAGAGGGACAGGCGCACAGATCCCTCCTTCTATATCTCTCCTTACCGGAGAGGGACAGGCGCACAGATCCCTCCTTCTATATCTCTCCTTACCGGAGAGGGACAGGCGCACAGATCCCTCCTTCTATATCTCTCCTTACCGGAGAGGGACAGGCGCACAGATCCCTCCTTCTATATCTCTCCTTACCGGAGAGGGACAGGCGCACAGATCCCTCCTTCTATATCTCTCCTTACCGGAGAGGGACAGGCGCACAGATCCCTCCTTCTATATCTCTCCTTACCGGAGAGGGACAGGCGCACAGATCCCTCCTTCTATATCTCTCGTTACCGGAGAGGGACAGGCGCACAGATCCCTCCTTCTATATCTCTCCTTACCGGAGAGGGACAGGCACACAGATCCCTCCTTCTATATCTCTCCTTACCAGAGAGGGACAGGCGCACAGATCCCTCCTTCTATATCTCTCCTTACCAGAGAGGGACAGGCGCACAGATCCCTTTCTCTGTATCTCTCCTTACCAGAGAGGGACAGGCGCACAGATCCCTTTCTCTGTATCTCTCCTTACCAGAGAGGGACAGGCGCACAGATCCCTCCTTCTATATCTCTCCTTACCGGAAAGGGACAGGCGCACAGATCCCTCCTTCTATATCTCTTCTTACCAGAGAGGGACAGGCGCACAGATCCCTTTCTCTGTATCTCTCATTTCCGGAGAGGGGCAGGCGCACAGATCCCTCCTTCTATATCTCTCCTTACCGGAGAGGGACAGGCGCACAGATCCCTCCTTCTATATCTCTCCTTACCGGAGAGGGACAGGCGCACAGATCCATACCTGAGGGTATGGAACTCCATACCTGAGGGTATGGAACTCCATACCTGAGGGTATGGAACTCCATACCTGAGGGTATGGATCCATACCTGAGGGTATGGATCCATACCTGAGGGTATGGATCCATACCTGAGGGTATGGAACTCCATACCCTCAAATCTTAGAATAGAACCATGCATCTCAACCTTCAAAAAAAGACTAAAGACCTGGATATTCATACAAGCCTTCCCAGACGTCAATTGATCTAATACTTACAAGCCACCCCTAATCTCCATCTACACTATGGTCGACCTTATCTCCTATCGTTTACTTATGTAAATTAATAACCTGTCCTTTCTCTTCCTCTAAGCCAAGTTCTTATCACCTTGTTATATGTAACTGCCTTTTCAGCACTTTGTTATTGTTATGTTTACTTTGCACCCCTGTTTTATGTGAACCAGCATGATGTGACTGCTGTCTCGAATGCCGGTATATAAAAAATCTAAATAAATAATAAATATAAATAAATCCCTCCTTCTATATCTCTCCTTACCGGAGAGGGACAGGCGCACAGATCCCTCCTTCTATATCTCTCCTTACCGGAGAGGGACAGGCGCACAGATCCCTCCTTCTATATCTCTCCTTACCGGAGAGGGACAGGCGCACAGATCCCTCCTTCTATATCTCTCCTTACCGGAGAGGGACAGGCGCACAGATACCTCCTTCTATATCTCTCCTTACCGGAGAGGGACAGGCGCACAGATCCCTCCTTCTATATCTCTCCTTACCGGAGAGGGACAGGCGCACAGATCCCTCCTTCTATATCTCTCCTTACCAGAGAGGGACAGGCGTATAAATTCCTCCTTCTATATCTCTCAACAGTGAGAGTCAGCTGCACAGATTTCTCCTCCTATATCTTTCCTTACCAGAGAAGGATTGGCACACAGATCCCTCCCTCTGTATCTCTCCTTACCAGAGAGAGACTGGTAATTTTCTGTATCCTCTTCCCTCTTTTTTTTTTTCTTTTTTTCTCTTTGTTTCCCATTTTTGTTTCTTTCCTAGCTTTCTTACAAACCATCTTATATTTATAGAGAAAAGCAAAGGCTACAGATCTTTATCTGTATGTCTGCCTCTTCCATTGGCCTGCACACTGGTGGTATATTTTTTGATGTTCAGAGATTCTTCTTTGTTTTTTCCCTCCTGAAAAGAGCCAACTGAGCATTATTTTGAGATCCAGGATCTTTCCCGTAAATGGTCTATCAAAGAAAGAACCCTATAGTCTACATACTGCTAAGCCTGGATTATCCGATTCTTTTGTGCAGGATTTCCCAGCTGCTTAAGCCAGCCTTGCCACACTGAATTCTAGGATGCTGACACTTACAATCTTTAAGAAAGCGAACAAGTCACAATGCAGAAATTATCAAGGCATATTTGTTCTCTCTTCTACCAGAAAAATCCTTACTCATGTCTTCCTAAACCATTTACTTCCTTTTGATGAGAAAGACCTACCAGAATTTCAGTGTGGCTTCAGATCACTTCACAGGCAACCAACATAATCTTCATTGCTCTTGAGGAAAGTACTAGCCTAGTTTGACTTAACTAGAAAATTCATTACGGACTTCAGTGCCAGGAAAAATAGTGTAAAGTATTTTAAACATCAAAATCACAGAGCATATAGAAAGACATGGTTTAATGGAACACAGTCAGCATGGCTTTACCCAGGGCAAGTCTTGCCTCACAAATCTGCTTCACGTTTTTGAAGGAGTTAATAAACATGTGGATAAAGGTGAACCGGTAGATGTAGCGTATTTGGATTTTCAGAAGGCATTTGACAAAGTTCCTCATGAGAGGCTTCTAGGAAAAAAAAATCATGGGATAGGTGGTAATGTCCTTTTGTGGATTGCAAACTGGTTAAAAGACAGGAAACAGAGAGTAGGATTAAATGGACAATTTTCTCAGTGGAAGGGAGTGGGCAGTGGAGTGCCTCAGGGATCTGTATTGGGACCCTTACTTTTCAATATATTTATAAATGATCTGGAAAGGAATACGATGAGTGAGGTAATCAAATTTGCAGATGATACAAAATTGTTCAGAGTAGTTAAATCACAAGCAGATTGTGATAAATTGCAGGAAGACCTTGTGAGACTGGAAAATTGGGCATCCAAATGGCAGATGAAATTTAATGTGGATAAGTGCAAGGTGATGCATATAGGGAAAAATAACCCATGCTATAATTACACGATGTTGGGTTCCATATTAGGTGCTACAACCCAAGAAAGAGATCTAGGTGTCATAGTGGATAACACATTGAAATCGTCGGCTCAGTGTGCTGCGGCAGTCAAAAAAGCAAACAGAATGTTGGGAATTATTAGAAAGGGAATGGTGAATAAAACGGAAAATGTCATAATGCCTCTGTATCGCTCCATGGTGAGACCGCACCTTGAATACTGTGTACAATTCTGGTCGCCGCATCTCAAAAAAGATATAATTGCGATGGAAAAGGTACAGAGAAGGGCGACCAAAATGATAAGGGGAATGGAACAGCTCCCCTATGAGGAAAGACTAAAGAGATTAGGACTTTTCAGCTTGGAGAAGGAGACGGCTGAGGGGGGATATGATAGAGGTGTTTAAAATCATGAGAGGTCTAGAACGGGTAGATGTGACTCGGTTATTTACTCTTTCGGATAGTAGAAAGACTAGGGGGCACTCCATGTAGTTAGCATGTGGCACATTTAAAACTAATCGGAGAAAGTTCTTTTTCACTCAACGCACAATTAAACTCTGGAATTTGTTGCCAGAGGATGTGGTTAGTGCAGTTAGTGTAGCGGTGTTTAAAAAAGGATTGGATAAGTTCTTGGAGGAGAAGTCCATTACCTGCTATTAAGTTCACTTAGAGAATAGCCACTGCCATTAGCAAGGGTAACATGGAATAGACTTAGTTTTTGGGTTCTTGCCAGGTTCTTATGGCCTGGATTGGCCACTGTTGGAAACAGGATGCTGGGCTTGATGGACCCTTGGTCTGACCCAGTATGGCATTTTCTTATGTTCCCCACTGGAATAGGCATCTGGTACAGAATAAATGGCTAGCTCTTTAATCTTTCTTTATTCCCTGACAGATTAAAATCCATTCCCTATACTTACCCGGATCAGTCCAGACAGTGGGTTGAGCCTCCTTTCCAGCAGATGAGACAGAAAATCTCAAAAGGTATCCTATATGAGGACAGAGCTCCCCCTGTGACCCTCCAGTATTTCTCTGTCTCCAGCAGATGCAGAACCTGTGGTTCCCTTTCTTTGTAGCAGTTTTTGGTTTGCGGAAGTTCTTCTTCCTCCTTCTCTAGTTATAAAGGATCAAGCAAGTATTGGTTTAATTCCCAGTGTTTAAAAAGTAAAAAAAAAAAAAAAGGTTTAGTGATCAGGAGCAGTTTCCTCGCTCTTGCTTGGGCCTAGGGGGGTCCTGACCCTTGATTTATTCAGCCTAGGACCCTTTTCCCAGTGGCCTCTTGCCTGGCGCTGGGGTGATACTGGTGGTCCAGTCCCTCCCCTGTTGAGACCCTGAGAAGTTTTATGCCTAGGGTCTCTTGTCAGAGAAGTAAAATTCCTCTGTCACTTTAAGCTGTCTGGAAAAAAAAAAAAAGAGGAGAGGTTTTTTATTTTTTATTATTCAAGGACCAGCAGCTTATGGGGGAAGGAGCGGAGGACTTTGCCGTTCCCGCGGCAACTCCTCACCTCCCCCCCCCCCCCCCCCATGCCTCGATTGCCATTTTGAATCGCATGTGGAGAGCCGGCCTCACATATGGAGCCTGTTTCTTTGCTGGACGGGAGGAGGGATTCTGTAGTTCATCAATCCCCTCCAGATTTAAGCCCCGTGCTCTCTCCGGTTTGATCCTGGACCCTCAGGACGATATCCCCCCTCCTCCAATTCCAGTGAAAGCCCCTTCTCATTTTACTACTGATTCTGTACTTTTATGACACAGAGCTTATGTTGCTAGTTTGCTGCAGCAGGAGGATCCCCCCAAAGACCCCCCACCTGTGAAGATTCCTATAGGCCCTCCACCTGCAAAGGTGCCTAGGGTATCTACAGACCCGGGACCCAAGCTCCCAGTTTCCCAGGGGACTAATCTGGTTCAGACCATACCACGGGTGCAGAACCTGCCGGATCCTCCTACCCCTCCTCCTCAGCTCCCGGATCTTGATCTGGATACAGATCCTTTAACTCAGAATCCACCGGTCGAATGGGACAACCCGCGGGTCTTACACTTATTCCAACGGGAAGAGCTGGACCTGCTCATCCCTTTTGTTCTAACCGAGTTGGGCATAGATGCCCCTCCAGAGGAAGCCATTAGTACCCCAGTTTCCAGTAACGTGGACCCTGTTCTGGCAGGACTGAGAGCCCCTCCACGTACCTTCCCTTTTCATCCTATGCTAATGTAGTTACTTCTCCAGGAATGGGAAGCTCCAGAATCTGGCTTACGAGTGGGCAGAGCAATGGACAAGCTCTATCCCCTCCCGGACCACTGGATGCTTCGGTTTCCGCTGTCACAAAGAGAACCACCATCCCGGTGGCTGGAGCGATGGGCTTTGAAGGACCTTCAGAATCTGAAGTTGGAGGTACATCTCAAAATGATCTTTGACATTCTAGCGCTCGGTGTTCGGGCGACAGTCTGTAGCAGTCTCATGCAACAGGCAAGTCTCAGGTGGGTTCAACAACTACTCAGCACCCAGGACCTCCCATCTGCAGAGGCGGAACAGGCGGAGCGGCTGGAGGCTGCGGTTGCATATGGGGCTGATGCCCTCTATGATCTCCTCAGGGTGCAGGCCAGATCCATGGTTTCATCGGTGTCGGCCAGACACCTCCTCTGGCTGTGAAATTGGGCAGCAGACTCCTCTTCTAAATTGCAGTTGGACACTCTCCCATTCAAGGGTAAGTTGCTTTTTGGGGAGGACCTGGAACAGCTTATCAAATCTTTAGGCGACAACAAGATCCATAAGCTGCCTGAGGACCGCCCTAAACAGTCCAAGTCCTTTTTTCCTTCGTGCTCTCATTTCAGGGGGCAGCGCAGGTACAGCAAGCCACGGGGGTCTTCTCAAAGAAATTCCTCCACTAGATCTCAATCATGGTCTCATTCCTTTTGTGGACGACGGCCATTCCAGGATGATAACCCTCAAGGATCCATCCCAAAGTCCTCGCAATGAGATGTGGCCGGCCCATTCCTCGGTTCCAAATTTAGGTGGTCATCTGTCCCTATTTTTGAGGAATGGTTCAAAATTACTTCGGATCGGTGGGTCCTCGAAGTAATCGAACGAGGCTACGCTTTAGAATTTGTTTGGGATCTTCCGGACTGCTATTTAATTTCTCCCTGCAGACTTCGGAAGCATCCAGCTGTGCGCCAGACTCTTGACAGGCTTCAACAGCTTGGAGCCATAGTCCCTGTCCCCCTGGAGGAACAGGGGTCAGGCCAGTATTCCATCGACTTCATGGTTCCCAAAAAGGACAGCTCTTTTCGACCAATCCTGGACCTCAAGAGAGTTAAGGCGCTCAAGGTCCCCCATTTTCGGATGAAGACCCTGAGGGCGGTCATCGCAGCGGTTCGCACAGGCGAATTCCTTCTCTCGATTTGACGGATGCCTACCTTCATATTCCAATCTGCCAGGGACATCAGAAGTATCTCCGTTTCAACATCCTGGGATGGCATTACCAGTTTCAACTGCTCCCATTCGGTCTCGCCACCGTTCCACGCACATGGTGGTAGTGGCAGCCTTCCTCTGCCGAGAGGGTATACTGATCCAACCTTACCTGGACGACTGGCTCATTCAGGCAAAATCGGAGAAGTTCTGCGCGATTGCAATCAACAGAGTCTTGTCGTTTCTCACCTCCCTCGGTTGGATAGTCAATTTCCCCAAGAGCAACCTCAAGCCCTCTCAAGTCCTGGAATTTTTATGGGCATGCTTCCACACCCGCGTGGGCAAAGTCTTGCTTCCCAAGGCCCGAGCTCTCAAGCTCATGAATCAAGTAAGACATCTGTTATCTCTGTGCCCACAGCCTGGGACTATCTCCAGGTCCTGGGCTGTATGGCTTCAACTATAGATTTGGTTCCATGGACTTTCGTACATATGCGGCCTTTACATAAAGCTTTGCGGTCCCGCTGGAAGTCGGTCTCGGAGGAGTTTCAAACACCTCTACCGCTCTCCGACTTTACCATCGCCAGCATGCAGTGGTGGCGCTCACTCGCTCACCTGTTGAAGGGGATGCGCCTGGAAACACCTCAGTGGATCATTGTTACGACGGACACCAGCCTCTCCGGCTGGGGAAGAGTGTGTCAGAATCAGTCTACCCAAGGGCAATGGTCCCCAGGCCAATCTCAATGGCACATCAATCGTCTGGAGGCCCGAGCGGTTCGCCTGGCGCTCAAGACATTCCTGCTCTTGCTCCGTCGCAAAGCTGTGCGAGTTCTCTCCGACAATCCCACCACAGTAACTTACATCAATCGCCAGGGTGACACCAGGAGTCGGCTGGTAGCCCTGGAAGCCAGCAAGCTGTTCTTGTGACTGGCAGCCTCCTACATTGCGGGGAAGGAAAATATTCAGGCTGACTTCCTAATTCAACAGCTAGACCCCAGAAAGTGGGAGTTGTCCGAAGAGGCGATGGATCTTGTCATGCGCAAGTGGGGAGCCCCCCACTTAGACCTGATGGCCATTCTGAAAAATGCGAAGACTCCCAGATTCTTCAGCCGCAGATGGGAGCATTGCTCGGAAGGGGTGGATGACCTGGTGCTACCCTGGCCTTGCGACATCCTCCTCTATGTGTTCCCACCCTGGCCTCTGGTGGGAAAAGTACTCAGAAGAATAGAGCTTCACAAGGGGCCGGTCATTCTCGTAGCGCCAGAATGGCCCCGGAGACCATGGTTTGCGGATCTGGTGAACCTCGCGACAGACGGTCCTCTTCGCCTCGGTCACCTTCCAAACCTACTGCGGCAGGGTCCCGTATTTTTCAATCAGGTGGATCGCTTTTGTCTAGCGGCCAGGGTTTTGAGAGGCACAGACTGAGGAAGAAGGGTTATAAAGAAGAGGGTATTTCCACCTTGTTGCGTGTGCATAAGATTTCAACCTTTCTCGCTTATGTTTCAGATATGGAGAGTGTTTGAGACGATGTGTGCTGACTCAGGAGTACCGGCGCGCAAGGCCCCAGTGTCCCAGGTCCTATCTTTCCTACTGAATGACCTCTCCAAAGGTTTGACTTTCAGTTCCCTGGTGGTTCAAGTTTCGGCTCTTGGTTCCCTCTTAGGGCGGGTCGATGGTTATGCGGTGGTGGCCCACCCGGATGTCGTGTGGTTCCTCAAGGGGGCTAAGCATTTGAACCCACCTGTCCGGGCTACTTGTCCGTCATGGTGCCTTAATCTGGTACTTCGAGTTCTCTGCAGGGTGCCTTTCGAACCCCTCAGGCGGGCCAATCTCAAAGCGCTGACTCTTAAGACATTACTTCTGCTCTCTATCTGCTCAGCCAGGAGAGGTGCCACTTTGAGATCATTCCTCTGTAGGCCTCTAGTAGACATATAGTGAATTCACTGATGCATTTAAAAGACATTAATTAGACACATTCCTACTCCCATAGCAACCTAAAACTTAAGTAGGAACTGAACAAATTTGAGATGAAGGCAGCAGTCCAGCAGCAAGAGGGGGCTTCCCAGTCTTTTGCATCGAGTGTCACATGTATGATTTTTTACCCGCCTGTGAGAAATTGTACATGTGCATGCGATGCAAAGAGCTCCTGGCTCTCAGGGAACGAGTTCGATCTCTGGAGGCTAGAGTGGCAGATCTGGAGGAGCTGAGGCAGACAGAGAGCTGTATAGATGACACCTTCAGGGACATAGTAGCCAAGTCCCAACTTCAGACTGGCAGCCCTGGTGCTGCCTTGGAGGAAGAAGGTCTCATGATTGGAGACCATCAACCTGGTGCAGCAGGAAAGGATCCTGTAGCAAGGACCTGCTCTCCAGGTGATGCATTGTCCTTTCGCACCAAGGATATCTCCCCATGGCCTACTGCCCAGGAGGGAAGGGTTAGGTCGGCCGTCATAGTTGGTGATTCGATTATTAGGAATGTAAACAGCTGGGTGGCTGGTGGGCGTGAGGATCACCTGGTAACATGCCTACCTGGTGCGAAGTTGGTGGACCTCACGCGTCACCTAGATAGGATTTTAGACAGTGCTGGGGTACTGTTGTGGTACATGTGGGCACCAATGAAAAATGTGGGAGGGAGGTTCTGGAAGGCAAATTTAGGCTCTTAGGTAGAAAGCTTAAATCCAGAACCTCCAGGGTAGCATTCTCTGAAATGCTCCCTGTTCCACGCGCAAGTCACCAGAGGCAGGCAGAGCTCCGGAGTCTCAATGCGTGGATGAGACGATGGTGCAAGGAAGAGGGATTCAGTTTTGTTAGGAACTGGGGAACCTTTTGGGGAAGGGGGAGTCTCTTCCAAAGGGATGGGCTCCACCTTAACCAGGGTGGAACCAGACTGCTGGCGCTAACCTTTAAAAATGAGATAGAGCAGCTTTTAAACTACAACAAAGGTGAAAGCCGACAGTCGCTCAGCAGCGCATGGTTCGGAGAGCGGTATCTTCAAAGGATACTAATGATGCATTAGAATTAGGGCATCCCGACAGTGAGGTTCCAATAATTAGAAAAATAGTACAAGTGCCTGAAACTAAAAACTCACCTGAGCTAAAAAATTCTAACTTATCCCTATCAATTAAAAAGCAGAATGAAAATACAAACAAAAAACAAACTTTGAAATGTTTGTATGCTAATGCCAGAAGTCTAAGAAGTAAGATGGGAGAATTAGAATGTATAGCAGTGAATGATGAACAAAGAGGATAGATGCCTGATGTCTTGTAAATTCCTTTATTGAAGTGGAGATACAAGATTAGCCCGACTCAGGCCGAGTTTCGCCGTTTGAAAACGGCTGCCTCAGGGGCTACAACATAAATAAATATAATATATAAATATATAAAAACATAATAGTATAAATCCAAAACTGTTTTTTTAAAAAATATATTAAATAGGTTAAAATTGGTGACATATAGGAAGCGCATTGATATACATAAAATTCGAAACTTTATAAACAGCTCTCAAAACACTTATAATTTAAAAACTCACGGTTTGCATAACAAAACTTAATCAATAAAACTTAAAAAAACTTAAAAGAATATGAAAAATATTCAAAATTACCTTGTATTCTCTCTGATTCACAAATAAAGTATCTGTATATTGAAGGTCACACAAGAACTATGTGACCAACAGCATTATTGAATCTGTAAAGGTTTAGAAAGGATGGCAAACTGTTTCTTATATACTCATTTACTGCAATTGAATTATTGTTTTTAACAACTTTCAATACAGCCCCTTAGTAATAAGATATCTATATCAATGTCCTAGATAACTATCTAGGACATTGATATAGATATCTTATTACTAAGGGGCTGTATTGAAAGTTGTTAAAAACAATAATTCAATTGCAGTAAATGAGTATATAAGAAACAGTTTATTCTATAGATAATTGATCGAATGATGGTAAAAGAATTAATACAATATATGTGATTAAAATGTTGAGATGTTTGATAAATAAATACTTAATTCAAATACAAGAGTTGTGACTGTAAGTGCATTATTTAATAATATCTTACTATTGATCAATAAGTATTTGTGTATCAATTATAGTAGTGTATTGAAAATTTTTTTTAAAAAAATCTTTTTACTAATATAGTAGTGAGTGTGTGGTTGTGTAAATACATGTGAAAAGATGAATTTAATAACCCGATCGAGCTTTTATAGATCGCCTTCCTTTGTGCTAGCAGTGAATGATGACATAGACTTAATTGGCATCTCAGAGACATGGTGGAAAGAGGATAACCAATGGGACAGTGCTATACCGGGGTACAAATTATATTGCAATGACAGAGAGGAGCACCCGGGAGGAGGTGTGGCGCTTTATGTCCGGGATGGCATAGAGTCCAACAGGATAAACATCCTGCATGAGACTAAATACAAAATTGAATCTTTATGGGTAGAAATCCCTTGTGTGTCGGGGAAGACTATAGTGATAGGGGTATACTACCGTCCACCTGGTCAAGATGGTGAGACGGACAGTGAAATGCTAAGAGAAATTAGGGAAGCTAACCAAATTGGTAGTGCGGTAATAATGGGAGACTTCAATTACCCCAATATTGACTGGGTAAATGTATCATTGGGACACGCTAGAGAGATAACGTTCCTGGATGGAATAAATGATAGCTTTATGGAGCAATTGGTTCAGGAACCAACGAGAGAGGGAGCAATTTTAGATCTAATTCTCAGTGGAGCACAGGACTTGGTGAGAGAGGTAATGGTGGTGGGGCCGCTTGGCAATAGTGATCATAATATGATCAAATTTGATTTAATGACTGGAAGAGGAACAGTGTGCAAATCCAAGGCTCTCGTGCTAAACTTTCAAAAGGGAAATTTTGATAAAATGAGAAAAATTGTTAGAAAAAAACTGAAAGGAGCAGCTACAAAAGTAAAAAATGTCCAAGAGGCGTGGTCATTGTTAAAAAATACCATTCTAGAAGCACAGTCTAGATGTATTCCACACATTAAGAAAAGTGGAAAGAAGGCAAAACGATTACCGGCATGGTTAAAAGGGGAGGTGAAAGAAGCTATTTTAGCCAAAAGATCTTCATTCAAAAATTGGAAGAAGGAACCAACAGAAGAAAATAGGATAAAGCATAAACGTTGGCAAGTTAAATTTAAGACATTGATAAGACAGGCTAAGAGAGAATTTGAAAAGAAGTTGGCTGTAGAGGCAAAAACTCACAGTAAAAACTTTAAAATATATCCAAAGCAGAAAGCTGTGAGGGAGTCAGTTGGACCGTTAGATGATCGAGGGGTTAAAGGGGCACTTAGAGAAGTTAAGGCCATCGTGGAAAGATTAAATGATTTCTTTGCTTCGATGTTTACTGAAGAGGATGTTGGGGAGGTACCTGTAATGGAGAAGGTTTTCATGGGTAATGATTCAGATGGACTGAATCAAATCACGGTGAACCTAGAAGATGTGGTAGGCCTGATTGACAAACTGAAGAGTAGTAAATCACCTGGACCGGATGGTATACACCCCAGAATTCTAAAGGAACTAAAAAATGAAATTTCAGACCTATTAGTAAAAATTTGTAACCTATCATTAAAATCATCCATTGTCCCTGAAGACTGGAGGATAGCAAATGTAACCTCAGTATTTAAAAAGGGCTCCAGGGACGATCCGGGAAACTACAGACTGGTTAGCCTGACTTCAGTGCCAGGAAAAATAGTGGAAAGTGTTCTAAACATCAAAATCGCAGAACATATAGATGTGTGAGGAGAGACGTCATCATCGCAGATATCTGCCTGATTCTGAGCTCCCGACCGACTCTCCCCTCAATCTCAGCGAATCTCCCACATCAGCCTCCGAATTAATTTGAAATTCCAGCTCCGCTTGCATTGACATATTTTAAATGTCGATGCGGAAAACAAAACGACGGATTTACGCAAATTCGCCTATAAAAAACAGGACATCAATACCACCAGGCCCTTCCAAGATGGCAGTGCTAGAGGACAGCGAGTCCCCGACAGAACAACCAGACGATATTCCCCTGCCTGATGACAACCTACCAACTCGTTCTGAAATGTGGCATTGGTTTCCGAACTCCGACAGGACCTGCAAGATCGCAAAAAGGATATCATGACCTCAATCGACGATATTAGAGAAAAAATGGCCGACAATGGCTGCCGCATTTTTGACATGGAGACCAAGGCTGAGGCCCTCATGGAGGAAATTAAGTCGGCCAGGGACGAGCACAATAAAATGCAGAAAGAAATGGAAGCATTATATGAAAAGTTGAAGACCTTGAAAACAGGTCCCGAAGGCAGAATTTGAGGTTTCGTGGCGTACCGGACACACCAGATTATCAGGACTGTGCAGGCATCGAAAATCAGCACCATGCTGCTTTCCACTCAGGCAAACACAGAGTTTGTTCCTCCTGGGGAAACAAAAATAGACAGAGCACACCAAATCCAGGGTCCTCGACCTGATAATCGCCCCAGGACATAATTGCGTGTTTCCACAACTTCTCCTTAAAAGAAAAAATAGTAATGATTGCCCGGAAGCAAACAGTGTGGACATGGGAAAATACTGAAATAACGATTTACACAGACCTGGCGCAGGCAACCATTTGCAAATGTCAGGAGATGAAAATTATAACAGCAGCCCTACGGAAGGACAATGTCTGGTACAGATGGTTGTTTCCACTTGGGCTGGGGTTCACCGTGAAAGGCAACTACCACAAGATTAAATCTGTGCAAGAAGGTGCCAGCATACTAAAAAATGCTGGGTTCCCGGGATTTGAAGCCATCATGCTAGTTAGATCTACTACAAGCAACAATGAATATGGACCTCATTGGCAGAGAGTACACAAGGGAGGACGTTGGCTACGAAGGAATCCTGAAGCTGGACCATCAACGCAGACAGACACTGGAGTATAAAAAAAAAAAAAATTGGACTCTTTGTATAGACTCAATAATTCGGAGACATGGTTTGAAAATTATGGTCCCGAATGTTAGTTAACGATTAAGACTCTAATTGCTACTGTTTGGGAACAATTTGGAACTAAAAATATTATTCATGGGAATTAACAGTTATTTGGTTATAAAGGTATGTTATAAGAAGGGGGTGGGGTGGGGAGGGAAGCTAGGGATCAAGGACGCTATGACTGATTTCTCTCTTGCTAAGGCAAATGGGTCTCTACCTAAGGATCTGATTGCCAAGGGGTTGGGGGACATTTGGGGAAATTCAAAGGGGGTCTCTGGTAGTACAGAACAAGGGGATGTTTATGAGGGGTCAAATATTACACAACTCACACACATTCATTCTTTATCACAATCGTGGTCAGTATGGGGGATGTCAAGGTGTGCAGATATCACTATGCAGGGAGTTTTTTGCCCTTTCCCTATTTAAGAATGTAAGATTTTTCAGTGACTGATCTCCAAGTACTATCCCTTAATGTTAAGGGACTTAATTCATATAGAAAACGCCAATTTTTATTTTCTGAACTACAACGCCAACACGCAGCTATAGCTTTTATACAGGGATCCCATCTCAAACGCAGATATGAACATACAATGCAACATGCATTATTTCCACATCAATACTGGGCTGCCTGCAATAAAACTAGTAAATATGCAGGGGTGGGGATTCTCATTCATAAAGATATAACTTTTGAACAAATAGCCTACATACCTGACCCCGAGGGTAGATATGTATTGTTAACAATAATATTGGGTGGCATAAAATATACCTTTTTAATATATATGCCCCCAATACTAATCAGGGGTCCTTCTTCTCAAAACTGGAAAATGTTATAGAAACCAAGGGAGCAGGCTGCTTGATTTTAGGTGGGGACAGTAACCTAACGGTCAATCCGCACCTGGATAACTCTAAAGGGCAAGGACCAACTCAGGGGAAAGATAGAAAGCTGTTTAAAGCTTTCTTATCCAGACAAGGTCTGCTTGACGCTTGGAGAGTCCATAATCCAACATCTAGGAATTACACTTTCTTTTCTAGAGCCCATCAATCATACTCTAGAATTGATTTTCTCGTTGTAGATAAAACCATCATAAATAGGGTGGAAAAACCATATATTGATTCTATAACTTGGTCCGACCATGCCTCAATAGGCTTTTCTTTAAAACTTGAGCAATATGATAGGGGTGTGCAATTCTGGAAGCTGAATGACAGCTTGCTGGAAGACTAGGCTTTTTCTTTACTACTACAAGGAGACATCACTGATTATATAATCCAAAATGATGATGGTGAGGTAACACCCATGACACTATGGGATTGCTTAAAGGCAGTGATAAGAGGCAAATTAATAGCTAGGGCAGCATATGTAAAAAAAAAAAAGAAAGAAGCAGAGAGGGAAAATTTACTCACACTGATTAAGCAACTCGCCAATGCTCACAAGAGAATAGGTTGTCATAGAATTTTGAAGTGTCTAGACCAATGTAGGCGCAAATTGGAAGATCTAGAGGCAGCTGTAATCGCCCATCGATTAGAGTCATTAAAATAACTCCACTATGAAGGGGGGTAACAAGGCAGGAAAACAATTAGCCCGAAAATTAAAAGTGCAACAATCCATTAATCATATAGTAAAAATCAAAGATGAGCAGAGTACCATTTTGACAACTAACACTGATATTAGGAATCAATTTCTTCGCTTCTATATGGAATTGTACGCAACTGACACCTCTGTAGCAGACAAACAGATCGATACATATTTAATTAACGACAAGCTTCCCCAGATTTCGCAAACTCAAAAAGATTTTCTGGACAGAGAAATCACTCAAGTTGAAATTACGTGGGCGATCAAAGAATTAAAAAATGGTAAGTCACCAGGACTCGATGGCTATACGGATATCTTCTGTAAAAAAATATGCTACTCAACTGATACCTGTCCTGGTCCAGCTGTTTAATTCATTGCGATCTAAATACCGCTGTGCTGGTATTTGTCCTCAAATACCAGCACAGTGGGAATAACAATATTGGCCAAAACAGGGAGATATCCCATGATTTGTGGCTCTTATAGACCAATATCCCTAATCAATTTAGACATGAAACTCCTGGCAAAAATACTAGCCAATAGACTGAATACCATCCTCCTGATCAATCAGGATTCATCCCAGGAAGAATGGCATCAGATTATGTCTGCAAAACGGTGAATTCTATATGGTGGTTCAAAGCTCAAAAAAAAACCCTGCTTACTATTAGCGGTAGACGCAGAAAAAGCGTTTGATTACATTCACTGGCCCTTTGTATTTCAAACATTAAAATCCATGCAAATTGGAGATTTCTTTTTAGGATGAATAAAGAAACTTTATGAAGCACCACTAGCCCGCCTAAAGGTTAATGGAGGTTACTCCAATACTTTCTCTATAGGTAGAGGTACAAGGCAAGGGTGTCCTCTATCTCCCCTCCTATTTGCACTTTTCTTAGAACCATTCACACATCAAATTCGACATAATGACCAGATCAGAGGGATAAAAGAGGGAGATTTTTCATCTAAATTATCGCTCTTTGCAGATGATATTTTGTTCACTATTACAGACCCTCTACAGTCATTACCAGCCATCAGTTTGGAAATAATGGAATTTAGCCGAATGTCAGGGTTTAAAATAAATTGAGACAAATCGGAACTTCTTAACATTTCGACTCCAGAGACCACAGTTGAACACCTCAAGAAAAATAACCCCTTTAGATGGGCCAAGTCAAAGATTAAATATTTGGGGATTTACATAGGAAATAAGGATGCTCTGTACCAATTAAACTATCCTTCGCTCATGGAAAAGAATATACTGCCTAGGATTCTCTATTTGTTTCAAACACTCCCCATCACTGTTCCACAAAAACTGCTGGAGAAGTGGCAGAAGAGGATTCTTAAATTTGTTTGGCGAGGGAAACATCCAAGAGTAGCTAAAAAGGTGCTATTTATGCCTAAAAAACAAGGCGGGATGGAAGTCCCAAATTTGCATTGTTACCATGCAGCAGCTCATCTTAAAGCAGTGGTTGAATGGCATAAACAGAGTAAACAGCAGCTTTGGGTGAAGTTGGAACAAGCTATCTTAGGCTCTCTGCCCTTATCCGCCATGGTCTGGCAACCAGAAAACTCATGGACCACAGTGGTAGATTTCCCTTGTATGATAGAGGTCTCTTATGCCATCTGGATATGTTGGAAAAAACACTTGGTGGGACAAAGGGGCTAATTTTACAGCTCTCATTAATCCATAACATCTTGTTTAGCCCTGGCCAGCAAACATCAGCTTTCAATGATTGGAAAGGTAGAGGTATATTTAAGTTGGAGCACTTATGGGAGCCTGGGGGATTAATACCGTATACCACCCTTAGAGATAGATATCAACTAAGCAGCAAAGATATGTTCTCTTATTTGCAATTGAGACATTTTTTCCAGGGTCAGACGTTCAGCGTTGACTTAGCTCAAGGTATATCCTCATTCGAGAACTTGTGTAGCCATGCCGATAAGGCAACAAAAATTATCTCCACCTTATACTCTCTCCTCCACTTTCCTGTAACTCACTTCCATGCGCATACCCGGGCGTGGGAACGTGACTTACCTGGGGACTTCTCAGAGGTGACTTGGACGCATATTTATCATAATATAGGTAAAGGCCTAATATCTGCAGGGCACATAGAGAATAGTTACAAAGTATTGTATCACTGGTATATTGGCCCAGACAAACTGCAAGCACTGCTGTATTTAGAAACCGAAGGGATAAATGCTGCACATACATGATTTCTTAACTTTGGTACGGTAGCTACTCGATGTGCCATAGCCAAGGTGTGGAAAGATGCGGGGGTTCCTTCACTCCAAGATATTCAAACATGGGTAAACAGCTTATATACTTTGGGGAAGATAACTGCTTACAAACAAAAACGCATACCTCATTTTAACAAGGTATGGTCTCAGTATGAAATCTGGGAGTCAAAACAGGCTTCGGGGAAATGATTCTCTGGTATGTATCGTAAGCTCAATAATATGGCTGAGTAATAAGGTGTGAGTTTACTAGTTATTCCTGTACTCTATCATATAATTGAAGAACCTGGGAGTGGGGAGGGGCATGGAGGGAAGGGGTGGGATTCAGATACATTATAGTTCAATAAAAAACGGTATACACATAGTTGATTTTCATCAAACTGTTGCACTAGTTTATTCATTCTCTGATACATGGGTGCTTACGAAGGATTTTCGTAAGCATAATATATGTCAGAACGGTTAATATTACTGTTACGGTTTTTGTCACATATTCTGGCTGTCTGTTGTTGATATGTATATAACTATTTATTTATTTTATTTATTTAGCATTCGTTTATATACCGAGGTATAGCAGACATTGCCTTCACTCCGGTTTACATTATAACAAACCAGTTACATTTAAATTCATAACAGTATAACAGAAATTGAAATAGAACAATTACTTAATAAAAAGTCAATAAATATATTATACATTAGATATATGACTGTATGCCAATCTTGAACGGGGACGGTTGATACCAAATCAAAAAACGAGAAAAGGTTTCTGCGAGTCGGGGCGGTCATCATAGGAGGGGGATTGTTGGTATAAAATAGGACATGTAGTGGATGTGATAAGAGATTTATGTTCTGCTGACATTGGGTGAGCAGCCATTGCAAGACTGTATGAGTAGCCAAGCTTTAAGTTCTTTTTTAAAAGATTTAAAGTTTTCTTGCGAATTGAGGTGTAGAGGTAATGAGTTCCATAGTTTTGGGCCGATGATAGAGATGGCTCTATTTCTTGTGGAGGATGGTTTGGCTTGTGGTAGTGAAGGAACATCCAGCTGAATTTTATATGTTGATCTTGTACGTGATGATTTATGTAGATGTATAATGTTGTCCAGGGCAGTGTAGTCTGCTTTATGAATTGTCTTGTGTAGGATTGTGAGGACTTTGTACTCTATTCTTTTTTCAACTGGTAGCCACTGTAAGTTGTAGAGTACTGGGGGTATGTGGTCTGATTTTCTTTTACCAGTCAGGACTCTGGCAGCTGCATTTTGGAGTAACTGCAGTGATCTTAAGGTTGATTTAGGAAGGCCTATTAGAAGGGAGTTGCAGTAGTCCAAACTGGAGAAGATGAGGGCTTGAAGAACGGTTCTGAAATCCTGGAGGTGAAGCAGCGGTTTTAGGTGTTTGAGTATTTGAATTTTGTGGAAGCCTTCTCTTGTTCTTGTTGTGATGTGTTTTTTGTAATTTAGCTCATTATCTAACCAAATACCAAGGTCTTTAACGTTGTCTTTAAGTTGAATTTGAATGTTGTCAAATTGGAAGGGTGGAGTGGATGTTATACCAGAATGTTTTCTTGCAATTAGTATACATTCTGTTTTGCTCATATTTAAACATAATTTTAGGTTGTTTAGCAGCTTTCGTATTGCTTCAAGGTGTGAGGCTGCTTTTGACATTGCTTCTTCTAAAGACGAAGTTATAGGAATGAGAAGTTGTATGTCATCAGCATACATGTAGAAAATGATGTTAAGGCTTGTTAGGAGATGGCATAAAGGTAGAAGGTAGATATTAAAGAGAATGGGTGATAAAGCCGACCCTTGAGGAACTCCTGTTTCTAGAGGGATGGCCTCAGATGAAATGCTGTTGTAGGAGACTTTGAAAAACCTGTTTTTAAGGAAAGAGGTAAACAAGTTAAGGGTTTTTCCAGCGAGTCCGATGGATTCCAGGCTAGAAATAAGCCTTTTGTGGTCCACTATGTCAAAGGCTGCTGACAGATCGAGGAGGGATCAGAAGGTGGTCTAGTTTGTTATCAAAGCCTCTTAATAAGGTGTCAGAAAGATTAAGTAGAAGGGTTTCTGTACTGAGGTTTTTTCTAAAACCGTGTTGTGTGGGAAATAGTATTTTGTGGTCGTCAAGATGTTCGTTTAGTTGTTTCAGAACCGCCTTCTCTGTCAATTTAGCAAAGAGGGGCAGGTTTGAGATTGGGCGGTAATTGTTTAAATCTTGAAATGTAACCTTTGTTTATGGAACATGCATATATTTCCAATAAAAACCGTTTAAAAAAAAAAAAATCACAGAACATATAGAAAGACATGGTTTAATGGAACAAAGCAGCATGGCTTTACCCAAGGCAAGTCTTGCCTCACAAATCTGCTTCACTTTTTTGAAGGAGTAAATAAACATGTGGATAAAGGTGAACCGGTAGATGTGGTATACTTGGATTTTCAGAAGGCGTTTGACAAAGTTCCTCATGAGAGGCTTCTAGGAAAAGTAAAAGGTCATGGGATAGGTGGCGATGTCCTTTCGTGGATTAGAAACTGGCTAAAAGACAGGAAACAGAGAGTAGGATTAAATGGACAATTTTCTCAGTGGAAGGGAGTAGGCAGTGGAGTGCCTCAGGGATCTGTATTGGGACCCTTACTTTTCAATATATTTATAAATGATCTGGAAAGAAATACGAGTGAGGTAATCAAATTTGCAGATGATACAAAATTGTTCAGAGTAGTTAAATCACAAGCAGATTGTGATAAATTGCAGGAAGACCTTGTGAGACTGGAAAATTGGGCATTGAAATGGCAGATGAAATTTAATGTGGATAAGTGCAAGGTGATGCACATAGGGAAAAATAACTCATGCTATAGTTACACAATGTCAGGTTCCATATTAGGTGCTACCACCCAAGAAAGAGATCTAGGCGTCATAGTGGATAACACATTGAAATCGTCAGTTCAGTGTGCTGCGGCAGTCCAAAAAGCAAACAGAATGTTGGGAATTATTAGAAAGGGAATGGTGAATAAAACGAAAAATGTCATGATGCCTCTGTATCGCTCCA
This sequence comes from Rhinatrema bivittatum, assembly GCF_901001135.1. NCBI lineage: Eukaryota > Metazoa > Chordata > Amphibia > Gymnophiona > Rhinatrematidae > Rhinatrema > Rhinatrema bivittatum. The sequence goes on along the minus strand of NC_042624.1, from coordinate 125,333,409 downwards.
TGGCGAGACCGAACCTTGAATACTGTGTACAATTCTGGTCGCCGCATCTCAAAAAAGATATAGTTGCGATGGAGAAGGTACAGAGAAGGGCGACCAAAATAAGGGGAATGGAACAGCTCCCCTATGAGATAAGACTAAAGAGGTTAAGACTTTTCAGCTTGGAGAAGAGACTGCTGAGGGGGGATAAGATAGAGGTGTTTAAAATCATGAGAGTTCTAGAACAGGTAGATGTGAATCGGTTATTTACTCTTTCGGATAATAGAAAGACTAGGGGGCACTCCATGAAGTTAGCATGTGGCACATTTAAAACTAATCGGAGAAAGTTCTTTTTCACTCAACGCACAATTAAACTCTGGAATTTGTTGCCAGAGGATGTGGTTAGTGCAGTTAGTATAGCTGTGTTTAAAAAAGGATTGGATAAGTTCTTGGAGGAGAAGTCCATTACCTGCTATTAATTAAGTTGACTTAGAAAATAGCCACTGCTAATACTAGCAACAGTAACATGGAATAGACTTAGTTTTTGGGTACTTGCCAGGTTCTTATGGCCTGTATTTGCCACTGTTTTAAACAGGATGCTGGGCTTGATGGACCCTTGATCCTGACCCAGTATGGCATGTTCTTATTTTCTTCTTATGTTCTTAGTGTCCAAGCTCCAAGCCTTGTCTTATAGGGAACCATTTCTTCGCTTTTCTGCCAAAGTTCATGTCCTCTTTTCACTTAAATCAGTCTGGAGGAGACCTAAGGCACCTTGATGTGAAAAGAGTGCTGCTGCAATACTTAGATGTCACAAATGAGTTTTAAGTCTCTGATCATCTCTTTGTCTTATGGAGCAGACCCATTAAGGGGAACAAGGCTTCTAAGGCTACCATCGCTCGCTGGATAAAAGGAGGTGACTGCGTTGGCGTATATCTGTCGGGGCCGGCCGGTTCCGGAGGGCTTAAAGGCCCATTCATTGTGTTCACAGGCTACCTTTTGGACTGAGAGCCAGTTGGTCTCCCCGCAAGAAATATGTAGAGCAGCTGCTTGGAAATCTCTTCATACTTTTGCTCGTCATTATCGCTTCGATGTAAAGGGACCAGTTTTTGGTTCCTTCGGCAGACAGGTGCTCGAGCGGGACTATCTCGGTCCCACCCTACTTAGAGAAGCTTTGGTACATCCCACTGTCTGGACTGATCCGGGTACGTACAGGGAAAGGAAAATTGGTTCTTACCTGCTAATTTTCGTTCCTGTAGTACCACGGATCAGTCCAGATGCCCGCCCTTCTTGCATTCTGACTTTTCTTGGAAACAACCGCTCGAAGTTTTTCATTTACAGATTTTGGAAGTATCTCCTAAGCTTTTCAGAGGAATGCATATCTGAGCTATAAGGCGCCGGAAGTATCTGACCATTATATGTAAGAGTGCTTTCTTGCATTGTTTCAAATTTCCACTTCCAATTTGGAGTGTACAGGTTTTACTTGCTTGATCTTTCTCTGGTTAAGATTATAGTTTACATTTTTTTCCTGCTTTGATAATGATTATACTGAAGGTCACAGGGGGAGCACTGTCCTGATATAGGATACCTTTTGAGTTTTTCTCTGTCTCCATCTGCTGGAAAGGAGGCTCAACCCACTGTCTGGACTGATCCATGGTACTACAGGAACGAAAATTAGCAGGTAAGAACCAATTTTCCTTTATTGGCATCCAGTATTCACCTTTAGTATGCTGATGAGTGGGCCATCCTTGTGCATATTGAAAATGACCTGCAATACATGCTTAATATGTTTGTGCAAGCCTACTATGGTATAAAATTTTCACTTAGAGCATCTTTCAATTTTCACCAGGACCACAAATCACCATCAAAGGACAGATTCTAGATACAGTTTAGTATGTCTCATATCTTAGTAGCCCGCTTAGAGTACAAACATCATTGAGATTCAGCACAAGTTCCAGCGCAAAAGTGCTTCCTTTGGGAAAATGCTTCAGCGCATTTTCACTGCACTTGACATATTTATTTATTTATTTTTAATTTAGGGAAATCCTGTATGCAATACAAATCAGCCGGGAACGAAAGGTCATTGGTAGATAGACTGGGTTTTTTTTACATAGAACATAAACATACAATCAACTATAACATTATTACAAGGAACAGTGAAAGTAACAATAGTATTTAACAAACATATAATATTATTATAACATTATTCGTGTTCACGTTTTACAAGGAACTTTGGTAGCGTAATAGTCTGCAAGTAATCGGTTAAATAATATAATATGAAAGGATGACTTAAATAAATAGATATTGTGAATAATCAAGTCCGTGTATGAAATTGAGTGTCAATGTGTTTGTGACACCTTGCAATGGTTGGATCTGAAAGACAGGAGGAGGTGCCTAGTTTCACTCTGGGAATTGGAATGCTTGCCTGAAGAGCCAGGTTTTTAACCTTTTTTTGAACTCTGGTAGATTGGGTTCGAGTCTTATGTCTGGTGGGAGCGCATTCCATTGATGTGGTCCCGCAGTGGATAGTGCTCTTTTTCTTAACGTTGATTTGGCGGGAACTGCGACTAATGTGCCTTTGTAGGCACTTCTGATGGGTCTGGCCGATGATTGTAGACGAAGTTGGGTTTGTAGAGATATAGGTGCGACGTTATGAATTGTTTTATGGATAATGGTTAAGGTTTTATATATGATTCTCTGTTTGATGGGTAGCCAGTGGAGGTAGCTCAAGGTGGGGGTAATATGGTCTCTTCTATTAGTGTTAGTTAGGATTCTGGCTGCGGCGTTTTGTACCATCTGTAGGGGTTTGATGCTGTTGGAGGGGAGGCCCAGTAAGATTGAGTTGCAGTAATCAAGTTTCGAAAAAATAATGGATTGAAGAACGAGGCGAAAGTCAACTTTACTAGACTTAGACAAGGTACACAAATGTCAAGAGTCTCAATATCTCAAACAAGTCCACTATTCTCAGCTCACCCACAGCCAGAATTCCCTTGATGGACAAAGACACATGGGAACACCATAAGCTGAGTAAACATATAGAAACATATAGAAACGTAGAAATGAAGGCAGAAAAGGACAAAACAGCCCATCCAAGGGGCTCTACCCCCTGTGGTTGAAGCAGAGAACAATGTTGGAGTTGCATCAGAAGTGTAGTTATCAGGCTTATAGGTTAAGGATAGTAACTGCCACATCAAGCAAGTTACCCCCATGCTTATTTGTTATCACAGACTGTATAGTTCAATGTCCTTGTTGGCTGTTGTCTGAATCTAATTTCTCTTTCCCTCTTTACCACCTGCCTTTGAAGCAGAGAGCAAAGTTAGAGTTGCATCATCAGTATAAAGGCTTATTGGTTAAGGGTAATAACTGCCACACCACCAAGCTACTCCCATGCCTCTTACTTCATTTCCCTCCTCTAGCCTTTAGGGATCCACAGTATTTATCCTATGCCCTTTTGAAATCTTTCACCATTTTTGTCTTCACCACCTCCTCCGGAAGAGAATTCCAGGTGTCCACCACCCTCTCTGTGAAGAAATATTTCCTGACATTGATTCCGAGTTGTCCTCCCTAGAGTTTCATCTCATGGCCTCTAGTTCTACTGATCTCCTTCCTAAGGAAAAGGTTTGTTGTTGATCGTGCATCATTAAAACCTTTCAGGTATCTGAAGGTCTCGCATGCACCTCTTTTCCTCCAGGGTATACATGTTTAGGTCCTTCAACCTCTCCTCATAAGTCATTTGATAGAGACCTCCCACCATTTTGGTCGACCTTCTCTGGACCGCCTCCATCCTGACTCTGTCCCTTTTGAGATATGGTCTCCAGAACTGAACACAGTACTCCTGGTGAGGCCTCGCCAAGAACATGTACAATGGGATTATCACTTCCTTTTTCTTACTGGTTATTCCTCTCTATGCAGCCCAGCATTCTTCTAGCTTTAGCTATCACCTTGTCACATTGCTTCACCATCTTCAGATCGCTAGACACTATCACCCCAAGGTCTCTCTCCTGCTCCGTGCACATCAGTCTTTCACCCCCATCACATACAGCTCATTGGATTACCACACCCCAGATGCGTAACTCTGCACTTCTTGGCATTAAATCCCAGTTGCCATATCTTCGACCACTCTTCAAGCTTCAACTACTCTTCATGCCAAAAGGAAACATTTATAGCATACGCTGGCAATGTTTGTTCCTGGACTGAACTCAAGCAATCTCAGATCCCATATGTAGATCTGTGGTGAGATCATCTTTGAATCCAGGGATCACCAATGACGTGTAGTATACATAATAAATATATATATATATAATATAATATATTATATTATATATATTATATATAATATATATTATATATAATATTATATATATATATATATATATATATATATATATATATATATATAAAGAATCCATGCAAAAATCATTTGTTTCTGAATTGGTATTATGTAGTCCAAGCCCTAGGATAAATTAAGAAACATCCAGTCTCTATCAGTTCATTATGGATCTCTGAAACATCTGTGAGGGGCTCCAGGTCATGCTCTCTTTTGAGAGCTGGTGAGCATTTCCAAGATCTGCTTTTTCTAGGTGCCTTTGAAAGATCCCTAGCCCTATCACTGGTGCCTTTGAGGGATTCATGGTTTTGCTCTCTGGGGGCTTTTAAGGGACTCCTTGATCCTGATCGCTGGGCATCTGTGATGAGGTCCTAGATCTGTGCTCTCTGTATGCTCATGAAAGCACCCTAGTCCTGATCTTGCAGGGTGCTCTTGAAGGGATTTAAGGTGCTGCTTTCACTAGGAATGAGTGAGGCGTCCCCTCTCCATGTACAATTTGTCTTTGCAATATATAGAACATGGTCCATTTTTCATAATGGTTTACTTTTGTTTTTTGTGTTTTCTGATTATTTAGGAGACATTTCTCTTTTTTTGTAGGAAAAGAGCCAGTTCGCCGTCTGCCAAAGATGAGCAGACGACAGGTCTCAAGGACTCACTCCTGGCACATTCTAGTGATCCCGTGGAAATGAGGCGCCTCACCTATCAGACTCCAGGTAAGGACACGATTTCATGAATAGAAAACAGTGAAGATGTTTCAGGAACCTATAATACACAGACATAGGCGTTCATGAATCCTGCTATTACCAGTCCCCAGCCTCAACTCTGACTGTAGACACAAGCGCCCACCCCGTATCGCCCAACCCTTTCATATCTCAATCTTTGTTCTCTCTGGCTTCAGAGTTGCTCTTGTCTTATTCCCAGCCTATGTTCTGGTTGTGGAAAACAGCACCCCTCTCCTGCTTCTTTACCCCTATCCCTTGCCCATGCCAGTTTTTGTATGTTCTGGATGTGGTCACTGGTTCTCACAGGTCTTTCCTATTGTACAGCTCTCGTCTCCAGCATGCCCTGTTGTCTTCTCTGTTTCCCATTAGTCAGAAATTTCTTTCTAGAAATTGGAGCACATGTTCTTTAAAATGGGAATATTTTTCATAATGTTAAAACTGACAGATTTATTGTTCATAAGGTATGGGAAGGATGAATCCCTTGCTGAGGGAAAACCGATGCTTTGGTTCATTTCCTTCCTACTCCCCGGTTTAATAAGAATGAGTAGTGATAGTGTGGTGACTACTACTACATATATACACAGAACACAATCCATTCTCTGAGGACAAGCAGTATGGTAGTCCTCACACATAGGTGACATCATCAGATGGAGTCCTGATGCAGAAAACTTATGTCAAAATTTCTAGGACTTTGACTAGGCACACTAAGCATGCCTAGCATTCCCTATACCATGCATCCACGCGGTGACCCTCTTCAATCTCTTCTATGGAGCTGAAACCTCATGGTCTAATTGAGATCACTTTGGCTGTTTGTAGCCTAGTGGTAAACTTCTTTTTTCATTGAAGTTTTTCGCAGTTTTCAGTATCCTTCCATCACTGGGTCCCTCTCGGTGCCTCCCTGTAGTATCCTAGTCAGGGTTTTTGGCATTTCTGGTAAGTTTCCTTTCAAGGTCAATTCCCCCCGTGTCTACAGTGCTCAGGTGCCCGACGGCCTTCAATTTCTGCCGCCTTCATTTCGTACCTATGACCACTTTTCTTTCGTTCCGTCATGGCCACATCCGGTTTTTGTCGATGCCCCTGGTGCCTGAGGACCCATGTCCATTATGAATCCTTATGAGATATGGGTCCTCTACCTGAGGGCATCACATGATGTCTGGAGATGTCGTTTGTGCGTCCGAATGACTCCAAAGAGATGTCGGCTTCAACTCGACAAAATGGGTCAGCTCTTCAGGTCGAGGAAATCTGAGCCATCAGCATTGATAGACTTTGGAGCCTCACCAATGGACACCATGCCATCGACATCAGCAGGACCATCGGTGCCGTCGATGGATAGGGGCGCCAGAGACCGACCATTGTCTATCTCCTCCAGGCCAAGGACGCCAGGTTCATCATCAGCCTCAGCACCGGGGAAAGACTGGGCCGAGCATCGAAGGAAGCCTAAGAAGCATCAGCACCAGTCCATATCGATGCACTGTGCTGGGCACAGGGATATACTGGCTTTTGCCACGATGCCCCTGAAGTGACTCCGCGGCGAGGAGGGCCCATCCTCTATTGATGCTGGGGGTCTGCGACGGTCTCCATCAGTCTGGTGCCAGTCGCCAATCTACCTCATAGATCCGAAGAAGATCTCGTCACCCCTCCTTCTTCCCAGTCGGTGTTGGCATCGGCAGCATTTGAGGAGGAGCTGGAGCATCAAGTCCAGCTTTCAGTGGATCGGCCAAAGCAAGGCATTGTGCCTGTGGCTCCAAAGGCACTGGAGTCTGTGCTGCCCGTCATCCCACTGCTACTGGAGAAGCTCAACGTGCTCATCGGTGCATTACTTGACCCAGATGGTGCCTGTTCCCGGGATAGTTGCCGGTTTCTCCGAAGAGGAAGCTCCACTGAGGCCTGCAGAGACACCAAATCCTGTAATGCCTCCATCCCCTTTAGCATACAGTGAGGATGAGGGTCCCTATGACCCTGGGGGGGGGGATGAACCAACAGAGTCCTCTGAGGGCTTTGATGGTCTCTCATCAGACTCTTCTCCAGATGAGTGGAGGAAGTCCCTGCCTGAGGACTTGACCTTCGCAGGGTTTGTGAGGGTGATAGCAGAAACCATCCCGTTTCAACTTTTAACAGAGAAGGATGCCAGGCACAAAATGCTTGAGATTCTCCAGTTCATGGATCCTCCTAAGGAGATTGTGGCGGTCCTGGTATACAAGATCCTTAAGGAGTTGCTGCTGAGGCTATGGGAACACCCCCTCACAGTACCTCCCATTAATACGAAGGCAGACAGGGTCTATCTTATCCAAAAGGCTGCCGGATTCAAAAAGTGTCAGCTGTCTCACCAGTCGGTGGTGGTCAAATCCACTCTCAAGAGGGCCAAGTGCTCTCGGACCCATTTCTTGGCACCCCGGGAAAAGAACCACAGAGCGATGGATGCCCTTGGGAGGAAGGTGTTCCAAGGTGCCATGCTTATTGCCTGCATCACTGCCTACCAGCTCTACATGAGCCAGTCCTCGTGGGACATCTGAAAACAGGTGCAGGAGATGGCTGAGCAGCTGCCTCAACAGCAGCAAGACACCCTCATGTCGCTAGTGCACAAGGTCTGGCGTGCAGAAAACATGAGGTCTGTGCGACCTACGATGTTTTTGAAACAACATCGGGAGTCTCTGCAGTGGGAGATGGCACCCACAGAATGGCATGGATGCAGGCCTTGGATCTCCAAGCGGAGGTAGAGGAATGACTCGCTGATGTGCCATGTACTGGATAGAATCTCTTCGGAGATAGGGTGAGGGATGCTGTAACCCAACTTTGGGACCACCATGAGACCCTCCAACAAGTCTCCGCCACTACTCCAGACCCATCCTCCTCATCCAGGAGGCCATCAAGACCAGGGCCAAGGAAGTCTTTCTTTTGCCAGAGGAAGTAGTATCCTCTGCCACCTCACTCCAGTCAACATCATCTGGGCTCTCGTGGCCATACCAAGCAGCAGAGAAGCCAGCTCCTCAGTCAATTCCAGGGACAGGATTTTGACTGGCCATAGGGGAGCATGAGCCAGTTGCCCTTACCCAAGAAGATAGACCCTCCAGTTGGGGGCAGGCTGCAGTTCTTTGCGAACCAGTGGCCCAATGTAACCTTGGACCAGTGTGTTCTGTCCATCGTCCACCAAGGGTACCGATAGAATCTATTGGGTTTCCTGACAAATTGCCCTCCTTGCCCACATTGGGGCCAGTAGCACATCAGGAGGTACTACAAGCGGAGCTCTCCTCCCTCTTTATGGTCAGAGCAGTCGAGCCTGTACCACCAGGGCAAAGAGGGTGGGGATTCTACTCCAGGTACTTCCTGATTCCAAAGAGAACAGAAGGACACAGTACTAGCCTAGACCTGAGGGCCTTGAACAAGTTTCTAAAAAGAGAAAAGTTCAAGATGATTTCTCTGGGCACCTTGATCCCCCTTTTGCAAAAAAGGGACTGGCTATGCTACCTCAAACTAAAAGACGCATACACTCATATCGAGATCTTCCCCAGTCACAGGAAGTATCTCCGATTTGTGGTGGGAACACAGTACTTCCAGTACCAGGTGTCATTCAGGCTTGAGTCCGCCCCACGCGTCTTCAAAAAATGCTTAGCCTTGGTGGTGGCGCACCTCTGCAGACAATGGAGTGCATGTCTTCCCCTATCTGGATGGTCAAGAGCATGTTTCAGGCAGGGGCCTGGTCAAGAGCATGTTTCAGGCAGGGGCCGTCAGGTCCATGCGCTTGACCATTCGGGTGTTGGAGTCACTAGAGTTCGTTCTCAACTACCCAAAGTCCCATCTCAGTCACCACAATTGAACTTCATAGAAACCCTGCTAGACACAGCTCAGGCTAAGGCCTTTCTGCCTTGCCAGAAAAGCAGAAAGGGGCAGAGATTCAACAGAGTCAGCAGGTGTCAGCCTGGCACATGTTGAGGCTGTTGGGGCATGTGGCTGCAACAGTCCATGTTACTCCCTTGGCACATTTACACATGTGTAGAGCCCATTAGACCCTGAAATCACAGTGGCACCAGGCCATTCAGAGCCTCCAGGATTGCATCCGAGTCACCCTGTCTCTCCAGAACTCATTGTCCTGGTGGTGAGTACTTTCTAATCTGAAATAGGAGATCTCGTTTGAGTCTTACCACACAAATTGTCCTAACCACGGATGAATCTACCCTGGGGTGGGAAGCTCATGTAAATTGGCTTGGTACCCAGGATCTTTGGTCCGCTCAAGAACACTCTTGTCATATAAACTTCCTACAGCTTCGGGTGATCAGGTATGCGCTATGCGCTTTCAGAGATCGGCTGTCCAACAAAGTTGTCTTGAACCAGACTGACAACCAAGTAGCCATGTTTTATGTTAACAAGCAGGGAGGCTCCTCCTGTGTCAGGAAGCAGTCCAGATATGATCGTGGGCCCTGTCCCACGGGATGGTGCTCAGGGCCATGTACCTGGCCGGGACAGAGAACATGGTAGTGGACAGCTAGGTAGAGCCTTCAGACCCTACAAAGTGGTTCCTGGACCAGGGGTTAGTGAATCGGATATTCCGCTTCTGGGGGAGCCCATAGATCTATTCATGGCCCCCTACAACAGGAAGGTGCCTCATTTCTGCTCCCTGCAGAAGACAGACAGCAAACTAGCCTCAGACGCCCTCACCCATCATTGGGGCAAAGTTCTTCTGGTCATGTATCTTCCAATTCCCTTAGTGACAAAGACTCTCTTGAAGCTTCGCAAGAACAAAGGGACTGTGATCCTTATAGCCCCTTATTGGCCGAGCAGGTCTGGTTTCCACTCCTTTGGGAGTTGTCTGTCTGGAAACTGATCAGACTGGGGACTTCCCCAGATCTCATCACACAAGACCAAGGCAAGCTATGGCATCCCAACCTCCAGCCCTGTTGCTCACTGCCTGGATGTAGAGATGTTAATCCTGCAGCCGCTTGATCTTTCAGAGAATGTCTCACAGGTCCTGGTGGCTTCTAGAAAGTCCTATGGACTGAAGTGGAGGAGGTTTTCCGTGTGGTGTGAGCAGGTGGCCCTAGATCAGTTCTCCTGCACCACACAAAAACTGCTTGTTTACCTTCTACACCTATTGGAAGCTGGCTTAAAAACCAACTCCAATAGAGTTCATCTTAGTGCAATTGGCACATACCACCAAGGTACAGATTTAATTTCATTTATTTCATTTATTAAAATGTATTGATCGCCTTTCACAAATGATCAAAGTGATTTACAAAAAATACATACATAAAAATAATTAAAGGACACAAAACATACCATGAATTTCATGTAAATAATTATTGAGAACATTGATCAGTGTAAACAAACAATACTCATATTCAAACAGATAATCAATTGTTGAAGATGGTATGCCCATCTCTGTACAGCCTATAAATGTACATTTCATGTGGGGTCTGCATCGATTGAAGCCTCCGTTAAGGCCTCCCGCTGTGTCTTGGGGCCTCAACATGGTGTTAGCTCAGCTGATGAAAGCTCCTTTTGAGTTGCTGCGCACCTGTGATCTGAAGAACCTGATCTGGAAGGTTATATTTTTGTTGGCGGTTACTTCAGCACGCAGGGTCAGCAAGCTCAAGACCTTAGTGACTTATCCACCTTATATTAAGTTTTATCACGACAGCGTGGTCTTGTGTACGCACCCTAAGTTCCTGCCTAAGGTGATGACAGATTTCCATCTTAATCAGTCAATCATCCTGCTAATATTCCGTCCCAGGCCCCATTTGCACCAAGGCGAACAAGCACTGAATAGTTTGGACTGCAAGCAAGCCTTAGCCTTCTATCTGGAGTGGACAGAAGCCCATAGACAGTCCATCCAACTTTTTGTTTCTTTTGATAAGAATATGTTGGGCATTGCCATTGCCAAACAGACAATATCCAATTGGTTACCAAATTGCATCTCCTTCTGTTATGCCCAGGCAGGACTGCATCTTGGGGGTCATGTCAAGGCTCATTCTGTCAAAGCCATGGCAGCATCAGTGGCCCACTTGCAGGCAGTTCCCATGGAGGAGATCTTCAAGGCTGTGATATGGTTCTCTCCACACATTCACATCGCATTACTGTCTGGATAGAGACGGCCGACGCAACGGTAGGTTTACCTAGTCTGTCTTTTGGAATCTGTTCGAGGTTTAGAACCCAACTCTTCCACCTAGGGCCTGTTGTTTGGGTTCAGGCTGTCTCCCCATCTGTTACCAACAACACCGGTGTTGTGCCTGTTTGCACCTGCTTAGGTGTTTGTTGGTCCCCTTTTTGTGTTGGGGGAGCAGCCTGTAGCTAGGGATTCACCCATGTATGAGAACTACCATCCTGCTTGTCCTTGGAGAAAGCAGAGTTGCTTACCTGTAATTGGTGTTCTCCAAGGACAGCAGCATGTTAGAATTCATGAAACCTGCCTGCCACCCTGCGGGGGGTTGTGTTTCTCTTTTTTTATTTTAATTGTAATTCTATGTTATGAGACTGAAGAGGGTCACTGCGTGGATGCATGGTATAGGGCATGTTCAGTGTGCCTAGTCAAAGTTCTAGAAACCTTTGACATAAGTTTTCTGCATCGGGACTCCATCTGATGATGTCACCCATGTGTGAAGACTAACATCCTGCTGCCCCAGGGGAACACCTATTACAGGTAAGCAACTCTGCTTTCTCAGTAGAGCTTAGTCAGGACAAAAGAGATATTGGAAAATGCATTCATTAATAAAATGATTAAAACCAGCAAGGATAACCAGGGATCAAGATTTAAAAGCATCCTCAAAACATATGGAAGCCAATATTCAGCACTACTTCTCTGGATAAGTAACAATTTTTCTGGCTATGTGGCGGCCGCTGAATATTGATTTATGTTCAGCTACTTATCTGGTTAAGTAGATAGCCATGTATTTAGTGAGTGGATCAGGGTGGCATTGCTTATCCAGCTGACTTAGCTGGATAAGTAAACATAATAAAATAATCAAATAGTTTAAACCACCAAAGAGCTGGGCGAAATTAGCCAGATATAACTTAACAGGCTAAGTAGCAATTTTTGACAGGATATTCAGCAGTATAACCGTGCTGCTGAATATCCCATTTAGTTTTAGATATCTACCTCTGGGTGTTAAGACCAGATTTGAATAAGATCAAAGTGGGAGCATGACACACCAACTTGGGAAGTCCATTCAAAGCATACAATGTAGCCAGGTGGAAAGCATAGCATCAGAAATTGGCAGTTGAGGAGGAAGGCATAGATAGGGATGACTTGCCTGATGCATGGAATTCATGAGGAAGGATATTGGGGAAGAGGAGAGGTGGTGAGGGGCTACAGAGTGAAGGCTCTTGTAGGTGAATAAGAGGAGTTTGAACTGTATGTGGAAGCAGATATGGTGTCAATGTAGTGACTTGTTGGGTATAGTGACATCGGAGAAAGAAAAGTCATGCAGCTGAATTCTGAATAGATTGTAGTGTAGAAGAGTATACCTGGATTTCAGCAAAGCCTTTAAAACTGTTTGAGAGAGGTGACCTATAAACAAACTGAGCATCCTAGGTATAGGCCTTAAAGTAAATGAGTTGTTTAGAAACTGGTGATCAGATTGGCTGCCTTAATGTGTACTGTGTTGTATTTTATTTATTTTTACTGTTCTGCAGTTGTATTTTTGTGACTGTCATACAATTGTATGGTATCTGTTAATATCAAATAAAACAGATTCCCTGTATATACCCAGATCAGTCCAGACTGCTGGGTTTTGCCTCCCTTCCAACAGATGGAGACAGAGAAAAATTTGAAGAGCACTCCCTCTTAACCTGGTGTGCCACCTGCAACTTTTCAGTATTTTTCTGTCTCCAGCAGATGGAGGTGGTGCAAACCCTGCAGTCTTGAACTATTCAAATTTCCAAAAACAAACAAAAAAAAAAGAGACCAAGAGAAATCGAGCAGCACAACAAAAAGTGGACATTCCTCCCAGGGGGTCGGCAGGTCCTGGTGGGACCAACCCCCTGGAAGCAGGTCAGGTAGAGCAGGTATTGGATACCCCATGAGGCTCCCCAGTCTAGTCATGCACCAAGGATGATTACCAGTGTTCCGGTCCCTCCCCCTCGCCCACCCCGATCCGGAGCAGCATGTATGCCATGCTAGCAATCTTCATTTCCTTTTTTTTTGAGCCTATTAAAAAAAAAAAGGTTCAGCAGTTAGTGGTCCGGGAGTGGGATACTCCGGAGTCAGGCCTGAGAGTGGGCCAGGCTATGAACAAACTTTACCCTTTGCCCGAGGAGACCGTTGAGCTTTTGAAAGTTCCAAAGGTAGATGCCTCTGTGTCGGCAATCACAAAACAAACCACTATTCCAGTGTCAGGTGCAGCAACCCTTAAAGATCTCCAGGACAGGAAGCTCGCAGTGCATCTTAAGTGGATATTCAAAGTCTCAGCCCTTGGCATTTGGGCTGCCGTTTGTAGAAGTTTCATGCTCCAGGCGAGCCTGAGGTGAGTGCAGCAGCTGCTGACTACCAGGGACCTACTGCCTTAGGAGTCAGCGCAGGTAGAGCACTTAGAGGCAGTGGTAGCAGAAGGCGCAGATGCCTTATATGATGATCTTTGTTCCTCCTCCAGCACGATGGTGTTTCCACAGTCTTGGCAAGGAGATTCTTATGGTTGCGCAACTGGTCGGCTGATGTCTCCTCTAAGGCCCAGCTCAACGCTGTCCCTTTCAAGGGCAGATTCCTTTTTGGTGAAGGCTTGGAGCAGTTGATTGAGTCTCTGGGCGACAATAATGTCCATAAGCTTCCAAAGGACAAACCTAAGGTATCTAAAGACTTTCTTCTGACTTGCTCTTGTTTCTGGGGGCAGAGACACTTCTGACAAAGCAGGGCCCCTGCTCTGGGCCAGCGACAAGTCTCGGGGAGGTCTCAACCCTGGTCTCATTCCTTTCGCTTCCGTAGACCAACTCAAGAAGGCATCGGCAAGGAGTCCTTGGGACCCAAGCCTTTCCAATGAGATGCTGCGGGCCAATTTCTCTATCCTGGCTGTGGGCGGGCAGCTGTCCCTGTTTTTCAAGGAATGGGCCAAGATAAGGTCCGACCAGCAGGTTCTATGCATCATTGAACACGGCTATGTGTTAGAATTTGCTCAGTCTCTCCGAGACCTATTCATGACCTCTCCATGCAGATCCCCCTTTAAAAGAAAGCAGATTTGTTCAGCAGACCCTCCACAGGCTGGAGGGCCTCGGAACCAACATTCCTGTTCCACAGAGAGAGTGGAAGATGAGGCGTTATTCCATTTACTTCGAGGTAACAAAGAAGGAAGGCTCTTTCTGCCTGATCCTGGACCTGAAAAAGGTGAACAGGGCCCTCAAATTGCCGCATTTTTGGATGGAACAGGGCCCTCAAATTGCTGCATTTTCGGATGGAGTGGGGACAGCGGTCCCCACTGCGGACCGCTGTCATTGCAACGGTCCGCAGTGGGGAGTTCTTGGCTTCCCTGGATCTGATAGAAGCTTTCTTGCATATGGGGATTCACAAGGATCACCAGACGTTTCTTTGGTTCATGATCCTCGGAATGCATTTCCAGTTCCATGCCCTCTCATTTGGTCTGGCTATGGCTCTTCACACTTTCACCAAGGTGATGGTGGGAATAGCGGTGGCCTTTCAATGGGATAGAGTACTGGTTCAACTGTACCTGGACGACTGGCTCATGCGGGCGAAGGAGAAAGAGCTCTGCGAGATGGCAGACAGCAAAGTCTTACACCTTCTGCAGTCCCTCGGATGGGTCATCAATCAGGCCAAGAGCCATCTTTGTCCTTCTCAGGTCTTGGACTTCCTGGGGGGCATTTATTTATTTATTTTATTTATTTATTCAACTTTATATACCGACTTTCAATTTAATATCAAGGCGGTTAACAATCATGGAATTTGCAGTAGCAAGATTCAAAAAACATACCCATATAACAAACTTATCTCTATAGATTTTACATTATTTTCAGCTAAAGATAATAGGCTAAAATACATATTACTTCACCATTGAAGTTAAAACACTTAAAATATATATATCAGACACATGGTGGAAAGAGGATAACCAATGGGACAGTGCTATACCGGAGTACAAATTATATCACAATGACAGAGAGGAGCACCCGGGAGGAGGTGTGGCGCTTTATGTCCGGGATGGCTTAGAGTCCAACAGGATAAACATCCTGCATGAGACTAAATACAAAATTGAATCTTTATGGGTAGAAATCCCTTGTGTGTCGGGGAAGACTATAGTGATAGGGGTATACTACCGTCCACCTGGTCAAGATGGTGAGACGGACAGTGAAATGCTAAGAGAAATTAGGGAAGGTAACCTATGGTGGTGGGGGCCGCTTGGCAATAGTGATCATAATATGATCAAATTTGATTTAATGACTGGAAGAGGAACAGTGTGCAAATCCAAGGCTCTCATGCTAAACTTTCAAAAGGGAAACTGATAAAATAAGAAAAATTGTTAGAAAAAAACTGAAAGGAGCAGCTACAAAAGTAAAAAATGTCCAAGAGGCGTGGTCATTGTTAAAAAAAATACCATTCTGGAAGCACAGTCTAGATGTATTCCACACATTAAGAAAGGTGGAAAGAAGGCAAAACAATCACCGGCATGGTTAAAAGGGGAGGTGAAAGAAGCTATTTTAGCCAAAAGATCTTCATTCAAAAATTGTAAGAAGGAACCACAGAAGAAAATAGGATAAAGCATAAACATTGGCAAGTTAAATGTAAGACATTGATAAGACAGGCTAAGAGAGAATTTGAGAAGAAGTTGGCTGTAGAGGCAAAAACTCACAGTAAAAACTTTTTAAAATATATCTGAAGCAGAAAGCCTGTGAGGGAGTCAGTTGGACCATTAGATGATCGAGGGGTTACAGGGGCACTTAGAGAAGATAAGGCCATCGTGGAAAGATTAAATGATTTCTTTGCTTCGGTGTTTACTGAAGAGGATGTTGGGGAGGTACCCGTAATGGAGAAGGTTTTCAAGGGTAATGATTCAGATGGACTGAATCAAATCATGGTGAACCTAGAAGATGTGGTAGACCTGATTGACAAACTGAAGAGTAGTAAATCACCTGGACCGGATGGTATACACCCCAGAGTTCTGAAGGAACTAAAAAATGAAATTTCAGACCTATTAGTAAAAATTTGTAACCTATCATTAAAATCATCCATTGAACCTGAAGACTGGAGGATAGCAAATGTAACCCCAATATTTAAAAAGGGCTCCAGGGGTGATCCGGGAAACTACAGACTGGTTAGCCTGACTTCAGTGCCAGGAAAAATAGTGGAAAGTGTTCTAAACATCAAAATCACAGAACATATAGAAAGACATGATTTAATGGAACAAAGTCAGCATGGCTTTACCCAGGGCAAGTCTTGCCTCACAAATCTGCTTCACTTATTTGAAGGAGTTAATAAACATGTGGATAAAGGTGAACCTGTAGATGTAGTATACTTGGATTTTCAGAAGGCGTTTGACAAACTTCCTCATGAGAGGCTTCTAGAAAAAGTAGAA
Source organism: Rhinatrema bivittatum (assembly GCF_901001135.1). Classification (NCBI taxonomy): domain Eukaryota; kingdom Metazoa; phylum Chordata; class Amphibia; order Gymnophiona; family Rhinatrematidae; genus Rhinatrema; species Rhinatrema bivittatum. Next base: position 125,316,886 of record NC_042624.1, on the reverse strand, counting down.
AGTCATGGGATAGGTGGCGATGTCCTTTCATGGATTGCAAACTGGCTAAAAGACAGGAAACAGAGAGTAGGATTAAATGGACAATTTTCTCAGTGGAAGGGAGTGGACAGTGGAGTGCCTCAGGGATCTGTATTGGGACCCTTACTTTTTAATCTACTTTATAAATGGGCTCTGACCGGCCCGCAAATGCGCAGTAGAGAGCAGCTCTACCGCGCATGCGCGGGTGAGCACGTCGGTCAGAGCCGAGCGTGCCCGAAATAAAAAATGGCGGTGAGAAGCAGGAGTGGGAGGAGCAGTAGCGGCGGTAGCGACGAAAAAAAATGGCGCTGGGGCCGCAGGAGCGGCAGTGGCGAGGAGCAGGAGCGGCAGCGGCGAGGAGCAGGAGTGGGAGGAGCAGTAGCGGCAGCAGCGACGACGAGCAGTAGCGGCGCTGCGCACACGTGGGAGGGACCCCCCGGAGATCTTCCGTCTGCCGGTTGTGGATGATCTGAAAGGGGAGGGGATTGAGAGAGGGGGAGTGACTGAGGATAGGGAGGAGAGGGGGGAGGGAGGAGGGAGAAGGAAGGGAGAGGGGGGGGGAGGAGAGAGTGGGAGGAAGGGGAGAGGGAGGGAGGGGGAAGGAAGGGGAGAGGGAGGGAGGGAGTGGGGGGAAGGAGGGGGGGAGGAGAGAGTGGGTGGAAGGGGAGAGGGAGGAGGGGGAAGGAAGGGGAGAGGGAGGGAGGGAGGGGGGGAAGGGGAGGGGGGAGGGAGGAGGGGGAAGGAAGGGGAGAGGCAGGGAGTGGGGGGAGGGAGGAGGGGGAAGGAAGGGGAGAGGGAGGGAGTGGGGGGAAGGGGAGAGGGAGGAGGGGGAAGGAAGGGGAGGGAGGGGAGGGGGGAGGAGAGAGTGGGAGGAAGGGGAGAGGGAGGAGGGGGAAGGAAGGGGGAGGAAGGGAGGGGGAGAGGGAGGAAGAGGGGAGAGAGGGAGAGGGGATGGAGGGAGAATAGAGGGGGAGGGGGGAAGGAGAGAGGGAGGGGGGAGGGAGACTAGAGGGAGGAGGGAGAATGAGGGGGAGGGAGTGGGAAGGAAATGGACTGAAAAATTTTTTTTTAAATGTAGCCCGTTGTTACGGGCTTAACGGCTAGTATATTTATAAATGATCTGGTAAGAAATACGACGAGTGAGATAATCAGATTTGCAGATGACACAAAATTGTTCAGAGTAGTTAAATCACAAGCAGATTGTGATAAATTGCAGGAAGACCTTGTGAGACTGGAAAATTGGGCATCCAAATGGCAGATGAAATTTAATGTGGATAAGTGCAAGGTGATGCATATAGGGAAAAATAACCCATGCTATAATTACACAATGTTGGGTTCCATATTAGGTGCTACAACCCAAGAAAGAGATCTAGGCGTCATAGTGGATAACACATTGAAATCGTCGGTTCAGTGTGCTGCGGCAGTCAAAAAAGCAAACAGAATGTTGGGAATTATTAGAAAGGGAATGGTGAATAAAACGGAAAATGTCATAATGCCTCTGTATCGCTCCATGGTGAGACCGCACCTTGAATACTGTGTACAATTCTGGTCGCCGCATCTCAAAAAGATATAATTGCGATGGAGAAGGTACAGAGAAGGGCGACCAAAATAAGGGGAATGGAACAGCTGCCCTATGAGGAAAGACTAAAGAGGTTAGGACTTTTCAGCTTGGAGAAGAGATGGCTGAGGGGGGGGATATGATAGAGATGTTTAAAATTATGAGAGGTCTAGAACAAGTAGATGTGAATCGGTTATTTACTCTTTCGGATAGTAGAAAGACTAGGGGGCACTCCATGAAGTTAGCATGTGGCACATTTAAAACTAATCGGAGAAAGTTCTTTTTTACTCAACGTACAATTAAACTCTGGAATTTTGTTGCCAGAGGATGTGGTTAGTGCAGTTAGTATAGCTGTGTTTAAAAAAGGATTGGATAAGTTTTTGGAGGAGAAGTCCATTACCTGCTATTAAGTTGACTTAGAGAATAGCCACTGCCATTAGCAATGGTAACATGGAATAGACTTAGTTTTTGGGTACTTGCCAGGTTCTTATGGCCTGGATTGGCCACTGTTGGAAACAGTATACTGGACTTGATGGACTCTTGGTCTGACCCAATATGGCATTTTCTTATGTTCTTAAGTTCGACAACTCTTGGCGGCCCCTCTACCCAGGGTATGGGACTATCTGCAGGTCCTGGGCTCGATGGCGTCCACTCTGGAATTGGTTCCAATGGTGTTTGCTCATATGAGGCCTTTACAGAGAGCTTTACTCTCTCGCTGGGATCCGATGTCAAAAGAATTCCAGACACCCTTATCACTCACAGACTCCGCCAGGGCCAATCTTGCTTGGTGGCTTGCCCCAGATCACTTGAGACGCAGGATGGACCTCGAGGTGCCTCAGTGGGTGATAGTGACCACGGTTGCCAGTCTCTCCGGTTTGGGAGCATTGTGCCAGTCTCATTCGGTCCAGGGCCAGTGGTTGCAGGAGGAGGCCCAGTGGTCCATCAATCGACTGGAAACGGATGTGGTGCATTTCCTCTGGGGGGGTGGGGAGGCAAAGCATTTGAATCCTGGAGCCTTAATTTAGTCCTGAGCGACTTGTATGAAGCTTCTTTTAAACCTGTTAAGAAGACCACCTTAAAGGACTAACTTTGAAGGTGGTATTTTTGGTGGTGATCTGTTCAGCTAGGAGAGTTTCGGAGATCCAAACCCTTTCTTGCAGAGAACCCTTTTTGCAAATATCCGAATTCAGAGTTTCTCTCAGAACAGTTCCATCCTTTTTGCCAAACGTTGTCTCAGCTTTTCACCTGAATCAATTTGTGGAACTCCCGCCCTTTCCAAATGTCGAGATGGATGTGCCTCACGCTAGAGTTGAGGCATCTGGATGTCAGAAGGGTTCTGTTGCGCTATCTGGAGGTCACGAATGCCTTCCGGATTTTGAATCATTTGTTTGTCTTGTGGAACGGCCCTAAGAAGGGTCACAAAGCGTCGAAGGCGACCATAGCCCATTGGTTGAAAGAAGCTATTTCTTCCGCTTACATTTTTCGTGGACGGCCTATGGCGGATGGTTTGAAAGCATATTCGATTCGATCTCAGGCTGCGTCCTGGGCAGAGTGCCAGTTGGTCTCACCACAAGAAATTTGCAGGGCGGCAACTTGGAAATCGCTGCATACTTTTGCCAGGCACTACTGCTTGGACGTCCAGGCACCGGATGTTAGCAGTTTCGGGAGCAGTGTGATTTGAGTGGGACTCTCAAGGTCCCACACTGGATAGGGAAGCTTTAGTGCATCCCAGCAGTCTGGACTGCTCCGGGTACATACAGGGAAAAGAAAATTGGTTCTTATCTGCTAATTTTCGTTCCTGTAGTACCACGGATCAGTCCAGACGCCCTCCCTTTGGGGGGGGGGGGGGGGGGTTTGATTAATCAGTTTCTTGAGAGTCCTCTCTAATTGTTCCAAACACTGAAGAAGGCTACAGGTTTCTCCTTATCCTGTGCTCAGGTTTCACAAGTTCATGGTTAGTTTTGTTGGTTTTCTTTTTGTCCTTTGCTTGATCTGCACTAGATACTTTTATTGTGTTCTGCTTTGGTAATATTAATACTGAAGAGATTCAGGTGGTACATCAGGTTAAGAGAGGGTGCTCTTCAAGTTTTCTCTGTCTTCATCTGCTGGAAGGGAGGCAAAACCCAGCAGTCTGGACTGATCCGTGGTACTACAGGAACGAAAATTATCATGTAAGAACTCATTTTCCTTTTTGAAAAAAAAACCCTGGTTCAATTAAAGGTGACAGAGGGTATAATGGTAAATGGAGTTCACTCCAAGAACAGGGGGAGGGGGTTACTAGCGGTGTGCTGCAAGGATCGTCGTTGGTCAGGTTCTGTTCAACATTTTAGTAAACAATAGAGTAGAAGGACTGTTGGGTAAGGTTTGGCTTTTTGCACATATACCAAAATCTGCAATAGGATAGATACATCAGAAGGTGTAGAAATCATGAGATGATCTCTGGTGAAGCTTGAGGAATGATCTAGAGTTTGACAACTAATATTTAATGCTAAAAAATGCAAAGTCATGCATTTGGATTGTAAAAACCCAAGCGAATCATCTAATATAGGGGTAAGAGTGGGATCTGAGGGTGATCATATCTGATGACCTTAAGATGGCCAAACCAGTAGATAAGATGATGGCAAAAACCCGAAGGATGCTTGGGTGCATAGGGAGAAGAATAGCCAGCAAGAAAAAGATGATTTTGTCTCTGGTTAAAACTCTGGAGATCTCATTTGGAGTATTGTGTATAATTTTGTAGACCTCACCTGCAAATGAATATAAACAGAATAGAATCAGTCCAGAGGGCAGCTATTAAAATGGTCAACCCTCTTCATCGTAAAGCATATGGAGACAGACTTAAAGATGTAAATATATTCACCTTGGAGGAAAGGAGGAATGAAGGAAGTATGATAAAGACTTTAAATTATTTCTAAGGAATAAATGCACAGGAAGCAGGTCTCTGTCAATGGAAAGGAGGCTTTAGAATACAAGGTCATGGGATGAGGGTAAAAAGGGATAAAATAAGATGTAATCCAAATAAGAAATATTTATTTACAGAGAGAGTGGTTGAAGAATGGCTTGGCCTCCCAGTGGAGGTGGTGGAGACCAGGACAGTGCTGGAGTCCAAGAAAGCATGGGACAAGCACAGAGGATCTCTAAGGGAGAGGAAGGAAATGTGGACGGGTCATGTACCTGTTGTAATATTGTATGTTCCCATGAGAGAGTTCACTGGGAGACCTGTGAGGAGCAGGTTCCCAGTAGTGTAAGAGTGAGATGATGAGAGAGTGCATACGGGTTCTGGTAGTGTTCAGAAAGGAAGGGATAGATTTTGGTGGTGATATAGAAAAAGAAACTAGATTTATTAGTAGTGTTTCAACTATGTGTAGAGAGAGAAGGGAAAGATGATCCCAAGGGTGTGGGCTGGAGGAACAAGGAGAATGCCAATGTTATCCAAGAAATAGAGAAAGGAAGTGGGTTTCAGGGAAAGGATAAAAGGTTCTCTCTTTACCATGTTAAATTTAAGGTGGCGGTGGGACATCCAGGCAGCAATGTCAGATAAGCAGACTGAGATTTGGGACCAGATTCCAGGTGACATTTCCTCTTCCTTCCCTCCCCTTCCACCAAACGTGCAGGCTTTCTTCCTTCTAATGGGGTTGTATTGCTCAGATAGGGAGGGAGCAGAGGGATGTAGCTTGTGCCAATTGGAAATAGTAAGAACTTGTATATAAAGAGTCAAGAATACATCCAGACACCTCTGCCTTCTTAATTCAATGATTTTGTATGCATAGATCTTTCTGACTGTGTACAGGATGCCACTCCCTCCTGGCGGGTAGAGCATCTCCTGATATCTCCTATGATCTTTCATTGCCACCAAGTTGTGTCTAAATTGTACAGTATTCCTGCTTTGCACTTATTGAATAAGAACCACAGTGGCCACGTATGACAGGGCATCTAATCTGTGAATGTCATTGCTAAGCTGTAAAATGTGGAAGTTTGGCTTGTTTTCTGGGGGAACATCAGGTGTTGAGAGTAGAGCGTGACATGTGTGGCCAGCTTGCTGCTTTGTTGGAGTGATGTGCGGATAACTGGTTGCTTCTCACAGTCACCTACAGCAGCATGGTGCAGCGGACAATCTCTTCTGCTTAACTGGGACCCAGTGTGTAATGTAGCACCTTACCCTGCATCTCCAGCTCTGAACCTCTGCCATGACTGTCAAAGGCTAATGGGATTTTTGTTCTTGCCCCATTTGTTTTCTTTGCAGGTTCCAGTGTCCCCAGTTGTCCGAATATCTCAAGTTAGTTTGAAATTCTCCTGTCATTGTGTAGACACACCTCTCACTGTCTCTCACTCTTTCTCCCTTTCATCTGCCATATTTGTCTTTCCCTCATGATCATTCTCGCATGTCACAGATTAGTTTGGCTGAGATTTCACATCTGAACATAAATCTTGGGCCATGATCTCCCACACAGGCAGAGTTGGAAACTGAGCACAAGCAGCAGTGAAGCAGCAAAGCAACATGGGGCTCTCTGGCTTCAGCTCTCCTCCATCGTCTCTAGAAGTCTAAGAAGTCAGAGCCGGGCCAGGGTGTGGTGTGGTGTAATCTACTATTCACATTACAATCTTATTTCAGCAGCACTGGGGGAGGGGAGAGTGGTAAAACAGGTAAAATACCACATGCTCTGAGTATATTTTATCTCATGCAGTCTTCCCACCTGCCCAGAAGTGTCTTATGGCACTAAGAAAACATCTTTTATGGAGCTAACTGGCTAAGACCCAAATCTTAGGCTCTGAGATATGAGATGAGGGTGGTCCCTTCTCTACCTTTTGGGTTAGTCTGGGAGCTAGTACAATGTGGGGGAGGGAGGGGATTGATGTTCTCCCTTTTGTCCACCCTGAGGATATAATGATATTACAACCATTGCCAAAGAATTAAATCTTCTGATAAATAATTGTATCCCCCCCAATATTTTTTTATGGTTTACTTGTGCAGAGAATCTGGATAACCATGTAAAAGGTGGAATTTTAGTGCATGGCAATGTGAACTGCTCAGTGGCAAAAATATGTCTGAGTGCAGTTTTACAAAACACTGTTCATATCGTGATAACATTTGTAGTGTTTTTACTTGTCCTTTCTCCATTTTATTGCCTTCTGTCTTTAAGCCTCCCTTTCTACAAACAACACTGATGCCAGTGTCTCAGCATCAGTGCTTTTCACGCCAAGCTGGAGCTGCACACAGCATTTCAAAGAGAAACCTCTCCGACTCTGCTGCCCCATCAGCTCCTGCAGGTGGACCTGTCTGGGTCCGCACCTTCCCAGACTTCAGGAGGCCTGGGGTGCTGCTTGCAGATTTGACACTTCTTTCTTGGCAGCTCTCGGTTTGGCCTTGTGATTGCTCTTTCAAATTCCTTCTCACCAAATTGTTCTGACGACAGGGAGTTTGTTCAGAAAGGTTGAACACGTAGGGTCCTTGATCACTGTAGGGAAAGCATTATCATTCAGGAGTTATTCATCAGGAAAATCAAGCAAGCTGCGCAGCTCTGTTTCATCCCAACATCCATTTTTTGGTCCTAACAGCCTGGATGTTGAAAGCAAGAGGATTTAACATAGAAACATGATTTTTATTTATTTATGATGTATTAATCATGGCAGAAAAAGACCATATGGCCTATCTAGTCTGCCCATCCACACCAACCACTCAACTTTATAATCCTTATCACGCCGTCAGAGATCTCCTGTGCTTGTCCCATGCTTTCTTGAATCCAGATACTGCTTTGTCTCCACTAGCTCTACAGAGAAGCTGTTTCATGCTTCCACTTCCTCCTCTGTAAAGAAATATTTCCTCATGAGCCTACCCTCTTTCACCCTCATCCCATGATCTCTCGTTTTAGAGCTTCCTATCCGTTGAAAGAGGCCTGCTTCCTCTGCATGGAAACCATGGAGCTATTTAAATGTCTCTCTCATATCTCCCCCATCCCTCCTTTCCTCTAGGGTCTCCTGTGGTGTAGAATTTTAAGTCTGTCCCCACATGTTTTAGAATAAAGACCGCTGACTATTCTTGTAGCCACTCTGTGGACCGACTCCATCTGGTTTATATCCTGTTGAAGGTGCAGTCTACTAACTATCCCCTCAGTCAAAACAGCAAGGCTAACGCAAGTAAGAGAGAGAGCCCTATCATTAGCAAGGCCATCATTATGGAACACCATGCCCTCAGAAATCAGATTACAAAAAGACATCAAACTATTCAGAAAAAGCCTAAAAACATGGCTATTAAGAACATAAGAACATAAGAAAATGCCATACTGGGTCAGACCAAGGGTCCATCAAGCCCAGCATCCTGTTTCCAACAGTGGCCAATCCAGACCATAAGAACCTGGCAAGTACCCAAAAACTAAGTCTATTCCATGTAACCATTGCTAATGGCAGTGGCTATTCTCTAAGTGAACCTAATAGCAGGTAATGGACTTCTCCTCCAAGAACTTATCCAATCCTATTTAAACAAGCATACCACAAAGAGAATGGAGAATAAAAACCAGGGAATTGTAGAGAGCAATGAGTTTGTGCACTAACAAAACACACCTACTCAACACGAGTATGTTTTACTTTTAAGCAGAAACAGATAACATGTAGATTGTATATTGTTAAAAACTGTGCTAATAATTCTAAGCATTTCTATTTCACTTATCATCCTATAGTTATTATGAAACTATGTACCGTAACCTACAGGCACCTGTCTAGTTATATTAAACGCATTTAGCAACATTAATTTATGTGCCTCATAGTGAACCGTTGTGACGGCTACTAGCTTAATGACGGTATAGAAAAGAGTTTAAATAAATAAATAGATTTGTACACAGCATTCCAAATCAGGTCTCGCCAGGGACTCACACAGATGCAATATCACATCCATTCCTCTCCAAATGCACTCAAGCATCCTGACTTTTGTTCTCACCTTATCCATCTTAAGATAATCAGATACAATCACCCCGAGATTCTGCTCTCTTTTCTTGCATAGAAGAATTTCACTTCCTATTAGGTACCTCTCTCTTTGGATTTTGCAGTCCAGATTTATAGCTTTATATTTTTTAGCATTAAATCTTAACTGCCAGACCCTGGATCATTCCTAATGTTTCACTAGATACCTCCTCATGTTTTCCACAGATTCTTCTGGTTTCTACGAAGGAATACACTAGAAAATATTTTGGGGTAGATTTTAATAGATACGCGCGCGCGCGTCCATGTGTGTGTGCTACCCGGCGCGCACACATGGCCACGCGATTTTATAACATGCACGCACAAGGGGGTGCACAATTGTGCACCTTACACTTGCCAAGCCACGCTGCCTTCCCCCGTACCCTACCCCCCTCTGGATTTACGTGCGTAATCTTTTGAAAATGTGCCCCTTTGTGTTTAAATGGAGGACGTTTCCCATCTGGTGTGAGGGCAAAACCCTGGATCCCTTATCTTACCCCAAGCAAAGACTGCTTAAATACCTTCTACATCTTTCAGAGTCTGACTCTGTTAGCGTGCAGCTGAGCGTAAATGGGGCCATATCCATGCACATGTAGAAGAGTTCCTCTCTGTGCAGCCCTTAATTGTCAGATTTCAAAATTCCCATCAAGCCACCCGTAAAGTCATGGAACCTTAGTATGATTTTGATTTAGCTGATGAACTCTTGTGAGCTCAGGACCTAGAAGGTCATATTTTAGTGACGACCAGTTAACCCTGCAGAGTCGGTGAGCTCCAGGCCCTACTGACTTAGCCACCTGATTGGGTTTGGAGACAAAGGGTAGTGGTAAATGGAGTTCACTCCAAGGAAAGAAGCAGTACTAGTGATGGGCCACAGAGATCGGTTCTTTTCTTTTTTCCTATTTTACATATTCTGACATACATGCAGCAAGTAACAATGCAAAACAATACAGACTTACTGTAAATGAAATAGTACAAAGTCAATTATTAGACAAAGAATTACAAACTGATTATAAATGCCCCTTACATTATCATATTTAAAGGTTTTTCCCTTTAGATCATATCATATTCTTTCCAGATCAGACACCATATATATGGTGCCAGTGGTCAGTGCCTGGAATAGATTTCCAAAATGTAGAAATTGCGAGGTACATGGCCAACAGTAATTGACCAACTAGGACTCTGTACTTATGGGGGATCAAAGAACCATCCCAAAAGCCCAGGAAGGGCTTCAAATGTAAAGGAAACCCAAGAATGTCAGTTATTTCCTGTGCCACCCGAGACCGAAAGTGACATATTATGCGGTAATACCACCACATGTGAATAAACGTACCAACTTCCCCGCACCCCCTCCAACAGGTAGAGATCTTAGCATAAAAAGTAGGTGTATGATAGGTTTTGTGAAGTAATTAAACCATTAATTCTACCCTTTTGGTGCAGATAGAAAGATGGAAAGCAGAAGATCAAATGCGTTTCCAGATTTTCCCATCCAGTTCCAATTCTAGGTCTGAGTTCCAGACATCAACAGTAGACAGTGGAATATTTTTGCTAAATTTAATTGCCAGGAACCTGAGATAGAAGACTATAATGTTTTTAGACACAGCAAAGCAATCAAAGTACTCTATAGCATTTAAGGGGAGAAGCTATTTGGTCAAATTGAAATGGCTCACGAGTGCCTGTTGCAACTGCAGATAAGCATGTAAGGAAGGACTAAGTTCAAATTCCTCTCTGAGCTCCTGAAAAGTAAAAAAAAAAAATTGTTTTTTGCAATGAAAATCCAGACCCTGATTTTGCCACTGCTTGAACACAAGAAAATTCTGCATTCACATACGGCGGCTATGGGGATAGGGATTCTGGGGCAGCTCCCAAATATTTTATTATCTGCCTCCACACAGATAAAGTGTGTGCTGTCAGAGATGACAGGAACGCGATGAGAAGAAGGGAAGCTTAGATCGTTTCTTTTCAACATTTTCGTAAGCAAACATTTTGTGAAAGGACTCTTAGGAAAGGTTATTTTTTTTGCAGTTCATACCAAAACCTGCAACATGGTAGACACCCAGGAAGGTGAGGAAAACATGAGGAGGAATATAGCAAAGCTTGAAGAATGGTCTAGAGTCTGGCAGCAAAGATTTAATGCTACAAAATACAAGGTCATGCACTTGGGCGGGAACAGACAGGAGGTAAACTCCTAAGCACAAAACAAGAGCAGGATCTAGGTATGATCATATCCAATGATCTTAAGGTGGCCAAATAACTGAATAAGGCAACAGCAAAAACCAGAAAGATGCTTGGATGCATAGAGAAAGGAATGGTCAGCAGAAGAGTGAAGGAGATATTGTCCTGCATATGTCCCTGGTGAGACCTCATTTGGAGTACTGTGTACAGTTCTGGACACCGCATCTTCAAAAGGATTTAAAAAGTAATACCTACAGTACCTGAATTTAATCTGCTTTGAAGTGGCCGAAAGTTAGATTATGAATATAAATAAATAAAATAATGGAATCGGACCAGAGGTCGCTACTAAAATTGTCAATGTATACCAAAAGAAAAGGAGAGAGATGATAAAAATATTTAAATACTTCCACGGTATCAATGCACAGGAGGCAGGCCTCTTCCAATGGAAAGGAGGCTTTGGAACAAGGGATCAAGGAATGAGGGTGAAAGAGGGTAGGCTCAGGATTACAAGTGAGAGAAAGAGCCCTATCACTAGCAGGACCAATAATCTGGAACACAATGCCTCCAGAGATCAGGCTACAAAGTGATCTCAAGGCATTCAAGAAAAGTTTAAAAACATGGCTTTTTAAACAAGCATTTTATAAAGAGACGAAAGAATAGAGAGAAATTATTCAGGAAAAGACAGAAAGGCACCGACCCAGGGTACTTAGAACTTTACAGTAGATTAGTCTATGAACTCTACACCACAATAAGCTTAACTATAAAACTATGTGTGATAAAACTACCCGTGTAAGTACCTTGGTACAATTGGTCATGAACTACTTTGCTAAATGACTATGTCTAATGATATATTGTAACCGAACCTTTGACGGCACCTGTTAGAATGTACTATAGTACACTTACCTACATTAAATATGTGCCTACATGTAAAACGTTGCGATGGTATTTAAATTTAGCAACGGTATAGAAACGTTTTAAAATAAATAAATAAATAAAATAAGGAAATATTTCTTACAGAGAGGGTGGTAGATGCATGGAATAATCTTCCAATGGAGGTGAAAGAGACAAGGACAGTATCTGGATTCAAGAAAGTATGGGATAAACATACAGTATCTCTGAGGGGAGTGGTAGGGATTATAGAGCTGAATAGTTGGTGTGAATGGGTAGACTAGATAGGCCATATGATAATTTTCTTCAATCACGTTTTTATACTGTTTCATCATAGCAAGGTGTCCCGGGTTCCTGTCTATAATTTTCTCGAATTTTCATCTCAGCAAATCAGTTGTCCCACCAGTATTTATCTCCAGGCTACTGGGTTTTTAAAGATGAACAAACCTTATACAATTTGGATTGCAAGAGAGCCATTGCCTTCCATGTGGAGAAGAGCAAATCTCATAGAAGATCCACCCATCTGTTTTTTCTTTTCACCCCAGTGGGCCTGCAATTGTTGTAATTATAGTGATACTGTTGCAAGGATTTGCCCTTCAGATGATGCGTTATCTTCTTGCATCAAGGATGTGTCTCCAGGGTTGTGTGTTCAGGAGGTGTTATGACTGCTGTTGTAAAATAGTAGCATAGTAAAAATTGGTAGAAAAAGATCCAAATTGTCCACTCAGTTTGCCCAGAAAGTTCTTTAGGTTTTTTTCGGTGGTAACTGCCGCTCTGTGCAGGTTACTACCTTTAACAGAAGGCACAAAGCGGCAATTACTACCCTAGGAAAACCTTTCTAGTCAGACTGAATGACCACTTGAGTCATTTTCTGCTGACATTAATATGCTACAACATCAGTTGAAATCCCTCCTAGGCACACGACCCTGGAGACATATCTTCAGTGCAAAAAAATGCATCATCTAGAAGGCAAGTCTTTGCTTCAGGATCACTTCCTGCCACACCAGCTTGAAGCTCTTCTGCCAGGGGACCTTACTTCTTCAAAGTAGCACAGGGACTGCTAGATTGGAGGAGGAACTGTCCTTGAAGGTCTGCTCTGCATACCTCTCTGTATGCCTCAGTTCCTCCAGGTCTGTCACTCTAGCCTCCAGAGATCAGACTCTGAGAACCAGGAGCTTTTTGCACTGGGTGCACACATACAACCTTTCGCCATCAGGTAGATAATCATACATGTGGCACTTGGTTTAAAAGACTGAATTGCCCTCATCCTGCTGCTGGTCTGCTGTCTAAATCTTAATATGATTGAGTTACTAAAGTTATTTAAAGTTGCATAAGAAGTGTAGATTCTTAATCCTGTTTAAAATACCCTAATACATTTAAGGGACTTATTTTAATATGTTTGTCAATGACCTGCAATAGAACTAAGATTAATCAATTGCTAGAGTCAGGGTTAATTGCCCACTTGTTATTGTAAATTCCTATTTGACTGCTATTGTGAAAAATGTCCCTCTTCTAATTTGGGAAACAATCTTTATATGAAACTGTGTGACGGTGGGTGGGAAAATCAAGTACCGTGGATTTCTTCTCCAGGAAACAGCTCTCACACCTTCCCACAGTAAAGCAATTTACTTTTGCATGTTGTTAATACACACAGAGTAACCCTCTATTCTGCATCTTTAAATACATACTTTCCCAGGAAAACAATACAACCACCAATAAATGCCACTTTTGCTATCACCACTCTCTCAGGACTGAGAAAAATTGCATCTCATTAGTTATACCAAGGCATGTCTGATTCTAGATTTATGCTGCTGCTTACAAGTTTCAAACTTAATTCAGCCCCTTTGTGTCCAATATATGCACATGTATTTTTCTGTGACTCTAGAAGGGCGTGTCAAGTTTCATATTAGAGCTATGGCAGCATAGGCCTATCTGTAGTCAACCACCATTGAGGAGGTTTGTAAAGCTCCTATGTGGAGTTCAGTCCACACATTAATTTACCATTACTATCAAGATGCTGATTCTCAATATCATAGAAAGTGCATTGACAGAGCTATGAGAGGAGTGTCATTACTGCAGAAAAGGAAGCTGAGCTCAGGATTGAGGTGTATTGGTAAAGTGTGTTTAAGGGTGGTGACATTCATCAAATAGCAGGAGATGCTGCAGGTAAGATTGTGAGCTATGTTGGCAGAGCTGTGTATGGTCTCATTATTGGAATAGCAAGAGGTGCTGCTAGGCAGGCAGGTGCATTCGCAGAGCTGTGTGTGGGTTCTTAATACTGAAACAGCAGGGGGTGCTGCAGGGCAATATTAAGGTGCACTGGCAAAGCTGGGGTAGGGGGAGTCTTGGCATAGCAGGACAGGAATGAGGTGCATTGGCACTTTTTCTACTCTGTGATTGACTACAGTGGCTTAGAACAATCTTGCATTAAAATTCACAAAAGTTAAATTATTGAGTTTCAGATTAGCAATTTATTTTCACTAATATAAATAATCCTTAATTACCCACAGTCCTGTTCTGGTGGTTTGATTACTTTTTCCCCTTTGTTTTTCTCCTAAATTGTTCTGCTTATCCAATTAATTTAGCTCATCCATGGAACAGTTCCAAATTATCTGGCTAACTTTTATTTATTTATTTATTTTATTTAAGGTTTTTATATACCGGTATTCGTCAAGACTTCATATCGGTTTACATTTAACTTATAACAATAGAGAAATACAATAAACAATGGGAAAGGCGGAACTTGGCGAATATACAGAAGAGTATAGCAATCTATAGGGGGATCAAGCATACATAAGTATTGGCAAATTAACAAGGAGAATGCTGATTGAGGGTGATACATGGGTAGTAAAGTAAAAACATGAAGTTGATGCTAGAGAGGATTACAAATTAATATATAATTGGTTGTATCTATGCAGAGGAATGTACAAGAGAGGTGAATGGCTAGGAGAGATTGGCAGGGTGGAGGGAAAAGGAGGGCAGTCAATGGCAGCGGTGGGGGTGGAGATTTATTCCGGGTAGGCTTGTTTGAATAGCCAGGATTTCAGCTTCTTTTTAAATTGTTGAGTGCTTATTTCAAGTCGAATGTCAGGTGGCATACTGTTCCAGTGAATGGGACCTGTCTGGATGAACAGCTGGCATACTGTTCCAGTGAATGGGACCTGTCTGGAATAACAGCTGGCATACTGTTCCAGTGAATGGGACCTGTCTGGATAAACAGCTGGCATACTGTTCCAGTGAATGGGACCTGTCTGGATGAACAGCTGGCATACTGTTCCAGTGAATGGGACCTGTCTGGATGAACAGCTGGCTAGTTGAAGGTATTCAGAGCAGTGAGAATTTTAAAACCTGTGGTTTGTCCAGCTAAGTCACGGTAGTTTTTGAGTGCTAGTGTATCAACCATAAGTACTTACCCCTACCTGACACGACTATATGCCAAAAACATTATCCTAATATAATAGACGATGGCTGAAAAAGACCAAGGGGCAGATTTTTAATCTTACGGCGCGTGGGGCACATTTGTGCTCGCTTCCCAGCGCGCACAAATGTACATCTGATTTTATAATATGCGCGCGCTGCCGTGCGCATATTATAAAATCCAGGGTCAGCGCGCGCAAGGGGGTGCACACTTGTGCACCTTGCATGCACCGAGCCCTAGGGGAGGCCCGATGGCTTGCCTCGGAGGGAACTTTCCGTTCGCTCCCCCCCCCCCCCCCCCCCCACACCTTCCCCTATCTAACACACCCCCTTCCCTATCTAATTCCCCCCCCCCTACATTTATTGCAGAAGTTAAGCCTGCCGCTGTGCCAGAGGACTCGGGACCGGCCCCACCCCCAGACCACCTCTTTTTCAAAGCCCTGGGACATACGCGCGTCCCGGGGCTTGCGCGCGCCACCGAGCCTATGCAAAATAGGCTCGGCGCGCACAGGGGTAGGTTTTAAAGGGTTATGCGTGTAACCCTTTGAAAATCTACTCCCAACTGTCCCAACCAGTTCACCCAGATAGTCCTGTCCACATTGAACATAATAACATGCCATACTGGATCAGACCAAGGGTTCATCATGCCCAGCATCCTGTTTCCAACAGTGGCCAATCCAGGCCACAAGAACCTGGCAATTACCCAAAAACTAAGTCTATTCCATGCAACTGTTACTAGTAATATTATACTAGTATATATATACCCAAACTATTCGTTAACAAGTCATAATGTATATAGGTTATATGCTATAAGTTTATTTTTCCATATATTTGTTTCAACTGTTACCATGTTTTATTTTAATTGTTTTAATTGTTATCATGTTACAATGTAAAATAGGGCAGAACTCGCCCTATTCTCTCTGTTACCTGGAAACCGATGTGATATCTCGATCGAATGTCGGTATATAAAAGAAAGAAAATAAATATAAATAAAATAGTAATAGTGGCTATTTTCTAAGTCAACTTAATTAATAGCAGGTAATGGACGTCTCCTCCAAGAACTTATCCAAACTTTTTTTAAACCCAGCTACACCAACTGCACTAACCACATCCTCTGGCAACAAATTCCAGAGTTTAATTGTGCGTTGAGTGAAAAAGAATTTTCTCCGATTAGTTTTAAATGTGCCCCATGCTAACTTCATGGAGTGCCCCCTAGTCTTTATATTATCCGAAAGAGTAAATAACTGATTCACATTAACCTGTTCTAGACCTCTCATGATTTCTTGGGTTGTAGCACCTAATATGGAACCTAACATTGTGTCACTACAGCAAGGGTTATTTTTCCCTATATGCATCATCTTGCACTTGTCCACATTAAATTTCATCTGCTATTTCGATGCCAAGAATATTGCCATTCACAACCAAGCCCCCTTGGAATCCATTCACAACCAAGCCCCCTTGGATCTTCAATTCTCATTAAGACTTCACACATCCTCCAGACCAATCAGAGAAGCTTACAGAGGATCCCTGCATAACCCCCCCCCCAACAAAATCCACCAAATATCTTACCACCAGAGAACGGGCCTTTTCCACAGCGGGACCAACTATTTGGAACACTATCCCACCAGAGCTCAGACAAGAACCTTGCCTGTTGACTTTCAGAAAAAGGCTCAAGACGTGGTTATTTAAACAGGCCTTTCCATAAACCAAGAACCCCCAGCTGTTACGAACGATCACTCAACAATTTGTAAATAATTGATACAGTTATCTAGTTACTGTCTGCTATTTCTTCCTCTTCCCAGTTCCAGCACCCCTGTTCATTGTAACTTTTATATTCTCTATACCATGTTAATAGGTTACAACCCTTGTTATTTGTAAACCGACATGATATGATCTGTATCATGAATGCCGGTATAAAAAAAGCACTAAATAAATAAATAAATATATCCCATCTGCCAGCTATAGAGCGTGACCACCTGTATAATATCACTCAAGCATAATTTTGGCTCTGGCTACTGATCATATAGTCTAAAGCAGGGGTCGGGAACCTTTTTGGCTGAGAGAGCCATGAACGCCACATATTTTAAAATGTAATTCTGTGAGAGCCATACTAACTACAAACCCCCACCCTCCTGACCCCCCCCCCCCCAAGACCTACCAAATTAATTTACTACAACCCCCTACTCTCCTGACGCCCCCCCAAGACCTGCCAAATTACTTTGCCCTTACTATGTCAGAGGTAGCTCCTGTGACATAGTAAGGGCAAAGGGCCGTCGACGCCATTTTGACTACTGGCAGCCGACAGCCCAAGTCCAGGAGATCCCTCCGGACCGCTCCTGGACCCCCGCTGGACCACCAGGGACTTTTGGCAGGTCTTGGGGGGGTCAGGAGGGTGGGGGGTTGTAGTAAATTAATTTTGGAGGTCATGGGGGGCGTCAGGAGGGTGGGGGATTTTGTTAGATTTTTACTTTTTTATTAAAGATTTGTCTGCGAGCCAGATGCAGCCATCAAAAGAGCCACATCTGGCTCGCGAGCCATAGGTTCCTGACCCCTGGTCTAAAGAAAAAGCTTTCAATTCCTCTCTCAGTTGTTTGAGTGCAGAACACTCATGCACACTACCCCAACCTACACGGGTATATATTCTACTTTATTTTTAAATATGTTTGCTCTCAGTTTTAAAATATGATACAATAAAGAATGGACATGTTATAACATGATATAACACTTACAATTATGAGTAATTATAAATGAGCTATGTTACCGTAAAGTCTTGGCACTTGTTTAGTGATAGATTTTATCTGTTTTCCAATAGTAATATTGGTGCCTTCTTTTAAACCGTTATGATGGTACCTAACTTAATGATGGTATAGAAAAGTTTTTAAATAAATAAATATTTATTTATTTTGTGATAGATTCCTGCATTTGAGAAGCTCACTTATTTCTCTCCCGCTTTCCCAAGCAGTTAATTTCCCCCAAATGACAACTTTACAGTGTCCCCCTATGCATTGCCATCGAATTTCAAATATTCATTCATTTCCTTTTCAGTATCAGTAATGACCCTTTCATCACTAAGCAAGGGATCATTCATTCTCCATAATTTCCTACTGGGGATCATATTCTGAAAATCCCTCAATTCAGTCCATACTGGTGCATGGCCAGTCCAGATCGTAGGTTCTATATCTGCATTAGCCAACTGACCTATATATGTAGACTCTAACAAAATAAGATGAATGCAGCTTCTCTATCATCATCTGCCTGGATTTGCATCCCCAGACATGAAGATGCTTGTCCCTAGAGCAGCCACAGACGATTGACATCGCACAAAGATACTGAAGAGAATCGGCCCAGGAATGATCCCTGAGGTGTCCACCAATCACAGTGAATTCCATGTACCATCACCCTCTGTTGCCTATCACTCAACCACTTTCTTATCCAATCCTCTACATTGATGCTCAGTTCAAGATTGGCTGAATACAAGTAAAACCCAGTCCAGTGCATAACCCTGATTTAAATGTGACAGTTCCCCTCCGCTAATACGAGGCTACTTCAGGTCTGAAACCCACTGAATTCTAGACATGCTACTATCCTTTCCTTCAGTAGAGTCTCCATTAATTTTCCAGCCTACTCTCTGCCCTTACTGTGTCAGGAAGAGGAACAACACACATCTTGTTCTAGCTTGCTGCACACTGGTCCTGCATCTGGACCCTGTAGTTAATGAGCTCAGCCTGATCCTAGGCACTGCACAGCTGCAAGGAAGGTTTTTCTTACTCCTCTACGCCTCTATATCCATTGTGCTTGGAGGGCTCCCCTCGCTTGGAGAATATAGGCATGGCCAGGAGAGTCTTGGACAAGTTAATTATACTCTGAATTGTTCTCCCTCCTCCCATGGTAGGGTTAGCTAGAATCTCCTATCTTCCCAGGACTATGGAAAGCTACTCCTGTCTTGTCACCGGGAGCTGTACCCCAATTCCTGTCCCATGCCTTACCAAGGCAGGGAAGGTACAGGCATAGGCACCAGCTCTGTGGGTGTTTGAGCACCCTCAATATTGTCTCCTGCATTCTTGTAGATTGGGAGCTGAATGCTCCATGCAGTAGGGCTGTCTATCAGGGCAATAAGGAAGTGCTTCTGCTGCCTCCTACTGGTCCCGCCTCCCCCTGCAGCCTGTTGGCTGACTATATAATGTCTGACCAATGGGCTGCAGGGGGAGGTCAGAGAATAGTAGCAGTGTAAGACAGAGGTGCAAGTGGAGATCGGGACAATGCTGATAGAGGGTTTGGAAAAGGTAAAGAGGGTCAGATGAGCTAGGAGGAGGGTGAGAGAGGGTCTTATCGAATTGTGCTATGAGGGTCTGGGAGAGGAAGTGAAAGAAGGATTGCGAGAGAGGAAGAGGAGTAGACACAGGCTGAGAGGGCTGATGGAGGAGACGGGCTTTGAGAAGGGGAGTGTAGCTGTGAGAAGAGAAAAGCTGTAGTAAGAGGAGCAGGGGGAGGAACTTAATGAGAACGAGATGAAGGGGCAGATGGAGGAAAATGAAAAGAAGGGTTGTAAGGGGTTCATGGTGGAGGGAAGAGGTGAGAGAAGATAATGAACTGTGGAGAGAGAGAGCTGGTGGACAGAAAGAGATACACACCTGGAGGAAAAATAACAAACGAGAAAGAAAGGAAAGGAGGAGAAGAAACTAAGCTTTAAAAGAAAAAAGGCAGGAAGGAAAGTAAGAAAAGCCAGGCACAGGCAGAAACAGAGGAGAGATTCCGAAGCTTGGAAAATTGTTTAGACAAAGTTTGGTGAGGATTTCTGTGCTGAGGGAGCAGGTGGTATTTGGGGGATTGTAGTGGCATGCAATGTCATAGGCTCAAAATCTCTCCCAAAACGGGGCAACTTGGACATTATGAGGGCATAAATTGAGGGGGATTTAGGTAAACATTGTTCCCAAAAATGAATGAAACCTTCCCCTTTTCCACGTTAAAACTTCTGTGAGGTTTTGAAATTGAGGCTGGGGAGGCAGTGACGGTTTCAGGGCAAGCAGTGGGTGGAGGAGACCTGAGGCCAGGAGGAGGGGGGAAGACAAACTGAAAGGCAGCTGAGCCTGGCCACAGAGGAATGAGGAGAAGCAGAGAAGAGCAGGCTAAAAGGAGGGTAGGGATGGAGCCAGGAGGGAGGAGACTTCCCCATGACCACATTACCTGCTCCAGGCTTGGACAGGCGTGCTCACAAGCCACTGACTTTTTGCTGGGGGCGCTGTAATTTGGGTTGAGTTCAGCTCAGCACCCCAGTTGGTTTCTCAGGTTGGCTGCTCTGGGTCCACATGTGATACTGGTGCCCATGTGCTGCTTCCCTGTTCTGAGATGGTTCCTCAGGCTTATTCTCGGACACACCACTACTCCAACTTATCACATCTATCACTGTGCAAAAATGCACGAGATCCTCCCTGATCAGTAGAGCTTACAGTCTAAGGGCGAAAGAGACTTAGGTTGTGAGCAGGATAATCAGGGGTTAAGCTGTAAACGAGCCTCAGAAAAGTGGGTTTCATGCTATATTGGCTGCCTGTCTTTTGATACAGTGAGGGCCATGTTTAGTGGGTTCCATGCTATATCGGCTGCCTGTCTTTTGATACAGTGAGGGCCATGTTTAGTGGGTTCCATGCTATATTGGCTGCCTGTCTTTTGATACAGTGAGGGCCATGTTTAGTGGGTTCCATGCTATATTGGCTGCCTGTCTTTTGATACAGTGAGGGCCATGTTTAGTGGGTTCCATGCTATATCGGCTGCCTGTCTTTTGATACAGTGAGGGCCATGTTTAGTGGGTTCCATGCTATATTGGCTGCCTGTCTTTTGATACAGTGAGGGCCATGTTTAGTGGGTTTCATGCTATATTGGCTTGCCTGTCTTTTGATACAGTGAGGGCCATGTTTAGTGGGTTTCATGCTATATCGGCTGCCTGTCTTTTGATACAGTGAGGGCCATGTTTAGTGGGTTCCATGCTATATCGGCTGCCTGTCTTTTGATACAGTGAGGGCCATGTTTAGTGGGTTTCATGCTATATCGGCTGCCTGTCTTTTGATACAGTGAGGGCCATGTTTAGTGGGTTCCATGCTATATTGGCTGCCTGTCTTTTGATACAGTGAGGGCCATGTTTAGTGGGTTTCATGCTATATTGGCGGCTTGTCTTTTGATACAGTGAGGGCCATGTTTGTGTCTTTTTTTTTCTGAGTTTTGAGAATTTGTTTCCACCTTTGGGATGTCGTAAATGAGATGGTATTAATCAGTGAGCAACAGCATCAGACAGAAACGTGTTCACCAGGAGATCTGAACTTTACCTTCAGCCTGTGTGGGATCTCCTCAGAGGGGAAAGAGGATGCTTCATCGCTCTCATCCTTCTGCTGTAGTGCTACGCTTTGCTCTTCCCACCCATAACTTTCTGCAGTCCGTACCTCTGTTCCAATCTCCTTTTCATTCTTGCTTTGGCTTCCTCCCTCCCTTTGCTTTTTTCCCCCTGGCCTTTGCTTTTCAGACACCCTCTTCTTGTCCCATTTCTCCTCTCCTGATTCTCTTTGCTGCCAGGGCCTCTTGTGGTGTGAATGCTGCATGACTTCCTGTCATGTCCAAGCAGATGTGAGACTGCAGCATGCTCTCATCACCACTCCGAGCTGAGCGTTTTCCCCTCCAGAGGGAACGGATCTGCTGCTAAACACTCTCCCTGCTTTTCTCCTGACAGGTATGAGGGACCATCCACCAATCCCCATCTCTGACCTTGCAGACAATATCGATCGCTTAAAGGCCAATGATGGACTGAAGTTCTCCCAGGAGTATGAGGTGAGATTAAGGTACCCGGCACCACAAGGCCCCTTTCAAAAGTGCCCATGGGTTCAAAGGACCCCGCACATTGCCTCTGCTTTCTGTGCCAGCAGGTATTTGCTGGAAAAGAGCACGCATAGATTTGAAAACACAAATCTGTGTTTATGTATTTTAAAACATTTGTATCCCACCTCATCCACAATTCGAAGTGGGGAGCAAGATTAAATAAAACTAGATGGAAAATGAGACACCAAGCTATTAGTGGACTACCAACGGCTTCTGTATTATTACACCTGACGCACTGCGTAGGCAACAGAAGACCTTGAAGCAATGCTAGAATCCATCTATTACCAGAAGAATAGATGTTGATGGAGCAGTAAAAATGCAAGAATAAAATACACTACCCTAGCAGGCATCAGACAGTATGGTGTTCACAGTGGAATAGCAGCAAAGCTGCCATGAATCAGTAAGAGAGACCTCATAGCTGTTCATTAATGACTGAGCAAAATGCAAGAATGCTCAAGCGCCCTAAACATGGCCCAGGAATGCCTTCCCCAGTCACTGTGTACTCTGCTAAATAGTTTGAAAATTCATTATTTCTTGGAAAATTGTCCTGTTATCAGACTTCAAAGGGGAGGTCAAAGAGAAAAATCTGGAAATATTTGTTCAGAAAGACAGTGGAGGTTTTAGGCTTTGGGCACCCATAGGAAGGATTGGAGACCCTGGAATTGGATAGTGGGTGACGCTTCTCCACCCCTACCCCCTTCAGAGTCCCAGAGCTACAGCAGTACCCCTTTGAAGTAGACGACTGGCACGAGCTTGTCCTTGGCCTGGGAATTTAGCATCCTAGGCAATTTCCTGTGCCTGAATCCAGGCCTGCTGGGGTGAGTGCTGGCAGCTAAAAGAGTAACGGAGTTGAGAACGTGGGATTAGCACAGAGGATGCTTAATTGCTAAAAGTGGAGCTAACAGAAAGTACAACATAGCAACATAAGTTTGTGTTCATAGCACAACCCTTGCAGGATTCAACAGATGTGTGACAAAGAGGCAAATGTGAGATCCATGAGGCCTGGTCTGGCAGGCTGCAGGTTTTGTAATAACTGGAAGACTTCATATAGTTAGCTCTGGCTTGGCAGACTGGGTTAGGGCCCAAGGGGGCCCGAGGTCTGGGCAGCAGTAATACCGGTGTTGCTGGCTGGCTGGAAAGTTGAGGAGAAATGGGAGCTGGGGCTGGGGAAGACTCCAGAGCTGCGAGGACAGAATAATGCCTGTGTCAGATAGCCGCTTTCTGCCATTAAGTTACAGTGTTCTAACTGTTCTGGAAGGTATAAATAAACATGTTTATAATGTGAGCCGGTTGACATAGTGTATTTGGATTTTCAGAAGGCATTTAACAAAATCCCTCAGGACATACTTCTCAGGAAATTAAATGTATTTATTTATAAAAGCTTTTATACCACACTCTGCAAAGTAGCCAGAGGCAATTCACAATATAAGAACATACAGGATCAAAAAATAACATAAAAACTCAAGTACGCACTCCATTGAAAAATCTTTAGAACCTGCTGGAAAAACCTCCAGGCTTTCTAAAGTTCTTTCAACTGGTTGACCTGTGAAATTTGATGAGGCTTTGTTATGCAATTGGTAAGAATTTTGTCTTATTTGTTGAATGCCTGTTTAATTAGAAATGTCTTCAAGGCCCAGCTGAAAATTTTTAAATTGGAGATCTCCCGAAATGGTAAGGAAGAGAGTTATAGAGTCTTGTGCTGGCACGTGAGAATGCCTGGCTTCTGGTTACATCGAGGCTAGCCATACACAGAAGTTTTTATTAGGGGAATATAATGGCCTTTCTGGTTTATAGATGCAAATTGAGGTACTTAACCAGATGGAGGAATCGTTATGTAGTAAGTTGAATATGAGTATTAATACTAACCACACAACAGGCGAAATCCTCCCTGAGGAAACGTGCTCTATCCACAGCGGGCCCTTCTCTCTGGAACTCGCTCCCTCCGGACCTTCGCCTTGAACCGTGCCACGCTACATTTAAAAAGAAACTTAAGACTTGGTTGTTCGAACAAGCTTTCCCATAGAACTAATGAGCAAGAAAAAAGGCATTTCATATCCTCCGTATCTTCCCCAGCTTATATCTCTCTGAAGAAATTAACACGAAACTGTACTTAAGCATATGCAACACTATATTTTATCCTGTTACCAGATTCTATCAAGTTCAATGTTATTTACTTACTTATGTACTTATTAACCTGCCTTTTAGTTATTAACTGGTTAACCATATTATATACCTTTTCTCAAATTAACTATTTTATGTTTATTTATGTTTATTTATGTTTTCTCAAATTAACTATGTTCAATGTAAACCGCTAAATGTTCAATGTAAACCGCTAAATGAAGCGATAGTTACGGTTCCTTAGCGATAGTTTTGGTTCCTTGTAAACCGGGGTGATATGTATACTATACAGGAACCCCGGTATATAAATTCTTTAAATAAATAAATAAATAAATACCATAAACTGAATACAGTAAGCAACTGAGAGGAAATGTAAGGAAATCAGAGCAGGAGTCATGGGATCTCTCTGCCAGTAAGAATATTGGATCACTTGTAGAGGACGAATATTGCATGTAGGTAAGCTGAGTATAGGGAGTTACAATAATCCAGGTTCCTGTTCATACCCAGATCAGTCCAGACCAGTGGGTTATGCACTCCCACCAGCAGATGGAGTCAGAGAGCAAAGCTTCGAGGCACTGGTATCCCACTTGCAGCTCATCAGTATTTCTCTGACTCCAGCAGATGGTGGTCGTGTATACCTGCAGCTCTGTGTGAGATGGATTTTTCTTGCTCCCTGAGGTGCTAGGTTCAGTGTCTGAGCCGTTCCTCAGGTAGAGCTGGGCGGTGTTAGCCCGTGTGGTTCCGGGTCCCCTGATAGCCAGGGGACTGGCTCCCTCAGCGACCCGAAGGCTCCCCCTCAGTGTCTGCAGTACAGGGAAGTAGCCCCTTTGGGGATTTTTTTCTATTATTCTTAGCTTAGGCTTTATTTTTTTCTATTACTTGAAGTTAAAGTTTTTGTGTAAAAAAAAAAAAAAAAAAGCTCCAAGTTCCCTGTTCACCTCAGCTCCCGGGGTAAATCGGTCTGCCCGGTGATGCAGAGCCAGGCAGACCCCTGAAGAGGAGGGGAGAGTGTTTCAGCCCTGGTAAGAACCTCCGAGGTCATTTTTAGGCCCCCTGCCTCATTTTTACTGCCATCTCCGGAGCTATTTTTACTGCAACAGCCATTTTGTTTTTTCTTTTTCGACTTCCCATGCAGCTCCCCAGCATTCCTGGGGCTGATTTTCACGGCGGTTTGTTTTTGGGGAGGGGGGTGTCACCAGGACTGAGTGGTAGCACCTGTTGTCTTCGGGGGGGAGGGAGTTAAATGCCCCTTTTTGCAAGAGGAACATGACAGAAACTCCTCTGGTGGAGCTTGTAAGGCTTGCAGTGTATGGTCAGCTTATTTAGACCCCCTGTCACTGTGCACGGATGTGCACTGGGTGGGAAAGGGGCCTCAGACAAGAGTCTGCACGCAGGTCAGGCTTGGCGGCTGGGTCTAACAGAAGGAGCTCAACCCCCACTGCGCACCCTGTGGAAAAGGTCTCCCAGGATGACCCTCCCCCGCTGTCCCCCACTGCGCGGGCTCTGAGACCAGAGGAATCGACAGACTCGGACACTGATTCTAGCAAAGACGGGACCGGGGGGATTTTTACCAGAATTTGTGCTGCTCATTCATGAAGCAATTCTGGCTCTGAAGCTCATGAAGCGCAGAGGCCAGCATGGGAGTTCCCAAGCATCGCAAAGTACACACAGTGCAGATAAATATTCAATCTGACAAAGAACTTTGAAAGTCATATAAAACATAAGAATGTTTTATTACTCCAATATGGCAACTCCACAGGTTTATACAAACACCAACTCAATGGCGTCCCCCGACACGGACCCGTGTTTTGCCGCGGGCTGCGAACTGACAATCGTCCCAGGCAACTTTGTCCCGGGAACAACTCCACTCCACTGCTGCAGATCAGGGTAAGGTCCCTCCAGACGTAGATATAGGCGACAACGATCAAGATCCGATAGAACCTAGTACAGAGGGGGATGACTCCCCCACATAATACGGCTATTTAAGAGGGAGGAATTATGCCCCCTTATTCCCCAGGTACTTGAGGAATTGGGTGTAAGACCCTCGCTCGAAGATTCTGACAGCAAGGGAGTGAACCCAGTCCTGGACAGTCTCCGGGGTCCACCTAGTGCTTTTCTCATCCCAAAGAAGATTCAAAAGCTCATCCAGGAGTGGGAATCCCCAGAGGCGGGACTTAAGGTCAGCCGGGCGATGCAAAAACTCTACCCGCTAATGGAGGAACATTTAGAACGCCTCAGGGTACCTAAGGTGGATACAGCTATATCAGCAGTGACCAAGAAGACGACCATTCCAGTGGCATGAGCAGCTGCTCTCAGAGATGTGCAGGACTGCAAGCTGAAACTGCATCTGAAGCGGGTGTTCATGGTCTCCTCCTTAGGATTTGGGCAGCGATGTGTGCTAGCATGATGCAAAGTGTGTGTTTATGTTGGATTCAAAAACCGCAGGACCCATCATCTTCTGGGACCTTGTCAGCTTCTCAGGCAGCTCGTCTGGAGGCGGTGGTAGCATATGTGGTGGATGCCTTATATGACTTGGTGCGTTCGGTGGCCCGGACTATGGTCTCCTCGGTGGCGGCTCGGCAACTCCTATGGCTCCGCAATTGGGCAGTGGATGCTTCCTCCAAGTCGCAACTGTGCAGTCTGCCTTTTCGAGGGAAGTTGCTGTTTGGAGAGGTTTTGAATCAGCTGATGAAATCTCTGGAGGATTCCAAGGGCAATAAACTGCCGGAAGATAGAAAGCCCTACACAAAATCATTCGGTCCTCGATCCCATTTTCGGGATTTCCGAAAAAGCAGGTCGGGGAAGGGTGTTCCACCCTCTGGTTCAAGACAGACCTCTTCCTGTACACAGTCCTTTCGCGGCTCCAGTCGTCCTGCCAGAGGTGATTTCGGTCAGGGAACCGGAACTGGGAAGCCTGCCCAATGAAATGAGGTCCGCCCACTCCTCGGACAGGATGATTGGGGAAAGGTTGTCCCAATTTTACGAGGAATGGGCCAGGATCACCTTCGATCGCTGGGTGTTGGAGGTGGTAAAAGAAGGTTATGCCTTAGAATTTTCTCGGCCTCTCATGCCGGCCTTTGTGGAATTGCGATGCATTTCCCGCCACAAGCGAGCCGCAGTAGAAGACACTCTACAAAGATTGCTGGCCCTGAAGGCAATCGTCCCCATGCCGTCCGAGGAATGGGGGAGGGGACGGTACTCCATTTATTTTGTGGTTCCCAAAAAGGAGGGCACTTTCCGACCCATCCTGGACCTACAGAAGGTGAATCGCTGCTTGAAGGTGCCCCGGAAACACTTCGAACAGCGCTCACCAGAGATTCCTTCGATTAAAGATCCTGGGTCAGCATTTTCAGTTCTGGGTGCTGCTGTTCGGACTTTATCAAGGTAATGGTCGTGGTGGCGGCGACCCTCCAGAAAGAAGGGATAATAGTCTATCCTTACCCCGACGATTGGCTGATTCGAGCCAAGTCGGAAGAGGAAGGTGAGCGGACGGTTCTTCGTGTGATCCATTGTCTCCAGTCCCTAGGCTGGGTAATCAACGAAGCGAAAGGTCATCTGACTCCGTCACAGTGTCTGGAGTATTTGGGAGCTCATTTCGACACCCTCCAGGGCAAGGTGTTTCTCACAAACGACAGGATGTACAAATTGCAGCAACAAGTGCATCTTTTGTTACAGCTTCCAATTCTCAGAGTGTGGGATTACTTACAAATTCTGGGGTTCATGGCTTTGACATTGGAATTGGTGCCTTGGGCCTTCGCTCACCTGAGACCGTTGCAGAGTCAGAGCAATACCAGTTGCCCCGCCTTTGTTGCAGCGAATCAGGTCCCAGCCTGCAATGGTGGCTGCCAGAAGACAACTTACAGAAAGGGATACCCCTCGAAGTCCCAGATAGGATGATCATGACAATGGATGCAAGCCTTCAAAGCTGAGGAGCAGTGTGCCTCAGTCATGCGACGCAGGGGACCTGGTCCTTACCCGAACGGTCGTGGTCTATCAATCGCCTAGAGACAAGGGCAGTCCACAAAGCATTGGCATTCCAGTCCCTGGTGCAGGGGAGAATGGTTCGCGTCTTCTCCAATAATGCCACCACGGTGGCATATCTCAATCGCCAGTGAGGGACCAGGAGTCCGGCCAAGGCACAGGAAGCACACCTCCTCTTCGCTTGGGCTGAGCTTCATCTGGAAGGCATCGCAGCCTCTCACGTGGCAGGCATGGACAACATGCAGGCGGACTTCCTCAGTTGTCAACAGCTGGATCCCGGGGAGTGGGAACTATTCCGGGAGGGTTGGAATCACATTTGTGCCCGATGGGGAGTTCCCCAACTAGACCTCATGGCAACCTGTGTCAACACCAAGATGGACTGGCTCTTCAGCCGAATGAAGGAAATCGTGGCAGTAGGAGTAAACGCCCCAGTCTGCAAGCGGCCAACCAGAATCCTCCTTATATGCCTTTCCTCCGTGGTCCCTGATCGGTCGCGTTCTCTGGCGCATAGAGGACCATCCTGGTTCGATAATTCTGGTGGCACCGGAGTGGCCGCATCGGCTGTGGTTTGCGGACCTGGTACAGTTGGCAACAGATGGCCCGCTACGCTTAGCTCATCTGCCGAACCTCCTGCGTTAAGGGTCCATTTTTTTGGATCGGAAGGATCACTTCTCTCTCGCAGCCTGGTGTTTGAGAGGCGGCGGTTATGGATGAAAGGTTATTCGGAACAGGTGATTTCCACCCTGCTTCAGTCCAGGCGGCCCTCGACATCTATGGCATACGCTCGAGTGTGGAAGGTGTTTGAAGTCTGGTGTGACCAGCAGGGTGTAGTGCTGTTGTCTGTGACCATTCCTCAGGCCTTGGGGTTTTTGCAGCAGGGATTATCTAAAGGTTTGGCTTATAGTTCCCTGCGTGTTCAGGTTTCAGCCCTGGGATGTCTGCTAGGGTGGGTAGGTAGCAGGCCAGGAGTGAAGCACATTCGTCCTTCTCTTCGTAAGTTATGCCTGGAGTGAAATCTCAATCTGGTGTTGAGGGCACTTCGTGATCCCCCTGTAGAGCCTCTGGGACACGCTTCCTTAAAGGACCTCACCTTGAAGATGGTGTTCTTGGTGGCCATCTGTTCCACGAGGCGTATTTCAGAATTGCAGGCTCTTTCCTGTAGGGATCCCTTCCTTCGTATCTCAGCTGATAGGGTGTCCCTGTGCACGGTCCCTTCCTTTTTGCCGAAAGTGGTGTCTGCCTTTCATGTTAATCAGTCCGTGGAGTTACCCAGATTCCTTGATTGGGCTCGTGACCCCGCTATGGGAAGAGATCTTCATCTGTTAGATGTCCGCCGGGTTCTCCTTCGGTATTTGAAGGTCACTAATTCTTTTTGAAAATTGGATCACCTTTTTGTGCTCTTTGGAGGTCCGAAGAAGTGTAAAAAGGCATCTAAGGCATCCTTGGCTCGCTGGCTAAAGAAAACAATTTGCTTGGCCTACATCAAGAGGGGTCACCCCGTCCCGACTGGTTTGAAAGCTCACTCGACGAGAGCGCAAGCGGCTTCTTGGGCAGAGTGTCAGTTGTTGCCTGAGGAGAAATGTAGAGCCGCAGTCTGTTCTTCCCTGCATACCTTTACAAGGCATTATCGTCTGGATGTTAGGGATCTGGACCAAGCGCTTTTTGGGGAGAGCGTCTTGCGAGCAGGTCTTTCGAGTTCCCGCCTGGAGTAATGTGACTTTGGTACATCCCACTGGTCTGGACCGATCTGGGTATGTACAGGAAAGGAAAATTGGTTCTTACCTGCTAATTTTTGTTCCTGTAATACCACAGATTAGTCCAGGATCCTGCCCGGGTGCTACTGCCGAAAGACTGAGCTGTGAAGTCTCAGATAATGGTGCAGGGACGAGGGCTTTAGGTTCATTAGGAACTAGGGAACTTTTTCGGAAAGGAAGGACCTATTCTAGTGGGATGGGCCCCACCTTAACCAAAATGGAAGCTGGCTGCTGGCGTTAAGAATTGAAAAAGAAAGAGATCAGCTTTTAAAGTAAATCTTGGAGGAAAGCAACAGTTGCTGAAGAGCACATGCTTCGGAGCAGGATACTGTTAAACAAGAGGAACTATCTTATCACGGTTTTGAGGTTGTTGAAAAACTGATTCCAAATTATCTGAATCAACTACTTGTGAAAATGAATATTTCTTATATTCCACAATTCGCAATGCACCAATGTGGATCACAACCAACATAAACACAAATAAGACAAACAGCATATGCAAATGCCAGAAGTCTGAAAAATAAAATGGGAGAGTTTTATTCACAGAAAATCCTATATTTCCTGGCGTGTAGCCAGATGGACTCAGTACAAATGGGATAGTATCCGCGTGCTAGCAGTTGGAGACGGATCTGACGTCAGCACGGGGGCGTATATATCCCCACAGGAAGCGTAGCTATTCAGTAATTTCCGTCTCCAAAGCAGTTTGGAGTGCCTGCACGCTAGTTGAGCGTGCTTTCCAAGACTACTTTAATTTTTCTCTTTTCTTCTCATTCTAGATTCGTTTTTCCTGTCTCTTCGACTTAGAGCCCCGCGCTCCTGCGGTAGATACCCACGGGTTCCTCCCCCAGCGAGCTCCCGGGGTGATTAACGTGCTCCCCCGGTGGGAAAGTCCTCGGTCCTGCCGAAGTGCGGCAGTGACACAGTCCCCGGACGCAGTCCGCGTGAGGTATACGAGGCCCTCGGTCCTGGAGTGGACGAGGTAGCGGGTGCATTTCCTCAAATTGCGGTGGTGAGGTGATCCCTTCCCCCGCAGCCGGAGACCGCCTGTGTTCCAGCTGGGACGCGCCGAACCTGGTACGGAGTACGTCTCTTCCTACGGGTCTCCGAAGCGCAGAGGATCGGCGGCTGTGGCACGCCGTGGAGGACGCCCTCGTAGGGCCTGGCTCAGGTACTCCGCGCCCGTAATAGGCGTGGCTTTTTTCCTCCTTGACTTTGTTTCGGCATATTGCTGACTGCTTATTACTGACAGCTTCTTGAATGCCTATTACGAGCATATTGCTGACCGCTTATTGCTGAATGCGTATTGAATGCCTCTTGCATGCATATTGCTGCCGCCTCTTCTTATTGCGCGCCTATTGCTATTAAGCGCCTATTGCTCTTAAGCGCCTATTGCTATTGAGAGCCTATTGCTATTGAGAGCCTATTGCTATTGAGAGCCTATTGCTATTAAGCGCCTATTGCTGCCGCATATTATTTGTGAGCACCTTTTGTTCAATGGATCAGAAAGCTGCGGAGTCTTCAGCAACGGCGCCCCCTGCTTCGGGCATTGCAGCCCTTGGCCTCTGCTCCGCATGCCACCTTAGGGCCACGCGCAGGGATGAGCCACGAACCGAGGCGCCACCCACAGCCCTCCTCCGGGCCGTGAAGCGGCCAATCCGTACCCGCACAAGCCGCCAATAGCAGCAGGGCCAGGAGCCCTTTAAATCGACCGCGGCGCCGCGAAACTCCCTCTTACCTGCTCCAGCGTCTCCGATCCAGCGTCTCCCATCGTGCGAGGCCTGCGCAGCCGGCGCCGAGACCCACCGGGGTAAGGCCCTGATTCGCACCCTTGCCCCCGGCAGCCCCCAGCGCCGGCCACGAGGCGCAGAGCCGCGAACCGAGGCGCCACCCACAGCCCTCCTCCGGGCCGTGAAGCGGCCAATCCGTACCCGCACAAGCCGCCAATAGCAGCAGCTATTTGTCTCGCCCCTTCGTTGCAGCCCCGAGGAGCCCCGTTCTCCACCCAGGGAAGCCCAGCAAACAAACAAAGGCCTCTTGCAGACGACACCACCCACCTGCGAACAACTACAGCTACGTGAAACTCCACCAATCTACAACCACATCTTGAAGCCTAGGCTCAATGAGGACCTTTTACATTCTGTTCAAATAGCCCTGAGACCAACGCAACCATCCAGCGCTCTTCCTTCCACTCCAGCAATCATCTAGCGCTCATCCTTCCACTCCAGCAATCATCTAGCGCTCATCCTTCCACTCCAGCAAGCATCCAGCGCTCTTCCTTCCACTCCAGCAATCATCCAGCGCTCATCCTTCCACTCCAGCAATCATCTAGCGCTCATCCTTCCACTCCAGCAATCATCCAGCGCTCTTCCTTCCACTCCAGTAATCACCTAGCGCTCTTCCTTCCACTCCAGCAATCATCTAGCGCTCACCCTTCCACCCAGTGCTTATCCTTCCACTCCAGCAAGCATCCAGCGCTCTTCCTTCCACTCCAGCAATCATCTAGCGCTCTTCCTTCCACTCCAGCAATCATCTAGCGCTCATCCTTCCACTCCAGCAATCATCTAGCGCTCATCCTTCCACTCCAGCAAGCATCCAGCGCTCTTCCTTCCACTCCAGCAATCATCCAGCGCTCTTCCTTCCACTCCAGCAAGCATCCAGCGCTCTTCCTTCCACTCCAGCAATCATCCAGCGCTCTTCCTTCCACTCCAGCAAGCATCCAGCGCTCTTCCTTCCACTCCAGCAATCATCCAGCGCTCTTCCTTCCACTCCAGCAAGCATCCAGCGCTCACCCCTCCAAGCCTCAATGCATACTGGTCTCCCTATTCCAATTCTCCAACAAAGGTCATTTCTCATTAGAAACCCATCAGTGTTTTCACGGCCAACTACCTATAAATCACTCATTCCTATCATGATTTCCCCCCTTACACAGACACTAGGCCTGGCTCTTTTCTCTCTGATTTTATTCAACGCTCAATCCCTTACCAAAAAAACACTAATACTTAATGACCTTCTACTGGACACCAAACCCGACCTCTGTGCAATTACTGAAACATGGCTTAAACAGACGGACACCGCACTAATAAACCAACTTCCTACGGAATCCCATGACTTCTTCTCTATTCCCAGACAGAAAAGAAAGGGTGGGGGTATTCTCCTTGCAGCCAAAAAAGAGCTGAGACTTACTCAATTCCCAATTCATTCTCCCACAAAAATTGAAGCTGGATTTTTCAAATCTGACCAGCTACAAATCATTCTAGTCTACGCCCCTCCGGGACTGCTGGAATCAGATGCCTCCCCCATTCTAGAAATAATAGCTACTAACATAAATCTTGCGGTTCCAGCCATCATTTTGGGAGACTTCAACTTACATGTTGATGACCCCTCTCCATCTACAAACTGTGAAACTTTCCTAAATGCAATGACCGCCATGGGATTCAAGCAGATAATCAACAACCCTACTCACAGAGCAGGACACACTTTGAATCTCATTTTTGTAAACTCAGGCATCGCGTACTCAGCACCCCCCATATGCAAAATAGTCCCCTGGTCAGACCATGCTTTAATTTCTACCACTTTTTCGCTGGCACAATCTAACATCAAACAAGATCTTCAACCTCAATTTACTTACAGAAACCTATGTTCATCCGATGAACTTCACGAACACCTTGTCCTAGAACTCCCCCACATAGACATCTCCACTCCCAACACGGCTCTCCACTCATGGTCCAACATCACAGAATCGGCAGCTAATAAACTCTGCCCACTGGCAACAAAAAAACCTAAACATAATGCCGCCAGAAGACAACCCTGGTTTAATGACCAACTACAAAAACTCAAGCTTTCACTGAGACAAAAAGAAAATAAATGGCGTAAAGCACCATCACCGACCTCCCTCTCAGCTTACAAACTCGCTCTTCACATTTACAAGAGCGCCACACTAAAAACAAAAAGGGACTACTACGCTCACAAGATACATCACCTCATCTTCGATTCAAAAGCCCTCTTTACTTACGTCTCGAACTTAACTCAACCCAATTCTCCGGACATCCCACTCAACCAAGCGCACGAAAAAGCTGAGGAGCTGGCCATCTTCTTCAGTAACAAAATTTCCAACCTGCAATCTCAACTAAAAACGAATACCCTAGCCCCACCCAGCACATTCCGCCATCACTGCAATGACATTGCTATACAAGCCTTCGAACCCATTGCAATATCAGAGACCAAGTTAGTATTGAAGAGAATGAAACCATCATCCCACCTATTTGACCAGATCCCTCCCAAACTACTGCTGCTAATACCAGATACCATCTCCAAAACCCTAACTGACATTATCAATTGTTCCTTAGCCCAAGGAATTTATCCAGACGACCTGAAAGTTGCTTCTATCAAACCCCTATTAAAAAAACCGAACCTTAATCCTAAAGATCCATCCAACTTCCGCCCAATATCCAACCTTCCTTTTATAGCCAAGGTTACAGAAAAATTAGTCAACACCAGATTATCAGAATACCTCGAAGACAACAACATATTATTCCCCACTCAATACGGCTTCCGAAAATCTTTAAGTACAGAATCACTTCTCATATCTCTGACAGATTACCTCATCATGGGCCTCGATAAAGGTCACGCCTACTTGCTGATACTCCTCGACCTATCGGCGGCCTTTGACACCGTGAATCACTCCCTTCTCCTAAATCAACTAGCGAACATCGGAATTACAGGCTCTGCTCTTGCCTGGTTCAAATCATTCTTGGGAAACAGAGGATATAAAGTCAAAATACATAACAAAGAATCACAGTTTTACCCTTCTTCGCTAGGTGTTCCACAGGGCTCCTCTCTCTCCCCCACGCTCTTTAACATTTACCTCCTACCCCTATGTCAACTATTAACCAATCTTAACCTCAAATACTTTCTATACGCAGATGACATCCAGATTGTCATCCCTATCAAAGAATCCCTTACAAAAACTATCAAAATCTGGGAAAACTGTCTTCAAAATATTGACAACCTCCTCTCCAGCCTAAATCTAATCTTAAATTCTGCTAAAACCGAAGTCCTCATAATTTCCCCTGAAAACAGTAACCTTACCTCAAATCCTCCAACCAGCTTTCAAACTTCACATGTAAGAGACCTAGGAGCCATTATCGACAATCGGCTAAATCTAAAATCTTTTATTAATCAAACCACGAAGGACTGCTTTTATAAATTACACGTCTTAAAAAGAATCAAACCACTTTTCCATTTCCACGATTACAGAACAGTTTTGCAATCAATAATCTTCTCTAAGTTAGATTATTGCAATTCTATTCTATTAGGTCTCCCGTCTTCTCATACTAAACCTCTTCAGATGGTTCAGAACACGGCGGCCAGAATTTTGACAAACACAAGAAGAAGAGACCACATATCTCCGATTCTCAAAGACTTACATTGGCTGCCAGTGCACTATATAATCTTATATAAATCCATTACTACCATCTACAAAGCATTCCATCAACTCTCTCCGCTTAACCTCCAAATCCCATTTAAAAAACATACCTCCATCAGACCTATCAGAGAGTCCTACAGAGACTCATTACAGGTGCCTCCTGCAAAAACCTTTAACCAGAGGACTCTCAGAGACAGGGCTTTCTCTACAGCAGGACCTACCTTGTGGAATTCTATCCCACCAGAACTGAGACAGGAACCTTGCCTCCCCACTTTCAGAAAAAGACTTAAAACCTGGCTATTCTTGAAAGCCTTTCCAGACACCAACTGAACCCACTCTCAACTCAAGCAACTAAGAACTCCCGTCAGGGTAATCAACAACCTTTGACAACTCAATAATGTTTTTTTAATGAGGCAGGTTTTATTTACCTTGGTTTTATTTACCTTGGTCATTCTTTTGTTATCTCAGTGTTAATCTCTCTTTTGCCTTCTCTTCATTCCAAGTTGCATTTTATCCCTGTTTTATTGTAACTGCTACCTTATTCTTCTATCACATGTTAATGTTTTTAAGTTATTAAGTATTTATTCTGTTGTCACACCTTGTTATTTGTAAACCGGCATGATGCGACTCCCATCGCGAATGCCGGTATATAAGAAATTTAAATAAATAAATAAATAAATTCTTTGTGTGCCCAATGTGAGGGGGCCCTGCGACCCTCGGGCCAGGACCTGTCTCAACCACGATTTGTGGACAGTTTCCCAGGGGCTACCCCGGAGTTAGGGGGCAGTCTCGACCAATCCGGCGTCCCGGGGGAGCTTGTACCCCGGCGCTTAGAGGCTGCTTCCATTTCCTGGGTGGATCTCTTTAAGGGAATTCATGCCTTTGTTCAGATGCAAACGGCTGCCCATCCAGGCCCTACGGTTCCTGTAGTTCCTGCGGTGGCTGCGCCTGCGGCGGCTGCTCCGGTGGCAGCTCCTGCGGATCCTGTTCCTGGGCCTTCACAACCTTATCGCGAGCGGGACTTCCCACCGATGGATAGCCCAGATCAGTCAGACCAGGAGGTCTCGCAGGACGAGTCCGAACTCCCGGACGAGGGGGACCTCCCTCCAGGGACTGAGCCATATCGAACCATGAGGCGGTTCTTCCCTAAGGAGGATCTCTCCGACCTGGTGTCTCAGTGTCTGGCGGAATTGGATATTACAGGTCCCAGCGCTTCGATACCTTCTGCGCAGAACCCCCTACTGGAAGGTCTTCGTCCTACGGCCCGCCATTTTCCATTCTTACAGGCGGCGCAACAACTGATTGATTTAGAATGGGCGGCTCCAGCGGCTGCCTTCAAAGGGGGTCGGGCTCTGACGAGCATGTACCCATTGGCGCCGGCTATCCAGGATCTGCTGGCGTGCCCTCAGGTGGACGCCTTGATTAGCGCGGTGGTCAAGCGCACTACCATTCCAGTTGAAGGGGGGATGGCCCTCAGGGAGCCGCATGATCGACGACTGGACGCCATTCTGCGTCAGGCCTTTGAGGTGGCGGCTTTATCTTTACGGATCGCCACCTGCTGCACGTGGTGACGCGTGCCTGTTTGTCACAGGTTAGGAACAACGCTGCAGCGGCGGACATGGAATCTGCTCTTTCGTTCCTTACGGATGCGGCATCTGACCTGGTATGGACAACCGCTAAAGGGATTTCATCCTCCGTAGCGGCCAGGAGGCAGCTCTGGATCCGAAGA
The DNA here is from genome assembly GCF_901001135.1 of Rhinatrema bivittatum. Classification (NCBI taxonomy): domain Eukaryota; kingdom Metazoa; phylum Chordata; class Amphibia; order Gymnophiona; family Rhinatrematidae; genus Rhinatrema; species Rhinatrema bivittatum. Next base: position 125,280,014 of record NC_042624.1, on the reverse strand, counting down.
TGGTCGGCTGATGCGCCTTCTAAAACCCGCCTCACCAGATTGCCCTTCAAGGGCTCCTTTCTATTTGGCAGCGACCTTGATAAACTGGCCAGTGCATGGGGCGCCTCTCCAGTGCCCAGATTGCCGGAAGATCGGTTCCGAAGGGGCCAGCGCGCCTTTCCAAGGCCCTCCAGGGGCAGGAGTTCCCAGCGTTTCGTTCCTTACAGGGGTCGTTACCAGGCACCACGTCCTCCAGCCGGGAATCAGTCCTTTTGGACCAAGCAGCGCAGGAGGGGAGCGGGCCCGGGTTCAGGTCCCGGCCGCGCCTCCCAATGAGAATCCGCCGATTCATCTGGGGGATGGAGCCATAGGGGGCAGGTTGACCCTCTTCTACCCCAGATGGGTCGAGATTACATCGGACCAGTGGGTTCTCGCCGTTATCCGGGAGGGATATTATCTGCACTTTCATCATCTCCCTCCGGACAAGTTTGTGGAATCTTCGTGTCCCGCACACAAGAAGACAGCATTGGAAGCTACCCTGGCAAGACTCATGTCCTTGAAAGCCATCAACCCAGTACCTGCCTGGGAAGTGAATTCTGGCCATTATTCCATCTATTTCGTTGTACCCAAGAAAGGGGGTACCTTTCGGCCCGTCCTGGACCTCAAGTCAGTCAATCGCTACTTACGGGTCCCGCGGTTTCGCATGGAAACTCTACGCTCCATCAAGGCCGCAGTACAGCCAGGGGAATTCCTCACGGCATTAGACCTGTCAGAGGCATACCTGCATATCCCGATCCATCCGGATCATCAGCGCTACCTACGCTTCAAGGTTCTAGGCCGCCATTTCCAGTTTCGGGCCCTGCCCTTTGGGTTGGCGACATCGCCACGGACATTCACCAAGGTGGTGGTAGTAGTAGCGGCGGCGCTCAGGCGGGAAGGAATTCTGGTCCATCCCTACCTAGACGACTGGCTGATCAGGGCGAAGTCTCGAGAGGAGAGCCTTCGGACCACCGACAGAGTCATAGCCCTTCTGGAAAGCCTGGGCTGGGTTATCAACCTTAGCAAGAGCTGCCTACAGCCTTCCCAGTCCCTGGAATACCTGGGAGTACAGTTCGACACCCGGGCAGACACGGTCAGTCTCACCGCCAAGAGGACGTTGAACCTTCAGCAGCATATCCGGTCTTTGATGGGAGCCAGTCGACCCACCGCCTGGGATTATCTGCAGGTTCTTGGTCTCATGGCATCCACCCTGGAAGTGGTGCCCTGGGCGAGGGCCCATATGAGGCCTCTCCAACACGCCCTGCTCTCTCGCTGGAGTCCCCATCTGCGGACCTACTCCGCGCACCTACCTCTACCTGCCCGAGTGCGCACCCAGTTACGGTGGTGGTTGCAGTCCAACCACATGAGCTGGGGATCGAAGATGTCCTCACCCACGTGGATTGTGCTCACCACGGATGCCAGCCTAAGCGGCTGGGGCGCACACTGCGAAGAACTCACCGCACAAGGGCGGTGGAACAGGGAAGAGGCGGCGTGGAACATCAACCGTCTAGAGGCCCGGGCTGTCCGATTGGCCTGCCTTCAATTTGCCCACAGACTGCGGAACAGGGCGGTCAGAGTGATGTCAGACAACGCCACCACGGTGGCATACCTCAATCGTCAGGGCGGAACCAGAAGCCGACAGGTGTCTCTGGAGATCGCCCCTCTGATGACTTGGGCGGAGGTGAATCTTCAGGACATCTCCGCCGTCCACATCGCCGGGAAGGACAATACCACAGCAGACTTCCTCAGCAGGGAACGCCTAAATCCGGGAGAGTGGCAGCTCTCACCCACGGCCTTCCAGATGATTGTGGATCATTGGGGGTTTCCGGCCATGGATCTCCTGGCAGACAGGTCCAATGCTCAAGTACCCAGATTCTTCAGCCGCAAGCGCGACCCGTGCTCACACGGAATCGATGCCCTGGTTCAGCCGTGGCCTCCAGGGACTCTACTGTACACCTTTCCTCCGTGGCCTCTGATAGGCGCTGTCATCCGCAAGATTCAGAGGCACCAGGGCCTAGTCCTTCTACTGGCGCCAGACTGGCCAAGACGACCCTGGTATGCAGACATGAGAAGACTACTGGCAGGGGAGCCCCTTCCCCTGCCTCCTCTTCGGGACCTTCTACATCAAGGTCCCATTCTTCACGAGGATCCGGCTCAATTCTCTCTTACGGTATGGCCTTTGAGAGGGCTAGATTAAAGAAGAGGGGTTACTCGGAGCCCGTGATTGATACCCTCCTCCGAGCTCGCAAGTTTTCCACATCCCTCACATACATCAGGATCTGGAGAGTATTTGAAGCCTGGTGCGACTCGCATGGCACCAATCCACATGCAACCACGATCTCTATTGTGTTGGATTTCCTGCAGGATGGCCTTCAGAAGGGTCTCTCCCTCAGCTCCATCAAAGTTCAGGTGGCTGCGCTGTCTTGTTATGGTCCCAGGAGGGCTGGCAAGACCATCGCTAAGCACCAGGATGTTTCTCGCTTCCTGCAGGGGGTCAAGCATATTCGTCCGCCACTGAAGTGGCCTGTGCCTTTGTGGAACCTCAACCTTGTTTTGGATTTCCTTGCGGGATCCACCTTTCGACCCCTTCGGGGCCTGTCTCTTCGTTCCCTCACGTTGAAGATGGTATTCTTGCTGGCTGTATGTTCAGCCCGCCGCATCTCAGAGCTATAAGCATTGTCCTGCCGGGATCCATTTCTCAGGATCACTCCAGAGGCTATCCATCTTCGTACGGTTCCCTCCTTTCTACCTAAGGTGGTTTCACGGTTTCATCTTAATCAGACCATAACCTTGCCTACCACGGCGGGGCTGAGGAAATCTGAAGAAGGGCATTTATTGCGCCATCTCGACATTGGCAGATTGCTGCCCAGATATTTGGAACTTACACAAGACCTACGAAAGACGGACCATCTGTTCGTCCTGCACAGCGGGAAGAAACAAGGTGAAGCGGCCTCTCGGCCCACCATCGCCCGCTGGATCAAGGAAGTTATCCGGGCAGCTTACGTAGAGGCTGGAAAAACCCCGCCTCTACATGTCAAGGCTCATTCTACCCGAGCTCAAGCGGCATCCTGGGCGGAATCCAGGATGCTATCGCCTGCGGAAATCTGTAAAGCGGCGACATGGTCCTCCCTCCATACCTTTTCCAGATTCTACCGCCTGGATGTCCAGGCCAGGGAGGACTCAGCATTTGCCAGGGTGGTGTTACATGGGCCTCAGGCAGCCTCCCGCCCAGGTGGGGAGTAAAGCTTTTGTACATCCCATTTGTACTGAGTCCATCTGGCTACACGCCAGGAAATGTTGGGATTACTACCTGATAATCCCCTTTTCCTTAGTGTAGACAGATGGACTCAGCATCCCACCCAGCTGCCTGCGTACATGGGTATCACCGATTCCAGGTAAGCCATGTCCTCTGTTTCCATGAGAGCGTACACTCTACCAGGTGTCCACGCCTTTCGGTTGGGAATGCTGGCGGTCTCCAGCTACTATCAATCAGTCAGGGGAATCCTGTTTCACTTTTTAACTGTGCGTCAGTACACTATAACAGCTTTTGCAAGGAAGATTACTGAATAGCTACGCTTCCTGTGGGGATATATACGCCCCCGTGCTGACGTCAGATCCGTCTCCAACTGCTAGCACGCGGATACTATCCCATTTGTACTGAGTCCATCTGTCTACACTAAGGAAAAGGGGATTATCAGGTAGTAATCCCAACATTCTGTTAGCTTCAGAATACAATACAATAAAATTTATTTATTTATTTTTGATTTTTTATTTTTATATACCGGAAGTTCCTGTATAAAATACATATCACTCCGGTTTACAGGTAACAGAAGTAACTCCGCCTGCGACTGGGCGCAACACAGACATGATGTTTGGCATCCAGGCCAAAGTTTTCAATCTTGATTTCATTAGATCAGAGAATCTGGTTTCTTATGCTCTGAGAATTCTTTAAGTGCCTTTTGACAAACTCCAAGTGGGTTGTCATGTGCCTTTTACTGAGGAGTGGCTTCCGCCTGGCCACTCTACCATGAAGGCCTGATTGGTAGAGTGCTGCAGAGATGATTATCCTTTTGCAGCTGTCAGAGTTACCAAGACCTTTCTCCCTGATTGCGCCGTTTGGGTGGGTGGCCAGCTCTAGGAAGAGTCCTGGTGGTTCTGAATTTCTTCCATTCAAGAATGATGGAGACCACTGAGTTATTTGGTTCCTTCAATGCTGCAGCAATTTTTTTGTACCTTTCCCCAGATTTGTGCCTTGGCACAATCCTGTCCTGGAAGTCTACAGACAATTCCTTCGACTTCATCTTTGATTTTGCTCTGACACGCACTGGGGACCTTTATATAGATAGATGAGTGCCTTTCTGAATCATGTCCAATTAATTGAATTTACCAAAGATGGACTTCAGTCAAGTTGGAGAAACATCTCAAGGATGATCAATGGAAACAGGATGCACCTGAACTCAACTTGGAGTGTCATAGCAAAGGGTCTGAATACTTATGAAAAAGTGATATTTCTTTTTTTTATATTAATTTGCACAGATTTCTACAAACTTGATTTCACTTTGTCATTATAGGGTTTTGTATGTAGATTGAGGAAGGAAAAAGTGCTCATGTAGCATACTGTACATATTATAAGTAAGTACTTTTGCTACATTCAGCAACATGACAGCCACTATCTTTAATGCCCTCTTTGAAAAAGGTATTTTATTTGTAGTGTATGGTGAAATTCAGAGTAAATTTATAAGCATGAAGTAAAATAAGGTCCCTTCTGCTAATTCTTTGCTGGAGCCTTCTAGGTTCTGTATTTAAATAGGTCTGACAGTCTTTCCTTGTGTTGCCAAGGTAATGCAGAGAGTAGTAAAAGGAAAGGATTGTAATATATAAAGAAGAAAGAAGAGATTGTGCTCAGTATTGAAGTCTTCAGAAGGATAGCCGTGTTAGTCTGGTGAGGCAGAAATGCCAGGAGTCGGGTGGCACCTTATAGACTAACCAATTTATTAAGGCATGAGGTTTCAAGGACAAAGTCAGTATGTACGATGTGTGCATACATCAGTGGCAGAGAACCTCTGTAAGTAACCTGCACTGTCGGCATGAGAAGCAAAGAGACCAGGAGGAAACAACTGTGAATTCTAGAGTTTGCTTCTTGGCAGAACATCTTTCCATTTGGATTTTGCTTTCAAAAATGCTGAAATCTTCCTTATCAGAATAACATGAGACAGAATCTGATGGCAGATTTAGGGGGCAACTTTTAGTTTCCCCAGAGCTTGTCGGTCTGCAGGTACTTTATACCTGTGGGCCTATGTTACCGGCTTCACTCTACTGTTTTTTCCTGTGAGAGATTCACTCCTGCCATCTACATGCAGATTCCTGCAACTGGATCTCTTCCTACTTAGCACTCAGCCAGTTCCCTGTTCTTTCAAAAGATTGAAAAATGTACAAGGGAATGACAACTCCCTGCTAGTTAAACCAGCCCCTGTCTGCATAGAGCAGTGCACAAAGTGAAAGAGGGATGTTTTATGATATTTATTTATTTTATTTATCACAGTTTTCTATATCGGTGTATGGACTTAACCTTCACATCGGTTTACAATCTCATAACAGTAAAGCCAAATAAAATATACATACATCATAAAAACAAAACAAAATTACATTTTCTTATACATAAAATACATTTCTTAAGAACCCTGAAGAGCAAATTTACACCTGCTTCTTCTTTTGTGCATTGCATAAACATGATTCATAGCTTGCTTAGCTGTTATTCTCATTAAAGACCTGTTTAAATAGCCAAGTTTTCAGTAATTTCTTAAATTCTGTCAATCTTGTCTCTAGTCTTAGCTCAGCAGGAAGGGTGTTCCAGATCCTGGGTGCTGCGAGAGAATGTGCCCTTTCTCTTACTGATGTTAGTCTAGCTGAAGATAAAATGGAATTGCCAGTAGTCCTTTATTAGATGACCTTAAGATACACAGATTTCATGTAACCTTCCATAAGAGTAACAGTTTACTGCTGACAGAAGTAGCTCCAATTCAATGTTATTAATGACAGAGAGAGCTCTCTCTCTGTTCCCAGAATTAAACAAATAGAGGGAATAACAATCCTTGCTGGTCTCAGCAGCCAGTAGTGCACAAAATGAAAGAGGGACCTATGGACCAACATAAATTCTAAGCTTCCCCGAGTGCAAAACACAATAGCTAAATTACCAAGTTTGGTGAAACTATAAAATATATTTAGTATAACATACCAGGATATTTTTCTGGCTCTGCACCCCCCCTTTGAAAATCTGACCTACAAAGTACCTGTGGAAGTTGTTTGTATGATTTGTGCAGGTTGGGTCCATAGAGAAGATGATAAAATGCAATATTTGCACGTACATCCAGTAGCCCTTGGGAACACTGCTTTGCACCATGTGTAAAAGTTTGACATGGAATAGACCTTTTGGTTTCCTTCTTGGCAAGCTCTCTCATTTCTATGGTGCGGTACCTGAATTCATCTTCCCTTGTAAGGCATTTGTCCTGATCTCAGTATAATGGACTGGATTTGCAACTTTTCTGATTCCTCTTTAAAAGGAGAAACAGGAGGGTTCAGTTTCCTTGAGTGACTCGTTTCTGTTCGGGTGCCCTATTCCAGCGGCCTCTCACCTGTCCAGCCTCCTTTCAGGCAGATGGTAGGCTGTAGCTGCAATTCATATCTCCAGCATTTTCTCTGGGAATGACTTGCAATGCTCTGCTTGTGAAGCACTGGAAGGCCAATGTCCATCCTTACATGGTTACATCTGAAAAATCATCCAAGACATTCCAGATGAAGTAGCCACATCCAAATGTGAAGAACTTGCCACGTTCTTCCAAACCAAAATAGACAAATTGCTGTCCACCTTCTATACTACACCTACCACTCCCCTCAGCCTCTCCAATCATAACCTCAACCACACCATCACTAGTAACAACACTAAACTTCTCTCCTCATTAGACTGCACCTCAGTACTTGAAATAGAATCATTCATCAAGAAAGCCAAGCCCTCTTCCCATCCCTCGGACACAATCCCTACCAAACATCTACTTTCCATCCCTAACCTTATCGCTAAACCCTTAACAAACATCATTAATCTGTCCATCAACTCGGGGCAAGTACCTGTTCCCCTTAAACAGGCAATCGTCAAACCTATCCTAAAAAAACCTAAACTTGACCCCTCTGACCTCGCCAACTACCGCCCCATCTCTAATCTCCCCTTCATCTCCAAACTCCTCGAAAAAACTGTCAACAAACAACTCTCAGAATACCTCGAAGATAACCGTATCCTTGCACCTGCTCAATACGGTTTCCGGAAATCCCACAGCACTGAGACACTTCTACTTTCCCTGTCAGACCATATTCTTAAAGGATTTGACAAAGGGCAATCCTTTATTCTCGCCTTCCTTGACATCTCCTCCGCTTTTGATACCATCAGCCACTCAATTCTCCTACAACGCTTAACTGAAATTGGCGTCACAGGTATTGCCCATAACTGGTTCAATTCCTACCTCAGTAACAGAAACTTCAAAATCCAACTAGGAAATCGCGAATCCAAAACCATCCACCTCAATCAGGGTGTACCACAAGGCTCAGCTCTGTCCTCAACTCTCTTCAATATTTACATGCTACCCCTCTGTGACCTCCTCTCTAGTCTCAAGCTGCCTCACTTTGTCTACGCTGATGATGTTCAGCTGCTCATACCCATCACTGACTCCCTACCAAAAGCTATGGATATCTGGAATGATACGCTCCAATCCATAAACAAGCTTTTAGCTTCCATCCATTTAGCTCTTAACACTACTAAAACTGAAATCATGCTCATCTCACCCCAAAATCATCCTAACCCCCCTCCTATTCATACACCATTCGCCCAGCAAGTCCGTGATCTGGGTGTCATCCTTGACGACCATCTCACGCTTAAGAAATTCATCAGCAATATACTAAAAGAGGGCTTTTTTAAACTACACTCCCTAAAAAAACTAAAACCCCTACTACATCCCCCCGACTTCCGCACAGTTCTTCAAACCACCATCTTTGCCAAAACCGACTATTGTAATGCTCTTCTCCTTGGCCTACCGAACAATGCCATTCAACCCATTCAAATATTACAAAACACAACAGCCCGGATCCTTACTAACTCACGCAGAAATGACCATATCACACCGGTATTAAAAGACCTACACTGGCTCCCAATTGCATCACGCATCCAATATAAGACTCTCTCCCTTGTCCACAAGGCTTTATACAACCCTGAAATGAACTGGTTCAACGAATCCTTCCGCCTCCACCAATCCAACAGGCCCATCAGACACCAACACCTCGCCTCCATGCCTACACCTTCTCCCAAACATTACAAACTTACCTCCACGAGAGCCCGAGCGCTCTCTATCGCCGGGCCCACCATTTGGAACGCAATGCCTGTCGAACTACGACAAGAAGAATGCACAAAAACATTCAAACGTAAGCTAAAGACCTGGCTCTTCACCAAAGCATACACCTAATTCCCCCACTTTCACACTCACACCCATACTCTCCTTCCCTCTCCCCCATTCCTCACTCCCACCTCTAAATTCCTCCTTCGCCCCCTTCCTGTTCAGTCCTCTTACCTTCTCCTGATTTCTCAGCTCGCCTTCTCCTTTTACCCCATCCACCCCTCCTCCCCTCCTACACCCCCCACCCCCTCCCCATCCCCCCTCCTCCCGTATAACTCTACACAATTGTATTTCCATGGCATTGCTGTATTTATGAATACTTTGTACATAGTGATACTCTATATATATTTGTAAATTTTGCTCATAAGTTTTGTTTAATTATTTCCCTCCTCTTTTCCCCCTCCTCATTTGTTCATATGTTAAATTCGTTATATCTGTTCGATGTAAACCGCCATCCCAGGCGCCTGTTTCAGTTACACTGTAAACCGATGTGATATCCCGGATGAACGTCGGTATATAAAAATTTTAAATAAATAAAATAAAATAAAGTAACTAAACTATCTAAAATGACAATCAGTTTCTTCTTTATTTTAGGTTTCTCATGTTAGTAGGTCTTTGTAAGATTCCAGAAATTGAAAACCACATCCAGTTTCTGTGGAATATATTAGCAAGCTATGGCAGACCTCAGTTAACAGACAGCTCTTCTGGTCTCTGCTTTATGCAGGCTCAGACTCTCACTCTAACCTAGCTCACCTCAAAAGCACCAGAGGGCAGAGTACTGAGAGAAGGTTTTCAGTAAATGTACATATCCCCCCCAAAAACAATCCGAGGCAGGTTGCACCTTATAGACTAATCAATTTATTGAGGACAGTTGCATGATGCATGCTGCATCTGACGAAGTAGACTTTGTCCTTGAAAGCTCATGCCTCAATAAATTGGTTAGTCTATAAGCTGCAATCCTGCCTTGGGTCATTTTTGCTATACCAGACTAATATGGCTGGCTATCCCTTATCTATCCCCACAAAAGGCACATTTATTACCTACTCATCTTACCCACACCCTTTCCTTCTAAAAACTAATTTTTCCATTTTCTGCATTTGAACTATCTTCATCTTCCCCTGTTCTTGGAGACTTTAACCTCCACACTGACTACCCACAATACGGGTTCCGCAAGACCTTAAGCACTGAAACTCTTCTCTTATCACTAACTGACCATCTCACCATGGGCTTGGACAAAGGACAATCGTTCCTACTAATTCTACTGGACTTGTCGGCAGCCTTCGATACGGTCAATCATGCCACCCTCCTCAACCGCCTTTCAGACATTGGAATTACAGGCTCTGCTTACACTTGGTTCAAGTCTTTCCTCTGTAACAGAGGCTACAAAGTTAAAATCAATAATAAAGAATCTCCCCGCTACAATTCCTCACAAGGAGTTCCTCAAGGCTCCTCACTATCCCCAACCCTTTTCAACATATACCTTCTTCCTCTATGCCAACTGTTAACCAACCTACAACTAAAACATTTCTTATACGCCGACGACGTACAAATCTTGATACCCATCAAAGAAACCATCTCTAAAACCCTCAAATACTGGGAAAACTGCCTACAAGAGATCAACCAACTCCTCGCTAACCTAAACCTGATTCTAAACTCGGCCAAAACAGAACTCCTCCTCATCTCCCCTGAAAATAGCAACTCCCCACACTCTGCAACAGTTAACACCATTGCTACACATGCAAGAGACCTAGGGGTAGTAATAGACAAACACCTGAACCTAAAAGCATTTATAAACAATACAACCAGGAACTGCTTCTACAAGCTGCAGGTAATCAAGAGAATGAAACCACTACTACACTTTCATGACTTCAGAACAGTCTTGCAATCAGTAATTTTCTCCAAGATGGACTACTGCAATTCAATATTGCTAGGTCTCCCAGCCTCATACATAAAACCACTTCAGATGCTACAGAACGCGGCAGCCAGAATTCTGACAAATTCCAGAAGAAGAGACCACATCTCGCCAATTCTATCTAATCTTCACTGGCTGCCAATACACTACAGAATCCTACACAAGTCCATCACCATCATCCACAAATCCATCCACTCACAGGCCCCTGTCAACCTCCAAATCCCCCTCAGAATGCACTCATCATCCAGACCTATCAGAGACGCCTACAAAGGCTCCCTGACCGTTCCCCCAACTAAAGCTACACTCCATAAGGCACTCAGAGACCGGGCCTTCTCTACAGCGGGCCCCTCTCTTTGGAATACCTTACCACCGGACCTTAGACTTGAACCCTGCTTACCAACATTCAAAAAAAAACTTAAGACTTGGCTATTCAGGCAAGCCTTTCCGGAGTCAAATATCCATTGAGAGACCTCACTGCACAATGTTAATATCCATAAAGAGACATCACTGCACAATGTAAATAAGTTACCTCTGTAAATTTTTACGCTACTATCCTTATTTCCTTCCTCTCCCAGTTCTACAACCTTGTTTTATTGTAACTTTTGCTTCCGTTGCACTTGTTAAAAGAACAGTTTTTGCACCCCCTGTTATATGTAAACCGGCATGATATGATCTTATCATGAATGCCGGTATAGAAAAACCTTAAATAAATAAATAAATAAATAAATAAATACCCTTCTGACTTTTTGTGCCTCAAAACTCCTTGCCTTAACCTACACATTCAATCCCCAACTCTGCCCTATCGGCCCTACTCACAAGCATGGCTTCTGTCCTGACCAAATCCTTTCTTCCAAGCTGTCTGTCAGACCTTTCCACCTCAGCTCTTCTCCTCTTGGACCATCATATGAGAACTACCCTCCCTCACAGCCTCATTTAGTCACCACCAGCTTCAAGCTGCAGCCCTTCTATCCTCTCCACTGCTGTCTCCTCTCTGAGTCAGTCGATGAGCCAGTTTCATATTCCAGCATTATGCTTGCCTCTTGCATCTCTCTCTCCTCAAGCTGCCTTCACCTCCCTCTCCCTCCCTAATATCTTCACTTTCTGCCCAGACTAAGGCTGACTACTTCCATGACAAATTTTCAGTTCTCAACTCCCACCTCCCTCTCCCCCATTTCATGCCTCTCCTTCCTCTGGCCCTTGTCACCTTCTCCTCTTTTCCTGAAATAACATTGTAGGAAACTGCCCATCTTCTCATGTCCTACAAACTCACTCCTTTTTCCTGACTCCATTCCCCCTCAGCTTCATTTTTCCTGCAGTCCTCCCTATATCTATCACTTTCACTGCAACTGTTCCCTTCAAACATGCAGGCCGATACAGTACGGAGCGCACTGTTAGCCTGCTCTGGGACGTGCGTTTTCCCTTACCCCTTATTCAGTAAGGGGAGGAAAACGCGCGTCCAACCCGCGGCACCTAATAGCGCCCTCACTAGAGAAAAATGTACAAGTTTAGTGGCAACATCAAGGAACCAGGGTTACGAAGCACAAATGCTGCAGAAAAGAACATAAAGAAGATTTAAGGTTCATATGTCTAAAATTCTGTGAACATTTTAACTGTGGCTATATGCAGCATATAAATGTTTAAATAAGTAAGTGCTCCGTAACCCCAGCTACCTGAAATGTGGAGATATAGTCAAACCTTTCACAGTGCAGAGGCAAATCTGCAAGAACCAATGCCTCATCAGGTAATGAACCTTCTCAACACAAAAAGCAGCAAATTGCTCACAATCTGGTCTTTTATAAATTACCCAACTAACAAGGGCAATTAAGTGATTCTTGAAGCTGTCTAGAAAAAGAATTCCTCTTTGAAATTTCAAATACTGAATGGACTATGTGAAAGTTATCTTTGTGTGGAGGCCATGCACTTACACCAGCTGCATTCTGCTCTCTGCAGCAATCTATTTTTAAGTCTCTGCTGTTGAGAAAACTAAGGCACCCTTGGAATTACCTGGGAGGTTTTCTTTTTTTGTAGCAGATTAAGTGACTCAGAGACCTCAGCAAGCTTCTTACTGAAAGAATCCGCAAGGAGTCCGTGGAGCTGAAGTCGAGAGAGTCTTGTACAGAGGAGCATTCAGACCCAAATTTGACTTGGTCAGTAGGCCTTGGTAAGGTTTACCAGTTAAATCATCCTGAAGCTGAACATCAATAAATAATGATCAGACTAGAGTACCAGGTTAACCTGACAATCAACAATCTGACCTTCAGCAAGCCACAGGTCGGGGACAGTAAGATCTAAAGTATGCCCAGCCCTATGGGTAGGTACTTGAACTCTCTGTGAAAGTGTCCATAAATTTACTAAAACACCCCACGGAAGAGTTACCAAGATGAGTATTAAAATCACATAAAATTATTAAGCTATCATGTTTAATGTAGATAGAGGGTATGAAATCAACGGTTAACGATAAGTCTGCACTGGCAGCACCAGGAGGATGGTACAGTTAGCACAGGACCTAACTGTAGCGGATTCTAACTATTACATTTTCACAGCCATTGCCTAAATCTAAAAGGAGCATAGTGGTGGGGATCATGCACTTATAAATCAACAGAACCCTGCCGCCATGCCTTTCCTTCCCAGCAAAAAGAAAAAAAATGGAGTCCGGGGCAGAGCTGCTGCAACAGCAGTATCAGCCTCCAACTGCCACATTCCTGTAAAAGAAAATAAATCAAAATGTGATACTTAAATTATCCTAAATAAAAATCACATTTTTTTATGGACTGACCAAACAGTTATATAAACAATAGAAAAAGGTGTGTCATCCAAACCAAAAATAAAACCCCTTGATATGTATGAACAAAAAGGAAAAACGCAAGTGGAAGGCCACACAGAAAGCAGTTTCCAACAATAAACCGAACTATGAGCTGGATTTTCTAAGGTTGCAGGCCTTAGAAAATCCAGCGGTAACAGGGAGCAGGGTGGTGAAGCGGGGGCTGGCCTGCGAAAGCCGGCAGTGATCGCACCTCTGCGCTGATAAGGAATCTTACCTTTCGCCATCAGCGAAATCATCGCAGAGTCCGCCCCGAGGCCGCCCCGACTCCTCCCTTTCCAGTGCAGACTCCACCCCGATTTAGCTATCGCACGTGAAAAACTTTCGAAAATGACCCCCTATGTTTGCCCATGCGTGTAACAACAGGAATGAACATAAGGAAGGCACCCATGACACAAGAAGGCAGATTTGATTACAAGAAACAAGACACCAACATAAAAATAAAACAAGATGTCTGGATAGTCATGCAAAGGGAAACGGCTCTTTGCTGTGGCCCTTTGCTATTGGCCTGCGAAAGGGCAGGACCTTTTAAGGAAGCAAAACAGGCTGGCCAGGCAGTCCAGGCAGAATAAAGTGTGTTGTGCAGGCTGTTCTGAGAACAAAGCCCTCCCACAGGCCCCTATAAGAAAGCATCTAGCTGGCACAAAACACTGCTAAAATTTGTTGTTTCTTTCTCTCTAATATCACTAACATCTGTCCCTTCCTTTGTGAAGACATTGCTAGGAACTCTTATCCATTTTCTCATCACCTCCGACTTAGACTACTGCAACCTGCTCCTCACAGGTCTCTCAGCAAACCATCTCTCTCCATTGCAATCTATCCAAAATTTGGCTATGACGATTTTCTTTATCAAAATTGCTACACCCATTTAAGCTCTCTTCTCAAGTCACTACATTGGCTCCCTATCCATTCCCACATACAGTTCAAGCTCTTCTTATTCGCCTTCATTCTGCAGCACCTCACTAATCTGAAATAATTTGGTTGATCCGCAACCCACCAAATCTGTACCCCCAGGGATAGATCTCGGAAGTTGTCAATTAATCCCAGCAACCCAAGTGAGAGATCTAGGGGTCCAAATTGATGAAAATTTAGCAATGAAAGCCCACATAAGCAAATTGATGAGGTCTGGTTTCCACAAGCTGCGGATATTGAGCCAATTGAAACCTCAACTAAACACAACAGATTTCAGAACAGTTTTACAATCTCTCGTGTTCTCAAACCTGGATTAATGTAATTCCTTACTTCTGGGTCTTCCGGCTAATCACTTAAAACCTCTTCAACTACTGCAGAATGCCACAGCTAGACTACAGTCTTGTGCAAGGAAATTTGACCACATCACCCCAACACTTATGGCTCTGCATTGACTTCCTGTACTATCAAGAATACATTATAAAGTTCTAACAATAATATTCAATAAAATGAATCCAAGCAACAACGATCTGCTGGGAATAACATTTAAACCAAACAACCCCCCCCTTCCCCACAAACTTTGAGATCACAGAACAAAGGCCTCCTAAAATTCCCGAACTTAAGAAATTCTCACATAACGCAAACTGGAGAGATAGTAATATCAATTGCTAGCCCAAACTATGGAATTCTATGCCAGAGGAACTTCGAACATTAACGGAGAAAAAGAAATTCAAGAGCGACTTAAAAACTTGGCTATTCAAAAATGCCTTCTACTTGACAGAAACACCAGTTCCCTATGGCTCAGATAACCAAAATAAGTCTTGAACCCCCTTCTCGCAAACCCCTATATCCTAGCTTTGTTTTCATGTTATATGTCTACCATTGTATTATTTCCGTTTATTATGAATGTTTGTCCACCTTGTAACACTCATTGTAATTATGAATGTTTTACCTGTAATCCGGTATGATCTAGTGATTCTCACATGGAATGACGGTATATAAAACATTTAAATAAATAAATAATCTTTTCTCTCTCTCCACATCCCCCTCCTCGTGCACTCCGCTCATCAGGCAAATCACTCCTATTCATGCTGTTCTCCTCTACCGCCGATTCCCAACTCTGTTCTTTCCATCTGGCTGCACCATATGCTTGGAATGGACCTTCTGAGTTGGTGTGTCACGTTCCCTCTCTTGCCTTATTCAAATCCAATCTAAAAACCCACCTTTAGATTGCTTTTAAATCTTATCCCCTGATCGTCCTAATTACAGCTTATTGATTTTAACCATTTTCTCAATAAACGAAATTCCCAAAGTCTCTTGTGCACTGTATGTTTATCTTAATTAGATCGTAATCTCTACTGACCAGGGACTGTCTCTTATATGTTTTGTGTAGCAACGCTGTGTACGTTGAGTTGTGTTGTAGAGGTGATAAGTAGTAATAGTAAATTACATTTCTTTCTCTACTTATATAATGGGTTTTGCATCTAATGGCTTTGAATAAGTAAATGCCAATCACTCCACCACTCATCCTCCTGCCTCAACTCATATGCCTCAGATAAATGTTTCTAGCTGACCCCACCCCTACTTGTCAGTATTCCCTCCGTATCTATATTACACTGCCCTGCATGCAACACCCTTCTTCTGATATGCCAAACTCTTGCTTTGGACATTAGACGAGGGGATCGCTATGTTGAGAGAAGTTATGCATGCACTGTCTTAGAATAGTTCCTACATAGATCCGATGAGAGGCCTCCTGACCTCCAGAGCCCAGGTGTATGCTATGCAATTGTGTTATGGAGAGTTTGCAACATTTCATAATAGGAATTAAATTCCAGATGGGATGGAGGCTTCTCCTGCAGCATAGTACAATGCAGCTCCTGATGAGATAGCTCTGCCAGAGCCATCTCTCAGGCGTGTTCTCACCAGGCTAGCAAGGACTTCCAAGAACTGGCAGATTGAGCAGATGTAGAGGCAAGGCAGAGGTTGCTGTCTGCACAGTAATAGATGGGAAGGGGGTCTTTCATCTTTGTTCGGGGATTTTCTAGCTCTATAACAGTTACTTATTCAAGCATTTGTATAACACTTGTAAGCAGGCTGTCCTTTCCTTATCAATGTTTGACGGGGTCTTTCTTGCTGGCAGCTTGTGTTGGGTTTTCTCCTAATGGATGCTTGGGTACAGACTGCTGGCTTTGCATAAAGGCTACTTGTGTTGGGATTTGCCTGTAATGAATATTTGTGTGTCAAATACTTCTGTTTGCTCTGTAATGGGTGCACGTATTAGAGGACGTATTCTGCAGGGTACTTGTAATAGGAGCTTGTACCTGAATGCTGAAAAGCAGAATATAAATCAAATAAAGAAATGAGCTCTATCTCTTTCTCTCTGTAATGGGAGTCTGTGTGTGAGTGATCTCAGCTTCAGCCAGGCTCGCAATGGCTGTAGGCTGTTTGTGCTGGTTCCATATTAGGAGCTATCACCCAGGAAAGAGATCTTGGCATCATAGTGGATAATACTTTGAAATCGTCAGTTCAGAGTGCTGCAGCAGTCAAAAAGCAAACAATGTTAGGAATTATTAGGAAGGGAATGGTTAATAAAATGGAAAATGTCATAATGCCTCTGTATCGCTCCATGGTGAGACCTCACCTTGAATATGGTGTACAATTCTGGTCGCCGCATCTAAAAAAAGATATAGTTGCGATGGAGAAGGTATAGAGAAGGGCAACCAAAATGATAAAGGGGATGGAACAGCTCCCCTATGAGGAAAGGCTGAAGAGGTTAGGGCTGTTCAGCTTGGAGAAGAGACGGCTGAGGGGGGATATGATAGAGGTCTTTAAGATCATGAGAGGTCTTGAACGAGTAGATGTGAATCTGTTATTTACTCTTTCGGATAATAGAAGGACTAGGGGGCACTCCACAAAGTTAGCAAATAGCACATTTAAAACTAATCGGAGAAAGTTCTTTTTAACTCAGTGTACAATTAAGCTCTGGAATTTGTTGCCAGAGGATGTGGTTAGTGCAGTTAGTGTAGCTGGGTTTAAAAAAGGTTTGGATAAGTTCTTGGAGGAGAAGTCCATTAACTGCTATTAATCAAATTTACTTAAGGAATAGCCACTGCTGTTAATTGCATCAGTAGTGTTTGGGTAATTGCCAGGTTCTTGTGGCCTGGTTTGGCCTCTGTTGGAAACAGGATGCTGGGCTTGATGGACCCTTGGTCTGACCCAGCATGGCAATTTCTTATGTTCTTGCTCTCTCTCTGAGTGCTTGTGGTTCAGATTCTCCCTATGGAAGAGGCTCTCTTAGAAGGCTGTCTTTGTAACAGAGGTAAGGAGATTCACTTCAGCTATTATCTTTTTATGTCTTTCTCTCTTCAGTCAATTGATCCTGGACAGCAGTTCACCTGGGAAAACTCTAACCTGGAAGTCAACAAGCCAAAGAATCGCTATGCAAATGTGATTGCCTATGACCACTCTCGTGTTATCCTGACCTCCGTAGATGGTACGTAAGCCATGATTGTATCACCATAGTGTAACACACAAACTCCGTATCCTACAAGAGTCTTCTTACTGGGGCTGCCACATGCTCTATTGCAATGGCCAAGAGATTGCATTGCAATCTGTAATAAAACAAGGAAAAATATTCTTCATAAGTTTGTTCCTTGAGCTGTTCCTCTCTAATTATCTGATTCCCATGAGAATAGCCAAAACTGTTCCGTTCATGCTCTGTGGGTGATGCGACATAAAGTATTTAGGAGAGAGTTTGTGTCTCTTGTTAGCCTGATTGGGGAAGTGCAGTTGTGAGGGAGAAGCTTCTCTGGGCAAGTATTTGAAGGTACCTGCTTGGAAGAATCTTCCTGCTGTGTTCTCTTGGTAGGAGTCAGGAGCTATAACCAGCCTTAAAAGAATCAAAACAGTGACAACATTGAAAGGCCTCAGTTTTCTTGTTTTCTGGGCACCCGTTTGCCCAAGATAGGAGCAAGTGCGTCATCTTTCATGACCTTCACAGTAAGTGGTGCTGATTACTGTCTGTGCTCTGAAATGTGGCTCTTTCCAGAACTGGAGCCTGTTTCCAGCACAGAGCAGTTTTTCAGCCTCAGCAGCATGTCCTCTTCTGTCACTTACTGCTGCGTTCCCCCAGAGCCTGCTGGATTATGAGATCCTATATCACAAACAGGTCAGGGTGTCAGGATGTCCACAGATAGATTGCATGCAAATCTATCTCATGCATATTCATTGAAGATCTCCTGAACAGCTAGCCTGGTTGCCTTCACTCGTTCTATGGGGTACAGGTTCTAGGACAGGCATGCAGTTGAGATATTTTCATTGTTTAGGATACAGTAAAAGCATTTTTAATTCTAATGTGCATGTTGTCCTAGAACAAACTCCAGCATTATGTGTTAGGGCTACACATATCAGATTGGAACATTGTGTTTGCACACACGCCTGGGCAAGCACTGTTAATGAGGTGACTGAGTCCGAAAGGAACATCCTCCCACAGGTTACAGTTTGATCAGTTGTTAAAGCCCATTTCCAATTTGATAGATTTAGCCTGCATATTGATATTTTCCTCAGTCGCTTTAGTCGTAAAACACGTCAGGCAGATAGATAGTATCTGTGCATTCCTTCTCATTTCTCTAACCGACAATATTCTCTTAAACCAAGAGAAAAAACACCCTTGCCTATTGATCCTCCTTGATCTCTCAGCGGCGTTTGACACTGTCAACCACAAGATCCTCTTAGACCGTCTAGCAGAGATTGGTATCAAAAACACAGCACTCAACTGGTTTAAATCCTTCCTACAAGACAGGTTCTATAAAGTTAAGATAAACAACTATGAATCTCAACCGATCAGTTCTAACCTTGGCGTCCCTCAAGGATCCTCTTTATCCCCGACCTTATTCAACATTTACCTGCTCCCACTCTGTAACCTACTTTCTAAGCTAAATCTAACCCACTACCTTTATGCGGACGATGTCCAAATACTTATTCCTATCACCAAATCCTTGCAAGAAACACTTCACTTTTGGAATTCATGCTTCCTCTCCATATCCAATCTCCTTGCTGATCTCTGTCTAGTTCTGAATACCAACAAAACGGAATACCTCCTAATCACCCAAGAAGGCAACTTCCAACTCTCCAACACTCATCCTCCGGCACCACCTCCTCTATCTACCCAGGTCAGAAACCTTGGAGTCACCATGGATAACCTACTGAATTTCAAAAGTTTTATCAGTAACACAGTGAAAGAATGCTTCTTCAAACTCCAGGTTCTAAAAAGACTCAGACCCCAGGATTTCAGATCAGTTCTGCAAGCAATCATATTTTCTAAAATTGATTACTGCAACTCCCTTTTACTTGGACTCCCTGATATCTCCCTAAAACCGCTACAAATGCTCCAAAATGCCACTGCCAGGATCTTAACTAAAGCAAAAAAAAGGGACCACATAACACCAATATTAAAAAATCTCCATTGGCTCCCTATAAAACACAGAATCACCTACAAAACCCTTTCATCCATTCATAAATCCATTTACAAAGCCTCATACCTAGACCTCAGGATCCCATTCCAGCTACATACTTCCTCCCGTCCACTGAGAACTGCGCAAAAAGGCTCTCTGAAAACCCCTCCACTTAAAATTTCGTCAAACAAAAGAGCCTTCTCCACTGCAGGTCCGATCCACTGGAACTCTCTACCATCAGATCTTAGGCTTGAACAATGCCCCCTCACTTTTAAAAAAAGACTTAAAACTTGGCTTTTCTCTCAAGCCTACGATTGAGTACTATCCACAAATCCCTCCTCCAGGTCTATGCCACATAATACCTCTTAGCTCAACAACTAAAGAATTAATTTTCCAATCCCTCTTGTCTATTTTGCAGATATCTTATTCATAACTGATTCATTTTAATCGCCTGTATATAACATGTCTATTACTACTGTTGTTGTTTTAATGTTATTTGTTATTAGTATCTATTCAATTTTCTCCAAGTTCATTTTCCTGTTCCATGTAAGACTCGCATGTTAAGTCACTCCAATGTTATATGTAAACCGAAATGATTAACAACATTGTTGCTAGAATTTCGGTATATAAAAAAATGTTAAATAAATAAATAAATAAATGCTGGTTTTTACATACATTTACATGTAGACAATCAGAGCCCTAGAGAGATAAACACCGTGCCAGAACCAGCTGCCAGGAGAACCACCCTATCAGAACCTGTTTGTACAAATGAGAGTCCAGATAAATTCTTATTACTCCCCAGCACTAAGGTACAAACTTAAGCAGGTGACAGCAGAAGCTTGGGTCAACAGAGATGGGCCAAATATTGTGTTTCTAAGGTTGGGAGTTACCCATTGAGCAGTGTGTTACGTTTTGTCAAAAGAAGTATGAAAATGCAGAGCATTTAAAAAAGCCATTGATATGATCCAAAACTTAGTAAGATTTTCTGGGGTTTTCCAAATCATATTTCTTTTCTCTTTGATCATGAGAAATAATAGCTGGAAATTGTATGGAGATCCGGATAAATCCACTTGTTATAATATCAGTGAAAATGTCCTGACTCTACTGCAGTATTCCAATAATGACATAGAGGTCACTTTCCTGCTGAGCGGTTTCTTGCGTTGCCTTTAAAATCAGAGGTCCTTTTGTATAGAATCAGTAAAGACGTCTCAGATGGAAGAACATCAGCTGAAGGAACATTGAAATTTGCTATTGTGCTACCTGTAGATAAGTCATCCAGGGCAAATGTTTTTCATTTCTTACAGTGAATGAAAAGTCTTCATTGATTTTATATGCAAACAAAAAGGTACTGAATAAGAGATTACTTCACACTGATGTCATTATAAACCCTCAATGTACAGCCTTTGAAAAAGTGCTCAAACAAGGTTGCCTAAATGAGTGCCCAAGTCTCTCTTAACTACACCAAATCCCAATCCTTGTTCTGATTTTATACTTCATTCATGGTATTTTTGTCCATCTAATCTGAAAAATGTTTCTCAAAACTCAGTTCAGGGTAATTAGGTTTGCATAGCAGGTGAACTTAGAGTGGGGCTGAGAGAGCGCCATACTCTTTTGTTCATCAGACTGGTATTGTTTTCCTCCTCAGAACTTCCTAACTGAGGCTCTCTCTGAATTCCAGAGTTATCACACCTCCCCTCTGTTCTGTCTCTTCAGGGGTACCTGGCAGTGATTACATCAATGCCAACTACATTGATGGATACAGGAAGCAGAATGCATACATCGCCACTCAGGGACCATTGCCGGAAACACTGAGTGACTTCTGGAGAATGGTGTGGGAGCAGAGAACAGCCACCATTGTCATGATGACCCGGCTGGAGGAGAAGTCTCGGGTATGTGGACAGGAAGGGTGGTTATCTGAGGACATGGGCAGTGGTTCTGTGCTGGAGTAGAAGCTCCCGGGATATGAGAATGATGTACAGATATTTGAGGAATGGGCAAAAATGTCCCAACTCTAGGGGAAGGAGCAGCAGGTTTCGGAGGTTCTCAGCTGGGTCAGAAATCCTAGGTGTGAAGGGGGGGAGTTCATTGAGTAGATGGGAAAATGTTCACAGGTACTGGAGGAACCTGGGGTACAAAGGGTGGATTTTAGCAGTTAAAGAGTAACCGAAGGATTTATAGATCTGGAGGAAGGGGATGCAGTTAAGGGCAGATGAGGGTTATGTAGTTTAGAGAATGAAAACATCATACAGTGGGGAGAGAAAATGAAGCAAGGGATATGCATGGGGTGAGTGGGGAGGAGAAAGGAAGGGTTGCACATGGGGAGGGGATGTGTACTAGATTGGGTGGGCTGGTGGAGAGGGGGGAAGGGATCATGAAAGAGAGGAGGAGGAGGAAGATAATCCATAATATACACTACATCTCCTTCCCATGCACACATCCTGTATATTATGGATTATCTTCAAAGCTGGAATAGAAGAACTACTCAGTATACAGATAAATACTTTGTTTAATTAAAGCATAAAAACCTTTTTAATTTTAATATTTAGTACAACTGAGGTAGGTGATCTATAAATGTTCTGAATGCACAGGAACCTGTTAGCCTGGCACAGCTACAGTTGCTTGACTGCTTTTTGTCTGCAGTGTTGTGATCTTTTCTTCATAGATAGTAACGTCATAAACGTCAGCAGAAAAAGACCCATGTGGTCCATGCAGGTTACTTCCACGCCTTCTCTTATGAGTAAGGTTCCCAACTGTCTGGATTTTCTCCAGACTACTGAATTTAAAGGCAGCATCCAGAACCCAGACAAAAGGCTAAAATGTGCAGAAATTGTCCGGATTTTAACTCTCCAGTTCAACGCAGCAGCTATGTTGGTAGAGGCACCCAAAGCTCTTTATCCAGGACCTTCTTTGTGCCAGCAAAATTCCTCCTGGGCCAGGTTGTCTTACTCTCTGTCCCCTTCCTCTTCCCCCCCCCCCCCCAAGCCAGCATGTGACACAAGGAGCAGGCACAGAAACGCCTGCTGCACAAGGCAGGAGCCGCTGCTTCACAGGCCGCTGCCGATGTCACCAATGAAGGAGGAAGGCCAAGGCATGGTGCTTCCCCATCCCCGCGGACAGAGGAAGGAGGCCCGGAAGTGCTGCTGCTGCGCCACCGCCGTGAACAGAAGGAAGCCTGGAACTGCCCATTGCTGATAGAGGAAGGAGGCCCGGAAGTGCTGCTGCTGCGCCACCGCCGTGAACAGAAGGAAGCCTGGAACTGCCCATTGCTGATAGAGGAAGGAGGCCCGGAAGTGCTGCTGCTGCCCCACCTCCATGAACAGAAGAAAGCCTGGAACTGCCCATTGCTGATAGAGGAAGGAGGCCCGGAAGTGCTGCTGCTGCCCCACCTCCGTGAACAGAAGAAAGCCTGGAACTGCCCATTGCTGATAGAGGAAGGAGGCCCAGAAGTGCTGCTGCTGCCCCACCTCCGTGAACAGAAGAAAGCCTGGAACTGCCCATTGCTGATAGAGGAAGGAGGCCCGGAAGTGCTGCTGCTGCCCCACCTCCATGAACAGAAGAAAGCCTGGAACTGCCCATTGCTGATAGAGGAAGGAGGCCCGGAAGTGCTGCTGCTGCCCCACCTCCGTGAACAGAAGAAAGCCTGGAACTGCCCATTGCTGATAGAGGAAGGAGGCCCGGAAGTGCTGCTGCTGCCCCACCTCCGTGAACAAAAGGAAGCCTGGAACTGCCCATTGCTGATAGAGGAAATAGGCCCGGAAGTGCTGCTGCTGCCCCACCTCCATGAACAGAAGAAAGCCTGGAACTGCCCATTGCTGATAGAGGAAGGAGGCCCGGAAGTGCTGCTGCTGCCCCACCACCGTGAACAGAAGGAAGCCTGGAACTGCCCATTGCTGATAGAGGAAGGAGGCCCGGAAGTGCTGCTGTATCACCACTGGGGACAGGAGACCAAGAACCCAAACTGCCTAATGCTGATGGAAGAAAGTGGCCCAGGAGTGCAGCTGCACTGCTGAGGGGGGGTAAAAAGCTGATAGGAAAAAATGGATAATGGTGGGCTGGGGAGGGGAGGAGGAAGGAGAGATGGTGCTGGACTGGAAGGGAAAGGCAAGATGATGTTGGTTTTTGGGTTGGATGAGGGGGAGGGGGAGACGGTGTTGGGATTGGAAGGAGAAGGGGCCTAGCAAGACCTCCAGCACGTCCCCTCCCACCCATGGAGCAAAGAGTAAAGGCTCAGCAAGGATTTTGCATGTTGAAGCAGAGGCCCGGATTGTGAGAGAGCCTATTTGTATGTGTGCATCTGTGTGTAAGTGAAAGAGAGAGTCAGTGAATAAAAGCCTTTGTGTGTGTGTGAGGAAGAGAGGGAACCCATGTGTGTGTGTGAGGATGGCAATCTATGTGTGTGTGAGGGAGGCAGCCTTTGTGTTTGTGAGAAAAGTAGCCATGTATGTGAGAGAGAGAGAACCCATGTGCATGAGAGAGGGAGATCCAGTAGATGTGAGAGATCCTGTGTGTGTGTGTGTGTGAGAGAGATGGAGAGAAGGGGAGTGTGCATGAGAGTTAACGTGTGAGAGAGAAAATGAATGTGTTTGTGTGTGTTAGAGAGTTTGTATGTGTAAGAGAGAGAGAGGATAAAGTGTGCACCCTTCCTCTCTCCTACTAAGCCACAACAATCTCTGGGTGTCTGGAAATCAAAAGTTCCCAGGCAAAGAGAGCTGGTGGATATTTTTACCTTTGTTTGTTTTATTGATATGATTCCTGGGACTGCAAATAGGATGAGCTCGCCTCACCACAGGAACGATTCAGAGGATTCAAAGCTGCCTCCAAAATGTTCTCAATTCTGGCACCATACATCAACTGAGACCAACACTGATAATTCTTGCCTTTCACCTGCTGTATGACATCAGAACTCCTTGATGCCAGAATTGAAAAGGCCAAACCTTTTGCCTTCTTCAGTTCTTTGGAAACCTGAGATTCTTTCTCAGCAGGAGAGTCTGTGGGCAGCAATACCCACTCCAGAGACTTTTGATGCATCTTGAAAACTTCAAAGGACGACCGAAGCAAGCATTTTTCACACGCCATGATTTTGTCCAACAGCGCTTCAAAGTTATCCCATTGGCTTTTGAGGATGTTATTCTGCTGCTTCGTTCCCCTTTTTCAGAATGTCCCACATATACTGGTTCATGAAGAGTTAATAGGGTATTATATGAGCACTGAGCATAGCTTCCTGGAAACCTTTCCTCTCAAGGGAGTCCAGGGTATGAGAATCCTTACCCAAGGGTACCAAGGAATGTGTCTTTGGACCTCTTGGCCTTCTTGAAAATGGATTTGACTACCACAGATTAGTGCGGCATCTGCTGCTTCTCAAATCTGGGAGCCTTCTAGACATGATATATCATGTCTGCCTCCCTGTTTACTGGAGCCACAAGGAGGGGGTTTCCCCACATCCTTATCAGCATCTCCTGAAGGATGTGATGGGCTGAGATTACCACGATATCCTTAGGGGGGGTTCCATGAATTGGAATATGTCCAACATCTTCTCTCTAGATTCTTCCTGCTCTTGAAAACTAAATAATACAGCCTCTGCCATTCTCTGAATAAAAATGGCAAATTCAAGATCCTCAGAAGGAGAGGAGTCTGAGGGGGAGATCTTTGACTCCTCTTAATTAGAGTCCACAGATTCATAGCAATATCCTCAAGTATTCAGAGTCCAAGCCTGATTGGTAGGTCGGGGGCGTGGATTTGGATCTTGCTTGTCTAGCAGACAAGGTCTCAGAGAAGGAGGTACTTGTCTGTTGGGTCTTAGACCCTGATAAATTCCTGTGTCTTGGGGAAGTTTCCTTCTTTGATGGGCTAGAAATTACGATTGGTGTAGCTGTCCCCTCTGGGACCTGTCATTGTTGCTGATCCACCAAGCATTTATTTATTTAGTTTATTTATTTACAAAATGTATTAATCACTTTCCAATTTTATGGTAAAAATTTCCAAAGCGATATACATGTTTAACTATCACATAAAATCATGCAAACAATAAAACTATGTACTTCCTTTGAACAATAAAATAGCACATCATGTTACCATCCCTCTATAACAACCATAAAAATACCCTGCCAATTCAGTGGAGAGGCTCGAAGCATTGGCAGAGATTCCATTATCGGCTGAATGTCCATTGGTAGAGCCACTGAT
This sequence comes from Rhinatrema bivittatum, assembly GCF_901001135.1. Taxonomy (NCBI): domain Eukaryota; kingdom Metazoa; phylum Chordata; class Amphibia; order Gymnophiona; family Rhinatrematidae; genus Rhinatrema; species Rhinatrema bivittatum. The sequence continues at coordinate 125,254,286 of NC_042624.1, read as the reverse complement.
GCTAGGGCACTGATGATCTGCAGCTTTCTGTCCCAAAGCTTGCTGGATCCTCCTATCTAGTTCCTCTTCAAATATTGCCGATATCTATACAGGGAAGCCGCATCTTCTTGGGATTCCAGAATTGTATTAGTGGCTGACACCTGGATCCTTGGATTCAGACAGCAACCAACAAGGACCCTGACTTTTACAATCTGAGGGTAACTTGCTCAGAGCAGCAGTTACTACCCTTATTAACCAATAAGCCTTGATTCTTTTTATGCATCTGCAACACCACTCTCTGCTTCGGAAGGAAGGGGGCATTTGGATTCAGGGACAACCAACATTTATTTATTTATTTATTTATTTATTTATTTAAAGTCTCTTCTATACCGATAGCCGTTCGCACATCGCATCGGTTTACAAAAAACAAGAACTTTTGGGCGGAGCCCTTACATATAACCGATAGAAATACAATTAACAAGTAGAGTAGATAATACAATTAACAAGTAGAGTAGATAATACTGAAAGGCAACGCAAATTAATAAATCAATAAATAGATAACATACAACATGAGCCATGACTTTTTTTTTTTTACAGTCCTGGGGTACTGATGCACAGACATTAGTGAAAAAACTCAGGACTGGTTCTATGGCCAAGTCCATAAGCAAAGCACATCAGGCAGCCCTGACTGATACATGGGGTAACCTGCTCGGCACGGCAGATAATACCATGGGAAGCTTGCTGGTAGACTAGATGGACCATTTGCTCCTTTTCTGCCATCATTTCTATGATTCTCTGTTTCATGTAAATTATGTTTTACAAGTTTTGTTATAAGGCATGTACATTTCTTTAAGATTTGCATGCTGTGTGTCCTGCAATTTTCAGTTTGGCTACACTCTTTCTGATTTGCCATTTTAGCCTGTGTTCTCTCATTTCTTTCAGCAAAGTCTGTACTTAAGACTCTTTGTTCATTCCTGTCTCTCCCAGTGCAGCTCCCCATATTGGAGGACTTATTGTAGAATTTAAATGGACTTTTTCAGCCTTATTGTTGTATTTATATGCTTGCTGCCTTGCATCAGACTTTCAACTATTGAGAAGTCTTCATTAAATTACCTTTACGTTGATTACTATCTAAGATTTGTTACACAACACACTCTATTTTAACTGTATACATTTACGTGTGTCTCACTGGTTAGTGCCAATCATGCCAGAGCCCAAGGACTCACACTCCGTAACACAGCTACCATTCCCACAGGTTGGCATTTGGGTGCAGGCAGCTGCCAGGACTTACTAGGTGGAGACTGGAAACCGGAAATGGAGCAGAGCTGAGGACCAGGAACATAGCAGGATGCAGCAGAAATCAAGAATATACAAGAAAATGAGCAGCCAAATTCAGAATCGCAGAGCAAACTCTGAGGACTGTTGGACCAGCAAAGGCGTGTCAGGCTAGGGCTCTTTTTATCCAGCCCTCAATTTGAAACACACTCTACATTCAAAAAGAAACTTAAAACCTGGCTCTTTAAACAAGCTTTTCCAGGACCATAAGCATTTTTTTCCTCTATAGCCAGCAAGAGTTCCTCACCATTGCATACCCCAGGTTCTATACTACTACTCGACTCTGTTTCTAATCTCTTGCTACAGGACTCGTGTGACATTTACTGTTTTGCTTTTATGTTTTTGTTTTTGATGCTCAATGAGACTTGTTAGCCAATATGTTTAAATTTGCAATGTTAATTTTGAACTAGTTTACCCTGTTCCAAGTTCCGTAACCTTGTTCTATGTAATGCCTCTAGGTGAAATTTATGTTCTGTTTCAATGTAAACCGATGTGATCTGTATTTCATACAGGAACACCGGTATAAAAAAATCTAAAAATAAAATAAAAATAAATAATGCTTGTCCAATAAGGAACCTGTTTAGCTGGATATGGGGTGGCCAATGCATGTCCTCGAGAGCTACAAACAGGCCAAGTTTTCAGGATATCCACAATGAATATGCATGAGAGTGCATGCAAATCTATCTCATGCATATTCATTGTGGATATCCTGAAAACCTGGCATGTTGTGGCTCTCGATGACTGGAGTTGCCCACAATTTGAGCTAGATGGCTTCTACAGGATTCATGCCGAGTCGGAGTCCATGTGATTCCACTGCAAGATCCCCTGGCATTAAATACCTCAGGCTACAGGTTCGATCCTTGCTACCCCGACATCTCTAAAGAGGATTTCTCTCCTCCAACTCTAGCACAGATTTTAGGGTGGCTCAGCTACCACACAACTTGGTGATGGTGGAGTCGGAATTGAAGAGTGCAAAGCAGACTAATAATCACCGTAACTCACCTTCTGGATAGCATCCACTGATGTTAGACATGTTTGTAAAGAAGATCTTCCAGGAGTCTATGCTTAGTACCCAGATCATGGCTCATCAGCTATGCATGGCATAGTATTTGAATAAATGTGTGCAGAAGCTGAAACCTTTGACAGAGCTTCCAGACCCAAAAAGAGTGGAATTCTGCCAAACAGTAGTGCATATAGAGGAATATGAAAAGCATATGATTCACTCCATGGTGTCAGAAGGATTCAGATCTATTCTGGATTTAAGAGAGCTGAACAAACTTGGTTCAGGGAAGGTTCAAGATGAAATCTCTCCAGACGATTCAACCACAGGATTGGCTGTATGCTCTGGACCTGAAAGACACTTACGCGCACATCCTTATTCACCTATCTCACTGGAAACTCCTCAGGTTTGTGATGGGTCTGTCTCCAAGAGGGTTCCTGGCCAACTTCCCTATCTCAAGATATTCAGTTCATAGTAGCCTGTCAAAAGAGCTATATCTTACTGATGGGACTAGTAAGCTCTTTTCTACAGTGGGACTGAGCACCAGTGAGATTAGCCCTGGTCCATCTGTGACATACAGCCTCAGCAGTGCATGTGGTTCCCTCGGCTCACCTGTACATCCCAGTCAGGCTCCTAGCAGGCAATGCTTTCTCACTGGCGCAACCAGCGTTCCAAACAGAGCTCTCATTCCAAAAGCACAAACTCAGAAGAGGCGAGCAGCACCGGTCCAGACAGAGACACTGAAGAAACTAACAAGACCCCAGAATCTGAAACCACTGTGATAGCATGCACTGTTCATGCACCAACAGAGGATAAAACTAAAAGCCTGTGGAGCTATGCTGCTCCATCACCATGGGTAAATTCATGCCAGCGGGAACACTGCAATCTGGCTGTCCAACGCCGAGGAACTCTGTTATTCAGCACCCCCCTTGAGCAGTCTCTACAATGGCTGCTAGAACCTGAAATTGGCCGATTAAGGCCCCAGTTCACACAGGATCCAGAGTGAATCCTGCATTCCCCCAGAGTTAATATCACTGTCCCTCAGAGCCAACCCAAAGCAGGCTCCCTGCCGGCCACTCAATTCTGCTACCTTTTTTTTTTTTCACTTTGACTGATCATCCACCAGAGGAGGGAGGACAGAAGGAGAAGAGCAGAAGCAAAGAATGAAGGGTAGAAAGTGAAGCAAGAACCTTAGAGTACAGCAGTCCCTTCAGCCCAGAGGAGCAATCCCTGAACCTGGAAACCACCACTCAACTGAAGAACAGCCATACAGTGTCACCCCCAAGAGAGTTAAATGTGCCTGCCAGCCCAAAACCTGACTCCAGATAATACAGGGGGACCCGATACAGGAAATCCTCAGACTTATGACGTCCGAGTTAAGAGGCTTTATTTTATTCTAGCTTTATTTTAGCTTAAGTTGCATATTTTACTTTGTTGAAATTATATATGCAGTGTTTGTTAACCACTAAATTCTGTGGATTAGTGGAATATACATTTGTTAATTAAATAGATAAATAATACAGTCCGCTGTCTGTGCTTCCAGTATTGAGCACTGATATCATCAACTAGTGCAGCAAAGCCCGAGCAAAGCTGACAGCTCCAGCTGCAATCTGCTACTGGGTGGAAGAAAGTTGGAGATGAGGAGGGAGCCAAGGAGCTGCAGGAGCAGTGGTAACGAATGCAGGCGGGAGTCCTTGGAAGAAGGAGGGGATTGGTATTCCAGGTTGCTCCTGACAGGCCTGTTTGGATCACAACTTACAGGCCAATTCAGTAAAGTCTGCGGGAGAGCGGGCGACTGCCCGCTCGCCTGTGCGCGTCCTTTTTGACAGGAGCGGCGGCTGTCAGCGGGTTTGACAGCCGATGCTCAATTTTGCTGGTGACTGTTCTCGAGCCCGCTGACAGCCACGGGCTCGGAAACCGGCAAAATTGAGCATCCGGTTTTCGAGCCGCCGGCCAACTTCCAATTTTTTTTTTAAACTTTTTTTTTACTCTTTGGGACCTCCGACTTCATATCGCCATGATATGAAGTCGGAGGGTGCACAGAAAAGCAGTTTTTACTGCTTTTCTGTGCACTTTCCCGGTGCCGGAAGAAATTAGCGCCGACCTTTGGGTAGGCGCTAATTTCTGAAAGTAAAATGTGCGGCTTGGCTGCACATTTTGTTTTCTGAATCGCTCGCGAATACCTGATAGCGCCCTCAACATGCATTTGCATGTTGAGGGCGCTATTAGGTTCGGGGGGTTGGACGTGCATTTTCCGCCCCTTACTGAATAAGTAGAGGAATAAGTAAGTAGAGGAAAACTGTTAAATCCTGTGGGTCAGATTGCATACACTGAATAGCCAGCAGCAGATTTAGCAGGTATCTATGCTTTTAGGTTTATACTGTATTAAAACTGAGATTTCTTTTTGTACAAATTTGGTCTTGAGCCTTAGTGTTGGAAACACTCCCCCATGTATAACATTGTTTCCTATGGGAAAAGTGATTTTGTTTTTAAACACGGTTTTCAGGAACCACTCATGTGAAATCAGCAACTAAATAGTAATTTTGCATTAAAAATTGCAGAAGGTTGTTTAGCTTAACTTAATATTATGAGTTGTGTGTCTTGAGATTTCAAGAGATTTTGTTGATTTTGTACATTGACTTTGTTATTTATGTTCATAGCTATGTATATAGTTTCGGTTATACGTATATAGTGATTTCTGCTGTATATATTTATTGATTTTAATGACTTTGCCCCGCATAGTCAGCTCTATCCCCTATCCCTGTTTTAGCCTTTTGTTTTCAGTTACATGTAAGGGCCCTGCCCAAAAAGTTAACTTGTATTTCTCTGTTATATGTAAGGGCTCTGCCCAACTGTTCCTGTTTAATTGTAAACCGATGCGATGTGCGAACGGATATCGGTATAAAAGAGACTTTAAATAAATAAATAAATAAGAGATGGGATTTTGTGAAATCTTCTGTTTGGAACTTTGAATCTTTCATGAAAGAAATGTAGATTGAGGATTTATATGGAGATAAGTTACATTTTTATTTGATTTTTATGTGAAGAAGTATAAAATACAAAATAATGTTTAGAACTCAATATGACCAATGATTATATATGACTGATTGCATTGAAATAAATATCACAGATGCCCACTTCACATAAAACAAATTAGGTTTTGGGAGACTCACAGATCATAATAATATTTTAGAAGTCTCTTTCAAATATTAATGGACTGTTTAACTTAGTACCATGTAAAGGTTGTGTCAGCTTCTGGTTACTTTGAGATGCATTGAAAGTTAACAGTTCGACCAAGGTATCTGAACAATTGCACACAACGGTATGTGCACATGCGTTAAAGGACAACTGATCAATTTTCAGTGTGGAATAATGCATAAGTCCACTTTGAAAATTCGGGCTAAAGACTGTGGGTACAGTGGATCCTCAGACTTTAGATCTGCACGGACTGTTATAAAATTAATCTCCCTAAATGTACAATGGTAAAGACCTTGCACCAGGCTCCTCTGTCATGGGGAGGGGATTATTGCTTTGTTCCTTAGTGGAGCACAGTTCGTTGATCTTTCTTAATTTCTTATAAATATAGTAAGCATATTTTGGAAGAAACATCACTACTCAAAGTACGTTTGCATGCCACGTCAGATTAATTTCAGGAAAATTAGCTGCTGCTTTTTCTGTTGCCTTGAAGGTGAAGTGTGACCAGTACTGGCCAGGTCGTGGTTCTGAAACATATGGAATGATCCAGGTGACCCTTCTGGACACAGTGGATTTGGCCACATATACTGTGAGAACGTTCGCACTTTACAAGGTAAAGGGTGCCCTCTTCCTTGCTGTAGGACTAGCAATGCTTGGACTCAGCATGCAAGTTACAAAGTCTCTCAGCATCATATAAGAGACCCACATTATTAACTATTCACATTGTCATCCATTGGAAAGTGATAGATGTGTCAGAGAGGCTTTCAGCTACCCACAGGAACATTTTGGGGGATTATTGAAGCCAAGTTTGTGGGTGGATTCTACTTTGTTCTTCTTTTTTCGTTTGCTTTTCAAGTACCTTTGAAAGCAGAAAATAAATCATGTTATACAAGAAATTGTATGCAGCAAAACTCCCTGAGTGTATTGAGTATGAACACTCCCAGGGCTGTGACAGAATGCATTGTTATGCCCTCATCAATGGGATTGTACTTTAAAATGGATCACAAGGAATTTGGAAATATTGCTGGGCCTCCTGCGTGTTTGGTTGTGATCAGTACTGCTGAATAGTGTGGTATTGATTGCTTTTGCATGTGGAACTGTGATTGACTGGGGAATGATCCACTAAACCTTTCCTTTCTCCCTGCAGAATGGCTCCAGTGAGAAGAGGGAGATCCGACAATTCCAGTTCATGGCATGGCCAGATCACGGGGTCCCAGAGTACCCCACCCCCATCCTGGCCTTCTTACGAAGAGTTAAAGCTTGCAACCCACCTGATGCAGGCCCGATGGTGGTACACTGTAGGTAAGGACTGCCTCAAATTGCCATGGCACCAATAACAACTCTTAATGCATCATTTTTATTTATTAAACCCCAAAATAAGTATCTTCATAGAATCTTACTGTTGGATCATGTGATCTGTTGCAGTGCAACAGATTTGCTGCTTCCAAACTTGGGAACTTTAATAAAGTTATAGCAGTGGTAAAGTCTTCTTTTTTTCAAACTCCAGCTGGTCAAGAAACTGTCCTCTGCTGGATCCGTACGATTTTCACATGGTCCTTCAGTCACCTATACTTAACTTGGATTATTGCAATGCCTTTTATGCTGGACTCCCTTTTAACACACGATGACTATTACAACTTGTCCAGAACGCAGCAGCACGTATTCTCTCTGACCAGATCGCCCCAGGACTGGCACCGGGAAAGTGCACAGAAAAGCAGTAAAAACTGCTTTTCTGTGCACCCTCCCACTTCATATCATGGCGATATGAAGTCGGAGGTCCCGAAGAGTAAAAAAAAGTAAAAACAAAAGAAAAAAAATTTTGAAGTCGGCCCGCGGCTGTCAGGTCGAAAACCGGACGCTCAATTTTGCCGGCGTCCGGTTTCCGAGCCCGTGGCTGTCAGCGGGCTCGAGAACCGACGCCAGCAAAATTGAGCGTCGGCTGTCAAACCCGCTGACAGTCGACGCTCCCGGCCAAAAGGAGGCGCTAGGGAGGCTCCACTAAGGAGGCGCTAGGGACGCTGCACTAAGGAGGCGCTAGGGAGGCTCCACTAAGGAGGCGCTAGGGACGCTGCACTAAGGAGGCGCTAGGGACGCTCCACTAAGGAGGCGCTAGGGAGGCTCCACTAAGGAGGCGCTAGGGAGGCTCCACTAAGGAGGCGCTAGGGACGCTGCACTAAGGAGGTGCTAGGGAGGCTCCACTAAGGAGGCGCTAGGGAGGCTCCACTAAGGAGGCGCTAGGGACGCTCCACTAAGGAGGCGCTAGGGAGGCTGCACTAAGGAGGCGCTAGGGACGCTGCACCGAGGAGGCGCTAGGGACGCTGCACCGAGGAGGCGCTAGGGACGCTCCACCGAGGAGGCGCTAGGGACGCTCCACCGAGGAGGCGCTAGGGACGCTCCACCGAGGAGGCGCTAGGGACGCTCCACCGAGGAGGCGCTAGGGAGGCTCCACCGAGGAGGCGCTAGGGAGGCTCCACCGAGGAGGCGCTAGGGACGCTCCACCGAGGAGGCGCTAGGGACGCTCCACTAAGGAGGCTCCACTGAGGAGGCGCTAGGGACGCTCCACTGAGGAGGCGCTAGGGAGGCTCCACTGAGGAGGCGCTAGGGACGCTCCACTAGGGACGCTCCACTAAGGAGGCGCTAGGGAGGCTCCACTGAGGAGGCGCTAGGGAGGCTCCACTGAGGAGGCGCTAGGGAGGCTCCACTGAGGAGGCGCTAGGGAGGCTCCACTGAGGAGGCGCTAGGGACGCTCCACTGAGGAGGCGCTAGGGAGGCTCCACTGAGGAGGCGCTAGGGAGGCTCCACTGAGGAGGCGCTTCTACCGCCGGGCCTCATTTAAATACAGAATCGCGCGCACAAGTCCACTCTTCCGCGGACTTTACTGAATCGTTAGGTATCACTTTTGACAACCAGCTTAATTTCTCTCATATTTCCAAGGTTCTTAAGACTGTTTTACTTTATCCTTAGATTTTTACATAGTCTTCTGCCATTTTTGGATAGCTCAGATCTAAAACCTCTTATTCATGCCTTTGTTTTCTCTAGGTTTGACCATTGCAAAGCTTTATTACATGGTCTTTCTACAACTCAACTCAAATGTCTTCAACTAGCACAAAACACTGCTACTAAAGTCATTTTTCACAAATCTGAATTTGATCATGTAACTCTTTTGTTGTTTAATTTACATTGGTTTCCAATATCTCTTCATATATTTTTTAAAATTGGATGCCTTACTTTCAAGGCCCTGCATTGGAGCACCCAATCTTATCTTGCCTCTGTGATTTCCCCTTACTTTCATATGTGCCAGTTATGGTCCTCGCAACAAGAATTTCTATTGCTACCTTCTACCCAAAATATTTGTCTGAAAAGTTCAAGAGCAATCTGCTTCTCTTATTTATCTCCTTATCTTTGGAATTCTCTACCTCTTAATATTCATCTCGAGAAAGGAGTCTTGAAATTTTAGAAAAGCATTTAAATCTCATCTGTTTGTACAAGCTGTTCCTCATTTAATTGATCATTAAATTAGCTTATATTTATTTATCGAGGTGTATATACCGTCATTTGGTTTCGCCATCATAACGGTTTACAAAAATACAAATACAGGCTTATTTTATATTTCTTAATTGAAATTACTTGTACTTTGGTTATATTTTATTATATTTTGTTCTATTTTATTTTTTACATTTTTTATATTTATTTTATTGTTTTGATATGTTTTATGTTATGTTTTATTAGTTAGTTAGTCATGCTTGTTTTAATTGTACATCTTTGTTTTACATTTGTAATTAATTGCAATTAGTTCAATCAAAGAAATAGCATTCAAATTAAATTGTTATACTTCTCAGTTAGTAAAAAGAGACACAAATACTACAAACAGGAAAATAGCAAGAAGAACCATCATAACACCCGTACGTGGAGATCGGTTTTCCAGCACAAAATGCCCAGGTCATAACTAATCATAGGTCCGTCATTTAGACATATGCAAAGTGTCCATTCATTCTTACATTTTTTGAGAATTTTTTAGGCAAATTAAAAAAGGAAAACTTCCCTTAGGTAGGTTAGGAGCAGTGGTTAGAAATATCAGCAACAGCAGAGCCTGTTCTTACGGCACCCGCACCCGACATAACATTATCAGGGGTGCTCAAGCCAGTATACATGTCTTTCTAAAAACATCATCAGAAATTAAATTAGAATCATCTTAAACACAAAAGGCACACTTACAGAAGAATACAGAAATCAGCTGATTACATCCAATGTTCGGACACCGCATCTAGAACATTCAAAATGGCCGCGCAAGGCAGCAAAACGCAAGCGTTCATTTAAAGGGACTGCCGTGATGATGTCATGCCGGCAGAATTCAAGAGTGACAGCTGTCAAATTAAGCTGTCAAAAGAGAAGGCGGAATAAATAGCCGCCCAAGCAGATATTAGTCCCTTTAATTAAAAAGAGTAAAGTCCTGATTTTTTTTAAGGAAAAAATCCATTTATCTTCAGGAGATACTATATTGCTTGAAAAGATGCTATTTTAAAAAAGTGGCACCATTCAATCTCAGCATTTAGCCCGGCAGGTTGCATTGAATGTAAACAAAAGATCCATTGTTCACGCTGTATTAAAATTCTTTCCCGATTCCCACCCCTCCAATCATGTTTAATGTGGTCCAAAGTAGACCATTTAATGTCACAAAAAGAAAGTCCAGCCTTTACGAAATAGGCCACGATTGGTGCTTGTAATTTATTGGTTTTTAAACACCTCTTATGCTCTAGCATCAGACAGCCTCTCCCTTCTTTGGGGAACAGGTCTTCATTCATAACCTCTGTTATGATTGGTTACAAAAACCTTAGTAAAACTAAAAAGAAACCAAGGAGCTGTGATCCTCATGCCTGTATCTGGCTGATACAGATTTGATTTCCTCTCCATCTGGAGTTATCCATTAGGACACCAATTTCCCCATTTCTCATCACCAAGAGTCATGGAAGATTACTTCAGCATCCAGTCCCTGACACTCATGGCTTGGATGTTAGGTGCAGAATAGTTCAGTCCCTTAGATTTCCCAATGAAGTTTCTAGAAAGCTTTATAGGTTTAAATGGAGGAGGTTTGCCATCTAATGAGACAATAAGGCCATAGATCCTTTATCATATCCCACACAAAACCTGCTTGAAATATCTACATCTTTCAGAGTCTGGCCTTAAAACCAACTCTGGCAGGGTACACCTCAGTGCAATCCGTTCTCACCAGCATGTTGAAGAAAGCCTCATATCTGTACAGTCTCTAGTTGTCTGAGCTTTGCCTTGTCCCTGTCAAGTGATGTCACCCATTTGTTTGGCTGATTATACCTCTTACAGGTAAGCAATGTGGTTTGCTCTGGCATGGCTGCTGATCATTCATGTCGTGCTTCGATTTGTAGTGCTGGCGTGGGCAGGACAGGATGCTTCATAGTTATTGATGCCATGCTGGAGAGGATGAAGCCTGAAAAGACAGTTGACATCTATGGTCATGTGACATGCATGAGAGCTCAGAGGAACTACATGGTACAGACAGAAGACCAATACATCTTCATCCACGAGGCCTTGTTGGAGGCAGCCACATGTGGAAACACGGAAGTGCCAGCCAGGAACCTGTATGCTCATATACAGAAACTAACCCAGGTGCCTCCAGGAGAGAGTGTCACATCAATGGAGCTGGAATTCAAGGTTAGTCACTAAGCATTTATTCTTTCTGTAGTTAATTCTGTTTCTTGTGGCAAAGTCTCTATCCATTGGTTGCACTGACTGTATCTCTCCTCATCACTGTTTGGCAGTGACAATATCAGTTTCCTCCCCATCACTGCTGGCATATGAAGAATAGCAAAGAGAAGTAGAAAAAGAGCAGTATGGATTTTCTAAAGAAATAGAAATAGAGCCAAAAGCCAAGCATTGATAATATTCATCATCAAGTGCCATCATCAATATGAAAGTCAGCAACTATGATGTACCCATTCTCTATGTACTCAACTTTTCTGTTTACTTTGCCCAATGATTCTAGATCTTGACCACTGTTTCCTGTAAGCCGTTCGTGTGTGAGCGCGCACACAGGCTGTAAACACTGCATGCACAGCAAAACATTGCACAGACAAGAAATTGTGATATTTTGTGGACAAGTGCAAAGTCATGCATATAGGGAATAATAACCCTTGCTGTAATTTACACGATTAAAGTTCCATTTTAGGAGTTACCACCCAGGAAAAAGATCTGAGCGTCGTAGTCAATATTACATTGAAATAGTCAGCTCAGGGTGCTGTGGTGGTCAAAAAAGCAAACAGAATGTTGGGAATTATTATTAGGAAGGGAATGGTGAATAAAACGGAAAATGTCATAATGCCTCTATCGCTCCATGGTGAGACCGCACCTTGAATACTGTGTACAATTCTGGTCGCCGCATCTCAAAAAAGATATAATTGCGATGGAGAAGGTACAGAGAAGGGCAACCAAAATGATAAAGGGGCATGGAACAGCTGCCCTAAGAGGAAAGGCTAAAGAAGTTAAGGCTGTTAAGTTTGGAGAGGAGATGACTTGGGGGGGGGGGGGGGGGGGGGGGGGGGGGGGGGGATATGATAGAAGTCTACAAAATCATGAAAGGACTTGAAGTTAATATAAATCGGTTATTTACTCTTTCGGATAATAGAAGGACTAGAGGGCACTCCATGAAGTTAGCAAGTAGCACATTTAAAACAAATCTGAGAAAATTCTTTTTCACTCAATGCACAATTAAGCACTGAAATTCATTTATTTATTTATTTATTTTATTTAGAGGTTTCTTATATACCGAGGCACGTTTGCAAAACATCACCTCGGTTCACAATGTAACATAAATTAGCAACAGGCTTTACAATAATAACATTAACAGGTAGGGATTAACAAGGGCAGGGGAGAATAATACGAGAAATATATACAAATGTACAAGTTGATATTAACAAGTAGGTTAAATAAGCAATAAGGATGATTGGGGGGGAAGAAGAGGAGGGAACCTAGAGTAAAGAGGGGGGGAAGGAGAGGGTGGGGGGTGTAGAATGGGCGAGGGTCAGAAGGGTGGGGAGAGGGTCAGATGGGGTAGGGAGAGAAAAAAAGAAGGTGAGAGGGTCAAATGAGCGGTCGGTAGGTGGTCAAATGGACGGTGATGTCGAATCTATGTGGGGAGTCAGTTTATTAGTCAGGATACGCTAGTTTGAACAGCCATGTCATTGCCAGAGGATGTGTGTAGCTGGGTTTAAGAAAGATTTGGATAAGTTGCTGGAGAAGTCCATAAACTGCTATTAATCAGTAGGGAATATCCACTGCTTATTGCTGGCATTTGTAGATTGGGATCTGTTTAATGTTTGGGCTCTTGCCAAGTACTAGTGGCTTAGATTGGCCAATATTGGAGACAAGTTACTGGGCTTGATGGCCCTTTGGTCTGACCCAGTATGGCAAATCTTATCTTCTTCTGTGTGTGCATTCTACTGGCTTGTGGCACACATATTTGAACTCAGCTTACAAAAAGTTGCACAAAGAGAAAATGTTTGTGCACGCAGTCTTTCAAAAATTTGAGAACACCTTGATCTTGACTATTTTTTATGTCATTGCCCCAAACCCCTCTCTGCATTTCTCTATCTCTTGCCCTCCATCATGACATCATTACTAAATTAGCTAATTTAACATGAGTCTCAGAGTACATGACCAACAGATCCCATTTTCCATCCAGAATCTTCCACCACCTGTCATCTCCTGCACTTTTTTGAGATTGTCCTTCCAGTTAATCAGCATTCAGAATGAGAAAGAAAGAGAAAAGGGGAAGTGGCCTCCGAGCTCCTCTCATTCCTTCTATTGAAGGGTGATGAGGATGCTGAGGTGCACCAGCGTTTTCTGAGGCATTGACTGTCCCTTCAACAAGAAGCAGCAGAGGGAAGTATTCATTGCTGAACTGTCCCTTCAGATATGCAGAGGAGGAGGGGGCCTTGGTGTTTGGTGACAGCAGCAGCAAATGGAAATGTGAGGCTCAAGCTAGCACTCGTATCCTCTGACATCGCTGTGAGTTCTTCCTGGATTTGACCAGATAAAGGAGGAAAAAGAGACAGCAGTTCTTAATTGAGACCTAGAGTCCCTCACTGGGAGCTGTACTTTCCCTGACATAGCCGTGAAAATGCCTTATTTTAAGTATAGAGATGTTTCCTATGGCACAATTATCTCATTTCCTAGGTGTTAAGATGCCACTGGGAGACAGTTTATCCCCCTTCGTAGTTACTTAATATGATGTAGTACTGGCAGAAGAGAGTCTGGTAATCATTCAGCCTCTCTTAGGACTACATTTTCCTTTCTTTCCCCTGGTTTTTCCCTTTGAATTGTGTCTGGATCCCTATATTGTGAACTGGGGTTAAAATTGACATGGTTTTGTCTAGTTACTTAAGGTTTATTTTTTATCCTGGTTTTTTTCTTTTTTCTATTGCCATTTTTTGTTTTCATTACAAGAAATGTTCTTGGATTCTGTAATACAAAATTGCATAAATTAAAAAAAAAAAAAAGAAATAAGGGTATGCAAACTTTTGAACAGGACCATTTTATTATTTCTGTTATTGATATAGCTTTTTAATGATTGCGCTGTTCTATGGATGCATAATAGTTTGATTTGAAACACATTAAAAATAACAGACGTATTTTGTCTGATCACTCATGGTTTTTTAAAAACCTACACATGGTACAGATTCTGCCAGGCGTATATAAACTTCTGAGCCTCATCTCCTCCAGGTCTGCCACTCTGGCCTCTAGATATTAGACTCATTCTCTGAGAGCCAGGAGCTCTTTGCACCGGCTGCATCCATACAATCTCTCACTAACAAGGGGATATTCATACATGTGGCACTCTGTGCAAAAGATTGGATAGTCTTCCATCTTGCTACTGGTCTTCTGTCTGCATCTTAATTTCTTCAGATGCTAAAGTCTTAAAAGCTGATTAAGGAGTAGGTATATCTCAATTTAAAGGTTGTTAAATGTGATTGTTTTTTAATTTATTTATTGTCTTTTAAAATGTATGTTTTTTAAATTTGATAACTACATGCCTCTGTATCGCTCCATGGTGAGAACACACCTTGAATACTGTGTGCAATTCTGGTTGCTGCATCTCAAAAAAGATATAGTTGTGATGGAGAAGCTACAGAGAAGGGCAACAAAAATGATAAAGGGGATGGAACAGCTCCCCTATGAGGAAAGGCTGAAGAGGTTAGGGCTGTTCAGCTTGGAGAAGAGACTGCTGAGGGGAGATATGATAGAGGTGTTTAAAATCATGAGAGGTCTAGAAGGGGTAGATGTGAATCGGTTATTTACACTTTCGGATAATAGAAGGATTATTTATTTTATTTATTTATTTACATCTTTTTACTATACCAACGTTCCAGACGAAGATTATCACACCGGTTTACATCGAACCAAACCTTGGAAAAGTTACATATAAGATTATATATAAAATGTATAAAATAAAATAACATATAAGAAGGGTAGTCCAGATACTGGTATGAGGTTATAAATAACTTCGAACTTAAATCTGCACTTAACTCTGATCTTAAGGAGGAGAAGCCTGTCAGGGCGGTGGAGCTATGCAAGGAAGGAGGGGGGGGAGAAAAAGCAGCTAGGGAAAGCCAGGAATGGGTGAGGGCAATAAATTACAGCATGATTATAGCAAGATTTGAATGATAACTGCATCAGGATTAGGGGGCATTCCATGAAGTTAGCATGGGGCACATTTAAAACTAATCGGAGAAAATTCTTTTTCACTCAGTGCACAATTAAACTCTGGAATTTGTTGCCAGAGGATGTGGTTAGTGCAGTTAGTGTAGCTGGGTTCAAAAAAGGTTTGGATAAGTTCTTGGAGAAGTCCATTAACTGCTATTAATCAAGTTTACTTAGGGAATAGCCACTGCTATTAATTGCATCAGTAGCATGGGATCTGCTTAGTGTTTGGGTACTTGCCAGGTTCTTGTGGCCTGGTTTGGCCTCTGTTGGAAACAGGATGCTGGGCTTGATGGACCCTTGGTCTGACCCAGTATGGCATGTTCTTATGTTCTTATTAATATTAGTTAGTGAATGACCAGCAACAAGACTAAAATTAGTCAATCACTAAAATCAGGGTTCATTGAATATTATTTTAAGTGACTAATTGTCTTGTTTTGAAGACTTTCCTCCTAGTGGGGGAGATATCTATATATCAAAATATAACACAGGGGTGGGTGGAAGGGAGGGAATGTACCCAAATGACAGTGCATGCATTAATTACACAGGCTGTCCGCAGTCTGACTCTTATATGTGTATGTGAAGGAGAAAGATGCATGGACAGCAGGATAATGAAATGATGGAGAGCGTATGTAAGCTTCTACCACTACTGAAAGTGGCTAAAGGTCCACGATAAGAACATAAGAAGTCAGACCAAGGTCCATTGAGCCCAGCTTCTTTCTCCAACAGTGGCTTGTATGGGCTTCTTGGAAGTACCTAGCAGATCCAAATGGGGAGATCCATTCCCTGACCCGATCCCTGAAGATTCAAGGTTTAGCTAGCCATACTTGGGTTTCTCCCCAATTGACCAATACAGAGGCATTATTTTATTCCTAGTTGTATTCTCCATTCCTTTCTGAATAATTTCTAGTTGCTTTTTGGCTGTTACAGCACCCAGAGCTGAGCCCTATTCCTGGCCCGAGTCACCTTTACTCTTAACATTGTACTTAGATATTTTTTGTGGTCCGAGTTCTCGGGGACTGTTTGAATGAAACTAATGTATACTCAGCAGCAGCTGACAAGGTGGTAACTGGGCTGCACAGAGAGAAAGGAGGTGTTACAGAAGGGGGGTCCCTAGTGGCATGAAGAGATGGAGTAACCTTTAGTGGAGCAGCAGTTATAACCCTAAGCAGCTTGCTGGGCAGACTGGATGCAGCATTTGGTCTTTATCCTCTGTCACCTACTGTGTTACTGCGCACACCCGGAGAAATACAAGTGCTGCTTTCTAATCCCACCCTCAGGATCCCCTCCATCTGCTAAAAGTGTGTGTGGGCTGTAAATCCCATGGGGAAGGGTGGACAGTCGCCAGACTGATCCCGAAAGTGCTCCTCCCCATGGGTTTTCCTGACATGCAACCAGGGAGGGACTGTGCCAGCAGAAATGACCTTTTAGAAAACTGTATGAGCCACGAGTGCATAAAATTGGGCAGAGAGGGGAAAGGCATTTAAAAACGATGTGCACCAAAAAGCAGCTGTAACCATGTGTGCTCTTCCCAAGGGATTTACCATTGCTGCAGCATAAGCACAGTGGAAGATCATTCCCCCATCGCTGACATTAGTGTTCCCTATCTGCATCGCTGTGCATGTGCTCACATTAAATTTCATCTGCTATTGAGAGACCCAAAGTCCTCCTGCAGTATCTTACCTTCAGTTTATGTTTTACTTTTGTGCCATCTGCAATTGTGATCACCTCACTCTTTGCTCCTCTTCTAGATCATTTATGAATCTGTTAAACAGCAGCGTCCTCAGTTCTTTTCATGCCATGGGGAAAACTGACCATTTAGTCAATCTCTGGTTCCTGTCTTTAATGAGTTACCTGTGCACAATAGGACGCTCCCTCGTAATCCCATAACTTTTTTATTTGTATTAAATGCCTTCTGAATATCCAGATAAAGAATAGTGACAAACCAGCCCATAGCCACATGTTTGTTTACAGCTTCAGAGAATTCCTGTAGATTAGTAAGTCTCGACTTTGCTTTGTTTAAATCCATGTTCTATCTTCCCCATGTCTATCGACATATTCAGTAATTCTGTTCTTGACAATAGCTTCTACCCTTTTGTCCAGCACCGACATCAGACTCACTGGTCTGTAGTTTACTGGGTCAACCCTGGAGCCCTTTTTAAAAGCCCAACAGTCCTCAGGTACAGTGGCAGATTTTAACAAAGGATTATGGATGCAGTTTCCTATTCGGGTTCTTTCAGAGCTGGTATCAGTAGGTGAGGTAACTGGGCAAACGGTCAAGATGTGTCACTGAGGCCTTCTGGAATTCCCTGAGGTGTTTGATTGATGAGAATGTCTGGCTTCATGCTTACCTCTCTTTTTTTCTAGCTCCTGGCCAACTCTAAAGCACATACCTCACGTTTTATCAGTGCCAACCTACCCTGTAACAAGTTCAAGAACCGTTTGGTGAATATTATGCCATATGAGCTGACCAGAGTCTGCCTGCAACCCATCCGAGGTGTGGAGGGCTCTGACTACATCAACGCCAGTTCCATAGATGGCTACAGGTGAGAGCACAGGCCAGAGGAGGTTCGGTTCACATCTGGCTCAGAGGGGCTGCGGCTACTGATTCTTATGCTATAGTACCACTGAGAAAAGATGTTCTTTCAAACCAAATACAAATATACTGACATAGAAGTCCATATTCAAAATATTTATGTGGTTGAAATTGGCCTTTTCTCTCCCCCCCCCCCCCCCCAATCCAGCTAAATCCTATGGATATAAAATTGCTCTGCACAGATTAAACCAGAGAAAAAGGAGCCAGGGCAGAGGTTATAGGAGACCTATGATGCCACTCAGGCAAATGTTAACAAAGATGCCATAGCGGCTGCTACCTCCTCCCAGAAAAAAGCAGGTTCTGGAAAAGGTTGGAGCATTCAAGCTGAATAAAAAAGGCCCAAATATGGCTTTCCTAGGGATCTCACACATGGAAACCTAGTGGAATCCAGTGAAGGGGACTTGGACTTCATAAACTCAGAGAAGCTGGATCCAGAATACATTAGTTACATAAGAACCTAAGATTTAAGGTCCATCAAGCCCAGTGTCCTGTTTCCAATAGTGGCCAATCCAGGTCACAAGTACCTGGCAGAATCCCAAACAGTAACTACATCCCATGCTGCTAATGCCCAGGATAAGTAGTGGCTTTTCCCAATTAAAAATATCCCGGCTCCCCATACTTGGGAACTCTTGATTTCCAGTCACCCTGAAATTGTTGAGGATTAGGGGATTGGAGATGGGAAATGTACAAACTATATCCTCTCTCTCTCACACACACACACTCACATGTTCATTCTCTCTCACACACATGCTCTGTCACACATATACACATACTCTCATCCACATCCATGCATACCCCACATCCTCTCTCTCTTACCACATACACACATGCACTTTCTTTCATACACAGGCTGTCAGACCACCTCTCTCGCTCCCTTCCCTGTTACTCCCACAGTACACACATACACTCCCGCCTTTTCACACACAAACAAGCTCTCAGTCTCATAGGCTCCCTTACATATACACACACAATGTTCTCACTCTCACATGCTCCCTCACACACACATGCTTCCACAATCCCACATCCTCTCTCTCACAAACCAGCTCTTACTCCCACAGGCTCCCTCATAAACACACACTCTCTCAAGGCGCTCTCTCACACACTCAGGCTCTCGTGCACACATTCACACATCCTGTCTCACAGGCTCTCACTTTCACATGTTCTCTTTCACAATCTGGCCACTCCTACATGTTCTCTCACAAACCAGCTTTCACTTCCACATACTTTCTCACACTTGCACACAAGCTGTCATTCTCACATGCTATCTCTCACAGGCTCCCTCTTGCACACACACACACAAACTGTCACTCATGCTTTTTCACAGGCCTTGTCATACATACATATGCTCTCACAGGCTCCCTCATTTACACACATGCATGCTCTCTCACGCCCACATACTTTCTCATACACCAGCTCTCACTCCTATATGCAGGCTCTCACTCTGACATGCTCTCTCACAGACTTCCTCACAGACACACATGCTCTCACTCGCTCTCTCACTCACTCATATGCTGTGTTTCAAAAGTTCCCTCAGACACACAGGCTCTCACTCTCACAGACTCTCATACACACACAGGCTCTCTCTCACAGACTCCCTCACATACACACAGGCTTCCTCATTCTCACATGCTCCCTCTCACAAACTGGCTGTCACTCACAAAGGCTTCCCTACATATACATAAAGACTCTGTCTCACATGCTTTTTCTCATAGACTGTCACAAACATACACATGCTCTCACATATACAGGTTTCCTCATTTCCATATGCTTTCTCGCACCAACCAGTTGTCACTTCCACAGGCTTCTCTCTCACATGCTTTTTTCCACATGATGTCACACACACACACTTTCTCAGGGCCGCCTCATGTCTTCTGAGTCTCTTTTTGGGCCGCTATGGGATGGGGTGCACGGTGACTCTGCTATAGGGGCCATGGCAGCAAATCCTGTTTAGGAGGCAAAGCCATTCCTCCACAAACAGTGAGCCGACAGAAGGAGCAATTAGGTTTAAATTATGTGATCTCTTTCTGCTACAGGGCCTATCTTGTGGTAGGAGCAGTGTAATCTTGCAGGAGATGATATAGATTTAAACACTGTTTCTGCTGCCAGATCACAAGGTGGGATGGGGATGAAGGAAAGAACAAGGATCGGTGAGAGGTCCAATTGCCACAGATTGTGCCCTATCAGATTGGGCAGGGGTTTGCATTATCTCGGGCCCACTCCGATGTTTTTGGAGTGGCACTTGACACTGTGTGGTGAAACTTATGTCTGTCACCCCGATGACATCCCCAGGCATGCCTGCACAGCCAGCACCTCTCTCCCATGTTCTTTCTGCGTCTGTGTCAGAAATGAATGCGAGAGCTGCATGGGCCAATGGAAGGTAGGCTTCGCCTGAGAGTTCCTGCCCTACGATGGTTGACCTGAGCACTGTACAAAAAACCAGAAACCTGGACTGTCCAGTCCAGAACCAGACAGTTGGCAACTCTACTTTGACCTTCTCTTTGACGGAAGGCTGTAGGTGTTGCCAGTGTAGATGGTAGTGTCATTGCCTCTTTCCTTGTACTCGCTGCATTTTTCTTTAATATTATTTTTTATGTAAAGTGCTGCTGCTCCCCTTTTCTGCCTATCCTGAAAAGATTCCACCTTGGTCCACTTGCACTACCTGTGTTTGTTTGACTTTGCAGACAGCAGAAAGCGTACATCGCCACCCAAGGGCCACTGGCTGAGACTACAGAAGATTTCTGGCGTATGCTGTGGGAGCACAATTCCACCATCGTGGTGATGTTAACCAAACTGAGAGAAATGGGGCGGGTGAGACCCAGCAGGAACACCTACGCAGTTGTGAGGGCAGGGGGAGCATCGTGTGTGTTGTATTTACATAGAAACAGAGAGTTTAACTGCAAAGCCCATTACAGCAGCAGATGGGTTACGACCAGAATTCCAATCCATTTCTGAAAGACTTCCCTCAAGGGGGAGGTTGTAACCTCAGATCAGAAGGGATGGTTGCAGATTACATCTCACGCAGCACCAGGACCAGCTCAGGTCAGAAATCTCCCCCTCTTCTAGGCCAGAACAAATGAACCTGTCCATTCATAAGAGAGGGGGCAGAGATTTTACTCCAGGTACTTCTTGGCCTTCACAAAGTCCAGGAGTATTCAGTTCTATTCCAGACCTAAGGCCTTTGAACAAGTTCTTAAAAAAATGAAAAGTTCAAGATGGTTACATGGGGCTTTGTTTTCTGGATCTACAGGGGGGCTTACACCCAGAGCTGGATTTATATTCCCAATGCCTATGGGCAATGGAAGGGAGGGGTTTGTTTCTGTTAAGAGCCTACCATACTGGGTCAGACCAAGGCTCCATCAAGCCCAGCATCCCGTTTCCAACAGTGGCCAATCCAAGCCATAAGAACCTGGCAATTACCCAAACACTAAGTCTATTCCATGTTACCATTGCTAGTAATAGCAGTGTCTATTCCCTAAGTAAACTTGATTAATAGCAGTTAATGGACTTTTCCTCCAAGAACTTATCCAAACCTTTTTTGAACCCAGCTACACTAACTGCACTATCCACATCCTCTGGGAACAAATTCCAGAGCTTTATTGTGCGTTGAGTGAAAAAGAATTTTCTCCGATTAGGCTTAAATGTGCCAATGCTAACTTCATGGAGTGCCCCCTAGTCATTCTATTATCCGAAAGTGTAAATAATTGATTCACATCTACTCATTCAAGACCTCTCATGCTCTGAAACACCTCTATCATATCCCCCCTCAGCCGTCTCTTCTCCAAGCTGAACAGTCCTAACCCCTTCCACCTTTCCTCATAGGGGAGCTGTTCCATCCCCTTTATCATTTTGGTTGCCCTTCTCTGTACCTTCTCCATCACAATTATATCTTTTTTGAGATGCGGCGACCAGAATTGTACACAGTATTCAAGGTGGGGTCTTCACCATGGAGCGATACAGAGGCATTATGACATTTTCCGTTTTATTAACCATTCCCTTCCTAATAATTCCCAACATTCTGTTTGCTTTTTTGACTGCTGCAGTACACTGAGCCGACGATTTTAAAGTATTATCCACTATGATGCCTAGATCCTTTTCCTAGTTGGTAGCTCCTAATATGGAACCTAACATCGTGTAACTACAACAAGGGTTGGCCAGGTGGACGGTAGTATACTCCTATCATTATACTCTTCCCCCAACACACAAGGGATTTCTACCCATAAAGATTCGATTGTGCATTTAGTCTCTTGCAGGATCTTTATCCAGTTGGACTCTAAGCCATCTCGGACATGAAACACTACCCCGTCTCCCAGATGCTCCTCTCTGTCATTGCGATATAATTTGTACCCCAGTATAGCACAGTTCCATTGGTTATCTTTCTTCCACCATGTCTCTGAGATGCCAATTAAATTTGTCATCATTCACTGCTATACATTCTAATTCTCCCATCTTACTTGTTAGACATCTGGCATTAGCATACAAAGTTTGTTTTTTGTTTGTATTTTCAATTTGTTTTTTAATTGATAGGGATAAATTGGAATCTTTTAACTCAGGTGAGTGTTTACTTGTAATTACAGGCACTTGGACTACTTTACTTATTATTGGAACCTCACTGTCGGGATGCCCTAATTCTAATGAGTCATTAGCATCCTTTGAAGATACCTCCCTCTGAACCATGTGCTGCTGAGCGACTGTCGGCTTTCCCCTTTGTTCTAGTTTAAAAGCTGCTCTATCTCCTTTTTAAAGGTTAGCGCCAGCAGTCTGGTTCCACCCTGGTTTGGAAAAGACTCCACCACCCCAAAGGGTTCCCTGGTTCCGTACAAAACTGAATCCCTCTTCCTTGCACCATCATCCATGCATTGAGTCTCCGGAGCTCTGCCTGCCTCTGGGGTCCTGCGCGTGGAACAGGGAGCATTTCAGAGAATGCTACCCTGGAGGGGTAGCTCTTGGTGTTTAATGTATTTGATAAATTGCATTTCTTTACAAAGTGATATACAATAATAAAAGAAAAATTATACAATTACAATTAATATAAAATAAATACAATAATAGCAAGTAAAAGATAAAACATTAAACAAAGTAATAAAAAAACAATAATAAAAATTAAAGTCTGGAACCAGACTAAAGATATCTGCCTAAATAAAAATAACTAACTTGTTTAGAAACAAAAGTTCTGGAATAGAGCCAGGTCTTCAGACTTTCCTAAATCTGCTTAAAAAAAAACAAAAAAAAAACCAATTTCCCCCATCAAGGAGAGTGGGAGAGAAGTCCAAAAACAAGTTTCTGGAGGAAAAGTCCATAAACCATTATTAAAGTAGAGTTGCAGAAATCCGCTGCTTATTCTTGGGATAAGCAGCTTGGAATCTTTCTACCCCTTGGGAATCCTGCCAGGTTCTTGTGATCTGGATTGGACACAGTTGGAAACAGGATACCGGGCTTGGTGGACTTTTGGTCTGACCGAGTATGGCAGGTCTTATGATCTAACTTAGGATCCTAACTCTAGGCAATTACAAAGCAGGGCCTAAACTTTGTATCTAAAAATTGTATTGAGTTCTGAATGGGGATTGGCTGCTTCATTGGGTGAAGTAAATAAATGAATACATTAACGCCAGGAGCTGATTCATCCCAGGTTGTGGAGGGCCACAGGGAGGTGACCCAGGGGGCTCCTCTTAAATCTTCCAAGCACTAGAAGCAGGTGAGGTATGAGGGTTGGCAGATGGGGAAGCAGATGGAGATCCAAGAGGGTTGGCTGCATTAGGAGGCTCGTATTCAGAAAGTGCTGAATGGCCACATTTTTAGGTGCCTCCGTTTTAGGGTCCTAAAATATTTAGCCCAGAATTAAGGATCCTAAATTAAGCTCCTAATTAATGCAACTAAAATTGGGTTCTTCGTATTTCTGATTGAATAGAAGCACTCAGCTCTTTTTGAATTTCGGTTTCTCAGTTCCCTCCACCTCCTTCCAGAATTGTTCTTATGCCCGGTCAAAGCTGATATGCAGAACTGAGGGGAACCAGGGCGTCACAGCTGTGTGGGCAGCAAAAGGCTTTTAGATGTTTTCCTGAAAATCCTGTTCCCCATCAGGAACAGTCGCATAATCCATGTGTATGACTGGTGATCTGCTGTCTTCGGAGGACACCTGCTACAAATAAGCAATTCATGAGGTGGCCCCTCTTCACCAGTTTTTCCCCTGTGTCTGCAGGAGAAGTGCCATCAGTACTGGCCTGCTGAGCGTTCGGCCAGATATCAGTATTTTGTGGTGGATCCCATGGCAGAGTACAACATGCCACAATATATCCTCCGTGAGTTCAAAGTCACAGATGCCAGGGTAAGTACCTGCTGTCCACTGTTAAAGGAACACGCTTAGCACCTTGCTTGTAAGATCTTTGTGATGTGGAAGCTAACGTACATGAAGGGCCTCTCTGATCCTGCACGCTGCCCCCGCTCTGACAATACTTGCTTTTTAGGCCTAAGGCTTGATATTCAAAAAATCTAGAGCTGCATGAATGAAAGTTTCTCTCTGCAGAGCACTCATAAAAAATGGGTGGAGTGAAATCTGGGAAAGTAAATTAGGCACAAGTGGAGGTGAGGAAATAGGGCTAAATTTAAGTGTCTGATTTGTAGACCCCCAAGAAGATTTTCAGCCTAATTTTCATTGAAAATTCACCCCATGGTGCTTTAAGCAGAATGGATCTTTACCAGTGGTGGTTGGGTGGGTATAATACACACGATAAGGGTCTCAACGAGCTTATTCCTTAGCTGCTTATGCCACTGATCAACTGCAAACAGTGACTAACACACTAAACTAAATATCTTCTCCACTGCACCCATTAATTCGCAGATCCATTGTAGAGCAATTTTCAAACACATGGAAAAACAAAATATATTTTCACAAGCCGCTGCGCAATTTGACATCTTCCATAAAGCACTCTCTCTTCTTCATGTATCTTCTGCAGCTCTCCTCCTACATCCATCCAAAGCTTGAGGCTTTCATCCCAGGCTGTGGATGGCGAGGAAAAGAAGCTGGTCAAGCCACATGTGCTGGGGGCACGTGTCGCTCAAGGGCAAGCCTCGTGTACTGGGGAGATAACTGGCCCAAGACAAGTCTCATATGCCAGGCAGTAGGAAAGGCCTTTCATGCTGGGGGCAGGTGTTCGTCCAGTGCAGGCTTCGGGCATTGGGGAAGGTGTTGGCCCTGGCAAGGTCTTGCACATCATGGATGGTCGTTGGTAGTGGAATAAGCCTTATGGGGCAGGATAGGTCTTATGGGGCAGGCATTGGCACAGGGGATGGGCAATGGCCCAAGACAAGCCTCTTGTGCCCAGGGCAGGTGTTGACCTGGGTTAGGCTTCTCCTGTCAGATGCAGGCATTAACAGCGGGACAGGCCTCACGTGCCAAGGGTGGGCAATGAGAGAGGGTCAGTCCCTACATGCCAGGGTTAGCATTGGTCCAAAACATGTCTCACATGCCAGGGGCAGGTGTGGTCTGGTACAGGGGTTGGCCCAAGAAGTCTCTTCCTGACTAAGCAGTGACGATGGTGTATGATTTCAAAGCACTCAGTACTTCAGTATCAAATTGTGACAGTGGTTATCTGTCTATGATGTGAACACTTCTGTGAGAAGCACATGGGGTACATCTTTTACATCGGGGAAAAAGAGTTAGTCATACGTGAAAAAGGACATTTTGAATTCCTAGAGACTGTTTGCGTATTTTCATAATGCTCATATTTTGACTGCATAGGAATGAGGCATTGGATATATGGTTGCAAACTTTGCATGTATATGTCGATTTAAAAAATATACACACGGGTGCCATAGTCCATTGTTTAACAGTCTGCAAGGCTACACAAAACAAGCTGATATTCAAACACGATGCATGCAGACACCTCGCATGGGTAAATTGGTTGGGTTTGTGCGAAGTGAAAAGTGCAGACCTGCAGTGCCAGATAAGCACCCAAATGTGCAGATGGCAAGGTAGAATCAGGAAGCTGTTCAGGGTGGACACGGACCTGATTAGCTGCGAAGCACCCGGTACCTTTCACTCACAATCCTTACCCTAATTGTCAGTGTACATGCTTTTACTTTGAGGGAAAAGTCCCGCAGAAGTTTGATACATTTTCCAACCAAAACTGTGCACATAGCCTTCTCCCCCATCCTAACCTTGTCTCAGGAACACTTTCACTACAAAAAGGTGAAAACCCCTCACATAAATTACATGCGGAAATGGTCTGTTTTTCTAGATTTGATTCTTCACTGAAACTCTTCTGTGTCTTTCTCATTGCAGGACGGCCAGTCCAGAACAATCCGACAGTTCCAGTTTACAGACTGGCCTGAACAAGGAGTGCCAAAAACAGGGGAGGGCTTTATTGACTTTATTGGGCAGGTGCACAAAACCAAGGAGCAATTTGGGCAGGATGGACCCATCACTGTACACTGCAGGTGAATCTCTTCTGATCCTCCGAGTTTTCATGGTTGTGACAGAAAGCCCTACCTGAGTGCTGTGGTGACTCAAGGTCAGCAGGCAAGAAATTGTTTAAATGTACGTGCTGGGGAAGCAGCCAGACCCCTGCCTGCAAAGGAAAGCCAATGGGCAGTGCCTGGGAGTTGCTGCTGTAGGCAACCTGTTGACAAGAAAATAATAAATGTCTACTGCAGGTCTGAGGACTGCCATGATGGCCTGCCATGCCTAAAATCAGGACATTGGAAGGGCTCGTTGGGATCAGCGTAAGAGAGGGCCTGTCCCCTGCACAGTTCTGAGAGCTAAGAGGAGCTGAGGTGACCACCTGGAGTAAGGCAGCATTAATGCCCTTTTGAATGGGAAGCTTTTTTTGAGCCTGTTCAGCTTTGATAGTTACTTTTTCTAAGGACAAGCAGTATGGTGTAGTAGAATGATGATTATTACAGACCTTCATGATGACTGCATGTGGTGCCTTGGACAAGCATAGCATCCTGGGGTATGATACCCAGATGTCTTCCCCCTCCCAGAGGGAATGTCTAGAAAGTAAAATCCAGTCTGTCTGTATCAGTATCTGTGCATCTGGGAACTGCATCGATTGGAGGGGAGCCTCATTCATCCCAGGAGTCCAGCACGGAGTAAGGACCTCTCTCAACCAATGAGTGCAAAGCCTAAGAAGCATCATCATCGATGTCAGGAGCAGGAAGGTATTAGCAGTTGCCATATTTCTTTGGCTGCTTACTCTTCAGAGAAAGAGTACCAGGCTACACAAGTCTCAAGGATCTAGGCAAGATCCCCTGCCTCCCTGATGCATGCAGCCAGGGATAGGGCGAGTTGTGTGAAGGTATACATACCATGTGGGATGCAGAAGGGATGAAACCCTCCGCTCAGTGATAAGAGTACCATCCACACACGATACTGATTGTCAGGAGTGGTCACAAAGTGAAAACATGCGTGATGTGCCCAGCAGGTATCAGAAGAAACATTCCCCCCATGCAGGAGAAATCCTTATCTGCTGCTGGGAATTGAATTCCACAAGTGGGAACCCGAGTCCAGTCCAGCTCCCCACATGCCATGAGCACACAGCAGTGGCGTGAGTGCTCCTCCTCAACTAGCTCTTGGATCCAGTGGGATACAGAGAGAGGCTGGGGAGGAAAGCAGCCACCTGGAGAAGGGAGAGTGAAAACAGCCTCTTCCCTGAGTAGAAAACAAGGTCGACCCGATGCTGGAACTCTCTACTCCCCACCTATGAGGCTCTATTGGCAACAAAGCTAGTTGTTGGTGGCCACATAGTTGGACACCATGGCAGCCATACGCATGGATGCCAGTGAAAGCTGACCAACCAACTCTTGCTGCTCTTTCTCCTAGGGAGCTGCTGGAGCAACAAACCTGCAATGATATGCGCCTTGGAGGCTTCCCCATGAAGGGGAACCAAAGCGTAAGCCAATATGGGAGGAGGCCTGTAAAGGCTTGCCTCTCTCCATGGAGGAGGTATCCCAATGTTACAATCCCAGTATCCACTCCAAAAGGGTGACCCCAGAGTGAATAGGAATGCATTCTCACTTGAAAAGCAAACCCGTGATGCCTTCCATCATACAATCATACACACACACCAGAGAGGACATGAGTAATGGTGGCACCTCTGCGCTTACCCTCAGCACTGCAACTGCAGTGCCTAGCACCCAGGTCCACCCTGCCGTCAATGGCGCATATGCACCTGACATCATGACACCAGCCCTGGTTCTACTTTGGCATAGCAACCTATGTGCATGCCACAGCATGGACTGGCATCAAAGCTCGCAATGCACTGCGAAAGAGCTTATTGGGGAGCTTACCCGGAGAGACGCTCCGAAAGGAGGAAGGGCAGACGGGACTGAGCGAGCCTCGGTGAGCGGAACAACGCCTCCCCTCCCACCCCTGACGTCACCAACAGTGACGCTTGCCTGTGCCGATTTAAGGAGAGGCACAGGACCAGAGAAGTGGGAGCTTACCCGGAGAGACGCTCCGAAAGGAGGAAGGGCAGACGGGACTGAGCGAGCCTCGGTGAGCGGAACAACGCCTCCCCTCCCACCCCTGACGTCACCAACAGCGACGCTTGCCTGTGCCGATTTAAGGAGAGGCACAGGACCAGAGAAGTGGGAGCTTACCCGGAGAGACGCTCCGAAAGGAGGAAGGGCAGACGGGACTGAGCGAGCCTCGGTGAGCGGAACAATGCCTCCCCTCCCACCCCTGACGTCACCAACAGCGACGCTTGCCTGTGCCGATTTAAGGAGAGGCACAGCGGCGTGCAGCCGCCGGCGCGCTGCCGAAGCCGCGCGCCAAAGGGGCGCGCCCCTGGGGAAAATTTTTTCGTGAGTACCTTGAGGCAATATACATGGGAAAAAAAAGGAAAATCAAGATTTCAACATCAACTCCGTTGGTGAAAGAGATGAAGGGACCAATGGATACCCATATCGTTCGGAGCCAGACTACCAGAGAGGCGGCCCAGGAAATATCTTTCTCTTCGGGGACAACGGCGAGTCCTGCCCAGGACCAGAGATCCAACGGCCCCCCTGATCAAGAAGGGGTAAGTGTATTAAATACCCCCGAAGTGAGGGAGGGAATAACATCTAAAGAAAATGGACAAAAGTCGCTAGAGCAGGCCCCAGAGGAGATTATGGTGCCTGATAACATCTCCCTAGTGGACGTCTGGAAAGCCATCACTAAAGTGGAAAGGATGGTTTCCCAGTCCATAACTCAATCCACTGTCTTTTCTGCAGAAATTAATGTGAAAATGGAAAACTTTAACAAAAGAATGGAGCAGGTTGAGGCCTCCAATTCAGTAATGGGTACACAAATAGGATCCCTACAGACTACTGGGGCTACCTTCATAAAAGACACTGTGATATTATATAAAAATTTGGAAAATATGGAAAATTTACTACGCAACAAGAATCTGCGATTTTTAAACTTCCCATATACGAGGTTATTATCTCCTCAAGAACTCTTTAAAAAATATATAAATGAGATCTTACATATTACTAATGATATTTTGATATCAAAAATGTATTATGTATCAAATTATAAGAGAGAATTAATAGAACCTGAAGGAGGAATAGATGTTTTATGTGAAAAAAGCCCAAATTTAACATCATTTTTAAAGGCCTCAACGGATGATATAGCCACAAGAGCCACACTAATAGTGGCTTTTTCCTTAGAACAAGATAAGAATCATGTTCTAATGAAATATTTTCAAAATAAAAGTTTTCTTTTTTGTGGCAAATTGGTGCAAGTATTTCCTGACGTGTCTAGGAATACCCAGAATAGAAGGAGACAATTTCTTTTGATGCGTCAAAGAGTGTTAGCCCTTGGGGCAACATTTTTTCTTAAGTTTCCCTGCAAATGTATTGTGATTTACCAGAAAAACAAGTTTGTTTTTCTTGAACCTTCTAATCTAGAGGTATTCCTTTCAGATAAAGGTGGTTAGAGATTGAGTTTTGTTGGAAATATAGCTGGTCAGTAAAAAAAATTTTCTCTCTTTAATATTCATGTAATGAATAATTTTCAGCAATTATTTTTCTTTATATTTCTTTATATTTTATTTTATTTAGATTTTTTATATACCGGCATTCGAGACAGCAGTCACATCATGCTGGTTCACATAAAACAGGGGTGCAAAGTAAACATAACAATAACAATGGTGCTGAAAAGGCAGTTACATATAACAAGGTGATAAGAAC
Source organism: Rhinatrema bivittatum (assembly GCF_901001135.1). Classification (NCBI taxonomy): domain Eukaryota; kingdom Metazoa; phylum Chordata; class Amphibia; order Gymnophiona; family Rhinatrematidae; genus Rhinatrema; species Rhinatrema bivittatum. The sequence continues at coordinate 125,224,284 of NC_042624.1, read as the reverse complement.
TTGGCTTAGAGGAAGAGAAAGGACAGGTTATTAATTTACACAAGTAAACGATAGGAGATAAGGTCGACCATGGTGTAGATGGAGATTAGGGGTGGCTTGGAAGTATTAGATCAATTGACGTCTGGGAAGGCTTGTATGAATATCCAGGTCTTTAGTCTTTTTTTGAAGGTTGAGATGCATGGTTCTATTCTGAGATTTGAGGGTATGGAGTTCCATAACGGTGGGATGGCTGTAGAGAAAGCTCGGTCTCTTAGTGTGCTGTGTCTGGTAGATTTGGGCGGTGGTACCTGTAGCGAACCCTTGTATGCATCTCTTGTCGGTCTTGACGAATTGTGTAGTCGGAGAGGGATCTGTAGGTCAATGGGAGCCAGTTGGTGGATGTTTTTGTATGTGGTGAGAATGGCCTTGTATATTATTCTAAAGTGTATCGGTAGCCAATGGAGGTTCTTTAGAATAGGGGTTATGTGGTCCCTTCTCCTGGTATTTGTCAGAATTCGTGCAGCTGCATTTTGCACCATCTGAAGCGGTTTGGTGTATGAAGCGGGAAGGCCAAGTAGGATGGTGTTACAATAGTCTAATTTTGAAAAAATGATTGCTTGCAGAATGGTTCTGAAATCTTGGGCATAGAAAAGAGGTCTAATTCTTTTCAGAACTTGTAATTGATAGAAACAGTCTTTGGTGGTTTTGTTAATAGTGGCTTTGAAATTCAGGCGATTATCAACTAGGACTCCTAGGTCTCTCACTTGTGTGATTGTTGGCGTGGCTTGCTGTGCAGAGGTAATGGGGTTGTTCTCTGAGGCGATGAGCAGTAGTTCAGTTTTGCCGGAATTTAATACCAGGTTTAGGCTGGTGAGGAGGAGTTTAATTTTTTGAAGGCATGTATCCCAGTAAGCCAGAGTTTTTGCGAAGGAATCCTTAATAGGTATCAGGACCTGGATATCGTCCGCATAAAGGAAGTGTTTGAGGTTGAGGTCTGTGAGTAGTTGGCATAATGGTATAAGGTAAATGTTAAATAAAGTAGGAGACAGGGAGGACCCTTGTGGGACTCCTACTGACGATGGGTGTAGAGAGGATTCTTTGTTCTGGATCTTGACCTTGTATCCTCTGTTGCTGAGAAAAGATATGAACCAAGATAGTGCTGTGCCTGAGATGCCTATGGCGGTTAACTGGTTAATGAGTAGGGAATGATTGACGGTGTCAAAGGCTGAAGAAAGGTCCAGTAGGATCAATAAGAAGGCTTGACCTTTATCGAGGCCCAGGATGAGGTAATCTGTTAAGGAGATGAGGAGGGACTCCGTGCTTAGTGTTTTGCGGAATCCGTATTATGATGGGGATAGGAGGTTATTTTCTTCAATGTAGTTTGAGAGTCGGGTGTTCACCAATTTCTCCATAATCTTGGCTATGAAGGGGAGGTTGGCGATCGGTCTGTAGTTGTTTGGGTCATTAGGATCTAGATTAGGTTTCTTGAGTAGTGGTTTGAGAGAGGCCAATTTTAGGTCATCTGGGTAAGATCCTTGTGTTACTGAGCAATTTATGATGTCTGACAGGGATTTGGCGATGGAGTCAGGAATTGATAGAAGCAATTTCGAGGGGATGTGATCCGAAGGGTGAGAAGATGGTTTCATTTTCCGTAGTATACCTTGGATCTCAATGGAAGAGGTGAGTTCTAGTTCTTCTAAGCGGGTATTTTTGAAGGCGGTCTGAGGTGGTGTTGAAGTAGATGTGATGTTATGGGGCAGCTGAGTTAGTAGTTTGCTTATTTTGTTATTGAAAAATAGCGCTAGTTCTTCCGCTTTAGATTTGGCTTGGTTGAGAGCGATTTCTGATGGGTTTATTTGTGTGAGGTTAGAGACGTGGACTTTCATGTAAAAGGAGGAAAGTATTTGTTTTATTTGATTTAAATGTGGTAGCATTTGCCTGTTCTTTTTACATTATACCTTTCTTTTCATTGTAAAAAAATGATTGAGAAATTTAATAAAGTATAAATTAAAAAAAAAAGAGAGCTTATTGTGAAGTGTAAGGTAGCGCCAATCCCATCGATGCTGCACGTCACCTCATGCATTGTGCCTGACATGAAGGCACTGGATGGGGCCCGTGGTGCCAGCTGTCAATGGCCCTCGATGGCAATCAGTAACCTCTGCAGTGGTGTGTGGCCTGGGCAGCCCAATTTCAAGACAATTCTCAGTAGGCGCACTAATGGTGCTGAACACTGTCCTCCATGTCTGAGGGCTGACATCCTGCGTGTCCTCAGAGAGAAGGAAGTTGCTTACCTGTAGCAGGTGTTCTCTGTGTATGGGAGGCAGGGAGGTGGCTCAGGAGAGCTTGCTGAGAGCTCTAGAATCGTTGAGGTGAAAGCTCTGTGCTGGGCTCCATGGGATGATGGCCCCCTCGTGTGAGGACCGACAGTCTGCTGTCCTCAGAGAATAATCTCATACTTTATTAGCCATTAGGAAATTGTCCAAGTCTCTGGTGCAGTTTTCCAGAGTAACTGTCTTTGTCTAAGTATGCATGTGGTTTTTTTATTTCATTTTATTATGTATGTATAGCTAGTACGTCATCTAGAGCCTGGCAACAGGCGACAAATAAAAGCAGCCCAGCTCAGGAGAGAAAGCCTCTTGTAGGCTATAAGCTCTGAAGGGAGTGCTTGGAATTAACTAGACCTCCTTGTGCAATGTCCTTCTGTAAATTCTCCACTAAACTTCATCCTTGGTTTTCTAGTTTAAATTTGTTTTATTTTCAGTGACTTTTGCATTTTATATTGAGCAGAGAAGTGTCATCCCAGCTTTCCTAATTTTTTTGCATCAAGATGTTCGAGGCTTTCTGGAGACATCTTTTACTGTTCTAGGCCCTAAGTAGAAATTGTAATGACCTACTTGTAATTCTTCTACAAAGAGAGTATTTTATATTAGCAGCTGCACACTCCAGATGCAGGTTTTCCCTGAACTGCTGGTTGGAGGAGCTGGAGACAGGATCCCAGAATAGCACAGTTCTAAGCTTGACCCAGAAATGTGAATCCATCCAAATCCCTTTGGAGACCAATCTGCCCTTTCCTGTTCAATGCTGTTTGAGATGGGAGATTTGCGGCTTCATTAGTGATGGTTTCTCTTTCCACAGCGCTGGTGTCGGTCGCACAGGAGTGTTCATCACTCTTAGTATTGTCTTGGAGCGGATGAGGTACGAGGGGGTGGTGGATATGTTCCAGACAGTGAAGACTCTGCGAACGCAGCGACCAGCCATGGTGCAGACGGAGGTACATTCCTGCCTTCTCCTGTCTGGAAAGGTTGAAAGAAATTTGACCTGAACTGACTATAATATAAAAATTCCCAGACTCAAGCACTCAGGGGTTTTATTCTGCCAAGAAAGTAGAGTGGAAGAATGGAATTGAGGCAAGGGGAAGAGAGGTCGTAGAATAGAAGGGGAGTGGTAAGGACGGGTGCAGATTATGCATACGTTCCTAAGATGAAGACATAGTGACTGTTTTTCTCCTGTGATATTTAGGACCAGTATCAGCTGTGCTACAGAGCGGCCCTCGAGTACCTCGGCAGCTTTGATCACTATGCAACATAAGTTCTGCTCAGAGCCTATCCGAAGGGAGACTCTGCGGCCACCGGCACCTCCTCAGCCATAACCAACTGAAGCCAGGCAGCAGGGCTCCCACCACCAACCAATAAACCAGGAGCAAACTGCAAGCTGCTTGCACCTCCCGCTCAATTCAGGCCTCTCTCTTCTTACAGGAACCTGCTCACGTCATGAGATTTTTTTATACATAAATATCTACTAGTAATTATGGTTTTATAATCTTTTTTGCCAGTCTTAATGTTTTACTGATGTCTAACAGAAATCCTGTAAATTTCTGTCCGTGTCCTTTGATTTGAATCTGTTTTTATTCTGTCAATCATTGTGCGCTGTGCTCCAGGGGACGTCGTGCCTGCTGAAACCATTCGCACGTTCCCGTGCTGGCTCTAGAACATTCCGTGGACGGCTCTCTTTCATTCTCTGCGATTGTTTTCTGAGGGAGAGAGCGAAGAGGGGATCATAGGAGAGAAACCGTGAGACATTCAGTCATGCACAATTTAAATCATATTATGTCCAAATAATTTGTTTGTAACCATGTTTAGAAACCGAGGAGAATATTCCTAATATTGCTCTGACTTTCAAGGCAGCATTTTGTCATTTTTAGCTTTTTCTTTTAAATGTTGGGTTTTTTTAATTGCTGAGAGAGACCAAACATTCGCATAGAAATTCCAATTTCAGGAACCTTTTCTTTTACCTTTTTCCATACTCCTGTGATTTAAAGGAGTGGGGTAAGGAGATGCACATCCAGATTTATGTGGCCTCAATAACTTGGGTGAAACAGCTGGATCTCCCCATTCTCCAGAGAGAAAGAGCACAATTTGAAACTGCTACATACTGCACAGGGATGGGCAGGGGAGAGGTATGCACAATTCCAGAGAGTGGGCCTGCCATCCATCCTGCCAATGATTAACATTCATTGGAATATCGTACACCAACAATTTCTACTCAACCAATGTGGCAAAGACTACTGGACTTCATGTAACGGTACTATATCTTAAGACAACTTATTATCTCATGCTTGCACACTCAGGTGCAGACTTCTCAATGAAAGGTGGTGGATGGTTTATCTAATTGTATTATCAAATGTATTCCGAATGGTAAGAATCGAAACTCTGTTTGAATGCACAGTGCAGAGCTGGTAATGTTGGATATGGCTTTCATTTTTACCTTGTGAATGCATTAGTGCTGTAGGAACTCACTCTGTTGTATACAGTCTGTTTTCTATTTGTTAATAAAAAAAACTACAGCATCAGTGCAGAATTCTTGATGTTAATAAATTTGAATAATGGGATTTCATACATGCTGCTTTAATGTCGTTTTTGTGAAGCCTGGCAGCAGGCCTTTCATACCTGCCCTTGTTTTGGTCACATGAACAGAATACTATCTTATCTATGTAGTACATTTTGGGCATTCAATACTGAGCACTTTTATCATCCCTTCTCTGGAGGATCCAGCAGCCTGCTGTCCTTCTTCTTGAGGTAAGGAGCCATGATTTACTCAGTACCTTCCAGTATTCTCAATCTTTCAAGTGCTAATGAAATAATGTAAAGAAAAAGGAGACTTGAAACAAGAAGTTCCATCTAAAACTAAAGAAGCCTAACTTACAGGATACAGATATGCATGTGTGGGCTCCACTCATGCGTGGATTGGAAAAAGACACCCCTGTTTCACAAGCACCAAGGGGCCGATGCAATGCAGTGCACTCAGCCAAGTGCATTGTTTAACCCACAACCCGTGATAGCGCATAGCGAAACTAATAGCGCTTATCACATACAAATACTTGTTGATGAGGCTATTAGTTACTCACCCAAAATGAAAAAAAAAAAAAAAATGTACGTCCAAGAGACACAGTTTTGCGCTCCGAAATGAACGCCTGCTCTATTTCTGAGCACTCCCAAAAGCTGTAAAGAAAAGCAGAAAATACTGCTTAACAAGCATCTGTTTCCTGAACAGTTAACAAGTGTCCATTTCCCAAACCTGTGGCTCTGCACTGATTAGGAAAACGAACACCGATAAATGTGTCTGTTTTCTTAACTAGCGGACGGCCAACTGCTCGCGGTCTCTCGCTGTCAAGGAGGCACTAGGGGCATGCAGTCGACCCTGGCGCCTCCTTGGCAGTGCAACCCCTAATTTAAATATTGCATGGTACTCCCAGGAGAGGTGCCTGGGGGCGTGTTAGGAGAGCGGGTGCTGAACACTCAGCGCCCACTTTCAGCATTCTTTTTTTTGCATTGATCCCCAAGAAAGCCAACGGTGCTTCTAAGACTTTCCTTCTTCATTTACTCTCTCTTTTATCTTGATCAGCTTTAGTAACATGTCAGGATAAGTTTTTAGATGGATAGAGGGAGATATTATTGAACTTGTCTGGAGGAAAGGAAGATTGATCTATGCAAGAAATCAAGAGTTTCCAAACCCCGTGAATTCAGAACCCTTCTGATCCCACTGGTGTTACCAGGAGGGAAATATGCAAGCATGCCACTACAATAGGTCCAGTAGAGTAAGAATCGTGTTAATAAATGCAAGATCACTTATTGGTAAATCTGCTATTCATTATCATCCTGCAAGTCCAGTCCAGACAAACGGGTTCCCCTACTAACAAACGGAGACAGAATGGCTGGTTGCTGATAGGGTTCCGTGCTGAGGTCAGCCTGTCAGTGCTGTCTGTCTGCAGCAGATGATAGACAAACATCCCATGCTGAGAGCTGGAGTCAGGCCTATGTCATGTGAAGAAGACTTGGCTGCTATGGGGAGGAAGGACCATGGCTTTGCGCACTGAGTCCGCTGGCCCTTGCAGCATGTGCTGATCTCATTGAACTGGCACGGGGAATAACATTTTGTCAAAAAATATATACATCAGTGGCTGCAAACAAATAAAGAAATTTAAAGGATTAAATAAAGTGAGACTATCCCAAGACCCTGAACAAAAACGTTTGGGTACTTACCAGGTTCTTGTGGCCCGATTTGGCCTCTGTTGGAAACAGGATGCTGGGCTTGATGGACCCTTGGTCTGACCTAGCATGGCAATTTCTTATGTTCTTAAAAGGGGAATGTGAAGAAGACCAAACTAGAGGCATATACTGATTCAACTGAGTACAGAACGGGAAAATATGTACATTTTGAGGCAACTTTTGAGCCCCGCCAGTGTAGGCCGTCATCCAAGAAAAAGGCTGAAACTCACTGAGACAAAGAAAAGTTTAAGATTGAATAATTATTTTATAAGAATCTTGGGATAGCGTTGCAAGCCCAGCCAAATTTGGCTGTCATTCCAGATTGGGGCTCAGGTTCCCCAAGGTCAGAAAAAGTAATTCATCTTTCGATGGGGCTACAGCAGGCATCTGAAAGTGTTTATCCCAGGCCCTTTTGAATTTGTTTACTGTTTTCGTCTTCAAAACCTCTTCCGGAAGGGCATTCCAGGCACCCGGCACCTACTCCATGAAGACATTTCCTGATGTTGATTCTGAGTCATCCCACTCAACACACAATAAAGCTCTGGAATTTGTTGCCAGAGGATGTGGTTAGTGCAGTTGGTGTAGCTGGGTTTAAAAAAGGTTTGGATAAGTTCTTGGAGGAGAAGTCCATTAACAGCTATTAATCAAGTTTACTTAGGCAATAGCCACTGCTATCAATTGCATCAGTAGCATGGGATCTTCTTAGTGTCTGGGTAATTGCCAGGTTCTTGTGGCCTAGTTTGGCCTCTGTTGGAAACAGGATGCTGGGCTTGATGGACCCTTGGTCTGATCCAGCATGGCAATTTCTTATGTTCTTATGAATTTTATCCCTTGATGTCTAGTCCTACAGTTTCCTTTCCAGCAGAAAAAGTTCTGTAGAACTTGAGGTCAAGGGATGAAACTCAGGGGGGACGACTTAATGGGAAAAAGTCACCAAGGTTTTAGCAAAGAGAAGTATTGTCTTAGCAATCTTAGATTTTGCTCAAGGTGTAAGTAAACATGTAGAATAGATACAGGTGAGCCAGTGATACAGTGTATGTGGATTTTCAGAAGGCAGGAGAAACTCCTCAGGAAATTACAAAGTCATGGGACAGGAGGCAGTGTCATATTGCAGATTGTAACTGGTTAAAAGAAAGGAAACAGAGATGTCAGTATTCCTTAGACAAAGCACTGAAACAGTCGAATTATTCCAAACAATAAAAACACAAGTAGTGCCACTACTTGCATATCTTTACCCTCCGTGAGCAGATTCGTTCTCTGGTTGTGAGTAAACGTATGCATGTAGTGCTACTACAAGCAAATCTTTACCCTCAGTGAGTAAAATAGTGGAACATATTCTAAAGATCAAAATCGAGGAGCATCTAGAAAGACATGGTTTAATGGAACACAGTCAACATGGATTTACCCAAGGGAAGTCTTGCCTAACAAATCTGCTTCATTTTTTTGAAGGGGTTAATAAATGTAGATAAAAGTGAACCGGTAGATGTAGTGTATTTGGATTTTCAGAAGGCGTTTGACAAAGTTCCTCATGAGAGGTTTCTAAGAAAACTAAAAAGTCATGGGATAGGAGGCAATGTCCTTTCATGGATTACAAACTGGTTAAAAGACAGGAAACAGAGAGAAGGATTAAATGGTCAATTTTCTCAGTGGAAAAGGGTAAACAGTGGAGTGCCTCAGGGATCTGTACTTGGACCGGTGCTTTTCAATATATTTATAAATGATCTGGAAAGGAATATGACGAGTGAGGTTATCAAATTTGCAGATGATGCAAAATTATTCAGAGTAGTTAAATCACAAGCGGATTGTGATACATTACAGGAGGACCTTGTGAGACTGGAAAATTGGGCATCCAAATGGCAGATGAAATTTAATGTGGACAAGTGCAAGGTGTTGCACATAGGGAAAAATAACCCATGCAGAAGTTACACAATGTTAGGTTCCATATTAGGAGCTACCACCCAGGAAAAGGATCTAGGCATCATAGTGGATAATACATTGAAATCATCGGCTCAGTGTGCTGCAGCAGTCAAAAAAAGCAAACAGAATGTTAGGAATTATTAGGAAGGGAATGGTTAATAGAACAGAAAATGTCATAATGCCTCTATATCGCCCCATGGTGAGACTGCACCTTGAATACTGTGTACAATTCTGGTCACCGCATCCCAAAAAAAATATAGTTGCGATGGAGGAAGGTACAGAGAAGGGCAACCAAAATGATAAAGGGGTAGGAACAGCTCCCCTATGAGGAAAGGCTGAAGAGGTTAGGGCTGTTCAGCTTGGAGAAGAGACGGCTGAGGGGAGATATGATAGAGGTCTTTAAGATCATGAGAGGTCTTGAACGAGTAGATGTGAGTCGGTTATTTACACTTTCGAATAATAGGACTAGGGGGCATTCCATGAAGTTAACAAGTAGCACATTTAAGACTAATCAGAGAAAATTCTTTTTCACTTAACGCACAATACAGCTCTGGAATTTGTTGCCAGAGGATGTGGTTAGTTCACTTAGTGTAGCTGGGTTCAAAAAAGGTTTGGATAAGTTCTTAGAGGAGAAGTCCATTAATGGCTATTAATCAAGTTTACTTAGGGAATAGCCACTGCTATTAATTGCATCAGTAGCATGGGATCTTCTTAGTGTTTGGGTAATTGCCAGGTTCTTGTGGCTTGGTTTGGCCTCTGTTCGAAACAGGATGCTGGGCTTGATGGACACTTGGTCTGATCCACATGGTAATTTCTTAAGAGTCCTGGCCCAAATAATTTTCTGGTAGACTTTTATAAGATCTAATAAGGAAAGCTAGTAGATTTTCTCAAGGCCTTGTTCACTGTATTGAACATGCTCACTGGCTTTACAGGATCTTTGACAATGCATTTATTACGCTAATTCACAAAAAAGGAAAGGACCCCACTGATTGTGCTTGTATTAGACTCATCTCTCTAATAAACACTATGAAGATACTAGTCAAGATCCTACAGTTACAGTTGAAAAGATGAATTATTCAACCCAATCAAATGGGTTTCATGAAAGGGAGAGCCTCAACAATGTTAGATGAGTAGCTGATATTATTTCCATGGCTAAACAGAGGCAACAGTCAGGGCTTCTCATTTCTCTTGGCGCAGATAAAGCATTTGACAGAATATCTTGGATATTTCTATTCTCAATACTTCATCGCTTTGGTCGCTTTGGTGATTAGGTCGCTTTGGTGATTAGGGCACTATGTCAGTCCCCCAAAGCCACGGTTATTACAAATGGTGTACATTCTGCTCCCTTTCCCATCATGAGGGGCACCAGACAGGGTTATCCCATTGCCATTACTCTTTAATCTGGCTATGGAGTCTCTAGCTCACATGATCAGATTGAATGCAATTACGGGGTTTTTATTTCATAGACACATGCATTGGCTTACTCTTTATGCAGATGACCTCATCCTTTTCCTTACTAATGACACTAAGTCTGTCCCAGAGTTTCTAAGTCTTTTGATTGCTTATAGTAAAATGACAGGATATCTGATTAATTATGCTAAATCCCAGATTTTGTCTATTTATTTATAGGCTCTAGATTCCGGATTCCGGATTGCTTATTGGGATTTCAGATAGTTCAGGGCAGGTTTAGGTATCTGGGCATACAGATCTCTGATAATATATGGAACCTGTTTAAGTTAAGTTATGTTCCTCTTCTTCAGAAGATCCAAACTGATTTGGATAGATGGGATGTTTTACCTAATTCACTTCTTGGTAGAGTTAATTTGGTTAAAATGGTTATTTTGCCAAGACAACATTACCAGTTTCAGCAGATCCCCTATGAAGTTCCTTGCCATTTCGTCATGCTGATGCATGGTTCTCTTTTTTCTTTCATAAGGCACAAAGGAGTTCTGAGGATAAAATAAACACCTTGCAAATGTCTAGGGACTATGGAGGCCTTGAATTTCCCAATTTTTACCTCTGCTACCTTGCCTGCAGACTGCTGGGGATTCAGGGATGGATGGGTGCTGAAGGAGATTGGGAGTGGAGTGACTTGAAAAAGAGTCAAACTTCAGTTCGTAATTTGGCTAGTCTCTTATTCTATCCAGTGGGGGTGAATAGTCTCAATATATGTGGAAAGCAGCCTTTGATTTTGCATTCTCTCAAAATATGGAGATTTGGAAACAACTAAACTGATTGGATGAGAATTATTCTCCATTAATTTCCTTGTTTGCCAACACGCATCTCTTGCCCATCACTTTCTCCCTGGATATGGAGACGTGGTACAAACAGGGAGTACAATTTCTTGATCAACTCTGTGAGGGATCTTAATTTGTTATTTCTGAGGACTTGAGAGTTCACTTTCAGTCACAAGTTCATACCCAGCGCTATTTATAATTACAATTTCATAGACTGACCTTTGAGCAGGTTAAGGGGAGAACTTCTCGTTGTAAGAAAAACCTGATTGAAAAATATTAACACAGTCGAACGAAGAATCTAAGGCCATAACAAAGCGATATCATTTTCTAGCCTTTGGATATAGGGAAAATGATACTGGCATGTCTCTAATAGAGAGCTGGAAAGGGGATCTTTGATTGGAGGTGTATGAAACTGGCAAAGAATTTGGAGCGCAGCTGCCATGATATCTATACATATACAGATGTACTTGTCTCTTATTAAGTTATTACATAGGGATTATCTCTAAATTTACTTCATCCAGTCCCCTTTGTTGGAGGCAATGCGAGACCCATGTGTGGTGAGAATGTGTCAAGGTACATTGTTTCAGGGTAGAAGTACATACAATAACTCAGGATATTGCTGGGCTCTCCTTTGATTTAACCCCACAGTTGTATCTCTTGGGGATATGGGGGGGATGGAGATATGGGCAAAAACACATGACAACTGGTGGGGCTTTGTTTAGATGCTGCATGACTAATATAGAAACATAGAAACGACGGCAGAAGAAGACCAAAAGGTCCATCCAGTCTGCCCAGCAAGCTATGTACTTTTTTTTTTCCTCCTCCTTCTCTCTCATACTTGTTACGCTTGGCTTCTAGTACACTCTAATTCTATTTCCCCTCCACCCCACTATCAATGTAGAGAGCAGCGCTGGAACTGCATCCAAGTGAATATTCAGCTCAATTTGGGGTAATAACCGCTGCAATAAGCAGGCCACACCCCTGCCCACCCAGACTATGCAGTCCACATACAGATCCTCCCTCATCCCCCCTGCCGTTGAAGCAGAGATCCACGCTGGACATGCATTGAAAGTAAAGTATCGGCCCAGCTACACCTCGCTTCCCTGTGAATACAATTTTTTTTTTTAATTTTTCTTCCACATTACCTCTTGCCGTTGAAGCCCAGAGCAATGATGGAGTCTCAATCGTGTGTATGAACACTGAGCAAGGGTATTATCTCCAGGTAGTAGCCCCCATTACCGCGAGCCACATTAACAAACAATTTCCTGGCGTGTAGCCAGATGGACTCAGTACGAATGGGATACTATCCCATTCGTACTGAGTCCATCTGTCTACACTAAGGAAAAGAAGATTACCAGGTAAGTAATCTCAACAATATTGAACAAGCCTAATAATTGGCAATACCTATAGCCTATGACCTCACCGGTAATTTTACTTACTCTTACCCACCCCTGTTTTTTGTGGGGTTTTTTTTTTTTTGGAGATGGCAGCCCTCCATCCTTCCGCTCCGTGAAGGTGGTAACCATTGCTTTCTTTTGGAAGGGTTATCCTTAAATCTCACATTGGCACATAACTCACTTATATGCACCAAGACAACATTGCTGTTTATGACACCATTTGGGAATTGTGCTGGAATTGAAAGAGATGCACTACTCAATAAATTACTTTTTGCCTGTTACTCAGCAATATAAAGATACAGCAGGTTTACAAATAAAGTGTTATTATATTAGCTCATTTACCTAAAGTGGACCAGGTGTTACTGCAACTGTTTTCAATATGTTGTACTGTCTTGAGATGACCCTGTCCAGCATAATTGTGAGATATATTATCCACTATATTCTGTACTTTTGTAAAGATATTTTCTGGCCTGTGTGTTTCTATAAATAAAAAGTTATTTAAAAAAATGTGTAAGGCACACCATGGAAGTCATAGAGCAGGCACTGCGGACATGGCGAAGGCTCATGGCCAAAAGGAGAGTTAGAGAAGCACTGAAAGCCTTTCTAAACAAATAATAAATTAATAAAAAAAAAAAAAAAAGGGGAGAGATCGGGCAGCGACACACATGAACCCATCATGCTGGACTGGCTCCCTTTATAAACAAGGGCAGGGAACGGACACGCGTGAACCCATCATGCTGGAGCGGCTCCTTTTATAAACAAGGGCAGGGAAAGGACACGCGTGAACCCATCATGCTGGACCGGCTCTCTTTATAAACAAGGGCAGGGAAGGGACACGCGTGAACCCATCATGCTGGACCGGCTCCTTTTATAAACAAGGGCAGGGAAAGGACACGCGTGAACCCATCATGCTGGACCGGCTCCCTCTCTAAACAAGGGAAGGGACACGCGTGAACCCATCATGCTGGACCGGCTCCTTTTATAAACAAGGGCAGGGAAAGGACACGCGTGAACCCATCATGCTGGACCGGCTGAAGGGACACGCGTGAACCCATCATGCTGGACCGGCTCCCTCTCTAAACAAGGGCAGGGAAGGGACACGCGTGAACCCATCATGCTGGACCGGCTCCTTCTCTAAACAAGAGCAGGGAAGGGACACGCGTGAACCCATCATGCTGGACCGGCTCCCTCTCTAAAAAAAAAAAAGGCAGGGGACACGCGTGAACCCATCACGCTGGACCTGCTCCCTCTATAAACAAGGGAAGGGACACGCGTGAACCCATCACGCTGGACCGGCTCCCTCTCTAAACAAGGGCAGGGAAGGGACACGCGTGAACCCATCACGCTGGACCGGCTCCCTCTCTAAACAAGGGCAGGGTAGGGACACGCGTGAAGCACAGTCAAGATGTATTCCACACATTAAGAAAGGTGGAAAGAAAGCAAAACGATTACCGGCATGGTTAAAAGGGGAGGTGAAAGAAGCTATTTTAGCCAAAAGATCTTCATTCAAAAATTGGAAGAAGGATCCAACAGAAGAAAATAGGATAAAGCATAAACATTGGCAAGTTAAATGTAAGACATTGATAAGACAGGCTAAGAGAGAATTTGAAAAGAAGTTGGCTGTAGAGGCAAAAACTCACAGTAAAAACTTTTTAAAATATATCCGAAGCAGAAAGCCTGTGATGGAGTCAGTTGGACCATTAGATGATCGAGGGGTTAAAGGGGCACTTAGAGAAGATAATGCCATCGCAGAAAGATTAAATGATTTCTTTGCTTCGGAGTTTACTGAAGAGGATGTTGGGGAGGTACCCGTAATGGAGAAGGTTTTCATGGGTAATGATTCAGATGGACTGAATCAAATCACGGTGAACCTAGAAGATGTAGTAGGCCTGATTAACAAACTGAAGAGTAATAAATCACCTGGACCGGATGGTATACACCCCAGAGTTCTGAAGGAACTAAAAAATGAAATTTCAGACCTATTAGTAAAAATTTGTAACTTATCATTAAAATCATCCATTGTACCTGAAGACTGGAGGATAGCAAATGTAACCCCAATATTTAAAAAGGGCTCCAGGGGCGATCCGGGAAACTACAGACCGGTTAGCCTGACTTCAGTGCCAGGAAAAATAGTGGAAAGTGTTCTAAACATCAAAATCACAGAAAGACATGGTTTAATGGAACAAAGTCAGCATGGCTTTACCCAGGGCAAGTCTTGCCTCACAAATCTGCTTTACTTTTTTGAAGGAGTTAATAAACATGTGGATAAAGGTGAACCGGTAGATATAGTATACTTGGATTTTCAGAAGGCGTTTGACAAAGTTCCTCATGAGAGGCTTCTAGGAAAAGTGAAAAGTCATGGGATAGGTGGCGATGTCCTTTCGTGGATTGCAGACTGGTTAAAAGACAGGAAACAGAGAGTAGGATTAAATGGGCAATTTTCTCAGTGGAAGGGAGTGGACAGTGGAGTGCCTCAGGGATCTGTATTGGGACCCTTACTTTTCAATATATTTATAAATGATCTGGAAAGAAATACGACGAGTGAGATAATCAGATTTGCAGATGACACAAAATTGTTCAGAGTAGTTAAATCACAAGCAGATTGTGATAAATTACAGGAAGACCTTGTGAGACTGGAAAATTGGGCATCCAAATGGCAGATGAAATTTAATGTGGATAAGTGCAAGGTGATGCATATAGGGAAAAATAACCCATACTATAATTACACAATGTTGGGTTCCATATTAGGTGCTACAACCCAAGAAAGAGATCTAGGTGTCATAGTGGATAACACATTGAAATCGTCGGTACAGTGTGCTGCGGCAGTCAAAAAAGCAAACAGAATGTTGGGAATTATTAGAAAGGGAATGGTGAATAAAACGAAAAATGTCATAATGCCTCTGTATCGCTCCATGGTGAGACCGCACCTTGAATACTGTGTACAATTCTGGTCGCCGCATCTCAAAAAAGATATAATTGCGATGGAGAAGGGCTACCAAAATGATAAGGGGAATGGAACAACTCCCCTCTGAGGAAAGACTAAAGAGGTTAGGACTTTTCAGCTTGGAGAAGAGACGACTGAGGGGGGATATGATAGAGGTGTTTAAAATCATGAGAGGTCTAGAACGGGTAGATGTGAATCTGTTATTTACTCTTTTGGATAGTAAAAAGACTAGGGGCACTCCATGAAGTTAGCATGGGGCACATTTAAAACTAATCAGAGAAAGTTATTTTTTACTCTATAGATGTTACAGAATTCAGCTGCCAGGATTCTAACCAACTCCAAAAAAAGGGACCACATCTCTCCTATTCTCTACAACCTTCACTGGCTCCCTATTAAATATAGAATCCTCTACAAAGTGCTGACCATCATGCACAAAACTGTACACAATCTTGCACCAATCGATCTAACTTACCAAGTTCGCCCTAAGAATCCCACTAGACCAATGAGAAGAGCCTACCAAGGCACTCTCATAGTCCCTCAAGCTAGAACATCACTAAAGAACAGAGCCTTCTCTACGGCGGGTCCCACTCATTGGAACAATCTCCCACCGGACCTCAGACAGGACCCTTGCCCAATATCCTTCAAGAAAAAATTAAAAACTTGGTTATTTAACCTTGCATTTCCTGAATCAGCTTTTTAGCTTATCACATTCTTTCTATTTTGCAAGATGTTTACATTCTATCTCATATCTCACTTTTTTCGCTAGCCCATGGTACCTTTTAAAAGACCCTCAGATACCCTTCAGTCTTTTACTCCTTTTATTTCCTCTATGACTAGAAATATGTTTATCATCTTATCCTCTAGATCCATTCCCAAATCAATGGATCGATCTACTTTAGATCATTTATGACTATGTAATGTAAATTGTTTTTTCTCTGGTCAGTTAAATTTATAAATAAGTTGCCCAGTTTATTATACTGTATGTTCTTGGTTCCATGTATCACCTTACAGGCAGTTTTTTGTTCCTTGTAAACCGGTTTGATTTGTATCTAATGCAAGAAGATCGGTATATAAAAACTATAAATAAATAAATAAATAAATACTCAACGCACAATTAAACTCTGGAATTTGTTGCCAGAGGATGTGGTTAGTGCAGTTAGTATAGCGGTGTTTAAAAAAGGATTGGATAAGTTCTTGGAGGAGAAGTCCATTACCTGCTATTAAGTTCACTTAGAGAATAGCCACTGCCATTAGCAATGGTTACATGGAATAGACTTAGTTTTTGGGTACTTGCCAGGTTCTTTTGGCCTAGATTGGCCACTGTTGGAAACAGGATGCTGGGCTTGATGGACCCTTGGTCTGACTCAATATTGCATTTTCTTATGTTCTTAACCCATCATGCTGGACCGGCTCCCTCTATAAACAAGGGCAGGGAAGGGACATGCGTGAACCCATCATGCTGGACCAGCTCCCTCTATAAACAAGGGCAGGGAAAGGACCCGCGTGAACCCATCATGCTGGACCGGCTCTCTTTATAAACAAGGGCAGGGAAAGGACATGCGTGAACCCATCATGCTGGACCGGCTCCCTCTATAAACAAGGGCAGGGAAAGGAGAGGTATTAGATGCTGGCTCAATTGTCTTGACTGCTGCATGTGGCTGCCAGAGCTCCTTCACTGTTGCTGTTCACAAAAAAACTCAAGAGACCCATCCAGTGCTCCATGCATGCTGATGACAGGGAAGATGAAGTGTGGGCTCTAGCTATCTGTGCTCTGCATGCTGTCCATTAATTTCCACACTCTGGAGCTCATGCTCTAGTTAGGAAGAAGAGGGATGCATGATCGTGCATGCACTTAGAAAAGAGCTCCTATCAGTTTAAGAGCCTCTGCTGGTGTCTTTTGCTGCTGTGAGGTGCTGGGTCTGAGCATCAGGCATTGGTGACTTTTCCCTGGCCCACCTGATCAAGTCTGAAGGCACACTGGTTGGGAAACACTGTAGTAACGTCTCGATGGAGCTGGCATCAGATTCCTCAAGATTTTCATCATATTTGTTTTTCCTACCCATTCTTCCCAAATCACAGTATTACACTGTTTTGTTTTTATTATTAAAGCTTGCCTCATACATGAAGTCAAAATGAAAACATCTTTTCAGTGAGGCAAACAACTGACCAATCTGAAAAGATCAAATGCTGTCAAGCCATTGCATATGTTGTTTATACTCCTACCAGCAGATATTGTGTAAATACCAGATGAAACTGTCAGTCATTTGTGTCTGCCGCCTGAAACAAATCATACCATTTAATTAACTAGCTTAATTATAACCTTACTGTCTGATGTGCCTCAGTATTTTCATCAATATTTTAAGGTTAGCCTGAACGAAAAAAGCGACTGATTAACAGTATGACATGTTCTCCACAGCACCACTCGTTCTGCCGCTAATGAAGGAGTCCTCCCATCCCTAAGCTAACCCAGACTTCCTTCTTTCCCTAATTACTGTAGCGCTGTACCCCTCGGCTCCCATGATGCATAATTTACAAGCTTCTGCAGAACCAAGAAACCTGAAGCTCCCCTGCACACAATTCAATTATCTGACAGTGGACAGAGCCTGCAGGACTGATGCAACCTGTGCTTCTCAGTCTGGAATCAGTGAGCTGTCCATCCAGATCCCATTACCAGCCCTGCTGCTGCCATCGTGCGGGGAAAGTGCAGCATTGTCTGCTCTCGCTCTCTTTTTACATCTTTTAATTATGCATTTCAAAATTATAACATCGACATTATAAGTGTAGACAGATATAATGCAATACATCTTTATCAACCAGTTTTCATATAGTCAAACAATCAACATAAGAACATAAGAAAATGCCATACTGGGTCAGACCAAGTGTCCATCAAGCCCATCATCCTGTTTCCAACAGAGGCCAATCCAGGCCACAAGAACCTGGCAAGTACCCAAAAACTAAGTCTATTCCATGTAACCATTGCTAATGGCAGTGGCTATTCTCTAAGTGAACTTAATAGCAGGTAATGGACTTCTCCTCCAAGAACTTATCCAATCCTTTTTTAAACACAGCTACACTAACTGCACTAACCACATCCTCTGGCAACAAATTCCAGAGTTTAATTGTGCGTTGAGTGAAAAAGAACTTTCTCCGATTAGTTTTAAATGTGCCCCATGCTAACTTCATGGAGTGTCCCCTAGTCTTTCTACTATCCGAAAGTGTAAATAACCGATTCACATCTACCCGTTCTAGACCTCTCATGATTTCTGAGAGTAAAATGTGCGGCTTCACTGCACATTTTACTTTCTGTATTGCGCAAGAATCACTAATAGGCCCATCAACTTGCATTTGCATGTTGTGGGTGCTATTAGTTTCGGGGGGGGGGGGGGGGTGTTGGCCGTGCGTTTTCCACGCGCTATTACCGCTTACTGTATAAGGGGTAAAAATATCGCGTCAAATGCGTGGCCAAAAGGTGGCTAAAGGTGCGCTCAGCCGAGCGCACCATATTGAATCGGCCCGTATGCTCTTAGCCAGTTTCTGTGTTCACTGGGGGATGGGATTCCAAGAATACCTGGAGTTGGGAAACCTCAAAGAAAACAAACTTGTGCTCTAAGTAATTTATTTCACATCTGCATGGAAACTTTAGCAGAAATCTAGCTCCCTTGGCTTCCACATCTGATCTCAATCTCAGGAAATCCTTCCTTCTAATTTGAGTTATTCTTGCTAAGTCTGGGTATATCCATAATTTTTGTCCATGGAAATTATCTAACTGATGTCTAAGAAACATTCGAAGAATAGCATCTCTCTCTGATGGAAATAAAAAGGAGACAAAGAGCGTTGCTCTAGTTGATATTTCAGTTTCTATTGATGTTTCCAGAATCTCAGTCAAATTCATGGAACTTTCAGCCTGCACATTTCCCTCTTGGTTATCAATCCTAGATCTTGAAGGCAAATAATACACTTTCACCAAGGCTGGTAGGGATTGCTGAGGCATTTTCAATACATGTTGCAAATATTCTTTAAACATTTCCTTTGCTGGTATTACTTTCTGTACAGGGAAATTCAAAACCCTCAGATTTGTATATTTCAAGGAATTCTCTATAAATTCCAATTTCTTTTCATTGAATAACTCAGTCTTAGCAAATTTTTGTTGAAGATCTTCCACCTTTTCTATACGTTTCTCACAAGCTTCAAGTTGAAACAGAATTTTCCAAATTAACAAATCTTTGTTGGGAACCCATAGTAGTTTGAGTCAAATTTATAATCACCAGCTCAAGAGATGTAATCGCTGACCATAATGAACCCAGGGTGATCTCTGCCAGACTTAGAGGCAAAATTGAATCCAACTCCGGCCTAATAAGAACATGCCATACTGGGTCAGACCAAGGGTCCATCAAACCCAGCATCCTGTTTCCAACAGTGGCCAAACCAGGCCATAAGAACCTGGCAAGTACCCAAAACTAAGTCTATTCCATGTAACCATTGCTAATGGCAGTGGCTATTCTCTAAGTCAACTTAATAGCAGGTAATGGACTTCTCCTCCAAGAACTTATCCAATCCTTTTTTAAACACAGCTATACTAACTGCACTAACCACATCCTCTGGTAACAAATTCCAGAGTTTAATTGTGCGTTGAGTGAAAAAGAACTTTCTCCGATTAGTTTTAAATGTGCCACATGCTAACTTCATGGAATGCCTCCTAGTCCTTCTATTATCTGAAAGAGTAAATAACCGATTCACATCTACCCGTTCTAGACCTCTCATGATTTTAAACACCTCTATCATATCCCCCCTCAGCCATCTCTTCTCCAAGCTGAAAAGTCCTAACCTCTTTAGTCTTTCCTCAGAGGGGAACTGTTCCATCCCCTTTATCATTTTGGTCGCCCGTTTCTGTACCTTCTCCATCGCAATTATATCTTTTTTGAGATGCGGCGACCAGAATTGTACACAAAATTTAAGGTGCGGTCTCACCATGGAGCGATACAGAGGCATTATGATATTTTCTGTTTTATTCACCATTCCCTTTCTAATAATTCCTAACATTCTGTTTGCTTTTTTGACTGCCGCAGCAGGATTAAAGGGACAATTTTCTCAGTGGCAATGGGCAAACAGTGGAGTGCCTCAGGGATCTGTACTTGGACCGGTGCTTTTCAATATATTTATAAATGATCTAAAAAGGAATACAACAAGTGATGTAATCAGATTTGCAGATGATACAAAATTATTCAGAGTAGTTAAATCACAAGCGGATTGTGCTACATTACAGGAGGACATTGCAAGACTGGAAGATTGGGCATCCAAATGGCAGATGAAATTTAATGTGGACAAGTGCAAGGTGTTGCATATAGGGAAAAATAACCCATACTATAGTTACATGATGTTAGGTTCCATATTAGGTGCTACCACCCAGGGAAAAGATCTAGGCATCAGGGTGGATAATACATTGTGTGCTGCGGCAGTCAAGTTTGTGCGGGGCAGATTTGCTATTGAAACCTGAAAGTGTGCTACTTTGACTGCTTTCTAGGGCTTAGTAGTAAAAAGACTGAACAGAGTTCTAGCCAGTTGGGGTGGGGCTAATTGGATTTGCTCAGCCATAGAACCTGGAGCTGGGATTCTAAGGAACCAGAACCTCTGCTGAAGCTATGTGCAATTTTATTTTATTTACCTGTGCTTTAATGTAATAGAACTGTCTATTTGCCAAAGTTTTTGCCTTGTACTGTTTGTAAGGGGCAGGTTTGATATTGAAACCTGAAAGTGAGTTATTTTGTCCCAGGGGTCTTTCTGATACTTTGGGCTGTGCTTATTTACTCTTTCGGATAGTAGAAAGACTAGGGGGCACTCCATGAAGTTAGCATGAGGCACATTTAAAACTAATCGGAGAAAGTTCTTCTTTACTCAACGCACAATTAAACTCTGGAATTTGTTGCCAGAGGATGTGGTTAGTGCAGTTAATGTAGCTGTGTTTAAAAAAGGATTGGATAAGTTCTTGGAGGAGAAGTCCATTACCTGCTATTAAGTTCACTTAGGGGTAGATTTTCTAAATTTGCGCGATCGCGTACTTTTGTTCGCGCACCAGGCACGAACAAAAGTACGCCGGATTTTATAAGATACGAGCGTAGCCGCACGTATCTTATAAAATCCGGGGTCGGCGCGCGCAAGGGGGTGCGCGCTGCCTGTTCACTCCGAGGCCGCTTCGATTTCGGAACGGCCTCGGAGGGAACTTTCCTTCACCCTCCCCCCACCTTCCCCTACCTAACCCACCCCCCTGCCCTATCTAACCCCCCCTTACCTTTGTTGGCAGATTTACACCTGCTAAAAGCAGATGTAAATCTGCGCGCGCCAGCGAGCTGCTGGCACGCCGTCACCCGACCCGGGGGCTGGCCCAGAGGCCTCGACCACGCCCCCGGGCCGGCGCAACGCCCCAGGCCCGCCCCCAAAACGCCACGGCACGCCCCTGAAACGCCGCGTCGTTTCAGGAATGCCCCCTCCCCGCCCCTTTGACAAAGCCCCGGGACTTACGCGCGTCCCGGGGCTCTGCGCGCGCCGGCGGCCTATGCAAAATAGGCGCGCGTAAATCTGGAAGGATTTACGTGCGCAGGGCTTTTAAAATAGAGAATAGCCACTGCCATTAACAATGTTAATATGGACTAGACTTAGTTTTTGGGTACTTGCCAGGTTCTTATGGCCTGGATTGGCCACTGTTGGAAATAGGATGCTGGGCTTGATAGACCCTTGGTCTGACCCAGTATGGCATTTTCTTATGTTCTTAGGCAGGAGACAGGAAGCACTAAAGCTTCTTGTGTCCAGCAAAGTAAAAGTTTAACTTAGTAAGCCAATCAGGGGGAGGGTCTTATCCAACTCAACTGCAGATACAGAGTTCTGAGAACAACCTTGACCAAGGGTTAACTGTTTAACCTGTACCAGAACAGCTGGAAAGCTGTGTGCACAAATGCTCGTAGTTTGGGCAATAAAATCCCAGACCTGCAGGCCCTAATGGTGGAGGCAGACTTGGACATTGTTGCAGTCACGGATACACATGATTGGGATACTACCATACCGGGGTATAACTTATTAAGAAAGGACAGAAAAGGGGGCGGAGTGGCTCTTTATGTCAAAAACCATATCCAAGCATCCAAGCTGCAGGGAAGATGGGGCAAAGAAGAATCTTTATGGGCCACCCTAAAAAAAGATGATGGAACATCCATTGTTATTGGCGTGGTTTACAGGCCTCCAAATCAAATGGAAGTACTAGACAGAGATCTGATTGAAGACATCCAAAAGATGAGTAAGAAGGGAGAAGTGGTGATTGTTGGAGATTTTAATCTGCCGGATGTAGACTGAAGAATCCCTTCAACGGAATCTAACAATAGTAGAGAGATAGTAGATGCCCTGGTAGTGGCTCTGTTCAAACAAATGGTATTGGAGCCTACGAGGGAGGGAGCTATACTCGATTTAGTGCTCACTAATGGAGATAATGTCTCTAATGTCCGGGTGGGTGCCTACCTGAGCACCAGTGATCATCAAACCATATGGTTTGATGTCGCAAATAGGATACAGAGAGGTCACACAAAGACCCAAGTTTTGGATTTCAAAAGTACGGCCTTTGTCAAAATGGGGACATAGGTGGAACAACAGTGGGTCAAACTAAAAGGAGAAATTACAAAGGCAACAAAAATGCAATGACATATTTTCTCTCTGCTTCAACAGCAGTGGGAAAAGGGGAATTTGATTCAGACAGCAATCACCAAGGGCCCTGACTTTTACGGTTTGGGGAACAAATAAACATGGGGGTAACTTGCTGAGGTAACTTTTACTACCCTTAATCATTAAGCCTGATACTTTTGATGCAGCTCCATCATTGCTCTCTGCTTCCAAGCAGGGGTTATGGAAAATTGGATTCTGACAGCATCCAAGGGCCCTGACTTTTATGGTCTGGGATATCGATAAGCATGAGGGTAACCTGCACAGTGCAGCAGATACTGGCATAAGCTTGCTGAGCAGACTGGGTGGATCATTTGGTCCTTTTCTGCTGTCATTTCTGTTTGTTTCTAGCCATGGAATCCTTTTTAAAAATTGGTTTTATGTTGGCAATCCTCCAATCTTCAGCTACTGTAGATGATTCTAATAGTATTTTACAAATTACTGCAATTTCATTTTTCAGTTCTTTTAAACACTCTGGGATATATGCCATCTAGTTAGTTCAGGTGATTTGCTATTTTGTACATCTTTCAGGTTCACTGAGATTTCTTTCAGTTCTTCTGAATCGTCATCCTAAAGTATGGGTTTCCAGAGGTAATTCTAAAGGTTGAAGGACTGTGGTGAACAGTCAGAAGTACTTATGGCGGGGAAATGGGGGGGGGGCTAGGTTTCCCTTTCCAGCTTGGAAAATATTGCCCTTGCCTGTGTGCTGGTTCCACTAGCGCTTTGACCAAATTCTTAGTCAACCCACAGAGACACTGGATTAGGAGATGGCTCTTATTAGGACTTATCACGCAGAGAAAGGCGTGTGGCATCATCATGCACAAAACACGGAACTCCTCAGGTCAGTGTGCTGCAGCACAGAGGCAAATGGAGAAAAAGGAGGCATAGGATGGTAAATATCCTACTGCCTCGAGTACTGCGCGTCATCTCAATCCAGACCTAGCGAAGCGCGAAAAGGGGCAGACGTGGCAACAACAATGAGAAAGGGGACCGTAGCATCTCTGCTAGGAGGAGAGACGGCTGAGAGAGGTCACAAGAGAGGTCTGTAAATCGCCCTTTCATATAATTCCAAACCGGGGGCCGCCCCGTGAAACCGGCAGCCAGCAAGTCGTAGGGTCAGAAGAGGGGCGAGCTCCAGTCTTACATCCCCCGCCACTATAGAACCCACAAGAGTGCAGACCGGAAGTAAACCTCCAGCGCTCAGCTCAACCTCCCACTGGGAATCCGAAATTCAATTCTACATCCGCTTCCGCTGGACGATGATTGGTTGAAGGCCGCGTACCAGACGACGGCTGCACAAGCTTCTCCGCCCTCTCTTCCAACAGTTATTGGCAGGCATAGGGTACAAACTCTTCTCTAATTGGTTATGGTCTCTATCCGGCCACGCCCACGTAAGTTACAGAGGGGGGGGGGGAGAAGAGGTGTTGCTGGGCAAGCGCATGCGCGGGATGACGACAGGGCAGCGGCTAGACCGAGAAATTAAATCCTCGGAGGGAGCGCAAGTAGGAGCCCGCTGTCGCGAGAGGTGTGGCAGGGGCTGCTGAAGAAGCGGAGTAGCCGCCTCTCACAATCTTCTCTCCGCGGTGGAGCGCGCCCGCCGGTGAGTCCTGCCCCATCTTACTCCGCGCGCGCTTCCTTTAGTTCTCAACGGGTTGCGCGAGCCTGGGCCTGCGAGGAGGGCGGCAGTAGGAGATGGACGGCAGCTTAAGCCAATCAGAATACTGCCTGCTTGTTGGCTGCTAGCGTAGCTCGGCGCTGATTGGATAACTCTTTCCCTTCCTTTTTGTGTTCCGCTGGTGGCTGGTCAAGTGTTGTGGGTGGAGCTTCGTTTTCCTTTTCCTGGGGGGCGGATGGTAATCGCAGGCCAAGGGGGACAATGGTGGGCGGGGCGGTGGGGATTTAGAGGGTCAGGACCCAGGCAGGGCAGGTCGGGGCTGTTTCTGGCCCGTGCACCGGCCCTTACGCGGTGAGGCTTTCGGGTACCTGGCCAGGATGCCGAACAGTGCAGTAGCACCGCATCTTGTTACTGTGCATTGTGTGTTCATAACGAAGAAGCCCGCAAGCGATTTGTTCTGAAACAGTAGATGTGCAGCACCCCGGAGGCAGGTAGAGTTCTGGGGTCTCAGTGAGAGGATGGTGCAGCTTTGGTAGGAACTGGGCAATACTCTGGGGAAGGTGGAGCCTGTTCCCATGGTTGAGCCTTAAAAAAGAAATAGAGCAGCTTTTCATCTAAACTAAGGCGGTGAGTGGACAGATGCCGAGGAGCGCATAGTTTGGAGAGAGATGTTTTCAAAGGATATTGGTTAGATGGGGGAAAGTTAGAGTGTGCCAGTAGAGGTTGTGGTAAGGACTGATGTGCAGGTACGTTTAAAGCAGACAGATAAGATTTCTAACTTACCTATATCAACTGCTAATAAGCTTACAACTAGAAATAATAAATATACTTTAGTTGTCTATGCAAATGCCATAGTCTAAAAAAAAAAAAGAAGTTTGGTGTTAGAATACATGCTCTTAATAAAGAGTGACATAATAGATTTCTCAGAGATCTGGTGGAAGAAAAATAAGCAATGGGTCAGTGATACCAAGATACAAAATGTATTGAAATGATGGGGCAGATCAAATTAGGAGCTGGGAAAGTAGCATTATAGATTGTAACCCACTCTATAATTTTTGATGGTGTGAGTTATAAATGATTTTTAATAAATAAAATTAAGGATGGCATATATAGTCGAGCAAGAGAAGTTATGCAGGAAACAAACTGCAGTCTAGAGTCTTTATGGCTAGGAATTCCCTGGCCAGAATAAGGAAAGACAGTGAAGTACTTGTAGATTATAAAGGCAAATAAAATTAGCAACAAAATGGGAGGTTTCAGTTTCCTCAGTATAGAATGAACAGAGGCTGTGGAGGAAAGTTCCTAGATAGTATAAGAAACATATAAGTTACACGTTTATGGAGCAGCTAGTCTGAAACCGAGGGACAGCTGCTTTACATTTAGATTCCAGTGGAATACAGAGGTTGCATTTGCATCCATCACAAAACTGCTACATCTAGTGGGCAGACTGAGGGTGTCCAAGTCTGGGGCCTTTGGCAGAGGACGGTTATTGCAGTGTAAGTAAGGAGGCAAGAGAGAGGAGTTAGAAATTAAGAAATGAGGTAACCATGGTAGCTGCAAATGAATGTAGAGGCTGGTTGTGATTGAGCTGGAAGCTCAAAACTTGACCAAATAAGGAAGCTCATAGTGACTTCATTAATTGTTTGTGATAAACTTGAATTGCTCTACATCCTCTTCCTCCTTTCTTCCAGATTTTCTTTTTCAGGCTTATCTTCATCTGCCAAGAGAATGGCTTCTGATCCAGAGTGTGTTAAGGGAAACTCGCGTATAATGACTTTTTATCCAACCATGGAGGAGTTTCGCAATTTCAGCCGTTACATTGCCTACATAGAGTCACAAGGAGCTCACCGGGCAGGACTGGCTAAGGTAAGACAGCATGAAGAGCTGAGATCAGACCCGAGCTATCAGTACTTTCTCTGCTCAAGCACTAAAGTTCCTCTTACAGGGAGCTCTGTGTACCAAGGAGTTGTGGGTCTAATGATACCTGGGAGGTGGCAAGGGCAGGGATTGGTACCCAGAGCAAAGAATGCATTGTTGGAAATGAGACTGACCTTAAATATTGGGATAAGCAGTCTGTATCGACCACATTTTTTAGTAATTGATATCCTATTTCATTTAAAACCACAAAATGGTCCATGAGAAAAGAAATTGCATGTCATTTTGTTAAGAATGGTGCCGGAGATTTGCCTTGAGCATGGTACCTATATCATAAGGTTCTCTCTGCTAAAGACGGTCTACATAAGCAAATACAGGAGTGACTTCATCTAACTCTATAAAATAATTCTCTAGAAAACAGAAGCAAATAGCTACTTGTCTCTTAGGCAGATAGATTGCCAAGGCGTTAGTAAGTTTTTGTTTAACGGTAGACCACATAAACCCCAGGTGATGTACCCCCTAGGTATGATGCTTGGGTCTTGCAGGACAGTAAGCTGTCTAAACCAGGAGTTCCTGAACTTTTCAAGGAAAGTGAAGCATAAAAAATGTCACATTACCAAGAGGGCCACGTGGGAAGCCCCTGGGAGTTTGTGTGGAGGAGGCATGCCTGGCCTTTTTGATGAAGGAAGAGGACAGGGTTCCTGGGGTTATGGCAGATAGAATACCAGTAATATTTTTTTAGATTTCTTGGAAGTTGAGAACCCTGCTCCCTAGCTTCCCCTTCCCCTGGCATCTGCCCCCTGGGCAGGAAGCATGTGTGTGTGTGGGGCACTCCCCTCTCATCCCTTCCCTCCATGCTTTCATTCACTTGTTTCCCTATTCTTAATTACTTCCTTCCCTTCCCATCTCACTCCCCTCAGATCATTGTAATCATTCATTTACTTCCTTCACTCTTGTCACCTTCTCTCCCTCTCACCTCTCCCCTCTCATTCCTGTCTTGCCCCCTTCTTCACCTCCACCTAGCAGTGTCCTTCAGTGGCCACTCTTACAGCTTCTTACCCTGCTGGCGGGTCCTGGCCTCCCCACCAGCAGTTTTTCTTAAGTGACTCTGTCTAGCAGCCTCTTCTCCTTTCTGCCACTACGTGCATTACATTTTTTTAACTCTCCATAAGCCAGATGTGGCTGCTTCAGAAAAGCAGGGCGGACTAGGTCTAGCCAGTAGAGTGTATTTTGTAAAGCTTTGATCTAAGTGATGCCTTTTTGGAGAAAGCATGTTGCTCCCTTGGGTGTGGAATGGGTTCTGATTGTGCATGCTGGAGCTGTGATGTCATGTGGAAGACTGCACCTAATATGCACTTTTGGGATCCCACTTCTTGTGATGGTGTGGGGGAGCAGCTTAAAAATGTTAGATGTTACATATAGCCATATGTTCAGTTGTTGAAGCTTCACTGGTGGGATGTCATAATGCCTCTGTATAATGTCATAATGCCTCTGTATCGCTCCATGTTGAGACCGCACCTTGAATACTGTGTACAATTCTGGTCGCCGCATCTCAAAAAAGATATAATTGTGATGGAGAAGGTACAGAGAAGGGCAACCAAAATGATAAAGGGGATGGAACAGCTCCCCTATGAGGAAAGGCTGAAGAGGTTAGGACTTTTCAGCTTGGAGAAGAGACGGCTGAGGGGGGATATGATAGGTCTTTAAGATCATGAGAGGTCTAGAACGGGTAGATGTGACTCGGTTATTTACTCTTTCAGATAATAGAAGGACTAGGGGGCATTCCATGAAGTTAGCATGGGGCACATTTAAGACTAATCAGAGAAACTTCTTTTTCACTCAACGCACAATTAAGCTCTGGAATTTGTTGCCAGAGGATGTGGTTAGTGCAGTTAGTGTAGCTGGGTTCTAAAAAGGTTTGGATAAGTTCTTAGAGGAGAAGTCCATTAACTGCTATTAATCAAGTTTACTTAGGGAATAGCCACTGCTATTAATTGCATCAGTAGCATGGGATCTTCTTAGTTTTTGGGTAATTCCAGGTTCTTGTGGCCTGGATTGGCCTCTGTTGGAAACAGGATGCTGGGCTTGATGGACCCTTGGTCTGACCCAGTATGGCATTTTCTTAGGTTCTTATTTGCTTTGTGTTCTTTTAAAGCAGTGGTGCTGGCAAAATTTTGACAATTCAGTTGTCAGTTACAGAAAACCATTCTTAATTTTGTTCAATTTCTTAGTGATATTCTTTAAATCTATTTCCACACAGTAATCTTAAGGAAATCTGGCAGCGAGGGGCTGGTCCTTAACAGAACAAGAGCTAGAAAATGGGTGAAACTGCAACAAAAGATGCAAGACTGGGAGCCGGCAGTGGCGCTGCCAGAGTAGATGGGAGGGGGCAGTGGGGGGGGGGGGGTTAATGTATTAAGGAAGCGGTGACGCTGCCAGAGTAGATGGGAGGGGGCAGTGGGGGGGGGGGTTAATGTATTAAGGAAGCGGTGACGCTGCCAGAGTAGATGGGAGGGGGCAGTGGGGGGGGGGGGGGGTTAATGTATTAAGGAAGCGGTGACGCTGCCAGAGTAGATGGGAGGGGGCAGTGGGGGGGGGGGGGGGTTAATGTATTAAGGAAGCGGTGACGCTGCCAGAGTAGATGGGAGGGGGCAGTGGGGGGGCGGGGTTAATGTATTAAGGAAGCGGTGACGCTGCCAGAGTAGATGGGAGGGGGCAGTGGGGGGGGGGGGGGTTAATGTATTAAAGAAGGCGGTGACGCTGCCAGAGTAGATGGGAGGGGGCAGTGGGGGGGGGGGGGCGGGTTAATGTATTAAGGAAGCGGTGACGCTGCCAGAGTAGATGGGAGGGGGCAGTGGGGGGGGGTTTAATGTATTAAGGAAGCGGGGACGCTGCCAGAGTAGATGGGAGGGGGCAGTGGGGGGGGGGGTTAATGTATTAAGGAAGCGGTGACGCTGCCAGAGTAGATGGGAGGGGCAGTTGGGGGGGGGGGGTTTAATGTATTAAGGAAGCGGTGACGCTGCCACGAGTAGATGGTAGGGGGCAGTGGGGGGGGGGGGTGGGGGGGGGGTTAATGTATTAAGGAAGCGGTGACGCTGCCAGAGTAGATGGAGGGGGCAGTGGGGGGGGGGCGGGTTAATGTATTAAGGAAGCGGGTGACGCTGCCAGAGTAGATGGGATGGGGCAGTGGGGGGGGGGGGTTAATGTATTAAGGAAGCGGTGACGCTGCCAGAGTAGATGGGAGAGGCAGTGGGGGGGGGGGGTTTAATGTATTAAGGAAGCGGTGACGCTGCCAGAGTAGATGGGAGGGGGCAGTGGGGGGGGGGGGTTAATGTATTAAGGAAGCGGTGACGCTGCCAGAGTAGATGGGAGGGGGCAGGGGGGGGGGGGGGGGTTAATGTATTAAGGAAGCGGTGACGCTGCCAGAGTAGATGGGAGGGGGCAGTGGGGGGGGGGGGTTAATGTATTAAGGAAGCGGTGACGCTGCCAGAGTTGCTTCTGGTAAAAAGGTTCTGACACAGATTTAGAATAAGTGAGAGTGGACTCCATGATCCATTTCCCTTGAGGTTGATTTCCTAGTATAAGATGTGGAGGAAACTAAAAGTAAATCGCTGAGTGCTAGATTTACTAAAGCAAAGAATCGGTGAAAAGCCTTAGTAAATCAGCCTCTGAGGAAAGGTGAGAGCAGGGTGGCTGCGAGAGAAACCAGGAGGGTACTTTGTTCTTTATTTTCTGGGTCTCTGGGTGGGGGACTGTCTGCTAAAGCTGGGCAGAGGAGGCAGAAGTAGAGAATTTACTTTCGGGTACGTCTGAAACGAGCGAGGGTGGATTTAGGAGAAAGGCCTGTAGAGAGGGTAACTGGGAAAGGACCGTTGATGGTTGGAGTAAGTATCACGCTGCACCCAGAGGAGAGGGTGAAACACAAAGTGGTCAGGGCACTGGGGCCCGATGGACTATGTCCCAGGATAGTAAGGGAGTGCAGCTTCACTTACTTTTTGGAAAGGAGTTGTTTCAAAGGATTGCAGAGCAGGCGCTCCCTGTACAGACTGTGGGTTTTGCCTCCCTTCCAGCAGATGGAGACAGAGAAGAACTTGAAGGGCACCCTCTCTTAACCCGGGGTGCCACCTGCATCCCTTCAGTATTTCTCTGTCTCCAGCAGATGGAGGTGGTGCAAACCCTGCAGTCTTGACCTGTTCCCGGTTTTAAGACACTTTCCCGTTTTATATTAAAAAAAAAAAAAACAAAGTTCCCTTCATCAGTTAGTCTAAGCTCAGTGGTGCACATGTTAATGGCAACTCTATTAAAATAAAGGGGGTTGCTGAATCTGACGTAGTGTGGTTTTGATGAGAGGGAGATCATGCTGGACAAACCCAGGGAGACACTGGGTGTGGCGTACTTGGATTTCAGCAAAGCTGTTGACATTTATGCATCACAAGCTTATAAATACACTGAGCAGCATAGATGTGGGCTCCAGTGTGGCTCACTGGTCTAGGAACTGGTTGCGTAGTGGTGAATGGAGTTCACTTAGAGGAAAGATGGGTGATCTGTGCAGTACTTCAGGGATTGGCACTGGGGCCGATTCTAGTCAATATATTTGGAGGTGATATTGCAGAGTGGTTATTTCTGTTTGTTTATTCGTTTTTATATACTGACGTTCAAAATGTATATCACAGCGGTTTACAATGAAGCAATAAAACAAAATAATATAAAATAAACAATTAAGTAAAACTAAGCACATTAAACAATCACATAGTTAAAATGTCAATATCTTAAATACAAATATTATAACATTTGATGTAAATAACATTCAAAATAAAATATTCTGAGAGATTAAATAAATTGAAAGCATTGCAATTGTAAGGAAAGATGTATTGGCAGTTGTTAAGTGAAGACTTATTTTATTTATTTATTTAAAGAGTCTTCTATACCGGTGTTAGTCGAAACATCACCTCGGTTTACATGGAACAAAAGCAACGGAAATTACAAGTAACAGGGGAAGGGTAAAGAGTACAAAAAACCATAAGGAGAGCAGAGAAGCATAGGAACAAACAACAAGTGAACTATAATGTCATAAGAACAAGGTCATAGTCAAATTCTGGTCATGATCCATCACAATTCAATATTCATCAAGGGTTTTGAGCTGGGCTCTGAATTTGGTGATGCAAGGTTCAAGTCTGAGGTGGGTTGGGAGTGAGTTCCAGTGCATAGGTCCAGCAATGGAGAGCGCCCGGTCCCTTGTAGCTGTGAGGTGCGCTTTCTTTAGGGATGGCACATGGAGGGACCCTTTGTTAGTGGTCCTTGTCGGCCGATTCGAGCAGGCAAATTGGAGGGGATCTGCCAGCCAGTTGGAGTGATGGGAATATAAGGCTTTATGGATAATGGTCAGGGATTTAAAGAGGATGCGGGAGGGAATAGGGAGCCAGTGTAGGTCCTTCAGTATAGGGGAAATGTGGTCGTATTTGTGAGCGTTGGAGAGGGTTCTGGCTACAGTGTTCTGTAGCATATGGAGGGGCTTTAAGGAGGAGTAGGGTAGGCCAAGTAAGAGGGAGTTACAGTAATCCATCTTGGATGCCAGTGTAGCCTGGACGACAGTGCGGAAGTCACTAGTGTGAAGGAGAGGTTTCAGGTTTTTTAAGACTTTAAGTTTGAAGAAACCCTCTTTGAGTATGGCACTGATATGTTTTTTGAAGTTCAGTTGTTGGTCGATTAGGACCCCCAGGTTCCTTGCGCAGGGCTGTGCATGAGGAATCTTGATAGCAGAGTCGATTGTGAGTGCGGGATTGGTAGGGGGGTGATGGGATATGAGGAGGAGTTCAGTTTTGGCAGTGTTTAGAGCGAGGTGGAGGTTGGTAAGTAAGGAGTTGATGGCAGCGAGATGGTTTCCCCAGGATTCAAGGGTGTCAGAGAGGGAACCTTGAATGGGTATGATGATTTGCACATCATCAGCGTAGAGAGAGAATTTGAGGCCAAGTTCTGATAAGAGTTTGCACAAGGGGGTGAGGTAAATGTTAGAGGGTAGAGGAGAGGGAGGAGCCTTGGGGGACTCCTTGGGTGAGGGCGTAGTGGGAGGACTCAGCATTGCCTATTTTCACGGTGAATTTCCTATTGTCGAGGTAGGATGAGAACCACTTAAGGGCTGTGCCGGAAAGGCCAATGTCGGTTAGGCGGGCAAGGAGGTGGGTGTGATTTATGGTGTCAAAAGCTGCTGAAATGTCCAGTAGAGCAAGAAAGTAGCTGTGACCTTGATCCATTCCTCTGAGCAAGACTTGTTTAAAAGGCCAGGTTTTAAGACTCTTTTTCAATGTGTTGGGTTCTGTTCTAAGCTCTTGAGGGAGTGAGTTCCACAACTGTGCACCTGCTATTGATGAGGCTCTTTGTCTGCATCCATTGCTGGCTGATCTTGTGCTGCACTCTGCCATTCCATCTTATCATTGGACAGAGTTTTATGGATTAGAGAGAGGTTTTTAGATTGGGAGCCACTGTAAATCTTAAGACTGGGGTTATGTGTTCTGATGGTTTGGTATTTAAGATTCTGGCGGCCGAGTTTTGTAAAAGTTGGAGGGGTCTTTTTGGTCTGAAAAGACTTCCCAAAGCGACTTACAACATGCGCACACAATACAATATCATGAAATCATGCATCTACAATAAAGCATAAAACAAGCACATAAAATAGCATAGCTAATGCATGAAGAAAAATGTAAGCTACTACCCAAATCAGCTACTCAGCACCCCAGATGAAAACTACAACCCCTACCCCTGAAAAAAATACAAAACCAAAATTCATCATTCTCATCAGTTACAGCAAAGCTCATGAAGATTTCTCTTAGGTGACCCTGATTAGTAGCCGAATGGAGACTTGTGAGGGAGCTGACAGAATGAAGTGATCTTAGCTTGAAGAGTGGTCAACGTCTTGCTAGGGTTCAATGCACAAAAAACAAATGCACCAGCTTCTGGGATGCAGAAATCCAAAGGCAATGGTACACAGTGGGGACTGAGATGATGTGCATCAACCAGAGAGAGATTTTTCACGTAGGGCTGTAAAGCTGATATCAGTGAGCATGCTTGGGACACACAGAGAGGGAGCTGATGTTTTAACTCTGGAAATTGTATATGCTCCTCCCTATAGGTATCCAGAGCAGTCCAGCCTCCTCTCCAGCAGATGGAGACAGAGAGTTTTATTGACACTGTCACCTAACCTGCTGGTGCACCTGCAGTCCCTCAGTGTTTCTGTCTTCAGCAGATGGTGGAGGTGTAAAGCCTGCAGTCTGACCAGTTAGACTACAGGATTTAAGGGGACTTGCCTCCCAGGGGGTGGTTAGGTCTTGGTGGGGCCATGTCCCCTGGTTTGTGAGGCAGACAGCAAGGGGTCGGGGACCCTTTGTTGCTCGCTCCTTCATTGCTGGACAGGGCTGAAAACTGGGGGTCCCGGTTCCCTCGCCCTCTGAGCCTGCAGCCATTCTTCTCTGAGGGAAGTACTTGTTTAATTGCCAGGAGGGAATGAATAGGGGTTGCCGTGGGACAGCACATCTTTACCCCAGCTCTGCTGCTTAACCGATCGTTCGCCTCAGTTCTTCCCCGTCCCTCCGGCAGCTTTCCTGCTCCTCCTGCTCGGTGCCGGAGTTCATGCAGTGTGGTTCGGCTTGTGGAGACGCCTGCATCTCTCCCGTGACGGCACATGCTCCTGGTGCCTCTCTGGTGGGGAGGGCGCTTCAGGGAGCGTGGCAGTAAATAAATTGGCCAGTTGCCATGAGCCTGAGAGGCTCTCACCTGCCGGCAGTGCCTTCCCACTAAGCATGGGAACGGTAGCCCCCTTGTCCAACTTCAGGGCTGCTGTGCAGGCTGCTGAGGGGGATGGGGATTTCCCTTCTCCTGATGGGAGACTCCCCAGTGGTGGGGTCTCCCATCAGGAAGTGAAGAGGACCCCCAGCAGGACTCGGATGCCTCTTCTACTTTCTCCTCAGATTTTGTTCTTTTATTACACAAAGCTTATAAGGCCAGGAAGGCCGTGCAGCTGAAAAGGAGGCTTAGATAAGGCCGACAGAGACCCAGGTCCTCTGGGGCAATGAGGGTCAGGTGAGTCCTAGGGGCACCGACGCCTGCCGTGGAGAGCTCCGAGGCTTCAGAAGCAGATAATCTGCAAGTGCAAGACCCTCCGGGGTCGGATCCGTGTTTGGTGGGTCAGGACCCAGATCAGGTGTTGAAGAACCTGGCCGTTGATGGCGATGATCCCAAGGTGATATAGTTGGTCCACAAGGAGGAGCTGGGTCCCCTGATACCTGCTGTTCTGGAGGAATGGGTGTGGAGGTCCCGTAAGAGGAATTGGAAGTGGGAGCAGTGGACCCTGTCATGGTTGGCCTCCGGGGTCCAACAAGGTATTTTCCATTTCACAAGTTGGTCAGCGCGTTGCTGTTTAGGGTGTGGGATACTCCCGAAACAGACCTGAAGGCAGGGCCATGGATAAGCTGTATCCTTTGCCAGAGGATACGCTTGAGCTTCTGAAGGTCCCAAAGGTGGATGCATCTGTTTCGGCTGTTAAGAAGACCATTCTACTGCTCTGAAGGACCTTCAGGATAGGAAGCTGGAAGTGCACCTCAAAAAAATGTTTTAGGTGTCTGCCCTTGGTGTTCGAGCTGCTGTGTAGCAGTTGAGGGCCGGCTTACGCTGCATGCAGCAGTTACAGTCTGACAGGTCCTCGTCTGAATCTGAGATGAAACAAGCAGAGCAGCTGGAAGCCGAAGTAGCATATAGTGCGGATGCCTTGTATGATCTCATCAGGACCTCCTCCAGGACTCTGATGTCGGTCTTAGCCCGGAGACTCCTCT
The DNA here is from genome assembly GCF_901001135.1 of Rhinatrema bivittatum. Taxonomy (NCBI): domain Eukaryota; kingdom Metazoa; phylum Chordata; class Amphibia; order Gymnophiona; family Rhinatrematidae; genus Rhinatrema; species Rhinatrema bivittatum. Next base: position 125,189,258 of record NC_042624.1, on the reverse strand, counting down.
GGTTGAGGAATTGGTCGGCCGACGTTTCATCAAAGCCTCAGCTGGGAGCTTTACCCTTTAAAGGGAAATTGGTCTTTGGCAAGGACTTGGAGGAGGAGATCAAGCTTCTCGGTCCATAAATTGCCTGAAGAAAAGCCGAAAGGAAATTCCTTTCCTCCTCGTTCCTGCTTCAGAGGGATTTGACGATTTCGGCCGCTCAGAGCATTGGAGTACATAGAGGCAGTCCTTGGGCAGATAACCATCCTGGAACAAGCCCTTTCGAGGGTGAAGGTCGGATAGAGATGGCTCTTCCCAAGGTGAAGGTGGAGCCAAATCTACCCAGTGATGTGAGGCTGGTCCAATGATAGGGGGCAGGCTGGCTCTGTTCTACGAGGAGTGGACCAAGATCTCGTCAAACCCAGAGGGTCTTAAGTGTGATAGTAGAAGGTTAGGCTTTAGAATGTGCTCGCCCAGTCAGGGACTTGCTCATAGTCTCCCTGGGTACGGTCAGAGGAAAGCAGGTGAGTTAGTGCTGCAGGGGGGGCTGTACACTGGGGAGATTGTCTGGGGGGCTGTACACTGTGTTGTGTTTTGAGGTCACCAGGTGTTGCTGGCTTTCTGCAGGTAATCCCTCCCAAGGAGTGGAAGCCACGTGCCACTTATGATGACATTGATGACGTAATCATACCTGCACCCATCCAGCAGGTGGTGACAGGCCAGTCCGGCCTCTTCACACAGTATAACATCCAGAAGAAACCGATGACCGTCCGGGAGTTCCGCAGGACTGCCAACAGTGACAAGTAAGAGGCCAGAAGAAGCACATGTGCATGCATGATGTCCCTGTTCGAACCCCCAGATCAGTCCAGACAAGTGGGTTTTGCATCCCTACCAGCAGAGGCGGCAGAGAACTAAAACGTTTCAGGCTACATAAGAGACAGCGCCACCTGCAGTCCCTCAGTGTTTCTCTGGCTCCAGCAGATGGTAGAGGTGCAAACCTGCAGTCTGACAAAAAAAAGATCAAGAAGATTAGAGAAGCTCCCTGAGATGTTAGGTACCTTGGAAGGCCATCCCTCTGAGTGAAGCCACTCTCAGAGGTGCAAATTAAAGCTGCCAGAGATGTGCTTGCTCTGTTCCCCCCCTTCAGCCGTGCATGGAGTAAAGTGACTGCTGTTCTTATCAGATAAGAGCAGTAAGAATTGATGAAAAGCAGGAGTTCTCAACCCCGTCCTGGGGATACACCTAGCAGTCAGGTTTTCAGGATAGCCACAAGGAATGTATGCTTGAGATTTTCATGCACTATGCAAATTTACCTCATGCTATTAATCAAGTTTACTTAGGGAACAGCCACTGCTATTAATTGCATCAGTAGCATGGGATCTTCTTAGTGTTTGGGTAATTGCCAGGTTCATGTGGCCTGGTTTTGGCCTCTGTTGGAAACAGGATGCTGGGCTTGATGGACCCTTGCTCTGACCCAGCATGGCAATTTCTCATGTTCATATTCAGGGTGGCTATCCTGAAAACCTGACTGGCTAGGTGTGTCCCCTGGATGAGAGGGGTTAGCAGCTGCAAACAGAAGCTTTGGAGTTAAACTTTTGTTTTTTCAAGTGTTCAGCCAAGAAGCTGCTGTCCTCTAGTTGCAAGGAGAAAAGGCAGCAGCCCTGATGGGCCCAGGAGCACCGGGCTCTGCTTGCTAGCCTTGCTGTAGGGGCAGTGTCAACTGTTGGGAGGAGGAGCTCATGCTATTCTGTGTGAGGAAGGTAACTTGATTACAGCACAAAGCTTGGCATTTTAGTGCATAGAGGTTTGTGTTACAGTACAGCATTGACGTGAGGAGGATTTAAGACTTTTCTGTGCTGCAGTAACACAGGTGTTTGTATTATTGAGCAGGTATTGCACCCCTCGCTATACAGACTTTGAGGACCTGGAGCGCAAGTACTGGAAGAACCTGACCTTCAATGCCCCTATCTATGGTGCAGATGTGAATGGCACCCTGTATGACCAGGTAAGTCACAGGGCCTGCAGGTAATGGGGAACCACCTGTAGGACCAGGTAAATCACAGGGTCCGCGGGTAATGGGGAACCACCTGTAGGACCAGGTAAGTCACAGGGCCCGCGGGTAATGGGGAACCACCTGTAGGACCAGGTAAATCACAGGGTCCGCAGGTAATGGGGAACCACCTGTAGGACCAGGTAAATCACAGGGTCCGCAGGTAATGGGGAACCACCTGTAGGACCAGGTAAATCACAGGGTCCGCAGGTAATGGGGAACCACCTGTAGGACCAGGTAAATCACAGGGTCCGCAGGTAATGGGGAACCACCTGTAGGACCAGGTAAATCGCAGGGCCCGCGGGTAATGGGGAATCACCTGTATGACCAGGTAAGTCACAAGGCCTGCAGGTAATGGGGAACCACCTATATGACCAGGTAAGTCACAGGGCCCGCGGGTAATGGGGAACCACCTGTATGACCAGGTAAATCGCAGGGACCGCGGGTAATGGGGAATCACCTGTATGACCAGGTAAGTCACAGGGCCTGCAGGTAATGGGGAACCACCTGTAGGACCAGGTAAATCACAGGGTCCGCGGGTAATGGGGAACCACCTGTAGGACCAGGTAAGTCACAGGGCCCGCGGGGTAATGGGGAACCACCTGTAGGACCAGGTAAATCACAGGGTCCGCGGGTAATGGGGAATCACCTGTAGGACCAGGTAAATCACAGGGCCCGCAGGTAATGGGGAACCACCTGTAGGACCAGGTAAATCGCAGGGCCCGCAGGTAATGGGGAACCACCTGTAGGACCAGGTAAATCACAGGGCCCGCAGGTAATGGGGAACCACCTGTAGGACCAGGTAAGTCACAGGGCCCGCAGGTAATGGGGAACCACCTGTAGGACCAGGTAAATCGCAGGGCCCGCAGGTAATGGGGAACCACCTGTAGGACCAGGTAAATCGCAGGGCCCGCAGGTAATGGGGAACCACCTGTAGGACCAGGTAAATCGCAGGGCCCGCAGGTAATGGGGAACCACCTGTAGGACCAGGTAAATCGCAGGGCCCGCGGGTAATGGGGAACCACCTGTAGGACCAGGTAAATCGCAGGGCCCGCGGGTAATGGGGAACCACCTGTATGACCAGGTAAATCGCAGGGCCCGCGGGTAATGGGGAACCACCTGTAGGACCAGGTAAATCGCAGGGCCCGCAGGTAATGGGGAACCACCTGTAGGACCAGGTAAATCGCAGGGCCCGCAGGTAATGGGGAACCACCTGTAGGACCAGGTAAATCACCAGGGCCCGCGGGTAATGGGGAACCACCTGTAGGACCAGGTAAATCGCAGGGCCCGCGGGTAATGGGGAACCACCTGTATGACCAGGTAAGTCACAGGGCCCGCGGGTAATGGGGAACCACCTGTAGGACCAGGTAAATCGCAGGGCCCGCGGGTAATGGGGAACCACCTGTAGGACCAGGTAAATCGCAGGGCCCGCGGGTAATGGGGAACCACCTGTAGGACCAGGTAAATCGCAGGGCCCACGGGTAATGGGGAACCACCTGTAGGACCAGGTAAATCGCAGGGCCCGCGGGTAATGGGGAACCACCTGTAGGACCAGGTAAATCGCAGGGCCCGCGGGTAATGGGGAACCACCTGTATGACCAGGTAAGTCACAGGGCCCGCGGGTAATGGGGAACCACCTGTATGACCAGGTAAATCACAGGGCCCGCAGGTAATGGGGAACCACCTGTATGACCAGGTAAATCACAGGGCCCGCAGGTAATGGGGAACCACCTGTAGGACCAGGTAAATCGCAGGGCCCGCAGGTAATGGGGAACCACCTGTAGGACCAGGTAAATCGCAGGGCCCGCAGGTAATGGGGAACCACCTGTATGACCAGGTAAGTCGCAGGGCCCGCGGGTAATGGGGAACCACCTGTAGGACCAGGTAAATCGCAGGGCCCGCAGGTAATGGGGAACCAAGCAGTAGGATGGACTTTGCTGAGGAAGCTTTGTCAGGAGCTTAGGATTTGGGGAATACAGAAACTATGGAAATGTAAACGCAGCTTTGTCAGAGCAGTAAGAGTGGAACAAGCAGACCAAGAAATAATGGAAGATTGCTAGGCTTACTGCTCTTTCTAAGACTCCAGGCAGTAAAGACAGGGCTGCAACTTTATTTAGAGACATAAAGTGGCTTAAAGGGGAACTGGAGGAGGATCAAGAGAAATACTTCCCTTCCAAATTCACACAAGAATAGAAGAAACTGGTGGGGCATCTGCTGAGGACGTAATCTTCAAGGTATTGTCATGATTACAAGTAGACAAGGCAAAGAGCCTGATGGGGTGCGTTCCAGGGACCAGTGGAGGTCCTTCCTGTACCCCTCACAGCTCGCTTCAGTGTATGACCGGAAATGGGACACAACCAGAGGTAGAAACAAAGGATGTGCAGCAGGCAAAGTCATAGAAACACTGCGGAAGAAAAGGTGCAAAACCTTGAAGCCAGTGGCTTACAGATTCCAAGATAACCAAGCAAACTAATTTGAATTCTTCTGAGATGGCAAGAGTAGTAGATGTGGCCTACCTGGATTTCAGGAAGACCTTTGACACTCTTCCACATAGGGGATTGCTGAGCAGGTTAATCAGTTTGGAAGATGAAAGAAATATAAACTGGGTAGTTGGTGGAGTCTGTTATGTTAAAGGGAAGGTTACAAGTAGGGTGCCAGGCCTGGTCCTTCTCATTGAAGAGGTAGAAAGGCTGAAAGAAAGTTTGCCTGTTCCCTGAAGGCAGACAGGAAAAATCTGAACTGAAAACTTTTTTTTCCCTGTACGTAGCAGGATCAGTCCAGACGGTGGGTTATGTCCCCCGTCCAGCAGATGGAGTCAGAACAGACTTCGAGGGATTCCCCATATAGGCCAGTACGCCCTCCGCAGGAGCTCAGTATCTTTCTGACTCCAGCAGATGCGAGTAAGGGAACTGGTTGTTCCCCCAGAGTAGCAGGGATTTAGTTCTTCTGCTTCCTTCTTCTCTGTTTTTTCTTGAGAACATTTTGGATCAAGTTTTAAAGTTAAAAAAAAAAGACAATTTTTGGGGAGGCGTGGCTTTTTTTTTCTCCTTTACATTTTTCTCTCTCTGTTTTCTCCTCCTGCCTAGCCCCAGGGTAAGTTAAACTGCTGTGTTTGTTTTCTTATTTTTCCTCGCGTCTAGGTGGGATTTGTGAGCGGGTGCCTCGTGGAAGCCGGTGGTGCCGGCCTCTCCACCTCAGCTTTCCGCCCCGCGGCCCCGAGACGGGCATTCCCCGGGCCGCAGCTGCAGGGAGGGTCATTCCCCTGCACCCTCGGAGCGGTTCTCGAGCGGGCAGCGCCGGCCGATTGGGCCCCCCGCGGCACCTTCTCTCCTCCTCCTCTGGGCCTCCCACCCCCCCCCCCCCGCGGCCTTTCCGCTCCTTCCCCGGTGATCCCGGTATATGGCCTGCGGCGAGCCGGGGTCGCGGATTTCTAGAGAGGGGATCTGCGCTAGGTATCTCCCCGGAGGGGAAGGCACCTCGCAGCCCCTCAGTACTTTTTCCTTCCTTTCTTCTCAGCAGCCCGGGTGGCGCGGGCCGGCCACTTCGCCGCCTTTGGCAGGAAGGTCGGCCATCTTGAATTTGCAGCGCGCTGGGGATTCTTTCTCAGCGCGGCCTGATGAGGAGGGGGGGGAGCTTTCTCCACCAAATCTTGATCCTGATGGCGACCTCGATCAACGCCAAAGCCGCCCGCTTCTTCAGTCGCAGGAGGGAGTGCGGCGCAGAGGGAGTGGATGCGCTGGTTCTCCCGTGGCCGCCACATCTTCTCTACGCTTTCCCATCTTGGCCCCTGGTGGGCAGAGTGCTCCACCGGATCGAAAATCATCGGAGAAGCGTGATCTTCGTCGCCCGAGAGTGGCCCCGCCGACCCTGGTTTGCAGACCTGCTCCAACTAGCAATAGACGGCCCAATACGACTGGGCCATCTCCCTCGTCTACTGCACCAGGGACCGGTATTTTTCGAGCAGGCAGAACTCTTCTGTCTTGCGGCCTGGCTTTTGAGAGGCGGCGCCTCAGACGCAGAGGATACCCGGAGGCAGTAGTTTCGACTCTGCTGCGGGCTCGGAAGACGTCTACCTCGGTAGCTTACGTCCGAGTCTGGAAGGTTTTCGAGATGTGGTGCTCCAAATGGGACATTCGGACCACGAGGGCGTCAGTATCACAGATAAGAACATGCCATACTGGGTCAGACCAAGGGTCCATCAAGCCCAGCATCCCGTCTCCAACAGTGGCCAATCCAGGCCACAAGAACCTGGCAAGCACCCAAAAACCAAGTCCATTCCATGTAACCATTGCTAATGGCAGTGGCTATTCTCTAAGTGAACTTAATAGCAGGTAATGGACTTCTCCTCCAAGAACTTATCCAATCCTTTTTTAAACACAGCTATACTAACTGCACGAACCACATTCTCTGGCAACAAATTCCAGAGTTTAATTGTGCGTTGAGTAAAAAAGAACTTTCTCCGATTAGTTTTAAATGTGCCCCATGCTAACTTCATGGAGTGTCCCCTAGTCTTTCTACTATCCGAAAGAGTAAATAACCGATTCACATCTACCCGTTCTAGACCTCTCATGATTTTAAACACCTCTATCATATCCCCCCTCAGTCGTCTCTTCTCCAAGCTGAAAAGTCCTAACCTCTTTAGTCTTTCCTCATAGGGGAGTTGTTCCATTCCCCTTATCATTTTGGTAGCCCTTCTCTGTACCTTCTCCATCGCAATTATATCTTTTTTTGAGATGCGGCGACCAGAATTGTACACAGTATTCAAGGTGCGGTCTCACCATGGAGCGATACAGAGGCATTATGACATTTTCCGTTTTATTCATCATTCCTTTTCTAATAATTCCCAACATTCTGTTTGCTTTTTTGACTGCCGCAGCACACTGAACCGACGATTTCAATGTGTTATCCACTATGACACCTAGATCTCTTTCTTGGGTTATAGCACCTAATATGGAACCCAACATCGTGTAATTATAGCATGGGTTATTTTTCCCTATATGCATCACCTTGCACTTATCCACATTAAATTTCATCTGCCATTTGGATGCCCAATTTTCCAGTCTCACAAGGTCTTCCTGCAATTTATCACAATCTGCTTGTGATTTAACTACTCTGAACAATTTTGTGTCATCTGCAGATCCTACAGTTTCTTCAGGATGGGCTGGATAAGGGCCTTTCCTATAATTCCATTCGCGTACAGGTGGCTGCCCTGAGCTCCCTGGTACAGCCTGGAGGCTCTCTACTTCTCCAGCCGGACATTGCCCGTTTTCTCAGGGGAGTCAAGCACTTGCGTCCTCCGGTGAGGGACCCGTGCCCCTCCTGGAGCCTCAACTTAGTTCTTCGGGCCTTATCAGGTCCGCCCTTCGAACCTCTCCGTGGAGCTACTCTTAAAGACCTCACGCTCAAGACCGTCTTCCTCATTGCCATCTGCTCCGCTCGGCGTATTTCGGAGCTCCAAGCTTTGTCCTGCAGGGAACCCTATCTCCGTTTCACAGATTCGGGCGTCTTACTCCACACCGTTCCCTCATTCCTCCCGAAGGTCGTATCGGCTTTCCATCTGAATCAGACGGTGGAACTTCCATCCTTCGCGTCCAACGAGTCGAGGGCCATTCGTCTCCTGGATGTCAAGCGTACGTTACTTCGCTATCTTGAGGCTACCAATGACTTCAGGGTTACTGACCACTTGTTCGTTCTATGGTCACGTCCGAAGAAGGGTTCACAGGCGTCGAAGACAACGATCACTAGGTGGCTAAAGGACAGCATTTCGGTCTCCTACGTTGGAGCGGGATGGACTCTTCCTTGTGGTATCAAGGCTCATTCTACCCGCTCGCAGTCGGCATCCTGGGCGGAAGTTCGCTCTGTCTCCCCTCAGGAGATTTGTCGAGCAGCAACATGGAAATCGCTGCACACCTTTGCGAGACATTATCGGCTGCACCTCCCGTCTTCAGACTCTGGGCAACTTGGCGAGCAGGTGCTCAGAGCAGGCCTCTCAGGGGCCCACCCGGTTTAGGGAAGCTTTGGGACATCCCACCGTCTGGACTGATCCTGGTACGTACAGGGAAAAGAAAATTATTCCTTACCTGCTAATTTTCGTTCCTGTAGTACCATGGATCAGTCCAGACGCCCACCACTCTTGGGTTCTTGGTCCTGCTCCGCTTATTCTGCTCGTTTTGCTCTCTTAGCAGCCTACTATGTTTCTGGTTCTTTTTTATGAACCCAGCTCCCCCCAAGTTGGTTGTGTTATCTCATTCATCTTTCAAGTTGATATTACATTTTTTGGTTACATTTATGGTTAAGCAAACTTGATCCAGATTTGTTTTATTCGGGCTTTGATAATCTGTATACTGTCAAAACTTTCTCTGTCTCCATCTGCTGGAGGGGAGGCAAAACCCAGGAGTCTGGACTGATCCGTGGTACTACAGGAACAAAAATTAGCAGGTAAGAACCAATTTTCCTTTTTTGCCTGCTTATTGCCACAACCAAATCTGCACGTCAGCCCAATACCAGCAGCATCTGAAGCCCAGCATAAAGGTAATCACAGCGTATAAAAGGAGGGCAAGGTGGGGCGCTGAGCACCTTCTCCGTGCACTGGGTATTGTGATCTGTAATTGCTTGTCTTGCAGCACGTGGATGAGTGGAACATTGGGCATTTGAACACCATCCTGGATGTGGTGGAAAGTGAAAGTGGGATCACTATCGAGGGGGTGAACACCCCCTACCTGTATTTTGGCATGTGGAAGACCTCCTTTGCTTGGCACACTGAAGACATGGATCTCTACAGCATCAACTATCTGCACTTTGGAGAGCCTAAGTCCTGGTAATGAGCGCAAAGACTGCGAAAGTCTGTACTGAGCCGATCCCGTTGGGTAACTGAAAAGCCGAGAGCAGGAAAGCTGCTTCGTATGTGTCTCCGTCCCATCTCTTGTGTTAAAATTTGGAAGATACTGAGGGGGCTTTGAGTGCTTCCCATGCAGCTTGTTAGTTTAGGTGTTCCTTAGGCCAACCCTGCACCAGGTGAGCTGCGGCGGATCTCTGCTGCACGTTTGCTATTGCTATAGCATTGCATGTTTGCTTTTTAAATCAGATTCTAAATATTCTCTTGTGCAGTTGGTTGAGGGATATTGTGGCAGTGCTGCAAAGGTGCCCATAATGCTCAGTCTTGCAACCTTTTGGCTTTTATCTGAAACCAGAGTTCCTCTCACTAATGTACTGGTGTTCAATAATTGCCTAATTATTCCACCTGGGGAGGTGTGAGTTGGCTGGAGCATTACAAGTGCTGTAGGGGATACTTGGCTGCCAGGAGTCAGTGGGATTCAGTGCTCCGGGAACATTTCATGAGCCAGCAGGGACGCATGTAGGGCAGGCTCAGGTTTTTTACCCACTCTCCTTCCTGCAGCAAAGCTTGATTGGACCTGAGCTTCTGTTGTCTCCTTATAGGTACACCGTGCCCCCTGAGCATGGGAAAAGGCTAGAGCGACTTGCAAAAGGTATGGATGGAAGCATTTCGTCTCCAGTTTGTCAGGCCAAAATCAGAATGCTAAACTGTAGCTATTTTCTGTGCTCAAAGCTTGCCGTGTGTTTGTCTTTTAAATGTATTGTACAGGGATGAGGAGAGACTGCTGCTCTCCCTGGGAAAGGGGGGAGGAGAGATGGAGTAGCTGATGGGTCCAATTTGGAAGGGAAACTGTGATCAGCTAGGACAGAGCCTGTCTCTTGTGTAAGGGACAGGCACATACGATAAGATGCCCTCACACAGACTGAGGTCTTCAGCCTGTTTTCTCACTGTTACGCAGGCTTCTTCCCTGGCAGTGCGCAGAACTGTGAGGCCTTTCTCCGTCACAAGATGACTTTGATATCCCCATTCATCCTGAAGAAATATGGGATCCCGTTTGACAAGGTGAGCTGAGAACTGGAAGCAGTGGCAAGGTGGCAAGGAGAGAAAGCGATGCACAGGAAACTCAGTCTGGGTAGAATGATCCGTGTGGTGCACTAAGCACTGCACGGTGATTTCAGAGGATCAGAAGCTGCCAAGGCGGCATGTTGTCGTTCAGAACTGCTGATTACCCTCAGATTCATGTGTTAATATAGAAACATAGAAATGACGGCAGAAGAAGACCAAATGGCCCATCCAGTCTGCCCAGCAAGCTTTTGTACTTATTTTTCTCATACTTATCTGTTACTCTGACTGCTGAAGTCAGGGCCCTTATTGGTAACTTTTTGGTTCCAATTTCCTTCCACCCCACCATTGATGTAGAGAGCAGTGCCAGAGCTGCATCAATGTGAAGTATCAAGCCTAAATGGCCAGGGGTAGCAACCACTGCAATAAGCAAGCTACTCCCAAGCCTATTTGTTAACCCAGCCTGTGCAATTTAGTCCTTGTTGGTTGTTGTCTGAATATAAATCCTCTTTTCTTCATTCCCTCCTGCCATTGAAGCAGTGAGCTGCTCTGTATATGTATTCAAAGTGAAGTATCTGGCTTAATTGGTTCGCCTGTGCGATTTAGTCCTTGTTAGTTGTTTGAATATAAATCCTCTTTTCTTCATTCCCACCCTGCCACTGAAGCAGAGAGCTGCTTGGATATGCAGTGAAAGTGAAGCATCAGGCTAATTTGGTTTGGGATAGTAACCGCTGTAACAAGCAAGCTACTCCCACGCTTATTTGTGAATGCAGATCTTTTTTCCCACATTTCCTCTTGCCGTTGAAGCATAGAGCAATGTTGGAGTCGCATTAACCTTGTGAATGTTTATTGAATAAGGGTAGTAGCCATCATTCCCGCAAACCACCCCCATGCCTTTTCTCTTCATTTCATTTCATTCACATCCTCAAGACTTGCTTTGTGTTAGTTTTGTAGATTTTTGGTGTTTTAGTCTTATTTGGCTATTTGTTTTTAGGGGTTGTTTTTGTATATTTGTGCTTATTTTTAATGTATGTACTTCTCTCTAAATCGCCTTGGGTTACTTTGGGAAAGGCGATAAATTTGAAATGCATTTAATACTCTTGTAAATTTGAGCCAGCTTTTTAAAAATCATTCAGCACTTTATAGATTATTGGCAGAGTATGAGGGAATGGAATGATTTTGCTAGTGGGATGAAATATTGAGTTTGGCTTTGAAGCAGGTGTAGATATAGCCATGGAAATGAAATGGCCTGTACATACTTTCCCTCCTCCGATCTCTGACCATTCCCTGCTCGTGGTGGATGGGCAGCTCTGAACGTACAAATGCCCAAAGTGAACGACTCATAATATCAGAACCACCACGGTCAGACAATTATGAATCTCAGCTGGACAGACTGGAGGGTCTTGGATATTCAGTAAGCGAGCAAGTGATGACAATATCTGGGTGCATATGTCCTGCTGAATATACTCTGATAACGTTAGGGCTGCTATTTCCAAACAGACTTGTAAACATAACTTTAGTGGAGAGTGATATATGTGCTCATTAACTAAAATTTAGAAACCAACCCCCGAAACACCTTCATCGACTCCCTTTTTTATCTGTGCTCGCATAGTTGTACAAGCAGAATGTAAGTGGTTGGCAGAGAAATATTCAACGCTCAGTTTTACATTCCTAAATTCTGTTGTTACTGTCCTAGGCTTTGTTGACGTCTTAGTGTATACACACATGCAGTAATGCTGGGAGGAGCAAAGGATACTTACTGGATCTAGCAGGAGGACCCACTAGCAGTGCTTAGAGCTGTCCCCATACTGATCCGGGAGGCCCAGCTGGCGCTGCTGTGATGGACTCACTGGTTAGAGCTGCTGTCTTGCCTCTTAGCTTCATTGTAGTTTCTGGTGGCATCTAACAGCCATTTTAAGGGAGTTTGTCTGGGTTTACACGGCATAGCTGAAACCCTTTTGCTGCTGAGTGCCAGCACTCCTATCCACAAATGTCCATTGTGTGGTATGCGTGAGATGGCTAGAGCAGCAGGCTAAGAGCCAGGGAAGCCAGGGTTAAAATCTCGCTCACACTCCTTGGGATCTTGGGCAAGTAATTTCACGCACCCTTACCTCAGGTACAAACTTATGAGTTTTCAAAGAGGTTCCACATAGAATAGCTTACATGAGTATAAGTAGCATGTATTCACGTGCATGCTATTTTATAAACATGGAAAGAAAGAATGGAATTGGTTTTGTGCGTGATTTTACTGGTGCATAAAAGGACTAGTCCAGAGATGTTCCGGGCTGGGGTCAAGAACTAGGTGCGGAAGTTGCTATTTTAGAAAAACAAACTGATTTGCACAGCACAATTGAAATTGGACTTGCCTGTCTGCAGCTTTTGGTTGGGAAGTGTGGAAGTGCTAAAGGGTTTAAATGAGCTGAACTGAGTGAATTGGTAACTTTAATTTCATGCACAAGTATTATTAAAACACTATACATATACTTTATAAACTACCTGCCTCTGTGTAGAAATTGTGATTCCTGTTCAAACCCCCAGATCAGTCTAGACAAGTGGGTTTTGCATCCCTACCAGCAGAGAGAGGCAGAGAACAAAAACTGAGGCTCTGCTACATAAGAGACAGCGCCACCTGCAGTCCCTCAGTGTTTCTCCTTCTCCAGCAGATGGAAGAGGTGCAAATCTACAGTTTGGAGTTTAAATTTAGGACAAGAAGTGTTCCCTGAAGTGTGCGCATTTTCCTGTGTATTAGGCTGCCCTCTTCAGGACCGTTGGGTTGTGCGTCTAGTTATGCGCCCAATTTTTGGACGCTTAGTTGGGCGCCTGCTTGAGCGTGCAGTTGGTAGCAGCGTCTGTTTGAGGCGTGTACATAGCTGTATGCGCAATCTGAGCGGCATTGAGGGCGATTAGTTTTTGGGTGCTTGAGGCACAGGGTTGTGCGCTTAATTTTTGGATGCCTAATTCTTTTGCAGCCCAAATACAGCTAGCCACACTTTTCAGTTGCCTGTTAGTGTACTGACAGACCGATGGAACCTAAGCATCGTTATCCTCTCTGCTGCTTGTCATATTCGGACATCTCAACCAGTTGTTCCCTCTAACTTGTGTCAGTGCTGCTTGGAGGCTCAGGGGGAATTGCCTTCATCTGAACTTCCTTCCCAGTCTGAGAGCCTGGGTAAAGATGTGCCTGACTCTGGAACTCCCCTAACTGGTTCATCAGTGGGCACAGGCAGGTGCCTCCTGGTTTTGGCATGGATCCTTCTGCCTTTTCTTGGGTGGGATTTTTTCAAGGGTTGCAGTTCCTTTCTTCAGGCTCAGTCCTCCGCTCTGACCATTCTTGACAGGTGGTGACTTCCCACAAGCCTGGGGCTGCAGTTAAGCATTGAAGTACACCTAGATCGGCTGGTCTATAGGGACCTGGATGGCACGGATGACTAAGCTGATCCCTACTCCCTAGAGGATAGGGAAATTCCTCTGGGATTGGAACCGTAGAGGACTCTGTTGTGGTTCTTTCATAAAGATGAGTTACTGGCTCTGATTTCAAAGAAATTGAAAATGTTGGGCATCCCTGGGGCTGAATCCATGTCTGAGCCAAAGAAAAATCCCATTTTGATTTCTTTGCGTAAAGCCTCTTGTTTTTCCCCTATTATGGAGGCTGTTCAAGAATTGATTTTGAGTGGGGTGCCCAGAAACTAATTTCAAAGGGGGATGAGTCTTGGAAGGACTGTACCTCCTGGATCCAGCTGCAAGAGAGCAGTTACACTTTCTGTAAGTGGATGTGCTTGTGTGTGCTGGCACCAAGCGGGTGAATATCCCCGTAGAGGGAGGAGCAGCGTTGAAGGATGCGCACAATAGGAGAATTGAGGCCATCCTTAAGCAAGCATTTGAAGACGTGGCAATGTCTTTGCAGATCAGTTCTTGTTCCCTGGTAGCTCGCTCCTTTTTACTTCTCTCTCAGGAGGCTGATGAATCTGGTGTGACTTATAGGGCAGTGATGGAGCCAGCAGCCACCTTTTTAGCAGATGCAGGCTGCGACCTGGTCTGCACCTCAGCCAGAGTGGTGCCTTTGGTAATAGCAACCAGGCGTCAATTATAGCTGAGAAATTGGTTGGCTGATGTGACCTCCAAGTCTAACCTTACGAAGATACCCTTTAAAGGTTCACTCTTGTTTGGGAGTGAGTTTGAGAAACTGGCTAATAAGTGGGGCGAGACCCAATTCCTTGGTTACTGGAGGATAAGAAGCAGACGCCACACCCCTATGGCATGAGAGGTCGTGCTAGGGGATCCAAACACTTTTGACCTCGGAGGAGCAGCCTTTCAGAGGACTCAACCTTTTGGTATGTCTCAGTTCTTTCGTCCCAGACAGCCCAGATGGGGTGCAGGCTCGGATATTGGAACCCCCGAACATGCCAATGAAGATGACACATCCCCAGGAACAGGAGATAGGGGATCGCCTCTCATCAGAGGTGAGTCGAAATCATGTCAGTCCAGTGGGTCCTGGAGGTGATATGAGATGGATAGGCACTGGAGTTTCACAGTGTTCCTTGGGATGTGTTCATGGTGTCTCCCTGCCACTCCTCAATCTGAGGGCTGTGGTTCCAGTGTTCATGTCTCAAGAAAATATGGGCCAGTATTCCATTTATTTCATTGTGCCCATTCTGGATCTCAAAGGGGTCATCACTCATTTGAGTGACTCATTTTCACATGGAAACCTTGCACTCAGTGATGGTCAAGCAGTTGGGGGAGTTTGACATTCTTGGACCTGTCAAGAGGCATCCTTGCATATTCCTGTCCAACTAGAGCATCATTTGTTTTCTGCAATTCACATTTTTGGGACATCAGTTTCGAGCGCTGCCTTTTGATCTGGCCACCATGCCCAGAACTTTTTCCCCCAAGGTTATGGTGACAGTGGTGGGATTGTTTCACCCGTATTTGGATGACTGGCTGATTTGGAAGAGAGCCTTCTGGTCTCATGCAAGGTGGTCTCCTTGTTGCAGGAGCTCGGTTAGATGGTGACACTGACCAAGAACAGTCTTTAGCCATCTCAGTTGCTAGGGTATCTCTGTGTCCAGTTCAACACAATGCAGGGCAGGTTTGTATTCAGAAGCTGATGGTGCAGGTGAACCCAATACACCTGACAAGTGTGGTCCTATCTACAGGTGCTCGGATTGATGGCGCCAACCCTGGAAGTGGTGCCATGGGCGAGGGTGCATGTGTGTCCTCTTCAGCGTCCTCTATCTCGTTGGAGCCCACAGTCTTGGGACTATTCAAGTCAGCTTCACCTGCCGATGGAGGTATGCTCTCACCTGCAGTGGTGGTTTAAAGGCAGATCATCTGAAGATGGCGGAGTAACGTTGGTGCTGGCATTCTACCACTCCCTTTCTCCTCTGGTTATGCCGCATTCGACTCGTAAGATGCGTTAAGGAAAGGGCTTCAGCTGCAGCTCTATCCGGCTTTCCTCAGAGTGGACCGAGGGCTGAGATTGTCTGAGGAATCGCTGGGAGGAGAGCGGATTCCCCCGCCGAACCCCACAACTGTGAGAGCCACACACACACACCCCCCCCCCCCCCCCGATGGGGCCATATTGCAGGCAGAAGAGGTCGGGCTCCCTCCTTTCTCAATTGAGATGGAAGGTTTGCCTGTGGCCTCCGGGGCATCTAAGCCTTCAGCAGGGAGCTGTGCTTGGAGACGGTGTAGTAGCTGCTGAGAGACTTCCTTCTCTGAACATGAACTAGAAACCTTTGGTTCCAGTACTTATATAGCATCTCATATAGACTCTAAAGTGATAAGGATTAAGTAAAATGGTTTCTTCACAACTTAATCCAATGGAAACTAAGCTTACAACTTTGAAAGTATTTAAGTTATAAGCTGAGAAATATTGTGATGAAAATAAGACTGAGGTTGAATCAATTAAAGTTTTGTAATCCTGTTAAGGAGAATTCCCAATTAGCCTTTAAAATAGAGAACTTGAAAAAAACGGAGAAATCGCAATTTAAGATTTATAAATTTTCCAAAGGACATGCTCAAAAGGTGTTTTTTGGAAGATCTCTGAACAGGCATTACCATCTATATCTAAAGCCTATTATGCTCCGAATTTCAGAAGAGAACCCTCCTTAACACCACAGCAAGATCCTCCATTAGATATGGATAATTTATCTGTAATCTTGGAGAAATCAGTTACAGAAGAAGCTACACCTGCTACCCTTGAACCTGATAGAGATTGTCTTGTGTCTTTTCTTCAGGCATAAGATTGGGTTCTTTCTGAATATTCATGGACGTCTATTTCCTGATGCTGCAAAACTAATCCTGAAACCAAGGGCTTTACAAGTGGGAGCGATGGTTTTCCTGAAGTTCCAAGTACAAAGAGGTCTCCTATGTTTTCTAGCAACCTGCTCAGTTATCGCTATTTCTGTCTCGACAACTTAAGGATCAGTCACTACAGCGCAAGAGTCCTTAAATTATAGCTCTCGTTCGTTACTCTGCTCTCTTGAATTTAATATTTTATACTGATACATTTTTCCTGACATTGTGTAATGATTCCTCCCTGATTGGGGACTTGATTTGAAGTTGGCACTTCTGTATAATTTCTGGTATTCTTTTCTGCTCAGTTTTTGTTTATGTATTACTTGTGCCTTTTCAGATTTTCTTTGCAAG
Organism: Rhinatrema bivittatum; assembly: GCF_901001135.1. Taxonomy (NCBI): domain Eukaryota; kingdom Metazoa; phylum Chordata; class Amphibia; order Gymnophiona; family Rhinatrematidae; genus Rhinatrema; species Rhinatrema bivittatum. The sequence goes on along the minus strand of NC_042624.1, from coordinate 125,172,687 downwards.
AATTGTCTTGCTTATATTTGTGAAATTGAATAAATTATAAATTTTTAAAAAAAGGCGGATCATCAGAGGGGGTTTTCCTAAGCTCCCCTTAATGGCTGGTACTCACGACAGATGTGAGCCTCCAGGGTTGGAGCTGACAGTGCAAGGGCTCTGGAGTATTGGTTGGCATGCTTGTTGAGCAGTCTGAATAATGTCGGACAATGCAGCGACAGTGGCTTGCATCTGTTGGCAGAGAGCAACCAAGAGCTAGCGTGTATCGCAGGAAATAGCCCGGCTTATGGAATGGGCGGAAGTGCATCCTCAGGAGATCTCTCAGCCTCACACACTGCAGGAAAAACCAATGTAAGAGCAGAGTTTGGATCCGGGAGAATGGGAATTGTCAGACAAGGCATTTCAGCTGATGGTGGATTGCTAGGGCCTTCCATTTCTGGGCCTACTAGCGACTTCTCGCACTACAAAGGTTCCGCGTTTCTTTAGTCACAGGGGCGATGCAAAGTCTTTGGGAATCAATGCCCTTGTTCAGGAGTGGCCACAGGGTGAGCTGCTGTATGCTTCCCCCGCCCGTGGCCATGTTAGGCAGAGTGATCCAGAAGATCGAGGTCACAGGGGGATTGCCACCTTCCTACAAGCCAGAAAATTCTGCACTTCCTTAACATATGTGCGGGTTTGGCAAGTGCTTCGGGCTTGGTGAGAAGTTCGAGGGGTAGTTAATCGTTTTGTTAAGATCCCACTCGTTTTGGAATTTTTGCAGAAGGGATTGAGTGAAGGGTTGGCCCTTAATTCCTTAAAGGTACAGGTAGCAGCTCTTGCCTATTTCAGGGGTCAGGTGACTGGACCCTTGTCGGCTCATCCAGATGAAAGAAGTGAAACATCTGTGTTCTCCCTTGCAGTTACCACTGCCCTTGTGGAATCGTAATCTGGTTTTGGATTTTTTTGGCGGGTCCCATCTTTTGATCAATGCGTAATCTCTCCTTGCGGTTACTGATCTTGAAAGCTGTTTCTTGTGGTAATTTGTTCTGCGCGTCGAGTATCTGAGCTGCAGGCCATATCTTGTTGGGAGCTGCTCCTTAAGTGACTTGAGGGGGCAGGGGAGATACAGCTGCATTCTGTTCCTTCCTTTTTGCCAAAAGTGGTTTTGGATTTTCACTTGACTCAGTCCATTTCCCTGCCAGCTCTGGACAGGGAAGGAGATTTGGAGGAACATCGTCTGTTACGATCCTTAGATGTTAAGACATGACACATGAGGTATCTGGAGATTTCTGACCCTCTCAGGAAGACTGATCGCCTATTTGTCCTTCATGGGGGAGGTAAATAAGGCAACCTGCCCTCGTGGACTACAATAGCTCGCTGGATTAAGGAGGTAGTCTTGGCCGTGTATGTGGATGCTGAGCAGCCGTTGCCTACTCAGGTTAGGGCTCATTCGAGCTCAGGCAGCGTCATGGCAGAGCTTAGATTGTTGTTTCCTGTTGACATTTGCCAAGCTGTGTTGTGGTCCTTCCAGGTATTATCGTCTGGATGTGCAGGCCCAGGAGGACGCAGTTTTGACTGGACCGCATGCAGCCTCCTGGCCTGTTCAGAAGTAGCTTTGGTAGATCTCACTTGCTGTGAATCCATCTGTCTAAATGTTAAGAAATGAGAAATTACTATTTACCTGATAATTTCTTCCTCTTTAGTATAGACAGGTGGATACACCTTCCTGCGCATGGCTGCTGGCAGGTTGTGCTATTATCCTCCTGTGACTGTATGATCCAGGGGTTACTGATAAGTGTTAATCTGGGCCCTAGACTTTTGCCCAGAGTTGGCTTTTGCAGAGAATACTGGCGGGCTGTCACTGCAGGGGTATATATATATATATATATATATATATATACTGTGATGTCAACTTTGTCTCCATCTACTGGTAGAAGTGCATAACCCACTTGTTCTGGCTCCAGCTGTCTATACTAAAGGAAAGGAAATTATCAGGTAAGTAGTTTCTCATTCCTGCTGCACAGTTTATAAAATACTAGGATAAATCTCCATGCATCCATTTATATGCTCATATCAAGTATTGAAATAGTTTTGAAAGTTAGGCTGCTAGATTGTAAGCCCTCTGAGGACAGGAAATATTCCTGTACTTTAATTTAATCCAGTTTGAAGTGTCATAAAAGGCAGAACTTACATTTAAAAAAAAAAGCCTACTGAAGCCTGGAATCCCTGCACAGAGGGGAATGAGCCCTCTTCCTGCCACGTGCAGATGATGAATGAGGTGTCTGAAGGCCGTCCTTTGGAAATACCCTGCGGAAATGTAGCGAGGTTCCAGTGCACTTACACTTTGTCCTGTGTGAGCCCGACAGCAGTGCAGAGCTTCAATCTTACATAGGAACTTAGAAATGATGGCAGAAAAAGACCAATCGGCCCAGCAAGCTCCCACACTTATTTCCCCATACTTATGTTTCATCAACCACAAAGTTCAGAGCCCTTGTTGGTAATGGTTTGATTCAAATTTCCTGCCATTGATGCAGAGAGTAATGTTGGAGTTGCATCAAAGGTGAGCATAAGGCTTAATGGTTAAGGGTAGTAACTGTCACACCAAGCAAGTTACCCCGACTGCACAGATCAATGCCTTGTTGGATGTTGTCTGAATGTAAATCCTCTTTTCCACATTTCCCCCTGCCATTGAAGCAGAGAGCAAGTCTGTATATGCATTCAAAGTGATGTATCAGGTTTAATTGGTTTAGGGTAGTAACCGCCGTAATAAGCAGCTACCTAAGGTCATGAAAGGGAAAGATCTGCATTGCCAGGGCAGTACGTGCATTCCCTGATGGAAAATATTGTGTAGATAAGGAAAAGGTGTCTTCTCGCACTTTAACTCGTGCTGATCTGGCATGCCAGCAGTTATTTATATTCTGTTGCTTGCTGGACTGTCAGCAAGGTGTGTGTGGATCTATAAAGTGTTCTTGCAAGTCTCTTTCCTATTATATCCTCTGGAGTCAGGCCATATAAGTGTTGGAGAATGTGTGCAAACGGGACAGGCTTGTGACTGAATTGTGCACAAACATTTTGCTCCATGCTGACGTGACCAAATTATGCTCGATTGTTTCTTCTACTGTTTTTTTTTTGTAGTGGACAGACTAACATGCAAATTTACAGTAATGATGGATAATGAGCTTCTGCATATTGTAATGAGAAAGATCATGAATTGTACAGCTTAGGGAAGCTTTGGGCTTATTCAGGCTCCTAAGGGCAGATTCTTCTGAGTAACGTTGGACTCTCCTGAATAACAGTCAGCCCTGTACCCATTATACCAGGTCCAAGGCAAGAAAGCCGCATGCCCAGAGCTTAAATGCAGCTTGGGTTCTTTGCCATGCTCTTTGCCGACTGATTTCCCTTCTGCTGCCCTCAGGTCACGCAAGAAGCTGGACAGTTCATGATAACTTTCCCCTATGGTTATCATGCTGGTTTCAACCACGGCTTTAACTGTGCAGAGTCCACCAATTTTGCCACGCTGCGCTGGATTGAATATGGCAAACAGTCTGTGCTGGTAGGTTACTTTTTAGTTTTCTACTCCTACCTAGAAATACTTATTCTCAACTGCTGTTAATGTTTTGTGTCTTCTGAGGGGTTGTTAATGACATTGAGGAAAACTTTCAAAGATTTTATGCAAGTAAATTAGTTTACTCATGAAAATCAGCCTTTGCAAGTGCACAGTACAGGTGCTTCTAGTTGCACAGAAAAGGGTAGGTGAGAGCATGACCTCTGACCTTGCTATAAGGCAGGTGCAGAGTCCGTGGGTACTGTTGGTACTTGGTCTGAATTGCCCTCCCCTCAGTAAGGCATTTTCTGAAGTCGCTGCAGATGCAATGTGCTGCAGATACAATGCCCCTGGTGTTGTGAGTCATTGAAAATAACACTTAAAGCCACTAGCTGTAGAGCAGTTTTATTAAAATGCTATAAAATAATATAAACCTTATACATTAAATATGGTACTTTATGGAGAGGCAGAGTGCCACGTAAGACATTAGCATAACCTCCCTCTCTAATGATTTTACTGATAATGCAGCATTATATAGAATTTCAGTTGTATATTTCCAAGCCCTAAACTAGGTTACATAATTGTCAAAACTTCTATGATTGGCTTTCTATTATAAACAAATCTGAATGACTGTATGTTAATTTGCTTTAATTCTCAAAGTTAATCCTCGTCTCATGTGTAACTTTGTGCTTGTTCTAAGAATATTTTCCATAATCTTAGATGGAATATAAATTAACCTCATATTAGTTCAAAATGTTCTGTAGCCTTGTATTTCAGCATCTTTCATCTAACGTTTGGAGTCTTTTGTCTAGGAAAAAAAGTGCAAGGCTGAGACTATAATATTGCTAGTAATTACAAAACTGCTTATGATCAAAACCCCCGGAGTTCAGGAATAAGGACTTCATATGTGACATGTCAAAAAGTGTTTCACGGAGACTGCGGCCCATGAGCACCCATGTCACCTGAGTACTTCTTTATGAGCAGCCCCGCATTTTGAAAGGGAATTTACAAAATGTGTGATTGTGAGATGTGTTATTGGGGTGAAGGGTTAGGCTATGTCCGTATGATAGTGTATATGTGAGTCAGATAATGGATTGATTTCATTGACATGTCTGCATTCTGCTGATTGAATATTTGTACTTTTTTAATAGTTTTGTGTAATATAAATGTATTGTGTACAGGGAAGAAGTGCAATATAATATAATAAATATTTTGAACCCAGCTACATTAACTGCACTAACCACATCCTCTGGCAACAAATTCCAGATCTTTATTGTGCGTTGAACGAAATAATTTTCTCCAATTAGTCTTAAATGTGCTACTTGCTAACTTCATGGAGTGCCCCCAGTCTATTATTCAAAAGTGTAAATAACCGAGTCACATCTACCCGTTCTAGACCTCTCATGATTTTAAACATCTCTATCATATCCCCCCTCAGCCGTCTCTTCTCCAAGCTGAAAAGTCCTAACCTCTTTAGTCTTTCCTCATAGGGGAGCTGTTCCATCCCCTTTATCATTTTGGTTGCCCTTCTCTGTACCTTCTCCATCGCAATTATATCTTTTTTGAAATGCGGTGACCAGAATTTTACACAGTATTCAAGGTGTGGTCTCACCATGGAGCGATATAGAGGCATTATGACATTTTCCGTTTTATTAACCATTCCCCTTCCTAATAATTCCTAACATTCTGTTTGCTTTTTTGACTGCCGCAGCACACTGTGCTGACTATTTTAAAGTATTATCCACTATGACTCCTAGATCTTTTTCCTGGGTGGTAGCTCCTAATGTGGAACCTAACATCGTGTAACTACAGCATGGGTTATTTTTCCCTAAATGCAACACCTTGCACTTGTCCACATTAAATTTCATCTGCCATTTGGATGCCCAATCTTCCAGTCTTGCAAGGTCCTCCTGTAATGTATCACAGTCTGCTTGTGATTTAACTACTCAATTTTGTATCATCCGCGAATTTGATAACCACACATCATTCATACCACATAAAAACTATACCCCATAAAATTCACAATTATATATCAATGCTCACTCTTTCTATTAAACACTTGATATAATAACTCGATCCTGTCTAATTCGGTGTTTCCATTCCTCTGCTCCAACGATGTTCACCCCCTTCGTTCCAGTGTTATTCACCCCAACAAGGTGAATGTTCCCATTCACAGTCGAGCACCTAAAACATGTGTGTGTGTGTGTATATATGTATGTATATATATGGAACATATGTTTTAGGTGCTGAATTGTGAATGGGAACATCCCTTTCTAATTATAGAGGTGGTTAAAGATTACCTCTGAGGAAGTCCTAGTAGGGTGAAACAAGGCACCTTGTTGGGGTGAATAACGATGGAGCAGAGGATTGGAAACACTGAATTAGACAGGATCGAGTTATATCAAGTGTTTAATAGAGTGAACATTGATATATAATTGTGTAATTTATGGGGTATAGTTTTTATGTGGTGTGAATGATGTGTGATTGTGAGATGTGTTATTGGGGTGAAGGGTTAGGATATGTCCGTATAATATATATGTGAGTCAGATAATGGATTGATTTCATTGACATGTCCGCATTCTGCTTGATTGAATATTTGTACTTTTTTGATAGTTTTGTGTAATATAAATGTATTGTGTACAGGGAAGAAGTGCAATATAATAATAAATATTTGTGAAATAGATTTCTACTGTGTCTATATGAATTCAATATAGATTGTACTGTGTATAATGAATGTTATAACATAAGAGCCAGATGGTTTACATGTTTGCTGATTCCCATGAGTGATGTGTTATAACAATTGGGGATCTGGTATATTCTCTCGTAGTTTTCTGCCAAACGAATTACAGGCCACCTTTCAAGCCACACATCTTCCAGGTCTGTCGAACAATCTTGCAGAGGTACCTCAGCAGGGTTTTCAGTCCCGTCCCCCAAGTTATCTCTTTGCTAAGCAACCACAGGCAGTCTATTTGAGTTGTGGGACCCACCAGCAGTAGACTTGTTCACGTCGTAACAGAACAGCAAGCTGGAGAAATTCTGCTAGACTGTACTCCCTTTTTCACCAATCCCTTTGATCACCCGGATGATCCAGAAACTAATCTAAATCCAGGCTCAGCTAATACTCATTGCACCAGCATAGTCCAGGCAGATGTGGTATCCGTATCTTGTACAGCTGTCCAGCAGGCATCCCAATCCTATAGGACAGAACTGGCATTGCTAACTCAGCAATGGCACTTTATTCCATCCCAACCTTCAATTCCTCTGTCAGCTTGGAGGTTTGAACAGTCATTGCGGGTCATTCCTTACTCAGGGAGATTGAGGACATAATAGTCTCAGCCAGGAAACAGTCTACAAGGAGGGCCTATGGTTCACCATGTAGTGCCGTTGGAAGGCCTTAAATCCATTCTCTTGTGAGCCTAGCATTTGCTCATCTATTTATGCTCTTTTTACAGTTGAGCCTTGCCATGTCCTCTTGAGGGTGCACCTCCATGCCATAGCAGCTTATGTCGTTATCAATAATAAGCCCATCTCCACAATATTCTTCATCCTGCACAATATGGATTTCGTAAAGATCGAAGTACCGAAAAACTCCTACTTGCTATAACGGATACCATCCTCAAAGGCATGGACCACAGCCAATCATACATACTTGCCCTTCTCGATATTTCAGCCGCCTTTGATACAGTGAACCATCAAATCCTAATATCACGCTTAGCAGAGATAGGAATCTCAAACACAGCCCTAGCCTGGTTCTCCTCATACCTCGACCACCGAAAGTACTTAGTCAAGCTTGATAATATTGAATCCGCTCACATTCCCCTTACACAAGGCGTACCCCAAGGCTCCTCTCTATCGTCCACCCTTTTCAATATATACTTACTCCCACTATGCCACCTCCTCTCTAAACTTGGACTAAAATTCTTCTTATATGCAGACGACGTTCAAATACTCATTCCCATCCAGAAATCCATCAATGAAACCCTTCAGTACTGGGAATCTTGTCTGACATCCATCAACTCCCTCCTCTCCAATCTACACCTAGCACTCAACGCCTCTAAAACTGAAATCCTTATCCTAGCAAATCAACCAATCGATTCAATCCATCAAATGATTCAAAACGCCTCACTAGCTCACACACTACCCCCCAGTGTCAGAGATCTAGGAGTCTCCCTAGACAATCAACTAAGCTACAAATCCCACATTAAATCACTACTAAGAGGGGGCTTCTATAAACTCCAAATCCTCAAACTGAAGCCCCTCCTCCACGCCCACGACTTCCGTACTGTGATGCAAACCACTATACTAACCAAACTCGACTACTGCAACTCCCTCCTCTTAGGCCTACCAGCATCTACCATTAAACCCCTCCAAATCCTCCAAAACACCATGGCAAGAATCCTCACAAACACCAGAAAAACAGACCATATCACTCCCATACTCCAGGACCTCCATTGGCTCCCCATCGCCTTCCATTCCCAGTACAAAACACTCACCATCCTCCATAACACTCTATACAATAACAACTCACCCTGGCTTGAAAATATGCCACAATTCCGCCAAGCTAATCGCCCCACGAGAAACTCCCTTGCTGGCACTCTCCAAATCCCCTCACTTAAAATTGGGCACCTTACCACTACCAGAGATAGAGCCTTCTCTATTGCGGGCCCCACACTTTGGAATTCCCTCCCCGTCCACCTCCGCCTAGAACCATCCCTGAGCCACTTCAAAAAAGGAATCAAAACATGGCTCTTTAGACAGGCATACCCCAACTCCTCTCAATCCTAATTTTGTCCTACGAACCACCTCAGCTCACACTCAGCCTTCATACCACCCCCTCCTGTTTCCTTCCCTTGCATTCCTAGCCCCCCTTTACCCCTCCCTCTCACCCCCTAGCAACCCCTCCCTCAAAGTACCCGTGCCTTACTGTACCCCTCTTCACTCTACCCCACCCGCCCCTCTCCCCCTGCTCCCTCCCTCCTTTCTCCCCCCCACTAGCTTTTAACTATACATATGTGCACTTGCCTCCTCTTACTGTAAATAAGCCCTCATATGCTAATTCCTCAAGTGTACATGCCTCGCCTAATTTGTTTATAAGTTCTTTTGCATATTTAACCCTAACTTGAATGCAAAAAGTTGTAATTCTGCTGTTGACTCTCTTCCTTTGTATTTTGCATATTACCCAGTTAGCCCCTCCCTTGTTCATTGTAATTTCCCTTCTCAGTTACTTGTAAACCGACATGATGTGTCCTACGAATGCCGGTATAAAAAAAGTGTTAAATAAAATAAAAATAAATAAAATAAATGTCAAAGTTCATAAAGATTTTATGGCAGATGACACCTCCTGACCAGAAGCCTCCGAATCCATGGGACCTTCCCAGCTCTTGAGAAAGCCATTGGAAACCATGTCACTCAAATTCTTAACCTAAAGTTCTGTTTCTGGTAGTGATAAGTCTGAACTCTCAGCGTTGGTTCACTACTCTCCTTCCATACACACCTGAAGTTTCTATCTAAGGTAGTCTCGGCCTTTCACATTAATCAATCCATTGTATTGCCAACCTTTTTTTCAAGGCTGCATGCACATGCGGGAGAGAAGACTGTCATACCCTGGATTGTAAGCAGACTTTAGTTTACTACAAAGAGGACTCTGCTGCATTGTGAAACTTCCCACCTTTGTTTCCTATGACCATCGTCGAGTGTTCTTTAACTGGATAGCGGACTGTATTTCTCATTGCCACAATCTCGCAGGACTTTAAATTGTGAACTCTGTGAAAGCTGAGGCCTCTTCTATTGCCCATCTGTTAAGTTCCTCTCAGACATATGCAATATTGCTACCAGGTCATTAGTACCAGGTTTGTGGAATGAGTTACCAGCATTCTTGAGAGCGGAGAGTGAGCTGTAGAAATTTCGTAACTCCTTGAAAACCTGGCTTATGTCAACTGGTGGTAGGGTAGCAGTATGATATTGTGATTTGGGTAAGATGCTCTGATTATGGCCATTGTAATGAGGGTGTTTGAAACTGATTTTTATTCTACATTGCTTTGGGCAGTTTTTATCTATAAAGTAATTAGGAAATGACAGTAAATTTGGGCAAGCACGTTTGCAAAGTCTTTATTTATTTAATTTTTTTTTAATATATATATATATATATACAGACATTCATCCAGGATATCACATCGGTTTACAGTGTAACACAAACAAACGCCAGGCATGGCGCTTTACATTGAACAAATAAAACAAGTTAACAAATGAATACATGAGGGTGTGAATAATAAGGGGAAATTTGCATTAAATAATCAACGAGGTTTGTAAATATATACATATGTACAAAAGGAAGACACTAAGAGATAAGCAATTTAGGAGTGCTAGGAGGAGAGGGGGGAGTGGCGAGCAGAGGGAAGGGAACGAGGTGAGGGGGGAGAAAAAGTGTATGAGGTGAGGGGGGCTTGAGTTTTTTCTAGTAATATCCCATTGTAATCCTTAGCTTGGGACTTCCCACTTGTCGGCCTGCTTATCGACAGAAAAAGCAAGTTTGCTTATTGTAAATGGCGTTTTCCATAGATAGTAGTATGAATTAGCCCGGAGAGTCGACTGCACATCTATTAGCTTGTTACTGTTTGAGGAAGCTCAGGGGGCAACTCCTGCACATGCTCGATAGAGCTAAAGCTCTGCTAGCTAGGAGCGATGGGGCCGTTTGATGCCATCTTCTGACGTTACCCACTTGTCATGAATGATTCTTCTGCTTTCTATGGAAAACACAGTTTGTGGTAAGCAAACTTGCTTTCCCTTTTACTCGCTCTCCATTCCTGCTTGGCTATGACGTGCTGGGAGGGGTGTGTATTTAAGGATTTTGTTTATCAATTAAAAGAATTCAGTGTATTTGAAAGCAAGAATGCAGATTTTTGCCTCAGATCAAGGCTCTCTTTAAGTCGACAAACGGTAATCCTTGTAATACAGGTGGAATGTGCACACAGAATAGATCTGCTGGAGGTGCTCAGGCGTTGTCTTCTTGTCTTGAATTGATTGCCTCTGGTTTTTACTTGTCTGCAGTGCTCCTGTAGAAAGGATATGGTGAAGATATCAATGGATGTCTTTGTGCGGAAGTTCCAGCCAGAGCGCTACAAGCTTTGGAAAGCAGGGAAGGACAATCAAGTGATTGATCACACCATTCCCACACCAGAGGCTGCCGAATTCCACCAGGAAGAGCACAGGATGGAGGAGACGGACTCCATAGATCCTGCAGAGAAGAGGTAATGTCTTTCAGCAGAGCTGGTTACTGTGACAAGTGGCCCTGTCGCCTGACAGTACAGGGCCTCTCCAGTGCCGTTGGGCTGGTCCCTGGAAATAGTGGGTAACTTTTAAAGTCCATAAACTTTCCAGTTGTGGAGTCTCCCTGTGACAATCTCTCAGCTGAAATGCTCCTTACCCTTATCCCTGGTGTAAGGGATTGATATGAAGGAAACATGGATCTTGCTACTGAATCTAAACACTGGCATCAGAAAACTGTACTGCAATGTCCTCAGTCTGCGGTCTTATGCCCACTGTGAGCTCTTGACTGTATCTGACCACACTACAACCTCAATCACTTGGCATCAGTACATGCTACTATGTCCAATATATATAGTGCTATGAGAATACATAAAATCAGTAAACATCCTATAAAGGAAACACCATAATCACACATCTCACACTGATGCCATCATATTGCTTTCACAAAAATGGCAGATGAAACTGGCTCATATTTATACCATTTGCAAATCAAGCACATATATATTACTAAAGCCTTCAGAAATGTGTACAGAGATGTTTGTAAGTCTTCAGCATTTTTTGTTTTAAAAAAAAAAACCAAAAAACACTCCAAACTATTTCTTTAACTCACAGTTCAACAGTGTGTAATTTATGTATCCATTGCTGTTTGCAATGCAGCAAAGGTTTGTCCATATCCCCTCCATACACCCTCAAACGAGGAGTCTGAGTACAGCAAATGTTAGATCCTCAGACTCTGTCTCCAGCAGATGGTGGAGGTGCAAACTCTTGCAGTCTTAGACTTTAAAAAAAAACCAAACAAAACAGAAGATAGAAAAGTACAGGCAAAAGAGGATAAAGTTTTCTTCAAACAGCCTCCCAGGGAGGGAGGAGTTAGGTCCTGGTGGGACCATCCCCCTGGTATGTGAGGCAGGAGAGCTGATGGTCGGGGATTCCTCTTCAGCTCCTGGAGCCGTGACACCGGGGTCCCGGTTCACTCACCCTGTTTCTTTTAGTGCTGTCCAGCGCTTTCAGGCACAGCTCGAGCTTGCTGCGGTAGCTCTCCAATCTCCCTCCTCCCTCAGTGTCTTTCTTTCTGGGGCCCGTTAATACCTGCGGTCTTGGAGGAGCTGGGTATTGACGCTCCTCATGTGAGCTCTGAGTTGGGAGTAGTGGACCCGGTTATGGTGGGGCTTTGAGGTCCCACCAGGGCTTTTCCATTCCATCAGTCCGTGACTGCCTTGCTTTTCTGGGAGTGGGATCCTCCGGACACGGGGCTGAAGGTCACGTGAGCCACGGACCAGCTGTATCTGCTACCGGAGGAAGCGCTGGATCTTCTGAGGATTCCTAAGGTGGATACTTCGATCTCAGCGGTCACTAAGGAAATGACCATTCCGGTCACGGGACTGTGGCGCTCAAGGATCTTTAGGATCAGAAGCTGGTCTGTGCTGGGAGCCCTATGTGTAGCAGTTTTATGTTGAGAGCAGGTCTGCGCTGGGTTCAGCAGTTACAGATGGACAGGACCTTGTCACCTGCAGAGTCTGCGCAGGCCGAGCAGCTGGAAGCTGTTGTGGCCTATAGTGCGGATGCGCTCTGACCTTCTCCGTACTTCGAGATGCATGGTGGTGGCAGTGTCAGCTCGGAGACTCCTCTGGTTAAGAAATTGGGCGGCAGATTTTTCTTCCAAGGCACAGCCGTGGTTCACTGCCTTTTAAAGGGAAGTTGCTCTTTGGGAAGGACTTAGAAGAAATGATCAAGTCCCTCAGAGAATAACATGCATAAGCTGCTAGAGGACAAAACAAAGGCTAGAAATGGTTTTCCCTATCGCTCTCGCGGAAATCAATTCACGTCTTCCAGATCTTCAGGGTCCTCTTCTCGTCAAGGCACTGGCAGGCAGCAGTCGTGGAACCGGTCCTTTCGTGGATGCAGGCCTGGGCAAGATGGCCCCTCCCAGGGGCAGGGCAGAGTTAAATCCCCCCAATGAGGTGAGGCCGACCCACTCCTCGGTGCCAGCAATAGGGGGCCGGTTGGCTCTTTTCTACGAGGAGTGGGTCAAGATCACGTCGGATCAGTGGGTCTTAAGTGTCTCAATCTGCTCAATGGGAGGCAAAACCCAGCTGTCTGGACTAATCTGTGGTACTACAGGAAAGAAAATTAGGAATAAGAACCAATTTTCCTATTACTGCCACATTGCAGAGCAAATAATGGTAGTTCAGAAAAAAGTATTTGCAAGGTAGCCCAATGTTTACATTTCTTGAGCAAGATGAATGTCAGGTGGAAAAGGTGGTCTTCAGTATGCCACGTGTGAAATTTCGATGACAAATTCCTGTTAGCCCAACAAGTCCTAGTGTTTGCATGCCTTAATGTGGTTAGAGAATAAGCCCGATCCAGAAAGCGAGTATGCATTTGAAATGACAGATACCAGCGTGTCCGTGAAGCGTTAGGCCCGCGCACCCAGGTTGCTGTATAGGCGCTGAGTGAATAAATCACGTGTGAACCAGGGAGCATTTTTGCTGTTCTCCAATACCATGAGTATGCATGGCAACACTTTATCACACGCAGCTGACAGGCTTTTATTCCATCTATCAACTAATCCTACCTGTAATCTGCTCCAGGTTTGACCATTTAATTCTTTCCATTGACTGCACGAATGGCTGAACGAGTTTCTTTTCGCACTGCATAAAATTTTTAAGCTTCAGACCAATGGACAACTCAAACAAGATCAAACAATGGTCTGACTACAGTATCTTTTCTGTCAGGACCATGCACTAATCCAAACCATTCTTCCAAGCAAAACAATAAATCGTGTGTTCCTGTGGCTTTGCCTTCCTGCCAGCAGATGGAGACAGATTTACAGACATTGCATTATAATTTAGTGTGCCACCTGCAGTGCCTCAGTATTTCTCTGTCTCCAGCAGATGATAGATGGTGTACAACCTGAGTCTGGAGAATATAAAAAAAAAAAAAAAAATGAAGAAAACAGAAGTTTGGAGAGCCCTTCCAGGAGGTTGTTAGGTCCTGGTTGAGGTGGGTGAGCAGGGGCTTGGAGACCCTTGGTGTTATAAATTTGCTCCTCCAGAGGGGAGGAGTTAGCAATCTGTTATGAATCTGGCTGCTGAATATTCCGTTGAAGGAGGAATAGCAATCTGTTAGTGAACACCCCGCCAGGGGGCGCAGTTAGCACTCTGTTACGGATCTTGCTAAGGAGTAGCGATCTGTTAGTGCTCTGCTCCTCCAGAGGGAAAGAGTAGCAACTGTTATGCGTTGTTCCTGTAGAAAGATGAGCCAGCAACCTGTATGATCCCCACGGGGAGATAGCTATGTGATTTGGATCAGTTTCTGCAGAGAGAGGAGTTAATGGTCTGATGTGGGTTGGCTCCCACAGAGTGGCAGATAATATTGCTCTATTAGTGTAAGGAGTAGCACTTAGTAGAAATAGTGAATCCCTGGGCCAATGGCAGATGACAGCGTCCTCAAGTGGAGATCCTGGGAGGGACCACCGGCTAGGCTGGAGTATTGAGACAAACACAGATAGTAGAACCACCAGAGGTGGCAGTAGTGAGCTGATGTGCCTGGCAGGGCTGAAGTCCCTCTGATACTGGAACTATGATCTCTGAGCTGCAAGGAGAGACTATAGGTAGTGAGTAGAGAGGGTATGCTGGACATACAACCAGTGGTAGATGATACACTCACACTTGTAGATATCTATAATGTCGTCTTATGCAACAGAGAGTCTTCAGTAATCAGGAACAGGAGCCGCAGGCGAGTACTGGTTCCTATAGGCAGTCTGAAATAGAACTCACAATAACTGTGTATGGGATGGCTTCTGGAATAGAAGAGAGGCTAGAAGAGATTTAGGAACGTAGGCCCTCGTGGAGCGAGTACCGGTTCCTGTCTGTTAATCTGTAATAGTAATCCATAAGATATTGGGATGTGATATCTTCTGAGAAAGGAATTAGGAACATAGGCCCTCGTGGAGCGAGTACCGGTTCCTATCTGCAATGGTAACTCATGATCTCTGTACCTGCGATAATGTCTTAGACTGAAGGGAGCCTTAGCGATTAGGAACAAGGGCCCTCGTGGAGCGAGTGCCGGTTCCTGTCTGTAATAGGACTCACTGTGTTCACATCTGCGATCGCCTCCAGGCAATAGGAGTCTTCGGAAACCTAGGCCCTCGAGGAGCGAGTACCGGATCCCGTCCTACAATCTGAAATCAATAAGAGAGAGAGCGGAGCCCCTGAGGAGCGGGTAGTCCTGGTAAGTTTGAAAAGGCCGAGCAGTGGAGAAAGGTTTCCCCTTGCTGACTTGGATCATCGTTGCAAGTATCGTGGACTGCCGAAGCAAATCCCGATGGAGTTCCTTGCTAACTCGTTTGAGGTTAGCAAACAAAGACTTAAATTGAAAACGGATGACGTCACTACGGGGGGACGCCCCCAAGGTTCGCGCCCTTGCTGGTACAAAGTCTGGAGCGCGCGCACCCTTACGTCCTCAGGAACATGGCCGATCCATGGCGTCTAGCCAGCCCGGGGATACCGGGACCAAGAGGCGGGGAGAAGCCGCGGCTGTATCAGTCCATCTGAGCCGAAGGGAATCGCATCCCAGGTAGAGAGGGTGGAGCGAGGGCGAGAAGAGGCACGAACACAACACTTGGTTTGCTTCTGCTCTGAGGGAACGCTGAAATTGAGTGGTACATAATTCCTTATACTTTGCTCCCCTTCCCTGCCGCGCCGCGTTTCCCGGCATGGCTCCTGAAGAGAAGACCCTTGACGTGGAAGTATTTTCTTTTCTTGGGGAAAAAAAGAAAAAGCTCAAGTAGTTGGAGCCTGGGAATTGGAGGAAGCCTCTCCTGTAGCTGAGGTGGAGTTTGTGCCCAGCAGCTCAGCCTGTAAGACTGGGATTACACGTTTCCGTTGAGAAAGCCTTTAAAGATCCAGCAGGCCTGCTCAGTGGAGATAAATCTTTATTAAAAAAAAAAAAAAAAAGCAGTGGCTGTGGTTGGCAGGAGCCGGAGTTCACTTACGACATGATATTGCCACTCAGAAATGATTTTCTCTGTCACTTTTCAACGTTCCCATGCATAGGCAGAGAAAATTTGCATCGCGCTCGCTCACGTTAAAGGCAGGAGCAGAAGGCCTGGGGTGCCATGCCAGTCATTTGCGCTCAGCACGGGCTGTGTGTTTGCCACGCCAGGGAGCAAAAGGATGTGCTTGCTATTTGGCCAGCGAAAGCTTTCCCGCGTGGCTAAGGCAGAGAGTTTGTGCCACTGTTGTATGCACTCCTCTGTGTGGGAAAACCTATAAGCTGACCATAATCTGCTACTGTCATTGGTATGAGGGGGAAACGGCGTCCTCCACATGCACATTGGAGTCTCCAATAAACAGAGCTTTAGAAAACTTCAAACAAATGGAAATGAAGTACTCAACTAATGTGGTTTATTTGCTCCACCATCCAGCTCTGTGCTCTCATGACTGATTCAGTGGCAGGAGGGGACTGATTGGACGCTCTTTTCACAGATGACTTGCATCTACGTATAATTAAAACTCCATTCCCTCGTTTTATTGGAAAATCTTGTGGGCATAAATAAGTGTCACATTTCTTGTGCCAGGACTCTGTTAGCAATATATCAAGTTGATGCTGACTTATTATATTCAAAATGTAAGCTGCCTGGCATTAACTCCTCCAGCTCTATCCTTGCATGCATTAACACGTTGTTCGGAAGCTTTGTGCACCCTGACTGTTGTATTCCTTGCTACACATCTCCTATGTACGGTAACCCAGCATGTCTCCCTTGATGCTTTATAGGAATAAACTAGCATCCAAGAAACAATTGCACCTACCCTCATTGTCTACCCAACCAAATAAGGCTGAAGAATAAAGTTTCAAAACTTACACAATTTTTGGACAGAATCCCTGACCCAGTGGCCCACTCAGGGGCAGGTCCTTGGATGGAGGTCTCTCGGCACTTGACGATGTCAGAGTAGCCGACAAGGACCTTGCAGAGCCATTAGCTGAATAGGAAATGCAGGTAAGTCTCAGTGCTTCATGCAATGGGTTAAATCGGCAGGGAGAATTTAAGCACAGTTGCTTATTCCTTTTGTTTCCTTATTGCACAATACAACTTTTAGATATAGTAGCATGCACTGATGCTGAATGAGGTTGTAGTGTGGTCTATAGCTCACTGTGGGCACAAGACTGGAGAACATTGCACTATATTTTTCTGATGCCAGCAGTGTTTACATTCAGTAGCAGGATTCATGTTTCCTTCATCTCTTTCATGTAATATATGCTTGAATTCTTTTGTTTTTAGTTTTCACCAGATAAAAGCATGGCATAAGAGCTTGTTACAAAATGGCAGCGGTCTTATTCCGTAAGCTGGGGCTAAGAATTGAATGTATTGACCAGAGATGTTTGGTGTCAGGATTAATGGTTTATGCTTTTCACCCTGGCTACTTCCATCTCCGCGTTTGTTGTTTTTCACTTCTCCCTCTGTTCTGAACATGGATTGGCACCAAGGGCTTTCCCAGCCTTAATCATACAAAACCAAGGATTGCTGCCCTTCCTCAATGTGTGCTCCCTAGCCCTCCTGACTTGAGTGATGAGGGGAGTGTAGTTTGACTAGAAAGAAATCCACTAGCAAGCCTTATGGCTTGAAACAGAAGAGGTTTGTCATTCTGTATTGCTTGAATACCTCCTCCCCTGTCCAGAGTGCAGCTGCACGTCTCACACTCCTGCCGAAGGAAGCCCAATGGCTGTACAGCCTTTTCTCGCAGGACGTCCTCCCCTGTCCAGAGTGCAGCTGCACGTCTCACACTCCTGCCGAAGGAAGCCCAATGGCTGTACAGCCTTTTCTCGCAGGACGTCCTCCGCTGTCCAGAGTGCAGCTGCACGTCTCACACTCCTGCCGAAGGAAGCCCAATGTCTGTACAGCCTATTCTCGCAGGACTTCCTCCCCTGTCCAGAGTGCAGCTGCACGTCTCACACTCCTGCCGAAGGAAGCCCAATGGCTGTACAGCCTTTTCTCGCAGGACTTCCTCCCCTGTCCAGAGTGCAGCTGCACGTCTCACACTCCTGCAGAAGGAAGCCCAATGGCTGTACAGCCTTTTCTCGCAGGACTTCCTCCCCTGTCCAGAGTGCAGCTGCACGTCTCACACTCCTGCAGAAGGAAGCCCAATGGCTGTACAGCCTTTTCTCGCAGGACGTCCTCCGCTGTCCAGAGTGCAGCTGCACGTCTCACACTCCTGCAGAAGGAAGCCCAAATGGCTGTACAGCCTTTTCTCGCAGGACGTCCTCCGCTGTCCAGAGTGCAGCTGCACGTCTCACACTCCTGCAGAAGGAAGCCCAATGGCTGTACAGCCTTTTCTCGCAGGACGTCCTCCCCTGTCCAGAGTGCAGCTGCACGTCTCACACTCCTGCAGAAGGAAGCCCGATGTCTGTACAGCCTTTTCTCGCAGGACTTCCTCCTCTGTCCAGAGTGCAGCTGCACGTCTCACACTCCTGCAGAAGGAAGCCCAATGGCTGTACAGCCTTTTCTCGCAGGACTTCCTCCTCTGTCCAGAGTGCAGCTGCACGTCTCACACTCCTGCAGAAGAAAGCCCAATGGCTGTTCAGCCTTTTCTCACAGGACTTGCTTCGATTGTGCTTTCCCATCAAGCCTAGTCCTGTCTCGTGCAACCTCGTGGATAAAAGCAGTGCCTGCATGCTTACTCTTTTGTGGTGCTCATTGCAGCCCACAGTTGAGTTTCAGGCCCTGGTGATTTTTCCACTTTCCACTAGATTTCATGATAGGGTGGTGCTCTGCTCACACCTGACTTTCTGCCGAAAGTGGGGACTGATTTCCACCCTAAATCAGTGAATCGTTCTGCCAGGGACTGGCGAGCTACCTTCCTTAAATTACTTGGACAGAGGGGGGGGGGCTTCAGAAAATCAAGGAGCAGAGGGGATGGGTGATAGACGCTTTAATTCCATGAGTCAGCCCTATAGCTGGTCTGTCACTTTCAGAAGGTTACCAGTATGAAATGTATCTTAACCTTTTTTATTTTATTAAAACTAAAGCCTTCCCTCTCCTAGCCTGCCCACAATCTCCCCACTACTACAGTGAATACCCTCGCCCCATAGACATCTTCCAGTTGGGACTGGTCCTGAGGCCTGATCCCTGGGAGGGGGCTCTGCCCTCAGGCCCTATGGAAGCCCCACCTCCTCCTGGCTTCTTTATAGAAGATGGGGCAGCGGAGCAGAGCAGATGCGCTGCCCCCTCCTCCCAAAATGGAGCCTCAGGACCAGCCCCACCTGGAAACGTTGGCTGAGCAGAGGGGGAAGTTTAAGAAAAATCTCTGGTTGTGGTGCAGAGTGCACTGTGGGTCTTGCATCCTCGTCATCCTCATACGATGACTGTCACTCTGCAGACAGGCAGAAATACCCCTGGGGACCAGTGCCAGTCCATGAAGCGCTGTCCTAGGGCCCATGCCCATGAGGTGAAGCAGCTCTCTCCGACCTGTTCCAACCCATTCATTCTTCCTGTCCTAGAGTCCAGCACCTGTGACATGGTGAGCCTGCGTGTCTTCAGCGAAAGCAAAGTTGCTCACCTAGAAGTGTTTGCTGAAGACAGCAGTTCCCTGGTTACAGTCCCTCCTTCCTGTCTGTGGGAGTTGCCTCCCTCATATATTGTCTATAAATGGGAAGGAATGGAGAAGCTATGGTCCTGCCACAATGCAGGAAGTTCCATGTGTGCATAGCAGAGGCTTCTACTCCTTCCAGAACGCCAGAATTGCTTTCTGCTCAGGGCTGCGCACAATCACAGAAAACGTGTTACATGTAGTAACTTTGCCTTCTCGTTTTTAGCCTGGCAAAACACCGAATAGGAACCAAGAGGCACCGGGTGTGTTTAGAAGTGCCACAGGAAGTGAGCGAGAGTGATGCCTTTAGCAAAGAGGAACTGGGCTCCATGCAGTATGAGGTGCAGGTGCCTGCAGGGGAAAACACTGTCTCTCCCACAGAGGCCAACGCAGAGAGTGAGGACCGTTCAGTGCCTACAGGTAAGCTTGTGCTGCATCTCCTTGGGGCTGATTCAGGACAGGCACCTTTACCCTGCCCTTGTCAAGGAGAATCCAACAAGGCTGTGGAGAGCAGAAGCAACTTTAGGGCAGTTTGAGGCATTAGCTAAATGCTTTGAAGGCCCAGTACTTGTGGTGCAAATGAGCACGAACACTGACCCAAGAGAAATGCATGCGATGCAGACTGTAGATTAAGCATTCTTCTGTGGTGATACGGCTCCTACCCGCTATATCTTTCTCTGCTGTCAGTGGAAGGACTGACCCTGGCCTGCTGCCACCTGCAGTAAGAGGATTCTCCCAGCCTACCATTGCTTGCTCTCTGCAATTTTATGTATTTTATTGTTCTTTTCAGAGTCCACAGAGTCCACTGAAACAAAGTCTGAGGAATGTCAAAATTCAAGACTGGAGGAAGAAAATGATCAGCAGGAAGAGAGCACAGCTTTAGACTTGTCCATGCCACCCACTTTGCCCAGAGAGCATCTTTTGACTGTCTACAAGAGCAACCCTTCCAACAGCCCCCCATCCATCTCACCAGCATATTCCCCATCTTCAGACTATGAACTGGCAGAGCCACTTCACAGAGCCGCCAGCCCTGCCAAGGCCTTGATCGTTCACAGCTACGCCAAGGGAGAAGATAGTATCATGGACCAAGATCAGGGCAGCAGCAAGAAAGCCAGCATAGCTGAAGCAGGAATGGAAGAGGTGAGACCTGGGGAAGGGAGTGGGCCTGCGTAGGGAGCAGTGTGCTGCTAACTGAGAAAGCAGAGATGGGACGAGTTATGTTACAGGCCAAAGGATTTCAGTGACGGCCAAAGCAGAAACAGCCTAGATCAGTGGTTTCCAAAGCTATCCTGGAGGATCCCTAGCCTGTCAGGCTTTAGGATATCTACAATAAACTATCCATGAAAGAAATGTACATGCTGTACCCGCACAGTAATCAAACTTTCTCTCTTGCCTATTCATTGTGGAGATCTTGAAAACCTGACCCGCAGGATGGGTGTGGGAACCTCTGGCCTAGATTCAGAAGTGTCGTGTGGGGGGGAACGCAATGAAGTTACTGGGTAAGATATTTAAAACTGAGAAATGTTTTTACTCGGTGCATAATTAAGCTGTAGAACTCGTTGTCAGAGGATGTGATGAAAGTTATTAGTATAGTTGCATTTAAAAAAGGTTTGGTCAGGGTCACATGATGTGATGGAGGTGTAAGACGTAAGTCTGATCAGCTCTGCATCCCCACCTCCTTTTTTTTGCTTTAAAACCAGGCTAATTTAGGACTTACAAGCAAAATACTGGGAGCTCCTTTTAGACCAATCAGGTGCAGTCGAAGTGCAAGCTTTTTCGTAGGAGATCGGCAGACGTTATGGCCTCAAAACAGCAGCACTAGGAGAAGGGAAAAACTAAAGCTGCGACAGAGTGTGGTGGTGACTCGTAGCACTCCTCCATCTCCAGAATCAGGGATCCAGAGCTGCAGAAGTAGCAGCAGCAGTCGTGGCTGCTTTAGAGTCCAAGTTCAAAAAGGTTTATGCTAAATTTTACAAAGTATTTATGCTTCTGACTGATTTGTGTAAGCAAATGCAGGAGATGCAGCAAAATGTCCAATTTAACAGATCGCGTGCACACTTTAGAAAGTTTCCCTCAAAGCAGATCATGATCAGCAAGCTCTCAAACTCGACGATCTAGAAAATAGGTCGCAAAGGGGCAACTTGCGATTTATTAGATTCCCCAAATATATCCACGATCATGAATTAGCTGGGGTTTTAGAAGAGTGGCTGCCACGTGCCCTGCCACTTAATAAAAAATGTGACTAACTTAGATTCCTGTACGTACCCGGATCAGTCCAGAACGTGGGTTGAGCCTCCTGTCCAGCAGGTGGAGACAGAGAAAAACTGAAAGGGTCTCCTATATCAGGACAGAGCCTACCCTGCAGCCCTTCAGTACTCGTCTGTCTCCAGCAGCTGAACCTACGGTTCCCCTTCTTCTTCTTCCCTTAGTTTTCCTGAGGAGATTTTCTTTACTTCTGGTCTCTCCGCTCTGCTGGGAGCCTGGCGGAGGGGGGGGTGGCTTGCCCATCCTAGGCCCCTTTTTCCCGGTGACATCTGGGGTGATACTGGTGGTCCAGTCCCTCCCCCATTATCTAGCTCTCCACTGTACAACAGGACCCTCTCAGGGAGTGGTTTTCCCCTGGCTTAGCTGAGCAGTTTAAAAAAATAAATAAAAAGGCTACAAGCAGGGCTGTATTTGTTGTATTTGTAACTTTTTAAGAACTGTGGACAGCTCCGGCAGAGTTCAGTAGCTGCCTCCGCTGACCGACTTCAGCCCTGCACAGCTCGGCTGTTTTTACTTTTTTAGCGATTTTTTTTTCTTCAGCGCTGATGCCGCGTTCCAGCGCCTGTAAAGCAAGTGGAGAGTCTGCCACACGTTTTTCCCGCGGAGGTCTCTGTTCAGGTGCCTACCGGGTGGGGAGGGTCCCTCATCGGTCCCCTTGCCCATATCTACCCATGGGCGAGTTCCCGCCGCGTGGCCAGGCCAATCCCGGCCCGGGGAACGGCGGACATCTTGGAAGCGGGCTCAAATGCAGAATCGGATGTGCCAGGAGGAAGGTGAGCCCGATTTTTTTTTTTTTTTTTTCAGTTTCTCCTCCTGATTTAAGCCCCCCTCATACCCCGATGGGTTACCTGACCTTTCCCTACACCCCCCCCCCCCCCCCGGAAGTCTGTCTTGTTTCTCCGCGGAGTTTGTGCTTCTTATCCTATTTAGCCAGCTTACAGCAGGAGGATCCATCCCTGGACCCCTCCCTCCACCAAAAAACTCGCAAATTTCTCCTCCGCAACCTCAGACGCTGGAGGGCCAGGGCTCGGTTAGGGTTGTCCCGGGGGTCCCGCTGCCGGTCCCAATTCCAGATACGGATGTTGACCTGCGGCTTCCTAACCCCCCCTCGAAGGGGGACGATCCTCGGGTGCTACGCTTATTTCAAAAGGAGGAGCTAGAACCGCTCATTCCCTTCATTTTGCAGGAACTGGGAATTGTTGCCCCTGGCGGATATGGTTATAGCCGCAATGCCTGCCAACGTGGACCCGGTCCTGGCGGGACATAGGGTTCTTCATGTACTTTTCCTTTTCACCCTATGCATAAGCTGATGCTCCTTGGGGAATGGGAGTCCCCTGAGGCGGGACTCCGAGTGGGGAGGGCTATGGACAAGCTCTACCCCCTTCCTGAGGACTGCTTGAATCTACTTAAGATGCCCAAGGTAGATTCTTCTGTCATGGCGGTTACCAAACTCACCACCATCCCGATGGTTGGGGCTACGGCTCTAAAGGATGTCCAGGACCGCAAGTTGGAATTTTATCTCAAACGCATATTTGAGGTCCTGTCCTTGGGAGTTCGGGCGACAATCTGTAGCAGTCTCATGCAGAAGGCAAGGCTCAGTTGGGTTCAACAATTACTCAGCTCCCAAGACCTCCTGTCTGCAGAGGCGGAGCAGGCGGCTCACTTGGAGCGATTTTGTATGGGGCAGACGCCCCATACGATCTTCTGTGAGTGCAAGCCAAGGCAATGGTCTTCGCGGTCTCGGCCAGGCGCCTCCTCTGGCTGAGAAATTGGTCTGCAGACACCTCTTCCAAAGCACAATTGGGAACCCTTCCCTTCAAGGGCTAGTTGTTTTTGGTGAGGACCTAGAGCAACTTATCAAATCCCTGGGAGAAAATAAGGTTCATAAGTTGCTGGAGGACCACCCGAAACAGTCGAAGCCCTTCTTACCCTCTCGCACTAGATTTAGGGGGCAACGCCATTTTTCCACCAGGGCAAGGGGCTAGTTCCTGAGGGGTAATGCTTCCCGATCTCAATCCTGGTCTCATTCCTTTCGGGGATGTCAGCCCTTCAGGGATAGTAACCAGCAACACTCTGTCACCAAGTCCTCCTCTCAATGAGATGGAGCCGGCTCATTCCTCCATTCAAGACTTAGGTGGACGACTGTCCCAGTTTCTCAGGGAATGGGCCACCATAACGACGGATCAGTGGGTCCTAGAGGTGATAGAAAAAGGCTACGCGTTAGAATTTGCTCGCGACCTACCGGATCTTCACCTGATCTCCCCGTGCGGAAGTCGAAAGAGGCCTGCTGGAAATGGGGGCCATAGTCCGTCCCAGTGGAAGAACAAGGGTCCGGCCAATATTCCATCTACTTTGTCGTGCCCAAAAGGGAAGGGCTCCTTTCGTCCAATTTTGGATCTCAAGCACATCAACCGGGCTCTCAAGGTTCCCCATTTTCGGATGGAATCCTTGAGGGCGGTGATAGCGGCAGTTCGATCCAGAGAATTCTTGGCCTCGCTCGATCTGACGGAGGCCTACTTACACATCCCGATTCGCTGTGACCACCAGCGGTATCTTCGGTTCGTGATACTGGGCCAACGTTTTCAGTTTCGAGCACTCCCCTTTGGTCTTGCCACGGTACCGTGCACTTTCACCAAGGTAATGGTGGTAGTGGCGGCCACCCTGCGTCGAGACGGAGTCCTAGTCCATTCTTACCTGGACGATTGACTCATCTGGGCCAAATCAAAGTCTCTTTGCCAGCTAGAGGTCAGCAAGGTCCTGTTGTGTCTGACCTCTCTGGGGTGGGTCATCAACTTTCCCAAGAACAAGCTTCAACCCTCCCAGACATTGGAATTCCTGGGGGAGCAATTAGACACTCGAGGAGGCAGGGTGTTTCTTCCGGAGGACCGATCGCTCAAACTCAGGGGCCAAGTGTGCAGTTTTCTCTCTTGCCCTGCCAACGGCCTGGGATTATCTTCAGGTTCTGGGGTCCATGGCCTCCACTATCAGTCTGGTCCCCTAGGCTTTTGCACATCTGCGGCCGTTACAGAAAGCCTTGCTATCCTGCTGGAAACCGGTATCGGAACAGTTTGATGCCCCTGCTGCTCTGAGTCTACCGTCGCAGAACTGCAGTGGTGGCTATCGCCTGCCCATCTTCAGAAGGGGATGTCCCTTCTGACACAGCAGTGGATCGTGGTAACAACAGACGCCAGCCTCTCCAGCTGGGGAGCAGTATGCCAGACCCAGTCTGCTCAATGGAATTGGTCTCCGACCCAATCTTGCTGGCACATCAATCGACTGGAAGTTCGAGTGGTCCGACTTACACTCAAGGCCTTCCTTCCCCTACTCCTCCACAAGGCGGTACGGGTCCTGTTGGACAATTCCACCACTGTAGCCTACATCAATCCACAAAGGGGCACCTGGAGTCGCCTAGTCGCTCTGGAAGCCAGTAGGCTCTTCGCGTGGGCAGAACATCACCTAGAGCACTTAGCGGCGTGGTATAGTGTACTCCTGATAGCAGTTGGAGACGGATCAGATTTCAATCTGATGTCAGCCCTAGTACATATACCCCTGCAGGAAGTGCAGCTCTTCAGTATTTTCCGTCTCCACAGCAATTATGGACTCTATGCATGCTAGCACAGCGTTTAGACTAATTTTACCAAACAAAACCAAATTAAGAAAAAATCTTACCTCTACAGACGAGCCCCGCTCCCCTGCGGTGACACCCTCTGGTCCCTCCCCCAGTTAAGAATTCCCGAGGTGATTTCCGTGATCCCTCGGAGGTAAGCCTCGGTCCGGCGGCCGACCCTCGGCAGGAACCTAGCCCCTTACATAGGGTGAGGCTGAGAGGCAGTGGGTGCAACCTTAAGCGCCGCGGTGAAGGCTTTTTCCCTCTCCCCCCTCAGCTAAAGACCGCCCGGAACGAAACCGGGAAGCGCCGAGACAAGGTAAGGTAGAAATCTATTTAAAAGTCTCCGGTCTCCGAAGCTCGAGGAGATGCGCAGGTCGCCAGCCGGGACCAGTGCTACTGGGTTCATCTGCCTTAGCAGGGCTAGACCCCGGTCAGATCCGAGGACCCTCCCACGTGGAGACCCTCCGAGGTGGTCACCATATCGTCCGCGTGGTTGCTGTCACCATTTTGGCGCTTTTCGCCACCCTGTCCGCCGTTTCGATCCGTGCGCACAGAGGCGAGCCGTGTGCACAAATGCCTTGTGCGCACAATATCGGGCGCACAAGCAACGTACATAACCATGTGCTTACTGTGCCAGGTGCATAATTTCGACCTGTGCGCACACCACGCACATCTCCCTGCACGCACGCACCAAACCTATGAGCGCAACTTCGACGCACACCGGAGCGCACAAGCCATAGCACCGCCTGAAAATAAACTCAAAGCTCAGGGCCTTTGCCCAGCATGCCACATTAGAGCTGCACAGCATGAGGAGGCCACGGCCCTGTGTATACAATGCGAAGAGGCCCTAGTGGACCCAACTCATGGCCCTCTCCAGCCGGTACCGGATCCCAGCCTCTCGAACAGTACGCCAAACCTAGCATTACACAGCAGGACCCCCTCAAACGGGCCCCCCCCCCCCCCCCCCCCCCCCGGGACACGGCAACCCCTAGTCTAGACCCAGCCTCTATCTCCTGGGTGGAATTCTTCAAAGGTCTGCATACCTTCGTCCACATGCAACCGGGGCCTCCTATAATGCGGACACAGGCTCCACCAGAGGACATCAATATGCCAGGACCCTCTATGCCCAGGGAAGTGATCCCACCGCCCAGAAGCCCCACCTTCGGGGACACTGACATCTCAGATGAGGAGTCAGAATCCCTGGAGGAAGGGGAACTCCCTCCGGGGACAGAACCCCATCGAACAATGAGATGCTTCTTCACCAAGGACGAGTTTCCAGACCTGGTCACACACAGCTTAAAAGAGCTCGCCATCCCGGGCACAAGTGCCTCGGGGAACCTAAGATGAACCCACTATTAGAGGGACTCCGTCAGACCTCCCGCCATTTCCCACTATTACAAGCCATCCAGCAAATAATTGACCTAGAATGGGATGCCCCAGAAACTACATTCATAGGGGGCCGGGCTCTGGCAGCCGTGTACCCTCTGGACCCAGCCGCCAAAGATCTCCTGGCATGTCCGAAAGTGGATGCCATGGTCTGCGTGGTCTTGAAGCACACTACTATCCTGGTGGAGGGAGGAGCAGCACTCAAGGATGCTCAAGACAGACGTCTGGAATCTATCCTCAAGCAGTCCTTTGACGTCTCCGCTATGTCTTTATAGATCGCGGCCTACTGTGCCGTGGTGACACGCGCCTGCTTAGCACAGACCAGGAACAACACTCCTGGGGAGGCCCTGGAACCAGCTGTATCATTCCTCGCGGACGCCACTTCGGATCTGGTACGCACAGCAGCTAGAGGAGTCTCATCCGCCGTGGCAGCCAGAAGACAAATCTGGCTCCGAAACTGGTCAGCCGATGCATCCTCCAAAAAGACTCACAAGAATGCCTTTCAAGGGAACACTCCTGTTCGGAAGCGAA
The DNA here is from genome assembly GCF_901001135.1 of Rhinatrema bivittatum. Classification (NCBI taxonomy): domain Eukaryota; kingdom Metazoa; phylum Chordata; class Amphibia; order Gymnophiona; family Rhinatrematidae; genus Rhinatrema; species Rhinatrema bivittatum. The sequence goes on along the minus strand of NC_042624.1, from coordinate 125,145,527 downwards.
CTAGAGAAACTAGCCAACAAATGGAGCGAGTCCCCACTGCCGCGGCTACCGGAGGACAGGAATAAGAGAAACCAGCGATCCTTCCCCCGGACCTCCAGGGGCAGAGGATCACAGCGCTTCAACCCATATACAAGCCTTTTCGACAGCAGGCCCTTCCATCTGGAATAGTATCCCATCAAACCTCAGACTGGAGCCATGCCTATTAACTTTCAGGAAAAATCTTAAAACCTGGCTCTTTCTCCAAGCCTTCCCTGAACCACCAGACAATCACTAGCTGGCCTTCTTTCTTACCCAGTCTGTCACTCCGTTTCTCAAAGAAAAAAATAAATGGACTCTTAGACTTCAGATTAAAGCACCGTTCTTAAGTTTGTAACTTGTACACTCTACGGTAAAATTACTTTACTGGCCTTTTCTTCTTTCCAGCTTGTTGCAAGCTTCCAAGTTCTCGCCCCCTGTTGATTGTAACTTTGACTTATTCCTGCTTTGGTTATCTTTCGTTTACGTGAATTTGTTACTCTAGTTTTTTTCCCTTTGTTAAACTGTAAACCGATCCGATATGGTAATCTACTATGAAGGTCGGTATATAAAATTGTTAAATAAATAAATAAATATCAAGCTGACCACCCCGCAGGCCGGAGCCAGTCCTTTCGGAACAAGCACAATAAAAGGGGAGCCAGCTCGGGCCCAGGCCCTAGCTGCACTCCACAATGAAAATCAGCCAACCCATCCAAAGGAAGAAGCCATAGGGGGCAGACTTGCCCTATTCTAACAAAGATGGGTTGAGAGAACTTTGGACAAGTGGGTCCTATCCATCATTCGAGAGGGATATTACCTGGATTTCCACCACCTCCCTTCGGACAAGTTTGTGGAATCTCCCTGCCACGACCCTTCCAAGAGAATGGCAGTGGAAGCTACACTGACCAGTTTACTAGCCTTAGAGTCTCTAACACCGGTGCCCCCACAACAAATAAGTACTGGCCATTATTCCATCTATTTTATTGTCCCCAAGAAAGAAGGAACATTCAGACCTATCCTGGACCTCAAGGCGGTCAACCGTCACCTGAAGATTCCTCGCTTCCGCATGGAAACCCTATGCTCGGTAATAAGGGCGATACAACCGGGAGAGTTCCTTACATCCTTGGATCTGTTGGAAGCCTGCCTACACATTCCAATCCATCAAGAGCAGCAACACTGAGGAAGGAAGGAATATGCGTGCACCTTTATCTAGACGATTGGCTGATCAGAGCGAAATCCCCAGAGGAAAGCCACCAGGCAACCAACAGAGTCAAAACTCTACTGCAGAGCCTTGGGTGGGTGGTCAACACAAACAAGAGCTGCCTGCAGCCCTCCCAATCTCTAGAATTCTTGGGAGTCCGGTTCGACACTAAACAAGACAAGGTCAATCTGACACAGACAAGAAGATCAAAACTGATGACCCAGTTACGAACCTTGTTGAGCGAACTTCGCCCCACAGCATGGGATTATCTACAAGTTCTCTGCTTCATGGCATCCACACTGGAAGTAGTCCCATGGGCACGAGCTCACATGAGACCCTTACAATGCTCACTACTATCACGATGGAATCTGCTGTCCCAGAACTACACCGTACGGCTTCAGCTCATGGACAGAGTTCGGGCCCAACTATGATGGTGGCTACAAGAAGCCCATCTGAGACGGGGAACGAGACTATTCTCACCAACCGGGATCCTACTCACCACGGATGCCAGCCTACGAGGATGGGGAGCACACTGCCAGGAGCTTAACCGCCCAAGGGCAATGGATCGAAGAAGAGTTGGGATGGAACATCAATCGCCTAGAAGCCTGGGTAGTCAGACTAGCCTGCCTAAGGTTGGGTCACAGACTCAGAGACAAAGCGGTCAGAGTAATTTCAGACAACGCCACAACAGTGGCCTACATCAACCGTCGGGGCGGAACCAGAAGCCAACAGGTGTCTCTGGAAATAGACCTCCTAATGTCATGGGTGGAAGTGAATCTTCAAGAGATCTTGGGAAAGACAATGTCTTGGCAGACTACCTCAGCAGAGAAAGTCTAGATCCAGGAGAATGGAAGCTGTCGACCACAGAATTCCAATTGATAGTAAACCGTTGGGGAACACCAACCATGGACCTCCTGGCAAACTGGTCCAACACCCAAGTACCCAGTTTCTTCAGCCACAGGCAGGGACCCCAGTCCCAGGGAATCGATACCCTGGTACAGACCTGGCCACAGGAGACTCTATTATATACCTTCCTGCCGTGGCCCCTATTTCTTGCGGATAAGCAGGTTGAATTAGACATGACAACTGGGGACGTCCCTCTGGTCCTCTAGGTGGTGGAGCTCCAAAGAGCACACAGAGTTGAGCTCTGTGTGCCTGCCTGTGCATAGCACCACGTGGCTCCCAGCTTGCCTCAGTCTTGTTCTTCCGCAGGTAGCACAAAGAGCTCTGTATCTTTCAGTGCAACATTCAGGCCAATACAGTACAGTGCGCTCCGGCGCACTGTTAACCTGCGATTGGACGCGCGTTTTCCACGCGCTAGCTTTACCCCTTATTCAGTAAGGGGTAATAGCGCATCGAAAACGTGCGTCCAACCCCCCGAACCTAATAGCGCCCGCAACATTCAAATGCATGTTGATGGCCCTATTAGGCATTCCCGCGCGATTCAGAAAGCAAAATGTGCAGCCAAGCCGCACGTTTTACTTTTAGAAATTAGCGCCTACCCAAAGGTAGGCGTTAACTTCTCCGGGCACTGGGAAAGTGCACAGAAAAGCAGTAAAAACTGCTGTTCTGTGCACCCTCCAACTTAATATCATGGCGATATTAAGTCGGAGGTCCCGAAAGTTAAAAAAAAACAATTTTGAACTAGGCTCGCTGGTTGAAAACCGGACGCTCAATTTTGCTGGCGTCCGGTTTCCGAACCTGTGGCTGTCAGCGGGCTCGAACAGACACCAGCAAAATTGAGTGTCTGCTGTCAAACTCGCTGATAGCCGCCACTCCTATCCGAAAAGAGGCGCTAGGGATGCGCTAGTGTCCAGATTCATGAAAGGCGTTCTCCAACTACACCCGCCAGTACAGAAGCTGCCAGTGCCGTAGAATCTAAATCTGGTCCTGGAGCAGTTGACACTGCCAGCCTTTGAACCCATGGATAGCAGCCACATCAGATACTTCTCATGGAAGGTCCTTTTCCTAGTGACACTTACCTCAGCAAGGAGAGTTAATGAGCTCCAGGCTTTGGTCCATTATTCACCATACCTGGAGTTCTATCATGGCAAAGTGATGTTGAGGCCCCACCCATCGTTTCTTCCTAAAGTGGTGTTGGCCTTTCACCTTAATCAGACGATCAATTTGCCGACCTTCCCGAAACCACATAAGTCGGAGAAACGACTCCATATGCTGGATTGTAAATGCACCCTGGCATACTACAAGCGTCTGACACAATCCAGCCCCAGAGCCTCGCAATTGTTCGTCTCCTTCAACCCAAATGCCCCAGGGCGCCCTGTCACCAAAAGGACGCTGTCATCCTGGATTACTCAATGCATTGAATTTTGTTACAGTAGGAGAGCGGAAACCTTAGCTGCTGTGCTGAAGGCTCACCAGGTCAAGGTAGTGGCAGCCTTGATGGCACATCTAAGCGATGTGCCCATTCAGGACATCTGCAAAGCTGCCACGTGGTCGTCACTACACACCTTCACGTTACACTACTGCCTGAACCAGCAAGCAGCTGCGGATGTGGCAGGACGAGCTGTCCTACAGGCGGGTACAACAAAAGAGACCGCCTGCAAGGGAGGGCTAGGTTGAGCAAACCCTATCACACCTGCATCGAACCACAGACTACTTCTACCACCAAGGGGTGCTCAACTCGCCTAGCTTGGGGCTCCCCAGTTGTCATAGCTAATTCAACTTGCTTATCTGTGGGGAAAAAAGCAAGTTTGCTTACTGTAAATGGTGTTTTCCATGGATGGCAGGGTGGATTAGCCATGCTAACCCTCCCGCCTCCCGGGACAGTCTCTGGTCAGTGAAACTGCAAGCTTAGATAACAGACTGAGGCAAGCTGGTGATGTGCATAGGCAGGCACAGAGAGAGCTTGACTCTGTATGCTCTTTGGAGCTCCGCCATCTAGAGGACCAGAGGGACGTCCCCAGTTGTCATGGCTAATTCACCCTGCTATCATGGAAAACACAGTTTATGGTAAGCAAACTTGCTTTTCTGTGCTGCCTATACAATATATGTAGGTCTAAGCAGTTTACAAGATTTAACATACATAATTAAAATTTGACATATAAAAACAATCAAAATAAAGATAGTAAGAATACAACAATGAAATAAGCAAATTAAAAACAAACATTAACATATGGAGTTGAATATAAATAGAAAGAAAGGGCTATCATGGTTGAGGTTCGGCAAAATCTAAAGAGCAGAGGTAGGTTTTTGCGGTCTTTTTGAATTCTTTTGTGTTTGAGTAATCATATAGGGTTGGTAACGAATTCCAAAGTATGGGGCCCACTACAGAAAAAATGCATTTATGGGTGAGGTCTAGTCTTGCTATTTTGATGATTCATGTATCTAAATTTTTGTCTAGAGTGTAGTTGGCGAGGGAGTTGAGTCGCAGAAAAGAACATAACCACATGGTGGTTGTGTTTTGGAATAGATTGTAAATAATGGATAAAAACTTATGAATGCGTTGATGTATTGGTAACCAATGGAGATGTTTTAGAATTGGAGTAATTTGATCTTTTCGATTAGTGTTGGTTAATGAACGGGCTGCTGCATTCTGGACTAGCTGTAAAGGACGTATTGTCAGGCAGATCTAAGAGTGAGTTGCAGGAGTCTAAACCATTTAAGATTAAAGCTTGTAAAACAGAGCGGAAGTTGTTAGGGTACAACAATCATTTAAATTTATTTTTTTTTTACAGTTGTATTTTATAGAATAAGTTTTTAGTTACTGATGAAATATTGGCTGTCATGGATAAGTTAGAATCTATAGTAACGCCTAAGTTACATGCCTGTCTGGTTATTGGAATAGAGATGTTATCAAATATAAATTCTAAAGGTGGAGCACATGAAGAGTTGGGAATGGTTGCTAGACATAAGTCTTCAGTTTTTGCAGAATTGAGTGGGTCAATTGTGACATCCAGGTTTTTATTGATTTTAAATAGATTGAGTAGTGAAAAGGTATTATTCCAAGAGGTGGTATAAGGTAGAATAAATTGGATGTCATCTGCATATATTTTGAATTTTATGTTGACTGGAAAGATGTCAGAGTAACATGTAAATATTAAATAAAATGGCAGATAAAGCTGATCCTTGAGGGATACCAGAGTTGGTGTAATACCCATAGGAGTGGTAGTGTCTGAGATTAATTTGTTGCGGTCTGTGGGATAGAAGTGGAGAGCAGTACCATTAATCCAATGTGTTGAAGATTGGCACAAAGAATGTTATGTAGGGATGTGCAATCGTTTTTCCCGAATTAGGAGATTTCCCCGTTAGTGTGCACTGTCGGGAGTGAGCGCACACTAACCCGAAAATCAGGACCCCTGAAACACCCCCCCCCCCCCCCCGAACTGTAGGAAAAACGAAATTCCCGCGGGGGGGCCCCAAAACGAAGCCCGACATGATATTGAAACCCGAAACGCATCTCTAATGTTATCATCTAAAGTATCGAAAGCTGCTGAGATGTCGAGAAATATTACAGTGTAATGTGAATTAGAATCAAAGCCACGGATTATGGCATCAAAGGAGGAAAAAAGTAAAGATTCTGTACTGTCCCTTGAAGAATCCATGCTGGTCTGGATGTAAAACGTTATTTTCATCAATGTATTCTGTTAATTGAAGAACTACTGATTCAGTTATTTTAGCCAATGTAGTTAATGAAGCAATTGGATGGTAGAAAGATCATGGGGATCTTTTGATTTCTTTTTGGGAATTGGAAGGATTGAGGTTTGTTTTAAGATATCTGAATATACTGGAGGATAGAGAAGTTAACTAATTGTGTCAATGAAGGAGAAATAGGTTCTCTACTTTCTTTCAGTAACTGTCCAGGGCACGGATTGTAAGGACTATTTGAAATTTTCAATTTAGAATCATTAATATTTTCAGAAGGTGCATTTTTTTATAGTGGTAAGCGATCTTACAATATTGAAAAAGACTTTGCAATTGCTGCTTGTGGCTTGTATTTTTTTCTGCGTGATCCATTTGTTTTTTTATATTTATGTAGGTGTGAGAAATAGGCATCTTTTTTCTAGGAGGCGGTTTTTGCGCCAGCGACGTTCCGATTGGCACAGTTTAACTTTCATCTTATGTAAAAGAGGGAAGTACCAGGGGGCACTTAATCTAGAAGAGAGAGTGCATAGTTTTCTGGGAGCTAGTTTTTCTAGTGTACTTGAAATTGTATCATTCCATTAATGACTGTAGTTAAGTCTGTATTTAAAATTGAAGAGGTTTTAGGAAGGACAAGATTACTGAATGATTCTGGATCAATGTTTTTTCATGTTTTGGGAGTAGAGTGGGGAATCAGGATCTATTAAGTGGAGCTTGCAAGTTACTTGAATCACAAAATGGTCTGACCATGGAACAATTAGAGTGGTAGCTGTTAAACGTTTTTGGGATTATAAAAAAGATTAGGTCAAACTCTTGACCTATGAGTGGGTTGAGTGATTAATAGTGACCAACCTAGTCCTGATAAAGCATCAGATAGGTTGTTGCTGCAGGACATGGATGATTATTATAATGTAAGTTAATTTCACCAATTGTTAGTTTTAGTTAAATCAACAGGTAAAATAGTCAAAGATTCAAGCAAGGTGGATGCATCATGATTAAGGAATACAGGTGGACAATATATGATTGAAGTGGTTGTAAGCATTATTTCAAGCGGAGTGATAAATGGCAGAGATTTCTTACCTTACCTTAGTTCTTTCAGTGCTCTTAGGAAAAATAGTCTAACAAGTTTACTAATAGAAGTTAGGTGGGAAGCCAGTCTACTGGGACCTGAGTGCCTACTCATTGTACAGTGATTTGGCAACCAGTGTACTGGGAATAAAGTGCTTTGTGTCTGTTCTGAATAAGGCAGAGATTTCATAAGTATTTCTTTATCTTGAGAATTTAGGAGAAACTTGGCTACAGGAAAGCAAATGCAGTAAATTTACCTGTAGCATATTAAGCGTACAGAACTATACAGATTTTTCTAAACCCACAGAGAAACTCCCCTGACCCAACTGGTCGGAGAGAAGATCTCTTCAGCATACCACAATGCGACTCTTTCTATTGGGAAAATGGACCACTTAGTCTTACTGATTCCTAGCCTGTAACCTGCTTCCATTGCCTCCTGTCCCAGGAGTCTTATGAGAGACTTTCTCTCAACGGCCTTATCCACGTGCTTATTTCAAAGGATTGTGATGGAGCACGTGCTCTCCCTGATAATGCCATGAGGTGTACAGTGAAAGCAGCTGCTATAAAAGCGCCAAAAGCAGAATATAAAAATAAAAGCATTCACCAGATTAGGTTACTATTCCTTCCTGAACACAGTGCACCATTGATGCCTTTTAAAGATTGTGTTTTCATGGGGATGAATGGCGCTAACCTTTTTCTTTTTTGCCTATCTCTTAGGTGACTGAGGAATGTTTGAAGTCAAAAGACAGCAAGAACACCAAGGAACAGCACCAGCTTTTAAGTAAACTCCCTCGACATCATCCCTTGGTGATGAAGGATTTTGGTAGTGATGAAGGTGGGTGGCTTGCGGGCAGTGGGTGAACGTCAAGTAGATGAAGTCCATATGGATAGTACAAAGCACTCGCTGTGCTTAAGATGGAAGTATAGAGAGAGGGACTGAGTGTGGATTAAGCACAGATGGGGTGAGGCCAGGCAAGGTCGCTTTTAGACATAATGGAGCTCCCTCCCTGAGGTAGATTTTACCTCCTCAACCCCTCATCGCATCGGGCGCCTTACTCCGAAGCTTTGGCCAGGAAAGTATCCCCCTCTGAAGTTGTGGCTGGTTGGGAGAGTCCCCCACTATGTGGGATGGCTGCTACTCTTGCTGGTTCCTCTTCTTGCCCCTGCTTCTCCTCACATGACCACTATTTATCCCACGTTTTCCTTTTCCCACTGTCTGTCCTCCCTGACTCCTCTGTGCCCCTTCATGGCTGCTTGCCCTCCCATCCCCCATCTATCTCCCTGTCTCCATGGCACTTTCTGGCTCCTCTTCCTCCTTTCCTCTCGCATTCCCCTCTCCCATTACCTCATTTGTCTGACTGCTCCTGAGCCTGTGCAGATGGCGAGGCGCGCCGGGGTCTGGGACTTGGCCCCATCCCTCATGGTAACAGGAGGCCCCTGCAGGCTGGCTGACCAATGCCACGTTTTTACCTCTTTTGCCATTCTCTGAAGATGTCCTCCAGTGAGCGTCCAGATCAGGAATGGATTGTTCTTTTCATCTACATGCAGGCCCCTGAGGCTCCTTGTGGTGTGGGGGCCCTGTGCAGCTGCACTGGTTGCCCTCCTGCCACCGCTGACCCTGAGTCCAGGATCCTGCTTATGATCATAAAGTACAAGAAGCTGCTAAGAGCTTGGAAGAGAGAGCAAGCCCTAGGATCTTTCTTGCACACAAACTGCTCCATCTCCACCGCCCTCGTAGGAAACGCTTATAAAGTGTTACTGTGCTGGTATTTAACCCCAGAGCAGTTACATAAACACATCCGTATATTGATGACACATGCTGGAGAGGTTGTTTTGAGCTGCAGTGTGGAGGTATGAATAGATTATGGGAGGAAATTTCGGCTTTAATTCAATCTCTTAGTGGCGGGAGTAGTAATCTCTTAGTGGCGGGAGTAGTAATCTCTTAGTGGCGGGAGTAGTAATCTCTTAGTGGCGGGAGTAGTAATCTCTTAGTGGCGGGAGTAGTAATCTCTTAGTGGCGGGAGTAGTAATCTCTTAGTGGCGGAAGTAGTCTCCTCTTAGTGGCGGGAGTAGTAGTCTCTTGCCGGCAGGTGGCGGGAGTAGTAATCTCTTAGTGACGGGAGTAGTAATCTCTTAGTGACGGGAGTAGTAATCTCTTAGTGACGGGAGTAGTAATCTCTTAGTGACGGGAGTAGTAATCTCTTAGTGACGGGAGTAGTAATCTCTTAGTGACGGGAGTAGTAATCTCTTAGTGGCGGGAGTAGTAGTCTCTTAGTGGCGGGAGTAGTAGTCTCTTAGTGGCGGGAGTAGTAGTCTCTTAGTGGCGGGAGTAGTAGTCTCTTAGTGACGGGAGTAGTAGTCTCTTAGTGGCGGGAGTAGTCTCCTCTTAGTGGCGGGAGTAGTCTCCTCTTAGTGGCGGGAGTAGTCTCCTCTTAGTGGCGGGAGTAGTCTCCTCTTAGTGGCGGGAGTAGTCTCCTCTTAGTGGCGGGAGTAGTCTCCTCTTGCTGGCGGGAGTAGTAATCTCTTAGTGGCGGAAGTAGTCTCCTCTTAGTGGCGGGAGTAGTAGTCTCTTGCCGGCAGGTGGCGGGAGTAGTAGTCTCTTGCCGGCAGGTGGCGGGAGAAGTAATCTCTTAGTGGCGGGAGTAGTAGTCTCTTAGTGGCGGGAGTAGTAGTCTCTTAGTGGCGGGAGTAGTAGTCTCTAAGTGGCGGGAGTAGTAGTCTCTTAGTGGCGGGAGTAGTCTCCTCTTAGTGGCGGGAGTAGTAGTCTCTTGCCGGCAGGTGGCGGGAGTAGTCTCCTCTTGCTGGCGGGAGTAGTAATCGTAATTCCCCAAGCATGCTGTACTGAATATGCCTGTACTGCATGCACACAGGAACAGCCAAGTACTTATGAAACAGGCTTTCTTGGCGGCTCAATGCAAGAGAGCTCTTTCCTGGAATAAAATTGAAGCACCACTGTTGGCCCTAGTTGTTAAAGCATAGATCAAGTGTATCGAGTGAATACAATTATTGTTTTAAAGACACATGCCATAACTAAATTTGATTTCATTTGTTCTCCTTATGTGAATTGGAAGGTGTCCCAAAGGGGCAGTGTGGATTAGGGATCGAGGATGCTATTAATGCTTCCAAGTTATTTAGCTACATGTCATAAAGTAGATTAAGAATTATTAGTTCATAGCTTCTCTTCTGTTAATGAGGGTTACCTATCGGGTGGATGCACAGCTATGACGTCTATTTTTGAGGGTTACAGACCCCATGGGAAAAGGAGTGGGGCAGGGGTATTCATATATGTAAAATGTCAAAATTGTGCTTGTTAGGATTATCAGATATGGATTGTATATGGATGACAATAAAAGGTTAAATAGAAACAAGAAGCTGGGTTGGGGATGGCACGTTCCTCTTATTTGGGCCTCTCCTGACAAGAGGAGAGCAGTACTTCATCCTGCATCTCCCTCCTGCCACCCAACTTCAGTGTCTTGCGTTTGAAGCAGGTAACGCCTGGTAATCTGAGATGGAGCTGGCATGAATGATGTGCAGGTGACACAGTAAGAGCCTGCCATGCTGGGTCAGACCAAGGGCCCATCAAGTTCTTACTTGCTAACTTTTGTTCCTGTAGTATCACAGATCAGTCCAGAGACCCGCCCCATTTGCTGCTGAAAGACTGAATTTCCTGGTTATGGTATATATCGTGTATCAGAAGTGCTACACCCTGTTTAAGAGTTGATTAGTTTTTAGATGCAGCATATTTCTTTTTGTGTTAAGCAGTGTGGTGTTCAGGAGTTTCCAACCCTGTTTCTTTCCGGTTTGCCCTAGAAAGGGGTAGACTAACTTCATTTTGACTTGGGTACAGGTCAATACTCAGGGAATGCAGGTGGCACTCTTAGTTATATAGCCGTGCCTCAAAGTTTTTGTTCTCTGCTTCCATCTGCTGGTAGGGAGGCAAAACTTACTTGTCTGGACTGATCCGTGGTATTACAGGATCAAAAACTAGATGGAAAGACCCAATTTTCCTGTTCTGAATATCTGATGTGAGGTGGTGGGTTTAACCCTCTGGGCCACAAAGCTCAGAACAGTTTGTGTGGAGGGCAGAAAATCCACTGCATGTGGACTACATAATAGCGCACCTTGTCTGTCTTACAGAAATGCCAGATCACCTGTCAACCGAAGAAGAGCTGGAGGAGACCGAATCGTGGGCAAAACCCCTCAGCCAGCTCTGGCAGAACCGGCCACAGAATTTCCAGGCTGAAAAAGAGTATAACATGGCAATGGCACGTCAGCCCCCTTACTGTGCTGTCTGCATGCTCTTCCAAACCTACCAACAGGTAAAGCACCCGTAACCCAGCTGAGCTGTCGACTGGTCACTTTTTCTGGTAGTAAACTGAAGAATTAACCTACATAATTGCTTCTTGATTCCCTGAATGACTTTTCAGTTTGTAGAAGTATTAGCCAAGTGCTATTCTTTTATTTTGCAATAAAAGGTTTATATTAAAGCAGCATAAAAACTTACAATATCCATTGATAATCCAATTACAGCATTGTAGAACAGACCTTTGTGGTAGTTTAAACAAACATAACACAAGAAGGATATCAATATGTGAAACAAAACGTTCGGGAAGGATATAGTATGTGACTAAGAATTTTCAATATAGAAAACTTTCCTTCCACTCTCATTATAAAAAACACTCGCCCACAAACATTCATACTCTAATATTTATACCATGAAAATATTCTCTTCCTCTCAACCTAGCATTCTCTACCCCCCACACTTACTTCCGACTTACCATTCTCTCAAAATCTGACAAAATAAAATATCCTTGAAGAACCAAGTGGCTCATATTTCAGAGAAGGTATCAGATATTGACAGATTCCTATTTAACACCAGATAAAAATAGAAAATAGAGTGACATAGGTACAAGAGTAAAATAAGCAGGAGCACAAGGTATTGTATCTTTCTCTCATTCGGCACGGACAGATCGCCTGGGTGTAAAGCTTCCCCCCTCCAGCTGCCAGAATAGCCTAGAGCTAGAATATGGTTGCGTGCATCCAAATATAGCTCACAGAAAAAGGATTTCCATGCTGCTGCTTTAGTGTGCTGCCATTCTCGCTGCATAACTGACATATGTTTTCCATTGATTTATATCGGGCTTTGCATCCCCTAGCCAAGTAAGTGTACATTTGCGAGCCAAAAATAAAGCTGTATGCAGGAATTTCTCACTTCCTTGAGTTATTCCTAGCCCAGGCAAGTCACCTAGTAGTATAATTTTCCCCTGATCGTGGAAGGGGGACACCTGCACATGGTCTAAAAAAGCCATGAGGGCAACAAAGTGGGTTAGAAGCCAAATGTCCGATCAGAAATTTCTTTTTCATGGAGACGTATTTCTTTTTACCAAGCCAATGGAAGACAGCAGGAGAAGGGTTTGTTTCCTTGGTGTTCAGCTGTCCTGCACATATATCTGGGGACTTGTGTGAGGTGAGGACGAGTGCAGGCTCAGCGGGTTAAGCAGCCGTTTGGCCAGGCCCTGCTCCTAGGATTTTGGTATGTGGTAGGCTGTGCACTTTTTGCTGATGCGGGCTATAATTTGGTATGCACAGTTGCCAGAGCAGCTGATTCAGTTATTGTGGCCAAGCGGTAGCTGCGGCTGTGCTACTGGTCCACAGATTACTATTTCAAAGTCCAACCTTACTAAGCTGCCCTTCAAAGGCTCACTTTTATTTGGCAGTGAATTGGAAAAAAATGGCAAGTAAATGGGGCAAGACCCAGGTCCCTTGTTTGCCAAAAAAACAAAAAATGTGAGCAACTGGCCTTTTCAGTCTTATAGGGGAGGTTCTTCCCAGAGATCCCGTCCCTTCCACAGGTCTATTCTTCCACCCCCAAAGTCCTTGCAAGGATGCAGGCTCCGGAGGTGGAGCACCTTAGTCTTCCCAATGAAGATTTGCTGGCTCACCTGGTGGTGCAGGATATAGGTGGTTGCCTATTCCGGTTTTATCACAGGTGGGTCCAGATTTATTCAGATCAATGGGCTCTTGAAGTGATTCGGAATGGGTATGCTCTAGAATTTTTCACATTCCTCCGGATGCCTTCACGGTCTCACAATGCAACTTTCTTTAGAAGAGGGTAGAAGTGGAAGCAACATTACAATGGCTGTTGAATTTGAAAGCGGCAATTCTTGTTCCCGAATCACAGCAAAATATGGGCCCTTATTCCATTAATTTTGTTGTGCCCAAGAAGGAAGGGTTGTTTTGGCCCATACTGGATCTCAAGGGCATCAACAATCATGTACGAGTCACACATTGCAGGATGGAAACTGTGCACTCTGTCATAATGGCTGTCCAAGCAGGGGACTACCACGCATGTCTGGATCTGACAGCGGTTCCTCCGATTTGCTATCCTGGATCATCATTAGCAGTTTCAGGCCTTGCCTTTTGGACTAGCCACAATGCCCAGAACCTTTTCCAAGGTCATGATGGTGGTAGCAGCAGCCCTTTGCAAGGAGGGCATTCTAGTTCACCCCTATCTGGATGTCTGGTTAATTTGAGCCAAGACATTGGAAGAGTCGTCACACTTTCCACAGGGGTACCTTCCTTATTACAGGAATTAGGCTTGGTGGTGAATCTGGCCAAGAACAATGTGCAGCTGTCTCAGACCCTGGAGTATCTCTGGGTTAGTTTTGATGCAAGGCAGAGTGTTTCTGCCGGAGTCTTGGATCCACATGGATGCTGTGAGTTTGATCCCTGTGGAACTCTGTTCGTCTGACCATGTGGTCTTATCTACAGGCCCTGGAGTTGATGGCTGCTGCATTTTTAAATGGTTCCCTGGGCGAGGCACACATGCATGCCCTTGCTCTCCAGATGGAGTCTGCAGTCACAGAACTATGCAGTGAGGCTGCTTCTTTTGTTAGAGGTGAGATCCCAGTTGGACTGGTGGTTACACGTGGACCTTCTCAGGAAGGGAATTTCCCTGACTCCGCTAGTTTGGCTGATACTCATGATAGATTCGAGCCTCTGGGTTTGGGGGGCTCACTTTTAGACATTGGTGGTGCAAGGGGCATTGGAATGCAGCAGAGCAGCATTGGACCATCAACAGACTGGAGGCAGGGGTGGATTGGTTAGTGTGTCTGCGGTTCGCCGAGCAGCTAGAGGCTTGGGCGGTCTGGATAATATCAGACTGTGACAATGGTGGTTTACATCAATCATAGTGGACTCAAGTCAACAGGTATCAGAGGAAATAGATGTGCTCATTGATGGGTGGAGCAGCATCTCCTAAGCATATCTTCCTCTTACACTGCCAGTAAAGACAATATCAGAGCTGATTTCCTCAGCAGGAGAAACCTGGACACAGGAGAATGGGAGTTGGCAGATGAGGCCTTTCTGCTCCTGATGAACCACTGGGATCTACCTGATCTAGACCTGTTGGCAACCTTCAGCAATGCAAAGATTCCATGCTTCTTAAGTGGCAAGCAGGACCCAAAAGTGATGGGCATAGATGCTCTTTTTCAGGAGTGGCCACGCAGCGCCCTTCTCTGTGTTTCCGCCCTCACCTCTGATAGGCAGGCTAGTCCAAAAGATTGCAAGTCAAGCCAACACAGTCTTTAGTGGCTCTGGATTGGGCTCAAAGGCTGTGGTTTGCCAATCTCCAGAGACCTCTAGTGAGTAGTCCCATCAGGCTATTGGCTTGCACGGATCTATTATGTCAGGGGTTTATTCTGCGAGGATCCGGGTAAATTCTGTCTTACGGTTTGGCCTTTGAAAAGGCTTGATTGAACCGGGATTTTTCGCCTGTGGTAATTTCCACTCTTCTTCGGGCCCTGAAATTTTCTACTTCTCCAGCCTATGTTTGGAGGGTCTTTGAGGCCTGATGTTCTGAACAAGCTACTTAACCGCTCAAGGTGGATATTCTGTTCATTTTGCAATTTTTACAAGGCGGCTTGCTTAAAGGTTTGGCCGTTAATAACTTGAAGGTTCAAGTTGCAGCCTGACTTGTTATAGAGGAAGAGTCAATGGGAAGGCCTTTGTCTTTCCATCCAGATGTGTCCCATTTTCTGTAGGGAGTTAAGCATCTTCACCCCCAGTTGCGGCTTCTGGTGCCTATGTGGGATCTCAACTTGGTCCTTGAGTTTTTGGCAGGTCGACCTTTCGACCGCTGTGTACTCCATCCTTGTAGTAATCTGTTCAGCACATCAGGTCTCTGAGCTGCAAGCTCTTTCCTGCCATGAGCCTTTTCTCTATATGACTCTGGATGCAGTTCAATTTCCGACATTGCCCTACTTTTTGCCCAAAGTGGTTTTGGACTTTCATTAGAATCAGTCCATTTCTCTGCCTGCCTTGGACAGGGACAGATGAATCTGAGTACCACCTTTTGCGTCAAGCATCATTTTCTGCGGTATTTGATCAAGACTAAGACTGTGGAAGTCCGATCGCCTGTTTGTGCTCCATGGCGGAGGTAAGCAGGGAGCACTGGCAATGCGAATGATTGCCCACTAAAGTAGATACAGACCTCTGTTCATGGAAGGAGATTACTAAACACATAGAAATAAACCCTTCTAAAACAAAAAAAAACCTTGGTTCACGGCGGAACTAAGGACACTTAAACAGTTACGAGCCAAAGAAAAGAAATGGCGCAAGGACCCTACCCCCCTTCCTCCTAGCATCCTACAAACACACTCTTCACTCATATACAACCTCCATACAGAAAACCAAAAAAGACTACTACACTCAAAAAATCCACAACGACCAATACGACGCTAAAGCCCTATTCGCTTACGTCTCACTCCTCACCAATACAGTTCCCTCCCCTATCACAGATAACGATGCAATGAACTAGCAACCTTTTTCCACTCCAAAATCACCAACCTTATTTCGAAGTTCCCCCCTCCCCCCTCCTATTTATACTATTCAGAAGAACCCAAAAATCACTCTCGACTCCTTCGAAACAGCCTCCGCCTGTGAGAACAGTTCTCCTAAAGAAAATGAAACCCTCCACACACCCGGAGGACTCCATTCCTACAAAATCACTCCTAACTTTACCTGATGTTACAGCCAAACCAATATCAGAAACTAACTGTTCACTCACCCTTGGATTGGTCCCTCCCGCTTTGAAACAAGTTATCCTCAAACCTATATTAAAGAAACCAAATCTAGACACTTCAGGCCTGGCTAACTACAGAACTACTTACCAGATAATTTTCTTTCCTTTTAGTGAAGGGTAGGTCAATCCCAGACCCGCCCTCAGCTGCTGGTGTTTAAATTTGTGGTTAGCCTTTTGTAGGGTGAACTATGCATTGACAATGAGTAAGTGCCTTATCTAGCCCTTAGTTTGCTAGATGGGTTCCTTCGTTTGGCTGATCTCAGTCTTCCTGTTGGTTGAGGAACATGAATGTTCAAGTATAATCCGTTTTGTCCATAGTTTGGCTTTTCCAAAGAATGTCAGGGCGGGACTATATAGCTGTGACCTTAGCTTTTTCTCCATAAACCTCTCGTTGGGATCTTTTATTTATTTTTATTTATAAATTTTTTTTATATACTGCGGCACGTTGAAAACATCACCTCTGTTTACAATAAACAATAATTCAGCAACTAGCTTTACATTCTAATGACCATAGAACAGAACAAGTACAAGTAATTTAATGAATGATAGGCTTGTTTAACTTGTATTACATGTTTCTAACATGGATAATAATATAGGAGGTAAGTATAAACATCTAGGTATATTCAAACAATAGAAGTTAGGAGAATCCAAAGTTGCATTCTGTTTGGAGAATGAAATTGTATTTTAGGGGCACATAACTAGATTACAAAGGATTGCCAGTGGGAGAAATTATTGAGGTAATGAGGATACAAAGTGATGGAGTGATTAGCAGTTCAGATTAAGAAAATTCCTATTCTGGGTAAGCTTGTTTAAATAGCCAGGTTTTGAGGTTTTGTTTAAACTTCTTAAGACAGGGCTCCTGGCGTAGGTCAGTAGGCATTTTATTCCAAAAGATAGTTCCTGCAATAGTAAAAGAGCGTTCTCTTGTCGAGACGTGCTTGAGGGTGGGAGTTTGAAGTTTGGCTTGGTGAATTGTTCTTGTTGGTCTATTAGATTTGTGAAATCAGAGAACCATTGCATATCTTGATTATAGATAGACTTATGAATGAGGGTAAGTACTTTGTACAATATCCTGGAAGCTACAGGTAACCAGTGCAGAGATTGTACTGCAGGCGTAATGTGATCGTGTCGATGAGTGTTGGTGAGTATGTGTGCAGCCGCATTTTGTAGCATCTGTAACGGTTGTAGCGAATTTTTAGGCAGTCCTAGGAGGATTGAGTTGCAGTAGTCGAGTTTTGGTAGAATTGTGGCTTGTAGGACTGTTCGGAAGTCGTGAGGGTGTAGAAGAGATTTAATTCTTTTTAGCGAATGTAGTTTGAAGAATCCATTTTTGACTGTGGCCGATATGAATTTTTTTAAAGAGAAATGGTTGTCTATGAATTTGCCGAGGCTGCGTACCTGCTGTACCATGGGAAGGTTGGTTTGTGACATATGGAAAGAGTTGATGGACGCATTGTTCTGCGGAGTGATAATGAGTAGTTCTGTTTTGGCAGTGTTTATTGCCAGGAAGTTTTCCGTGAGTAGGTTCTTTATTTCTGTAAGAGCAGCTTCCCAGATTTTCAGGGCGTTAGGTAGGGAGTCATTAATGGGGATGAGGATTTGCACGTCATCTGCGTATATGAAGTGCAGGAAACCTAGTTTATTCATTGATTGACTTTACCCTTCACTAAAGGAAAGGAAATGATCAGGTATGTAGTAATTTCTCCATTTAGCACACACTTTTTTTTATTTTAGTTACATTTCCAAGTAGGGTTTTTTATGCCAGTAGTGATTTTAAGAGTTTGAAGCTGATAGGCACACTATGCAGTGCTTTAACAAGTTGGCTCACTGCGTTGGTAGTAAGTTATGAATTGGCTTTTTCTCTACTTTAGTACTGCCTTCTGGTTTGATTTCTAAAATTGTTTTCCTTCATATTTTCTTTATAAAAGCCATTTTTGTCAATTTTCTGGAAAAACGTTTTGTGATTTAGAGCAATTTTTGTCTCTGGTATTTTACATACTATGCTATTCACATTTTGATTTACTTGTGTGTGCGTGTGTATAGATATACTGCACTTTTATGCCATGCTGTTCATGGTTTTTTTCTTGTAGCACAATTAAACCTGCTGTTAAATATTAACACCTGATTTACAAATGTTAATTGACTCTTAAGATAATGTCCCCGCCATCCAGCTCTTTATATTGGATTGTACCTCCTGTTCAGTCCCTCAGCCCTTCATGCATCGGACTCTGGTCCTCAGAGCCTTATGCCTTAAGAAAATAAAAAATAGGTGAAAAGGTGTCACCAACCTCTGCTTTTGCTACTGAGGGACCACCTTAGCTCCCCCTCTAGAAGTCTGAGCTAAGAAACCTGAGGAGAGAGTGTCTTTCTCTGTCCTATGTTTGTATGAAGTGAGGCTGGAGGGAAGCAGCTGTGAGCCTGCTGTTCCTAGAATATAGATAGTATCATAGTAAATGTGTGCCTAAGAGTGTACTCACGTATTCATGAAACTTTGTATGAAGTGAGGCTGGAGGGAAGCAGCTGTGAGCCTGCTGTTCCTAGAATATAGATAGTATCATAGTAAATGTGTGCCTAAGAGTGTACTCACGTATGCATGAAACTTTGTATGAAGTGAGGCTGGAGGGAAGCAGCTGTGAGCCTGCTGTTCCTAGAATATAGATAGTATCATAGTAAATGTGTGCCTAAGAGTGTACTCACGTATGCATGAAACTTTGCTGTTTCCTTGTCTCCTCTTAGAAGCTTCAAGCGCTGTGCATGTTAAGCTTGTCTTCTCCCTTTTTGGGCCTTTAGTATTTCATGTGATTTAGCCTATAGGGTTCTAAAACTACTCCAATACTCAGGCCACCCACAGCCCCTTTCTTCTAGCTGCTGCTTCCCACCTGCCCTTATCATTGGCAACAATTTCTCTGTAAAGAAGCATAGAGCTGCCTGGTGGTCTTACCCAGTGATAGAGTGGAGTTAAGATTGTGTTGTATCTATCTCCTACCTCCTTATATAAACAGCATCACTTTCCTAATATAAGATGCTCATTTTCTCTTATCAGACTGAATCTGGAGGTCAGAGTATTAAAAGTGACCCAAGTGAAGATGGCATTAAGATCCGAACAAAGCCTCTGATCCCTGAAATGTGCTTCACAACCACTGGGAGCAGCACTGATCTCAACCTGTCGACACCGTTCCTGGAAGAGGATGGTACCAGCACTCTTATCAGCTGCACCAAGTGCTGTGTCTGTGTTCATGCCAGTAAGTGCGACTGCGCCTATCCCCATCACATGGGGCCACGTCTCGGTCAGACATCTGCATGTATCAGTGTGCCTAACTCTGGTCCCTATTTGCTAAGCTACAGTAATGCATTTGTGCATAGTAAACAATAGGGATGTGAATCGTTTTCCATATCGTCTTAACGATAGAAATCGTGTGGCAGGGCAAGAAAATCGTCTTAGGCACGATTTTTTAGTTAAAAAATCGTTAAAATCGTTTTTTCCGATTAGTGCGCACTAACTCGAGTTAGTGCGCACTAACGGGAGTTAGTGCGCACTAACTGGGAGTTAGTGCGCACTAACTGAAAATGATACAATTTGACACTTTTCAGGTCAGTTAAGGTCAGTTTAGGAATGAATATGTATTCCTATTGGCTGCCCTCTTATTTATTCATGTTACCAAGTTTCCTACTGACAGTATATGGGGGATGGGAAATGGAAACAGTTGGTAGCTTGACAAAACAAGTAATGTGATCAGTCAATGTGACTAGAACTTGTGCCCTAACCCTGATACCAGGGGTATTGTGATCTTCCTGCACACAGTGCCCTATCCCTATTAATACCAGGAGTGTTGTGATCTTCCTGCACACAGTGCCCTATCCCTAATACCAGGGGTGTTGTGATCTTCCTGCACACAGTGCCCTATCCCTGATACTGGGGTGTTGTGATCTTCCTGCACACAGTGCCCTATTCCTGATACCGGGGGTGTTGTGATCTTCTTGCACACATCCCGATATCAGGGATAGGGCACTGCATGCAGGAAGATCACAACACTCCTGGTATTAATAGGGATAGGGCACTGCATGCAGGAAGATCACAACACTCCTGGTATTAATAGGGATAGGGCACTGCATGCAGGAAGATCACAACACCCCTGGTATCAGGGTTAGGGCACAAGTTCTAGTCACATTGACTGATCACATTACTTGTTTTGTCAAGCTACCAACTGTTTCCATTTCCCATCCCCCATATACTTCACCATCCTCCCCCCCCCCTCACCCACACACCATTCACTAGCTGGGACATGGGGGAAGTCAGGAGTGAGGGTCAGGCAGCTCCCCCCTGTCTGTGAAGCCAGCCTCTCACTAGTAATGCAGGGAGGGAGCTGTCTCAGACTTCACCATCCTCCCCCCCCCCCCCCTCACCCACACACCATTCACTAGCTGGGACATGGGGGAAGTCAGGAGTGAGGGTCAGGCAGCTCCCCCCTGTCTGTGAAGCCAGCCTCTCACTAGTAATGCAGGGAGGGAGCTGTCTCAGACTGGTATCAGGGTTAGGGCACTGTGTGCAGGAAGATCACAACACTCCTGGTATTAATAGGGATAGGGCACTGTAAGAGATGACTGTAGTAGATTGAATAAAGATCTGATGTTTCTGCTCTCCTCACACCAAACAAAAACAACACACAAGCAGAGAAGCCCTTCTTACAAAGCTGAGCTAGTGAGTTAAGTAGGAGGAAAAGTAAACATACTGGTGCCAGTGTGGCTACTTAAAAAAATACACTTACCAACAATCAATTACATATATTTGAACTGTGTACAGTTCCAGCCAGGACCACCTTTCTAAATGCACAGTGATTGGCAAATTCAACATGCACTAGCATTTCAGGTGCCTGCTAACAAAATAATAAACAAACAAGTTCTAGTCACGTGAGTGCTGATCATTACATTACTTTTTTTGTCAAGCTTCCAACTGTTCCATTTCACATCCCCCCAACCATATTGGTAACATCAATAGATAAGAGCACAGCCAGCCAATAGGAATACATACATACATATTCATTCCTAAGTGACCTTTACTGACCTGGGAAGTGTGAACACTTTGTTTCATTTTCTGTTGGTGTTCGTTAGTTTCCAGTTCCATTTCCCATCCCCCCAACCATCACCTCAGTGGTAACCTTGGTAACATCAATAGATAAGAGGGCAGCCAGCCAATAGGAACACATATTCATTCCTAACTGACCTTCAGTGACCTGGAAGTGTTTATTTGTATCATTTTCAGTTAGTGCGCACTAAATCGAGTTAGTGCGCACTAACGGGGAGTTAGTGCGCACTAACTCGAGTTAGTGCGCACTAACACGATTTAACGATTTTTAACGATTAAATCGTTAGAATTTCTATTGTATCGTGTTCTATAACGATTTAAGACGATATAAACATTATCGGACGATAATTTTAATCGTTGAAAAACGATTCACATCCCTAGTAAACAATTATTGCAGGCAAAATAGAAATGAAGTGTAGAATTTGATTATTGCAAAATTGTGTTATTTCCCAGCCCCTAAATCAAGCACAGTGAGCTGCATCACCTGCTACACTACATGCGACCGTCCTTAAATGTCACATTATTTTGGCATGAAATCAACCCCTGCCCCCTCTCATCACACTTTGTTACAAATCTCCAAACCCCCTTTCAATTATAATGTCACAAATTTAGAGTCCCCAGTATATAGTAAGCTGCAATACTAAACTGCAAACAATTATCAGTCCGTGTGAACGGTTTAGGCAATCCTTACGCACTGCAGTCAGTTTGTATTATAGTTAACTGGCAAACATTTTCTGGAACAGCTAGTGCATGTATATCTAGATCATCTTCATCTTGCCACTCCACACTCTACATTCTCTGCATGTGCAGTGATCACCTCAGCTCACATTGTCAACGGGCAGCCAGTCTTGGTTGGAACTAACCTGATGTTGACCGGTCCTGTTCAATATCTTTGTGAGCGACATTGCGGACGGGATAGAAGGTAAGGTTTGTCTTTTTGCGGATGACACTAAGATCTGCAACAGAGTGGACACGCCGGAGGGAGTGGAGAGAATGAGACGGGATCTAAGGAAACTGGAAGAGTGGTCGAAGATATGGCAGCTGAGATTCAATGCCAAGAAGTGCAAAGTCATGCATATGGGGAGTGGAAATCCGAATGAACTGTATTCGATGGGGGGGGGAAAGGCTGATGTGCACGGAGCAGGAGAGGGACCTTGGGGTGATAATGTCTAATGATATGAAGTCTGCGAAACAATGTGACAAGGCGATAGCTAAAGCCAGAAGAATGCTGGGCTGCGTAGAGAGAGGAATATCGAGTAAGAAAAGGGAAGTGATTATTCCCTTGTACAGGTCCTTGGTGAGGCCTCACCTGGAATACTGTGTTCAGTTCTGGAGACCGTATCTACAAAGAGACAAAGACAAGATGAGAGTGGTATAGAGAAGGGCGACCAGGAAGGTGAAGGATCTTCATCGGATGACATACGAGGAGATTTGAGGAGAGATTGAAGAATCTAAATATGTACTCCCTGGAGGAAAGGAGGAGCAGGGGTGATATGATTCAGACTTTCAGATACTTAAAAAACTTTAATGATCCAAAGACAACGACAAACCTTTTCCATAGGAAAAAAATCAGCAGAACCAGAGGTCACGAGCTGAGGCTCCGGGGAGGAAGACTAAGAACCAATGTCAGGAAGTATTTCTTCACAGAAAGGGTGGTGGATGCCTGGAATGCCCTTCCGGAGGAAGTGGTGAAGTCTAAAACTGTGAACGATTTCAAAGGGGCGTGGGATAAACACTGTGGATCCATCAGGTCTAGTGGGAGTAAATAAAGAGGAGGCAGCAAAACACTGCACAGAGCGGCAGTAGCCACAGAGGCGTTCACGGAGCGGGATGCCAGTGGCCAGTAGTTGGTGTTCCGCCTTCACGGAGGGCTGCCATCTCCAAAAAAAACAAAAACAAAAAACAAACAAAGCAGGGGTGGGTAGGAGTATGGGGCAGGGGTGTGGCCCGCTTGTTGCGGCAGTTGCTACCCCTGTTAGAGCTGGATGTTCACTGGGATGCGGATACGGTGCTGCTCTCGGCATGGTGGAGGGGTGGAAGGGAGTTGGGGCCGGAGGATGCTGGAAGCCAATAGTGATGGGTGGGGAGGGAGAAAAAGGGTGGGGAAATAAATAAATAAATAAATGGATGAACTGCGTGGCTTGCTGGGCAGATTGGATGGGCCGTTTGGTCTTCTTCTGCCGTCATTTCTATGTTTGTGCGTTGCTGTGTGGCTTTGCAGCATCACCATAGAAGCAAAATATTGATGACAGGTCTTGCATATCCTATCACTCAATACTAACTGGACTGACACACAGTTCAGTTCATATGGAATACTTCGTAATGTAGCTGAACGATGAAATATTTGGGTTTCAAGTGTTTGTTTTGGGATACAATAGGGGCCCCCTTTCTATTTGTACAATTGGTTGAGGGGCCCCCAAAATTGGGGGGGGGGGAGTGGGGGAAGTTCCCAAATACATTGGCTACCAGGCACCAGAGACCCTTGCCTTGCCACTGCTGCCATGATAGCAAATTAATCTTACGACTTTGACTTTGTGATGTCACAGTATGTTCAATCACCCCCCCCCCCCCCCCCCCGGGACAGGATACTCCTGACAGATATGAGCCGAGCCTATAGCTTCCTTCAACTGCCGTGCAATCGTGGATTTTGAGACTTTCTGCCCTTTTAGCCCCACTCTAAAGCACAAAAAGATGGTCAGAAATCCAGAAGCTATTAGTGATCTTGAGGTAATGTAACAGAGCCCTTGCATGCGGCATCAACACTCAAATGTAACACAGACATAACCTTTGGGAGAAAAGAGGGCACTGTATGCAATGAGACCCCGGAATCTTAGATCTTCAAAATGGGGTCTCTACATGATGGTGCCTGAAGATCAAAAATTCTTCGGCCAAACAAATTGCCACTAGAAAAACTACCTTAAGAGTGATTTCTCTGTACGTACCCGGATCAGTCCAGACTCCTGGGCATATGCATCCCTGCCAGCAGATGGAGACAAAGTTTCACTGACACTGCTTTATAAACCCCAGCGCCATCTGTAGTTCCTCAGTATTTCTCTGTCTCCAGCACCTTGGAGTACCTGGGCGGTCGGTTCGACACTCTAGTTGGCAAAGTGTATCTTTCAGAGGAGAGAGTTCTAAAACTGCAAAGTCAAGTTTGGTTGTTGCAGTTACGCGTGCCCAAGGTCTGGGATTATTTGTAGGTTCTGGGCTCAATGGCTTCAACACTGGAGTTGGTACCGTGGGTGTTTTCCCATATGGGACTGTTAAAGAGCGCTTTTGGCTCGTTGGAAGCCAGTCTCAGAGGAATTTCAACTGCTGTTGCCTCTCAAGGGCATTGCGAGAGAGCCTTTCTTGGTGGCTTCAAACTTCCTATCTTGTTCGAAGGGTGGACCTCGAGGTCCCTGACTGGATATTAGTTACTACTGATGCCAGTCTCTCTGGCTGGGGAGCAGTTTCAGTGCCACTCAATCCAGGGTACCTGGTCCACGAGAGAGTCTGCGTGGTCTATCAACCGGTTGGCGACCAGAGCGATCCGTCTAGCCTTGCGAGAGTTTATGCCATTAGTGAGAGGTCGATCGGTGAGGAGTCTTTCGGACAATGCGACAACAGTGGCTTATATCAATCGGCAGGGTGGAACCAAGAGCCAGGCAGTAGCTCGGGAAGCACAAGAGTTAATTCTTTGGGCAGAGAGGCACCTAGAGTGCATAGCTGCATCCCATATAGCCAGGGTCAAAAACATTCAAGCGGATTTCTTGTCTGACTCAGACCCAGGCGAGTGGGAATTGTTGGAAGCTGCGATGCAGCTCATCCGAGATATGTGGGGATCTCCGCACGTGGATTTAATGGCTGTAGTTCTGCCTTGGCCGTAAGGGGTCCTATTTTGTTTCCTCCCTGGCCATTAGTGGGCAAGGTGTGGCGTTGCATAGAGAAACATCGCGGCAAGGTGATCTTGGTCACTCCAGCGTGGCTGTGGCGTCCGTGGTTCATAGATATGATCAACTTGGTGGTGGGTGGGCCAATTTGCTTCGGTCATCTGGCGGGCCTTCTTCGTCAGGGTCCCATATTTTCAAACCAGACTCACATTTGAGGATGTTGGGGAGGTACCCGTATCGGAGAAGGTTTTCATGGGTAATGATTCAGATGGACTGAACCAAATCACGGTGAACCTAGAAGATGTGGTAGACCTGATTGACAAACTGAAGAGTAGTAAATCACCTGGACCGGATGGTATACACCCCAGAGTTCTGAAGGAACTAAAAAATGAAATTTCAGACCTATTAGTAAAAATTTGTAACCTATCATTAAAATCATCCATTGTACCTGAAGACTGGAGGGTGGCTAATGTAACCCCAATATTTTAAAAGGGTCCAGGGGCGATCCTGGAAACTACAGACCGGTGCCAGGAAAAATAGTGGAAAGTGTTCTAAGCATCAAAATCACAGAACATATAGAAAGCCATGGTTTAATGGAACAAAGTCAGCATGGCTTTACCCAAGGCAAGTCTTGCCTCACAAATCTGCTTCACTTTTTTGAAGGAGTTAATAAACATGTGGATAAAGGTGAACCGGTAGATATAGTATACTTGGATTTTCAGAAGGCGTTTGACAAAGTTCCTCATGAGAGGCTTCTACGAAAACTAAAAAGTCATGGGATAGGAGGCGATGTCCTTTCGTGGATTACAAACTGGTTAAAAGACAGGAAACAGAGAGTAGGATTAAATGGACAGTTTTCTCAGTGGAAGGGAGTGGACAGTGGAGTGCCTCAGGGATCTGTATTGGGACCCTTACTTTTCAATATATTTATAAATGATCTGGAAAGAAATACGACGAGTGAGGTAATCAAATTTGCAGATGAAGGAAAATTAGTTTCTTACCTGATAATTTTCGTTCCTGTAGTACCAGGATCAGTCCAGACTGCTGGGTTATGCCTCCCCTCCAGCAGACTCCATCTGCTGGAGGGGAGGCATAACCCAGCAGTCTGGACTGATCATACATGTGACGCTCGATGCATGTATGTGACGCTCGATGCAAAAGACTTTGAAGCCCCCCCCCCTCTTACTGCTGCCTTCATCTCAATTTTGATCAGTTCCTAGTTAAGTTTTAGGTTGCTATGGGAGTAGGAATGTGTCTAACGTCCTTTAAATGTATTGAGTTATCAAGCAGTATAGTTTCATAAACAGGCTTAATATATTAATGAAGAAAATGAAATGTACCTTTTTTTATTTCTTCTCTCAATCTGCTCCCTTCTGTCTCCTTATAAGGTTGTTATGGTGTTCCCTCTGAGAAGGCCACAGAAGACTGGATGTGTTCCCGGTGTGCAGCTAATGCTTTGGCAGAGGTAAGAAGTGAGAGCACCATGTTCTCCCTCTCCTGGTTGCAGCTCTCCTCGCATCTCTTGGCCTAATGGTGATAATGAGATGGCACTTGATGCCAGCCTCTGCAGGGCCACGGAGAAGGAGACCCTTCCTCGTGTAGCTAGACCAGACCAGAAGCCTGGGTCATGCTGCACTCGGGCTGCCACCATCCTCTGGTTACAGTGAATGGCAGGCAAGCATCTGTGCTGTGACGGAGTCCTTGTTTTCAGGCGGGGTGAAGAAGTGGATTGGGCTGCTCCCTGCCTCGGTGGGAACCTAGCCTTGTGGCTTCCTGTGCAAACGGCTATGAGGCTTCCTCCAGCACTCACCCACGTCCTTTATCTAAGTGTGCGCACTTTTCTCTACTTTAAAAAAAGAAATGGATGGAGCTTTGGTCATCATCTGCCATCGTTTAATGTTAGTATAAAGGTGTCCCCTCTCTCCTTGTTAACAGCTTTTCCCTGTTCGTACCCGGATCAGTCCAAATGCAAGCTTTTGCCCAAGTATTAGTTTAAAAAAAAAAAAGAAATTGAAAGCAGCTCTTCTGCAGCAGAGGAATTATTTTGGAAGCTATTCAGGATGAACAGGAGACCAGGTGTAGTGGGTTTTTCTCTGTGGACAGTTTTGAGAAGAGGAGCCTGCTCTGCAATGCAGATGGGATGCATTTGGCCATGTAGGGTCAAGGAAACTTGTGCAGAGGCAGTGCAAAGGAGCGAGAGGGCACTCTGGGGGCCAGGGCCGACTGGTCAGGCCATTCCCACTGATGTGTTTGGTGCTGCAGCAGACAGGAGGGTGCATGGGGCTGGAGTCTCCCTTACTGCTTTCTACAGTTATGGACACGGTATCGGGGTCATCTGGGACTACAAGCACTGCAGCCTTAAGAGCAATTGGGTCTTCCTCTTCTCTGCACATTTGTGGCCAATACGGTCAGTCACATTTTTGAAATGTCTGCATCAGACTTTCTATATGGGGCAAAGCTAGACCCTAGGGTTTCCTGCTTTCTGCCGTCTGGAGAGGATACGTTCTCCAGGTAGGACTCTTCTCTACTGGACGTTAAGCAAACAAATGGCAGTGGTAACAGAGCTGGAGGAGGGGACCATATTGTCCCGTGGGAGAGGGCGAGTCCTTTCTCGTTTGCTGCTTTCACAAGGAGTAACTTCCTTGAAGATTTTTAATATTACAAAAGGAAAGGGTGAAGATTGTATCCAGCTGAGACCTTGTGGTGGATTTAAGGAAACCATCCAAAGCCTGTATCAGTTGATCAAGGAGTGGATTTTCCAGAAGCCAAGGCTTTGGCTAAGCTTTACCCTCTGAATGCACAAGAAAGGGAGAAGCTTAAGGCTTCTAGCATGGACCTACTCGTGTCCTGTCACCGGGACTACCAATCTTTTAGCATGCAGGGAAGGAAGATTGAATCAGTGCTTAAGCAGGCGTTTTTGAGACTGCTGTGTGCAGCGGGATCATTGCAAGAGCTGCTTTGCATTTGTTGCAGCTTTTCCAGAAAAGCTCATTGGAAAGTATTGGTTCTGTTCTGGATGAGGTGGCCTCCTTAGATGGATTCTGTTCTAGCAGCCTGGCATTTGTTGTGGCTGTGCAATTATTTAAAAATGTGTTTATCTGCCTCTAGCAATAAATCATGCTAGACAGATCACAATTAAGACAATCATAGGTCATACATAATACAATTAGTTAAAAGAAAATTGTAAAACATAATTCAAAATCTCCAGCTGATTTAAGACTCAACTAGTCACATTTCCTTTTAAAGGGATGTTCCTTTTTGGAGAGGAACTTGAGACATTTTGTGGTCTAAGCTCTCAGATTTCTAGAGGATAAGTCCAAGGGAGCTTTGAGGTCTGCACTGCCTAGGAGATGTTTTCATGATACGAAGCAGGGGAGATCTGGTAGATCTTCTGATGGCCAGTAGGTTGGGCCTTATTGAACATTTAGGTCTTTTCGGAGTAATAAGAGATGGTAAGAACATAGGCTCTGAGTTCTCATTGAAGGTGTGGGGAGTACTGACTCCCCACACCTTCAATGAGAACTCAGATCCATGGCAGCTGTCAGCCGCCATGGATCCAAATAAGGTTCTGTGGATAGTGAAGGACAGCCAGACCCTGGGAGTCTTCCCTACCTATTTCAGATGCTTTTATGGGGGCTGATGTAATAAGACCCATGCTTATTTTTTTGCACGGATATTTTTGTCACACGCAATAAAAACCAGCAGAAGCGGGGATTGTAGTGGCTGCATATGCTAATTAGATATGTGCATAAAATCCAATCACACCAAACATAAGCGCCATAATGCGCTCAGTAACACATGCTAATGGCCCTATGTAGTAAAACATGCAGACGTCTTCGCAGAAACCCGCGTCTACAAAATCATGAAAGGACTTGAACAAGGTAATGTAAATCTGTTATTTCCTGAACATGCCCAGACCAGCGGGTTTTGCATCCCTGCCAGCAGATGGAGTCAGAGAAACAAAACTTTGAGGCCCTGCTACATAACTGAGTGCCACCTGTAGACCCTCAGTATTTCTCTGACTCCAGCAGATGGAAAAGGTACAAACCTGCAGTCTAGGTTTAGTTAAAATAAAAAAAAATAAATAGGAAGTATTGAATAGTTAATGTGTTTGTGGTAGTGGACTACAGAAGGTAGTTAAGCACCGTCATGGGCCATCCCTGAGGTGGAGCCGGGCAACCGGGGGGTTGTATACCCTGACTGGGCTTTGTCCGCGACATACCGGAGGGTCCAATAGCCAGGAGATCTGGCTCCCTCGACCCTCCAAGGCTCCCCTCTTGGCCACCACTGATCCTGTTCAGGGAGGTATCTTTTATTCCTTCAGGATGATAGGAGAGGGCAAGGTATAGTATTTTAACAGTTTGTCTGCAGGAAGGGACTGTCTTCGGGTGACCGTGGTGAGCCTGAGCAGCGGTTGCTGTTTCCCAGGGCTAGCGGGTGGAGGAGTAGTTTTTGCTTGCGCCAACAGCCCAGGGCTCTGGGTGCATGTAGCGGGTTTAGGCTGGGGGGGGGCACGGTGTGACCATTCTTCCCTCGCTGTCATTTTGCTCGTTTGCGGGCAAATCGGCATCCATGTGTTGGGTGAGCGAGTCGGCAGCCATTTTAGCACCACGTGGCAGGAGCCCTATCGTGGATGGGGAAGGCAGGGATTCCCCTCCCCTCCGCTTTCTCCTGTGCTGCAGGCATCAGGGGGGGGTGAGGAGGTGCAAATGGGCACGGAAGGTAGTTCAGCGCCCGTGGAGCTGGTGGGCCGCGCACTTTCACCAAGGATCATGGTGGTAGTGGCAGCCTCCCTTCATCGAGACGGAGTGCTGGTCCACCTTACCTGGACGATTGGTCATCCGAGTCAAATCGGAGTCTCTCTGCAAGCTGGCAGTCAACAAGGTCCTGACTTGTCTGACCTCCCTGGGGTGGATAATCAACTTTCCCAAGAGCAAGCTTCAGCCATCCCAGACCCTGGAATTTTTGGGGGTGCGATTCAACACTCGAGTCGGCAAGGTATTCCTTTCAGATGAGCGGGCGCTCAAACTCAGGGACCAAGTGCGCACTTTTCTCTCACTTGCTCTGCCCATGGCCTGGGACTACCTCCAGGTTCTGGGTTCCATGGCCTCCACTATCAGTCTGGTTCCTTGGGCATTTGCGCATATGTGTCCGTTACAGAAAGCTTTGCTATCCCGCTGGAAGCCGGTATCTGAGCAATTTCGGACGCCCCTCCCGCTCTCAAAGTCTGCCGGCGTCATGTTGCAATGGTGGCTCTTGCCTACCCACCTTCTGAAGGGGATGTCTCTTCAAACGCCGCAGTGGATCTTTGTCACAATGGACACCAGCCTCTCCGGCTGGGGAGCGGTGTGCCAGACCCAGGCTACACAGGGGTACTGGTCCCTGGGCCAATCTTGCTGGCACATCAATCGATTGGAAGCTCAAGCGGTATGCCTGGCTCTCAAGGTCTTCCTTCCTTTACTCCATCGCAAGGCGGTGCAGTTTCTCTCTGACAACTCCACCACTGTAGCTTATATCAATCGGCAGGGAGGCACCAGGAGTCGCCTGGTGGCTCTGGAAGACAGCAAGCTCTTCGCCTGGGCGGAGCGTCACCTAGAGCGCTTAGCAGCGTCCCACATTGCGGGGAAGGATAATGTTCAAGCCAATTTCCTCAGTCGCCAGCAGTTAGACCCCAGCAAGTGGGAGTTGTCAGACAGAGCGATGAATCTGATAGTCCGCAGGTGGGGTCCCCCATACTTAGATCTGATGGCCATCATGAACAATGTGAAAGCTCTCAGATTCTTCAGCTGCAGAAGGGAACATTGCGCAGAAGGAGTGGATGCATTGGTCCTTCCCTGGCCTCACGACGTTCTCCTGTATGTTTTCCTTCCTTGGCCGCTAGTGGGCAAAGTGCTCAGACGCATCGAGCTCCATCGGGGCCCCGTCATTTTGGTGGCTTCAGAGTGGCCCCGCAGACCGTAGTTTGCGGATCTCGTGAACCCTCACCACGGACAGCCCTCTCCACCTCGGCCATCTCCCCCACCTTCTTCGGCAGGGTCCCGTATTTTTCGATCAGGTGGATCGCTTTTGTCTAGCGGCCTGGCTTTTGAACGGCGGAGATTGAGAAAGAAGGGCTATAAGGAAGAAGTTATATATCCACTCTATTGTGGGCCAGGAAGCAGACATTTGTTATCCCTTTCACCCATTTCTTGGAGATGTGGGGGGTGACATTCAAGTGTCCTTCTGCCACCCCCATCCTCTAGTCTAAATGGGGAGAAAGGGAAGAAAGTCTTCAAGCATATCCAGCATAGCTCTTTGCTTCAACGGCAGGGGAGAAAGTCTTCAAGCATATCCAGCATAGCTCTCTGCTTCAACGGCAGGGGAGAAAGTCTTCAAGCATATCCAGCATAGCTCTCTGCTTCAACGGCAGGGGAGAAAGACTGACAATTCACTTTCAATGCATATCCAGCATAACTCTCTGCTTCAATGGCAGGGGGAATGAAGAAAAGTGGATCTATATACAGACAACCAACAAGGATTGAATTACACAGTCGGGGTAAACAAGCATGGGTGTAGCTTGCTTATTGCGGCGGTTACTACCCCTAACTAATTAAGCTTGATATTTCATTTAGATGCAGCTCCAACACTGCTCTCTACATTAATGGTGGGGGTGGAAGGGTAATAAAACCAAAAGGTTATTAAGAGCCAAGAGAAACAGATAAGTATGAAAAAAAGAGTGTGAAACTTGCTGGGCAGACTGGATGGGCCGTTTGGTCTTCTTCTGCCGTCATTTCTATGTTTCTTATGGCATAGGGTTTGAATTGATCTCTTAGGATCCTTCTTCCCGCCACAGACAAATGTAAACCATCTCTGACATACAGCCTTTAACTGTTCCGTACATGGCCCCAGCCCCCAATATATCCAAAACTTTGTTCCCTGTACATACCCGGATTAATCCAGACTGCTGGGTTTTGCCTCCCTTCCAGCAGATGAAGACAGAGAAAAACTTGGAGCACCCCCTTTTAACCTGCATCTCTTCAGTATTTCTCTGTCTCCAGCAGATGGAGGTGGTGAACCAATCTCAAGATTTAAAAAAAAAAAAAAGAGAGAACATTAGAAGTAAAGGAAGATCAAGCACAACAAGAGTGGAATTTCCTCCCAGGGGGTCGGCAGGTCCTGGTGGGACCATCCCCTATGGTAGAGCAGGGGTTGAATACCCCATGAGGCTCCCCGTTCTAGTCTGGTGCCAGGGGTGATCACCGGTGGTCCAGTCCCTCCCCCTCCACCAGCCCGGACCCGGAGCAGCCTGGATGCTGTGCTGGTAACCTTTTTCCTTTATTACGCTCCGCACTTAAAAAAAAAAAAGAGAGGATAAGAGGCTTTATACAGGCTGTGTGGCAGTGGTTGTCATTTGTGGTCCAAGGCTGTGCGGGCAGCCGCGACCGCCCGTTGTGTCCCCAGATCCCCTCCTCTGATTTGAATTTACAACGCCGCCTTCCCCAATTGCTCCCTCTGTACCTGTGCTGCGATCTGCTCGGCTTGCAGGGAGGCAGCGTCACGGCTCCCCAGCAAGGGTCTGCATGTTCGTTGCCTCCCCGGTGGGGAGGGATGTTTGGGAGCCACGTCGGAGTCAGCAGCAAAAGCCCACGGTGCAGGTGAACGGCCCGTGTACAGGAGGCACAGGCCTGCCCGTTCCCGCTGAGCGCGGGAATGACTGTCATTTTGAAAAATGCTCTCGGCAGCTCAAGCTGCGGCGGCTGGGGGAAGGGATCTCCTGCCCGATTTAATTCCTGCTCTATCGAGTCCTGAGAGCCCTCAGGACTCGCTGCCCGACCTTCCTGATGTTTTCCTTGCTGGTTAGCTGCAGCTCAGTAATGGGTCACCACTCAGGCAGGCAGACGGTTCTCCCAGGAGGGGGTACCTCAGTGGCTGGAGCTGCAGGGATCTCTCAGGGTCCAAAAGATTCGGGGTCCACCACTGCAGGGAGACTTGAGCCCTACTCATGGCACCTTGGACCTCTGTGAACATCCTGACCCTCCCTCTGTTCCTCCTCTTTCCGTCCTGGACGAGGAGTCGGGCAAGGCTTTGCATCTGGAAGGACACGGCTTGAGGGTTGTTTGCTTGTTTTCAGAAGGAGGAGTTGGATCCTCTCATTCTGCATGTCCTGGCAGAGCTAGGAATTGCACTTCCTCCAGATGTCTTGGCGCAGGATTCGACAAACCCGGTCCTCACTAGTTTTGTGAGGGCCAGCCAAGACTTCCTGTCTCATCATATGGTTCAGCGATTCATGGTCTGGGAGTGAGATACTCAGGAGTTGGACCTGAGAGTGAGCCGGGCTATGGTCAAACTGTATCCTTTGCCCGAGGAGAACGTGGAGCTTTTCGTAAGTTCCCAACGTGGATGCCTCTGTCGGCTGTCACAAAAGAACCACTATTCCAGTAGCAGTTGTGGTGGCTCTTACAGACCTCCAGGACAAGAAGCTCAAAATTCCTCTCAAAAGGATATTAGAAGTCTCGGCCCTTGCCATTCGGGCTGCTGGCTGTCGCAGTTTCACATTTCGGGCAAGCCTATGGTGGATGCAGCAGTTGCTGACTTCCAGGGACCTACCTCAGGACTCTGCATAGGCGGAGCACTTTAAAGCGACTGTTGCATATGGGGCGGATGCCTTGTGGCCTCCTTTGTACCTCCCCCAGGTCAATGGTCTCCACATTCTCGGCGAGGAAGCTCTTATGGCTACGCACCTGGTCAGCTGATGTCTCCTGTAAGGCCCAGCTTAACGCTCTCCCTGTTAAGGGCAAATTCTTTTTTGGTGAGGACTTGGGCAGCGGATTCACTCTCTAGGCAACAATAAAGTCCATAAGCCCCCGGAGGACATACCTCAGCCATCTCCAGATTTCTCCCAACCCGCTTTAGTTTTTGGGAGCAGAGACGCTTCTGACAGAGCAGGACTCCTGCTCCAGGCCAGTGACAAGCCTTGGAGAGGTCTCAGTCCTGGTCTCTTTTCTTTTGCGGCCGTAGAGCGACTTGAGAAAGCTTCGACCAAGGGTCCCTGGGGCCCAAGTCCCCCCAATTACATGCGGCTGACCCATTCCTCTTTCCGGCTGTCCCGGCAAAGATATCTTCCGACCAGTGGATCCTACGCATCATAGAATATGGCTACGCGTTAGAATTTGCTCGGCCTCTCCGAGACCTGTTTATCATCTCACCAGGTGGATCCCCTTTGAAAAAGACAGATTGCTTGGCAGACCCTCCACAGGCTGCGTTATTCCATCTATTTCGTGGTATCTCAGAAGGAAAGCTCTTTCCGCTCGATCCTGGACCTGAAAAAGGTGAACCAGGACCTCAAAGTGCCAGACTTTTGGATGGACCCCCTACCTTCGGTCATTGCGGTGGCCCACAGCGGGAAGTTCTTGGCTTCCCAGGAAGTGACAGAAGCTTGCCTACACATTGGTATCCACAAAGATCACTGGAAGTGTCTTCGATTCATGACCTTCGGAATGTATTTCCAGCTCCAGGTCTTCTATAAGATTGATATCTTTTCTGGCCCGGCATTTTAATCCTTCTCCTTTGGGCTTCCAGCTCATTTAGAACAGAGCCATGAGCCTTCATTCAGAACTAGCTGAGGATTTTCTGTCCCCTCCCAGCATCACTTAGCCCGATCATTGCTGTGATGGACCTTAGAGTCACTGTTGCATAATGACTACTCCCTCCTTCACAGGGACTCTGAACATTGCCTCTGCAGCATCCCCATCCAATCTGGGAAACAAAAGACCTGAGCCTGGAATTAAAGCAAAGTCTCTCTGCTTGGCAGTGCACTGCACTTCCACCAAGTCTGTGAAATATTTTAATCCAAAAGTTTGTAGGCAAACCATGCACAAAGGAGTGACCTGTGCCAGCCTTGAAAGAGGAAGGTGTCCTGGGGGATGATCTACTGCTCCAGGGAGAACCTCTGCTTTCTCTTACAGGAGCAGAAGAGAAGGTTCAGCGTGACTCTGCTTTCCCTCATGCATACGGAGCGAGCATCAGTCTGTTCTGTCTTGATACGTTCTTGGTTTTATGCAGGGCATGTTTAATTTCATTAAATCAGGGAGTCAAACCAGTACACTTTTTGGTTCTAGTTCAGATTTAGCTGCGCCTGAAGCTATTCCAGTTTGACTCTGGATCAGATTTAATAATGGTTCAGTAACCATTTCGTCACACAGGAACCAACTGGTACGGTTACAGTTTGTAAGAGAATTTTAAATAAAAAGGTGCGTTATAATCCTTTCCAGAATAAAGCAAACTAATAGGTCTAAATCTGTTAGAACTAGTATTAGTCATCATCACTAAGAAACATGCATGAAATAAAAAATAAATATTAAATACTTAATCAATTTCAAATAGTGAATCCTCCTAGGAGTTATATCTGGTGATTCTGAGGGTAAAGTGATAGAGGATGGATGGCTTCCCTATGAGGATGACTGCTTTCATAGACCCCTCTCATGAGAGGAACAGAATGGGGAAATTCACATGGATTGTTTATCCTTTCAAAAAATAGAGACTAGAGCACTCTCCATGAAGTTACTTAGGACATTTAAAACAAATCAGAGAAAATGTGTTCATTCAACTAAATAAAGCTCTGGAATTCATTGCCAGAGGATGTGGTAAAGGCAGTTAGTGCGGTTGGGCTTAAAATAGATATGGACAAGATACTGGAGGAAAAGTCTATAAATGATTATTAACCAGATAAACTTGGGGAAAGCCATTGCTTATCCTTGGGCGTTAGCAGCATGGGATCTATTTACTATTAGAAATCCTGCCAGGTATTTGTGACCTGGACTGGCCTCTGTTGGAAACAGGATGCTGGGCTTGGTGGACCCTTGCACCAACCCAGCCCGTATGGCAGTTCTTATGCTCTTATTTGGGTTGTAGAGTCAATGGGTGGACCCTATCAGTTTGTTTTTTTAATTGAAACTTTATTCTGAACTTGTAACCTGAGGTTTTTTTGTGGTCTCTGCCTATCTTGGTTCAACAAACTTTCAGATTATGGTTCAGGCTCTGTTTAGTTTTAAAAAAAAAAATATTCCTTCTGGTTTTTAGTCAGTTCGATTCCCTGCACATTCTCCACAGTGACAAAATGAAGATTGCATGATGGCTGGTAGTGAGGGCAACTTTCCAAAGCTGTCTGAAACCAGCCCACTGTGCATGTGGTTCAAAGCATGAGAGGAGGAGGTTAGATCAGAGGCAACAGCATCCATAGTTTGCATTTTCATTGGAAAAGCAGACGTGCATCCCTGCGGTGCTTTTCCATGCTCTATTTTCAAAGAGAATGCGTGCAACCATTAGCAGAGTTTTCACAATTGCCCCCTTTTTTCAGTTTTAGACAATTGACAAAGGGCAAAAGATATTTACTTCATTCAAAATATTTGCCTGCCCTTCCATAGTTCAGTGAATGTGCTTTTTGCTGAATTTGCAACCAGTGTAGGAGAAATACTGTCTTGAGCTTTCACACTTGCTACAATCAGGGAAGTAACTTTTTTTTCAATTCAAAATTTTTATTGCAGTTTAAATAACCAACAAATGTACAAAGTTTATTGCACAATAATATACTTCTTAATAGATAAACCTCTTCCCACCCTACCCCAAAACAGTACCATAGCATATCCAAACGTGGTCAGATCAGTTCTGCTTCAGTGGTATTCTGCACTAATTGAAGTACATGCCTGGCGTTGTGCTAAGCCAACATGTAAAGCATTGCAATAGTCTAGTTGAGACAGTGCTAATGAGGGAGCAACTAACCTAAGATCTTCCTGAGAGTTTCAGATGTCTAGTTGTCTAATGCTTAGCAACTGCTTTAATGAGTAGCTTCAATCCAACACGGATTCCACGTCTCTCCAGTTGTAGAAACATTACCAATCTGATACTGAAGAGGGACTTGCTATCCACATGACTGTCTCAATTTTAAGACCATTGTATTTAATTCATCCATAAGTTCATGGTTTTAAGACAGTTGACAAGTCGCCAAAGACTTATTTATAATACTTGCAATTTTATGGGAAGTTTCTTTCAATCCTGGATGATCGAGAATGGACATGGAATAAGATAACATGAGGCTGACTAACTTCGAGAATACTGTTTGCACCTCAGGTATCAATCTAGGCTCAAATTCAAAGCAGGACATCACTGAGGCTTCCTGCTGCAACCCTGCAAGTATCTACCCTCTGAAGGACGTTTAACAACCTTCTCAGAATAGCTTGCTAGATCCTCGCAATTAACTGGTTTTTGTACAATGTAAAACAATTTCTTTGGCCAGTTCATATAATCATTTTATATGATACAGGTTATTTCTTTAATCATTGTCCATGATTCCATGTAATAGGCTTTTTCCTCTATTTCTTCCCAAACCTGCCTCTCAGCGTCATGGGAATGACTGTCTCAGCTCCTGCTTCTTGCTGGCATTGCATGACTGCCCGCTGGCCTGAATGAAGCTTCTTTTGTTGTTAATCCTCCTCTCCTGGGTCCCGTTCTCGGCTGCTTGTTAATGATATAACTTCTGCTTCTGCAGGACTGCTGTTTATGTTCCCTTCGAGGTGGAGCACTCCACAGGGCCAACGACGACAGGTGAGAGCTTCTAAACGAAAACCAGGGCACACACTGGCAATGCTTTTAAATACGTTCAGGGAAGAAAATCATTTAATGGACAGAAAGGATACTTAAAGGTGCAGGAATTAATAGCAGTAATGTATTGTGGCACTGAGAGAGAGGGGAGGGGGTGAATGGCTATGGGGAGGTGCATTAGTGAGCAGTGTTACTGTGTGATGCCTCTCTTCTGTTAGATGGGTGCATGTGATGTGCGCTGTGGCAGTGCTGGAAGCCAAGTTTGTGAATATTTCAGAGCGCAGTCCCGTGGATGTCAGCAGGATCCCTTTGCAGA
This sequence comes from Rhinatrema bivittatum, assembly GCF_901001135.1. Classification (NCBI taxonomy): domain Eukaryota; kingdom Metazoa; phylum Chordata; class Amphibia; order Gymnophiona; family Rhinatrematidae; genus Rhinatrema; species Rhinatrema bivittatum. The sequence continues at coordinate 125,107,715 of NC_042624.1, read as the reverse complement.
GATTCCGGCTGGTAAGAGTCCTGCTTCAGTGGCCTGCTCTGCCTCTCTCTCCCCGTCAGCCGTCAGAGTACAGTAACAGCTCATCTCCTGTCTTTAGAAATGCATCTTTTGTAAGAAGAGGAGGAAGAGAGTTGCTGGCTGCTGTGTGCAGTGCTCCCATGGCCGCTGTCCCACCTCCTTCCATGTCACCTGTGCACAGGCGGCCAGAGTCATGATGCAGCCCGACGACTGGCCCTTCGTGGTGTTCATTACCTGCTTCAGGCACAAGTCCCTGTCTCAGCCAGAGGTGAGAGCTTCCGCTTTCTCCCTCTGGAGAACAGCAGTGTATGGATTTGTGCTTTAGCTCTGTCCAACAGATGAAGGTTTTGATTCTTGTCTCAAATGCCTGCTGCTGCTATTTGGGCTGGCGAAGGGAGAGAGCTGAGAAATACTGATCAACTGGAAAACAGAATTGAATCAGATCTTGTGGGATTAATATTCTGTTCTCAGAGCATCATGCAACTTGCCCTGCATACAGAGGCAGAATATTTATTAAATGTAAACCTGTTTTTCAATAATTCTTAAAGTGGAATACACTTTAAAACTAAAGGGGTCGCATTCAGTAAGTTATCCAGCTGAAGTTAAGCCGGGATAAAGATGTCCCATTGAATATACGCTGCTAAAGTTATCCGGCTACCTAACTGAATATGGCTTGTTAGCTCCAAAGTTATCTGGCCTTGTATGGCCGAATAACTTATCATTTAACTGCTTGTCTTCAAAAGAGATCCAGGTAAGTAGCGCTGAGTATCTGCTTTTCCCAACCTATTTTAATGGCCCTGGTGGGCCATGCACCCCCCACATCCCATCCCCTTCTAAATCAGTGCAAAGTGTTGCAGAGGTTGGGCCCTTTCCCCACTTGCAATCTGGCTTCTCCCGGATCCCAGGGATCTGGGGTGGTGGGGGGGAGAGTAGGGCTGCGGGTGGTGGGGGGGAGAGTAGGGCTGCGGGTGGTGGGGGGGAGAGTAGGGCTGCGGGTGGTGGGGGGGAGAGTAGGGCTGCGGGTGGTGGGGGGGAGAGTAGGGCTGCGGGTGGTGGGGGGAGAGTAGGGCTGCGTGGGGGGAGGCGGGTGGTGGGGGGAGAGTAGGGCTGCGGGGCTGCGGGTGGTGGAGTAGGGGTAGGGCTGCGGGTGGTGGGTGGGGAGTAGGAGTAGGGCTGCGGGTGGTGGGGGAGTAGGAGTAGGGCTGCGGGTGGGTGGGGGAGTAGGACTGCGGGTGGTGGGGGGAGAGTAGGGCTGCGTGGGGGGAGTAGGGCTGCGGGTGGGGGAGTAGGGCTGCAGGTGGTGGGGGGAGTAGGGCTGCGGGTGGGTGGGGGAGTAGGAGTAGGGCTGCGGGTGGTGGGGGGAGTAGGGCTGCGGGTGGTGGGGGGAGTAGGGCTGCGTGTGGGTGGGGGGAGTAGGGCTGCGGGTGGCTGCAGGCCTTTCTTCTTTTTTCACTGCTACTTGGCGAGTAATCCAGCCAGAATACCCTGCTCTGAAACAGGTCTAAAGTTAGCCAGAGATTTGGCCGAATAACTAAGGTCCTGGAATGCCGTTTTTAATCCAGCTAACGAGTTATGTAGCTAAAACCCAGCCCCATAAGTGGTTCAATATTCAAATCCTCGCCGTTTAGTCTGATAACTTGTGAGGCTTTGAATATTGATCCCAAACAGTATTGAGAGAATGTTCAGGACTTCAGATTAATGCAGACCCAGACGTCACAATACTGGCATCAGGACGGACCTTTCTAACTCTTGGGACCCAACAATGCTTAGCCCACATTACTTGTCATTTTTTCAGGTTGCATCTGAACTCCATCGCACGGTTTGTGGGAGCTTGTGCCAAGTATACGGGGCTGGATGCACAGCAGTGCATCCTTCTGACTGATAGCCGGGTAGAGAAACTTGGCAGGAGGCCTTGCAGAAGAGGATGAGTGGGTGTAGGAGGGCAGAAGTACAAGGACATTGGCTGTGCTTGTTCTTCTGCTCTCATTTCAGAATCTCTCAGGTGGATACTGTCATTGTTTTCTTTCTGGTTGTGAGTAATATGCACAGACCTGCTCTGCATCCCTTCCCCTCCCCAGCCTAAGTGCAGACTTTGTAGCAGGGAGACACAGAAATGCTTGATCATATGTCCTCACTGTCTCTCTCAGAACAGTAAAGCAGCCTTGAAGGATATAACAGTTGGACAAACTGTGATCAGTAAACACAAGAATGGACGTTACTATCAGTGTGAAGTCGTCATGCTGACGAAAGAAACGTTTTATGAAGTCAACTTCGATGATGGTTCCTTCAGCGACAACCTGTACCCAGAGGATATTGTGGTATGTAACCTGGGTCCGGGGGGTGCATGAGAGATGGGTCACTCTGTATGGCAGTGAGCAGGAAGCTGGTTAGTCTGACAGCGGTGATGAGGGGACGCTCGCCTATCCAAGGCACCTTGGGTTTCCCAAAGAGATTGTGTCAGAGATATATATATATATATACACACACACACGAGTGACCATTAATTTGACACTTTAATTTCAATTTAATTTAAAAAGTATATATCCTCAGCACACTCCATTCTTCTAAGTGGGTTACAGTATAACAAAGCATGCTGGACGAGCCCCGTTCCCCTATAGCAGCAGTATTCACTCCCAGCCCGCGAGGGTCAGACTTTCAGAATATCCCTAATTAACTTACATGGTATATTTGCATGACATCTCATGCATATTAAGGATACCTGAAAAGCCAAGCTCTTGGCAGGCCGTGACGGCTGGGAGTACTGGTGCAGAGGGGGTAGTCAGTCGGATTAGAAACGAGGGCTCCAGGTTAATGGGAGTTCCCTCTGAAGGAAACTCATCTCCTGCCACAGAGTGGATACTGATCTAAGAGAGCAGTACAGAGTGGGGGATGAAACAATGATGTGCAACAACCTCTGCTCACATCTGATGCCCTCCAGGTACATAGAGAAAAGGTGGTGAGACCTTACGTGGAGGCTGTGCCTCTAAAAGGAGAAACATGGCTTTTCAAACCCCTATCTTTGCATTGCCCACAGGCCATCTGGGTTAATTACCAGCTGTTAATTATATATATTAACTGTTATACATAGTTGTGGTGTTTTCTGAATGCCTTATGTATTCATTTCTCTCCTAACAACATATGAATGCTCTCATTTGTACATAATCCAACCCTAATATGTTAATCCTATCCTCTTAACCCTTTCTTACCCCCTGACCGCAGTATTATAATTTCTCTCCTGTTAACAATATATCACAATTGTTCTATTTAAACCCATACAATGTGCAAACAGTTATCGGTATATAAAAGCCATTAAATAAATATAGAAAGGCAATCAAAATGTGCAGGGGCTACACCAAAAGCCGTATGAGATGAAACAGAAAAACATAAATATGGGAGGATGTGATAAACATTCAGATGCCTTGGATAAAGTAGAAATGCACAGGAAACGAACATTACACTGGAAAGGAAGTGCTAAACAAGAGGTCACAGTGAAAGGCTACAGAGGGGTAGACTCAGGAGTAACATCAGAAAATACTCCCAGAAGAGATGGATGCATGGAGCAGGTAATGGAGACAAAACAGTAACAGCATAGAAGAAAGTTGGATAGGTAGAGAGGATCCCTATATCCCAGGGATTGTGGCAATGAAATGGAGCAGAATGGATGGTGTTTTTCCTTAACAATAAGTTGCTGTTAAGAATGAGATGACATGCATGACTGCTGCTTTCCACCTCATTCTGAGTGGAAATGGAATGCAAAGTCCATCGTGATTAGACTTTGTCTATAGCATCATTCATTGCAGTTACACCTGCGACTGCAGCCATCTCTGGAGTGGAAAGCAGGGACCAAGTTTGATGCCAAAATGAGAGAGGAGCAAAATTGATCAGCTGTATGAGTGGGTGATGTCCTCTGCCAATATGGCACCCGCTGCCTTTCAGCTGCTTCAGCAGCAAAGTCCATGCCGGGAGCAGTGCCCTGGAGCGCTGACTATGGGAGGAGCAGGATGTTAAGCTGTTCAGGAGAAAGTGGAAGGCAGACTATTTTAATAAGGCTTTTACTTAATGGAAAGCTAGTCGCGGTATAAAAGATAATGAAATGCTTGTATTTTATACTGTTTTTATGCCATTTGTGTGTTAAAGTTTTATGAATGTTAAACTTGTAATCCATCCTGAACAAATTTAAAATAAAATAAGACCCCTTTGTATTTTGGTTGTTCACCTTCTGGAGGTTTTTGAGACTGGGAACCCAAGCAAAGCCTTGCCTCACCAAAATGTTATCCTGCCCATTGGTGCGTGGCCCCCAGGGATTCCCACTTGTGTCTGAGCTTGCTTATTGGTAGCTGTTCTCCGGGATAATCAGCCACACGTTCCCTAGAGGACTGAAGGAGCCCTGTGCAGTGATGGTAAGGTGGAAAGTCCCATGTAGATGAAGTTAAGTTGTGGGAGAAATGCTCCACATTTCATGCTGTCAAATAAGGCCACGCACGTATGTGGCTGTCTATAGAGAACACATCTTATAGGTAAGCAATTCAGATGACTAAACTGAGGTGAGGGATGTAAGTTTTGAGGTCCCACCATCTGTGACAGAGCAGTGCATGAGCTTACAACTCTCGGGAGAAATCTTGACTCAGAAATTTCTGTTTTGGCCAGTGATCTATGTACCTGAAATTATCAAATAACTGATAGTAAGCAATTATCCTAGTGTCTGACACCCACTTCACAACAAATGCATCCTGATGCACCACCTCCATTTCTGTTTGGGTAGTTAAATGGCTATATTAAGTAGTAAAGGATGAGGTGTGTGCTAGCAGTAATGTCTCCAGGGGACCTGGAACAGTCTTACTCCGTGACTCATTTCAGAGGACTCCTGCTAAAGCAGTGGTTCTCAACCCTGGCCAGGTTTTCAGGATATCCACAATGAATATACATGAGAGAGAATTTGCATACACTGCCTCCATAACATGCAAATTTTCTCTCATGCATATTCATTGTGGATATCCTGAAAACCCGACTGGCTGGGGGGGTCCCCAGGACAGGGTTGAGAACCACTGAGCTAAGGGAAGAGACTAACCTCCATGTGTTGATACATGGAGCAGAGGCTAGTTGATGCTTTTTATGGGAAATGCTCATTTGTGGGGAGCAAGCTGTCTTGCATTACATCAGTCTGGATAATACACTGAACAGCATTTGCCACACAAGTTATTATTTTCTGTAAGAGTGAAGTAGATATAGGTGCTTGGGCTCAGTTTAGATTTTTTTTCTCTTGTCCTTATCCTATGTCATCCTTTTCCTTCTCTTTCGTTTTTTTCCAGAGTCGAAATTGTCTTCAGTTGGGTCCTCCTTCTGCAGGAGAGAAGGTGGAGGTCCGCTGGACTGATGGGCTGGTCTACGGAGCCCTATTTGTAGCGTCCCATACAATCCAGATGTACCAGGTGAGCCTCTGGGAGTGAGAGGGGAAGGACAGCTGCACACAGCAGAAGGGTATTCTGGCAGACTGCAGACTTAACAGCTCCTGGGAGTTGAAACTTATGGCTGGCGAGAACAGTGTCCCATTTGGCCATGCAAACTGGGGTAATGTTCATCCCTGGCCCTGTGGATGGCCAGACTGAGAAGCTTCTAGCTGATTGTATAATATTCAAATGTACTATAGTGTCACAGACTGGTCGCTATGGGAACACCCTCAACGTTTTCTAATCCAATGGGTCTGTTCCTATGCTTTAAAAAAATATATATACCTGGGCTGGACCATACTAACTTGGCTAACTACTGACCATAATGATTTTGTTCAGGACAACAGGTCCTTGACCAGTATCAGTTCAGCTTTAGAAAGTCCCTGAGGACCAAAACTTTGTTACTTTCTACTTTAGATTTGATGCTGGGCAAACTTTTGTTTTTATTGGACATTTCAGCCACCTTTGATATGTTGACTCATCAAATCCTTCTCTATCGGCTAAGAGTGCAGCACCTCTGGTCTAGTGTTAGTGGTTAACATCTTTTCTTTCTGGCCGATCGCAGCAGGTGAGGATTGGTTACAGTCCTTCCCTTATGTACCCGGATCAGTCCAGACTGCAGGGTTTTTCCTCCCTTCCAGCAGATGGAGACAGAGAAAAACTTGAAGAGCACCCCCTCTTAGTGCGGTGTGCTACCTGCATCCCTTCAGTATTTCTCTGTCTCCAGCAGATGGTGGTGGCAGAACCTGCGGTCCTGATCCAAGATTACTAAAACAAAAAAAAGAGAGAATATGGGTGTTCTACCTATATCAGCTAATGCTTGATCAAGCAGGACAATAAAAAAAAGAAAAAGGCAAAAGAAGAAAAGGAGTGCTTTTCCTCCCAGGGGGTTGGCAGGTCTTGGTGGGACCACGCCCCCTGGTTGCAGGCAGACTAGAGCTATGGTTGGAGGCCTGAACAGCTCCACGGCCTGGTGAGTACCGGTGGTCCGGTCCCTCCCGCTTGTTGCTCCTGTCTCCAGAGAAGATCCATTCCAAAAGTCTGTGAGCTGTTTATTGTGCTGTCTCTACAGGCTGGGTGGCAGTCGCTTTGCTGCCGTGTCAATTCTTCCAGGCTCCGGTGGCTGTTGCTGATTTTTTTTTTTTTTCAGTTACCAGCATGCCTCTCCCCTCGCCAGCCATGTTGCATGCGTCCCGATGCATGGCCTGTGTGGAGCTGGCTACGCAATTCTCCTGCGAAGGCCTCTGCTCTCAATGCCTCCCCGGCGGGGTGGGTACATCGAGAGCGTCGGGGAGAGCTTCAGCCAGGTCCTGCAGTGCGGGAAAGCATCTGGCTGATCAGGGGAATCTGGCTCATTTCCAGACTCCCCTGATGACTTTGTGGTTCCCCGGGGGGATTTTAAAGGTCAGCCTGCTTTTACTGCAGACTTTGTGCTGTTAATGCACAGCCTAATGTTAAAGCCTAGCTGGCTAGGATGTCCCAGCAAGGCGAAACAGGGACGCGTACACTATCTGAAGAGCCACCACCTCGGAAAGTCCCTAGGCGGTTGGATCCACAGGGGGCTGTTAGAATTCGGAAGATCAGGAGTCTCTCGCCTTGGAAGGATCAGGGGGACCTCTGATCTGCTGGGACTCCCGGCCCTGGACTCTCCCCTGGCTCCTTCTCCCTTCATTGGGATGGATCAGGATGAGGAACCAGAGAGACCCGTTCTGGTGGAAGGTGATGACCCAAGGGTGGTTCATTTTTGTTCCAGACGGATGAGCTGGATCTGCTGAGTCCGCATGACCTAGCTGAGCTGGGGAAAGCGCTTCCTCAGGAGGTCCCGGGCCATGACACAGTGGACCCTGTCCTGGCAGGCTTGTGTGGTCCATCCAGGACTTTTCTTTTTCCTCCTATGCTCCTGCAACTGATGATCCGGGAGTGGGATACTCCGGAGGCAAGCCTGTGAGTAGGTCGAGTGATGGACAAGCTCTATTCGCTGCCTTGAGGATTCCTTGGAACTCCTCAAGGTTCCAAAGGTGGATGCTTCAGTGTTGGCTTTCACCAAAACGACGACTATTCCGGAGGCAGGGGCAGCAGCTCTTAAAGATCTCCAGGACCGGAAGCTCGAAGTCCATCTCAAGAGAATCTTCGAGGTGTCAGGGCGGCTGTCTGTAGCATTCTTACGCAACGAGTGAGCCTGAGGTGGGTTCAACAGCTTCTCAGTGCTAGGGATCTCTCTCCTCAGGAAGCTGAGCAGGCAGAGGCGTATGGTGCGGATGCTTTATATGATCTCCGTATCTCGCCCTGGACCATGGTGTCAGCAGCCTCGGCCAGGAGGCTCTTGTGGCTCCGCAACTGGTCAGCCGATGTCTCTTCAAAGTCTCATCTGGGGGCGCTCCCTTTCAAGGGTAAGTTCCTGTTTAGAGAAGACTTGGCACAGCTGATAAAGTCCTTGGGAGGAGAGAAGGTGTATAAGCTCCCTGAAGACAACCTGGGGACAAGCTCCCCGTACCTTCACCAAGGTGATGATGGTGGTGGCGGCAGCCCTCCAGCAGGAGGGAGTACTGGTTCACCCATATCTGGACGACTGGCTCATTTGTGTGAAGTCTGAGGACTTCTGCAGGCTGGCAGTACACAGTGTTACATCGCCTGCACTCCCTTGGTTGGGTCATCAATCATCCCAAGAGCCATCTACTTCCTTCCCAGGTCCTGGACTTCTTGGCAGCACGATTCGATACTCGGGTCGGCAGAGTCTTCCTCATGCAGGAACAGATTGTCAAGCTGTTGTCTCAGGTTCAACTTCTCTTGTCACTGCCAGTACCCAGGGTCTGGGATTACTTGCAGGTCCTTGGCTCTATGGCGTCCACTCTGGAATTGGTCCCCTGCGCCTTTGCTGATATGAGACTTTTACAGAGCTTTGCTTCCCCGCTGGGATCCAATGTCTGAAGAATTCCAGGTGCTGTGCCACTCACGGAGTCCGCCAGGTCCAGTCTTGGTTGGTAGCTTGTCCTCAACCACTTGAAGCGAGGTGTAGACCTCGCTTTCCGGTTGGAGGGCCGTGTGCCAGTCTGTTGGCCCAGGGCCAGTGGTCACACGAAGAGGCACAGTGGTCCATCAATCGCCTAGAAACAAGAGCGGTGCATTTGGCGTTGCAGAGATTGCTTCCTCTCATCCACCATCGGGCGGTATGACTCTTGTCAGACAATGCGACGACTGTGGCCTACATCAACCGTCAAGGAGTGGAGGAGCAGCCTAGTGGTTAGAGCAGAGGGCTACGAACCAGGAGACCCGGGTTCGAGTCCCACTGTCACTCCTTGTGACCTTGGGCAAGTCACTTTACCCTCCATTGTCTCAGGTACAAACTTAGATTGTAAGCCCTCTGGGACAGGAAAATACCTACCTAAATAAATAAGGCGGCAGAGTCGTCCGGTAGCCTTAGAAGTGGAAAAGCTGATGGCCTGGGCAGAATGACATCAAGCCCTGTTGGCAGCTTCTCACGTAGCCAGGGTCGACAACATGCAAGTGGACTTTCTTAAGCCATCAGTGTCTGGACCCCGGAGAGTGGGAGTTGTCCTTGGAAGCAATGACTCACTCTCGCCGGTGGGGCACTCCCCATTTGGACTTGATGACTCAGAAAAATGCAAAGGCGCCATGCTTTTTCAGTCACAGAAGGGAACATGGGGCAGAAGGAGTAGATGGCTCTAGTCCTTGCTTGGCACTGTGACGTTCTGTTCTACGTGTTTCCCCTATGGCCTCTCGAAGGTAAGACTCTGAGAAGAATAGAAACTCACCCAGGGACAGTTATCCTGTTAGCTCCGGAGTGGCCCCGGAGACTATGGTTTGTGGACCTAGTCAGCCTGGCTGTGGACAGTCCTCTGCGCCTAAGTCATCTTTCAAACCTGCTGCGTCAGGGTCCGGTATTTTTAGATCAGGTGGATCACTTTTGTCTAGCGGCCTGGCTTATGAGAGGAGGTAATTGAGGAAGAAAGGGTATCCTGAGGATGTCATATCCACTCACTTACAGGCGCGGAAGACCTCTACTTCTCTGACTTATATCCGGGCATGGAAAATATTCAATTCTTGGTGTGGCAAGCAAGGGGTCCTTCCTCGCCAGGCATCGGTACCACAGATCCTTGCATTTTTACAGAAGGGACTCAGTAAAGGGGTTATCCTTTAGTTCCCTCTGGGTGCAAGTTACAGCTTTGGGGTGTCTTAGAGACAAGATTGAAGGAGCATCTCTGGCAGCATACCCTGATGTGGTCCGCTTTCTGAGAGGCGAAGCACTTTAACCAGCCGGTCCGTTCCATTTGTCCTTCTTGGAGTCTTAGTTTGGTGCTCCGGGTGTTATGTGAACCTCTCTTTGAGCCCCTCAAGAAGGCTACCTTGAAGGATTTAACCCTCAAGACTGTGTTTTTGGTGGCTATTTGCTCTGCTAGGAGGGTCTCTGAAATGCAGGCCCTTTTCTATCAGGAACCTTTTCTACGGTTTTCGGATATTGGGGTATCGCTCAGAACGGTTCCTTTCTTCCGAAGGTGTTTTCTCTGCCTTTCACTTACATCAGTCGGTGGAACTTCCGGCCTTTCCAGATTTAGATCGAGATACTCCTCACGCTAGAGAATTGAGACGTCTAGATGTTAAGAGTTCTCTTGTGGTACTTGAGGTCACCAATGCTTTTCGGGTTTTGGATCATCTTTTTGTTCTGTGGAACAGTGCTAAGAAAGGACATAAGGCATCTAAAGCTACCGTTGCCCGTTGGTTGAAAGAGGCTATCGCTTCAGCTTACATTTGCCATGGACGACCGGTTCCGGACTGATCCGTGGTACCACAGGAATGAAAATTAGCAGGTAAGAACCAATTTTCCTATCCAGTTTCAGTGGGTGCCCCCAGGCATCGGCTTTGTCTGCTGTGCTATTTAACATCTTTATGGCACCAGTTTGGAAGCTTCGAGCCAGTCTCTGTGTGGGATACAGATTGTATGTTGATGGCATCCAGTATTTCATTGCAGTGTGCCTGTCATAGTGGTAAACCTCTGAGATGATCACCATTTGTTTAACTGCTGTCAAGTAATGGTTAGCCCCATCAAGCTGCTGCTAAATCTTTCTAAAACTGAGGAGATCAGCCCACAGTGTTTGATTGTTCACTGAGTTTCTTCATCTGTTTGCATTGAGAATATTGATATTCCAGTTGTCTCACTATTGATTCAAATTTGACCTTTTATTGTCAAATTAAAGCAGCACTTACGAGCTGGTTTGTTTGGGGGGGTGGGTTTTTTTTTTTGTTTTTGGCAGCTCTGAGGTCTAAAGCAATGGCTGGATGCCAATTTTCGGGCAGTTGTACAGGCCCTGATTCTACCATTGCTGTAATTGTATGGGACTCGCAGCCTGTGTGTGAAGGTGCTTCAGATTATGCAGGATGAAAAGTGAGGGCTCACGTTAACACCTGGACTTACTGATCTCCACTGGTTGCCAATGCGGTAGTGCAAAAGATTCAAGGTTGCTGTTGTGTCTTTCTAATCCTGCATGTTCGCCTTGCTCTTCACAACATGGGCTGCTGCTTCTCTCTTCTGGAACGCTTTGAAAATCTTCATTTAGCAACTTAGACTTTTAAATCTATGCTTAAAACAGTCTTGCTTCAGCAGGCTTTTGACTGATCAGCACCTAATGTAGCAATTTGACTCAGTATTTTTGTGCTATTTTAATTTATATATTTAGCAGCGGAGTTTAGGTCTCCAATTTTAAATTTTTTTTAGTTTTATGATTTCTTGTACATTAACATTTTTTTATTGTACGTCACCTAAGGATTCAGTATAGGCAACTCATAAATTCAAAATAAATGCGTACATATCGCTGAACCACAAGTTTGTATGCTCCAAAGGTCACCTGATGTGCTGGGCTGGGTTGGGATGTGTCTGGGCTGCTGATTTTGACCCTTGATGTGCTGGGGTCTTTGGCAGGTGGAGTTTGAAGACGGATCCCAGTTGATGGTGAAAAGGGACGATGTGTACACGCTTGAAGAGGAATTACCAAAGAGAGTCAAATCTCGATTGGTGAGTAATTTACATAAGGTGTGACCAGGGGGTGTCTGTGTGTGTGGTTGCAGGGTCTCTGAAAAATTATAAACAACATTCACCTTCCAAAGTTCTAGATTGAGTCACATACTCATCTAGTACATCCCATCCAGAATATGAACAAGGTTTTTGATCAAAAGTTTAGTTCTCTCCAGTGCATCTTTCTGGCAGCTGGAGGATAAGCAATTTTATATTTTGCTTTTCAGATACTTCAAACGTGAGTTCCTTTCAAGTACTATCGGGCTCACAATCTGAGTTTTGTACCTGGGGCAATGGAGGGTGAAGTGATTTGCCCAAGGTCACAGAGTAGTAGTGGGATTTGAACTCTGGCTTTCCTGGTTTGCACCCTGCAGCTCTAACCACTCTGAGCTCCACACATGCTAAGCAGAGTAAGACACACTCTGATTAGACCCATCACAGGAGAGCTGCTGATTGAGGGGAAAAAAATCAGAGTATTATACTACTTAGCAATGATAATGATGAAGACTGGCAGAATTGTTTTACTGCTGTCGACTGTGCACCTTCTGCACACGGTGTTTACTAAAGACCCAGTGACTCTCTTCTGATTTCTGCTCTTCCTTCCACAGTCTGTGGCTTCTGACATGCGCTTCACAGAGATCTTTGCTGAGAAGGAAGTCAAACAAGAAGCAAAGAGGCAGCGAGTCATCAACTCCCGGTACCGGGAGGATTACATCGAGCCAGCACTGTACCGTGCTATCATGGAGTAAGCAGCTGGGCCCGACCTTCACACCTGCCAATGCCAATAATATCGTCACGCAAGAAAACAGCGCAATCTCAACACTCCAGACAACTGTAGCCAAATTTCTTAAGCCTGTGAGGCGGTGTCTTTACAGAAGGCAGAGAGAGCTGTGCTTACTGTGCTGGAGATGGACCATGAACCCCAGCCCAGCTCTCTAGCCTCGGACTCTTCTTTGATTTGGTGCAGATAATTGTGCTGAGGCCGCTGGCTTGCCTGACTGCTTCATGGAGACTTTCCATCCTCGGCAGTGCTAGCGTGGTCTATGGGACCTTTGTCTATTTTGGGAAAGAAATGGAGCAAAATGCCCCTTTATTGGGAAGACTCTGGTGGGTGGAGGTTTTCTCTCTCATCTCCTTACAAAGGACAGGCAGTATTACTGGTGCTTACCACCCAAACTATTTATCTGCACTCTGTGTGAGTCCTCTTTCTTTTTATTATTAATTTGACAATTAGTGATTGGACAAAAAGATTAACTCTGAAAATGCAGTCTTATTCCTGAAATCGAGTCTGGAGTTTGCTGTGTTTTGTTGCAGGTGCGGGGATAGTGTGGATCCCCCACCCTTTCCCAGGCAGTGACTGCTCGCTGTTAGCAGGCCTCAGCTGGAGTACAGGGGCCTTCTAGGAGGGATGAACAAAAATTCAGATTTAAGGCTACTGAAAAGGTCTTATGTAGACAGTGGTGGCTGTCAGGGGTTAGAACTAGCAGCAGTTCAGTGGGCTGGGAGTAGCTGCAGGAGCCTGGATGTGCTACAGGGCCTTCACCTTACTTCACAGCACTGGGAAGCAGCAGCGCTGGCAGTACTTTCTGCACTCATCTGTTGCTGATGTCTGCAGTTTCTCATAGCTTGTATTCTGTACAGCTTTCAACCTTGTGGCGTGTGTTCAGAGAACATGCCTTGCATTCAAGGGCTTCTGCTGCTCCTTGCCTCAGGTGGTAACGAATGAGGCAAACAGGCTTATGGCGCTGCAGTGGTCTGTCTGCGTCCAGTCATTCTACATGTCCCTTATACACAATGTGTTCAAAGTGCTGCCATTATTGCACTGCACCTAGCCTAGTGCCAGTGTTTCTATTCTTGCAGCTATTGCCCTGCACGTCTGTGCTCCAACAAGTTTGGCTCATTTCCCCCTCTGGTGCTGGAAGGTGCAGCACCTTTGCAATTGGGTATTTCTTCCGTTTCATTATCCTGCCAGTGCCCTGCTGCTCTGCAAGACCCCAGCCACTGCTGTTTACTATCTGTGAACCTTTGGACTGTTGAATTCTTCACCCTCCTCAGGCCTGTAAGTTACCACATTGACTGCTCGGCTACCATCGTGATCATCTGTCAATGGGAGCAGTGTAGCAGCTGGGGTTGGAGGCTCCGCTACAGCCAACGTCAGTGTTACAGCTTGCGACCTGCAGGAAATACAAGACAGACTCTTTCCTGGGTGGATGGTAACTGCCATCTAAGAAATCTTGGTGTGTTTTAAAATATATATATATATATTTATATTTTCCTGACCGACCAAACTTGCCCAATTCTGTGTCTAGAACTCAGTTAAATGAAATTTCTTTGGTCTTTCTTTGTATGTATAGAGACTCAAATTTCTTGCAATTTCTTTTTTCCTTTTTTTTGATACATATGAACATTAGAAATCATCTGAAAAGTTAGCGCATTGCCTGTGATTAGCAATAAACTTGTGGTGTGCAGTGACTTCTGCCTGGCAGAGTTAGACTACAGTCCATTTAAAGGAGATAATTCTCTGCTGATTTCAGAATGAAACAATTAGCACCGTCCATGTGCTTTCTGTGAGTTGCACACTTTGCATGGAGGAGATGGAGATCGTCCAGAGCTTTTTAGAAAAAGCAAAGATCTTTTGCTAACCATGTGCCAAATCCACTGGACTTTCGCCTTCAGTGTTTTAAAAGAATTTTTCTCCTTTAATCACTTAATTCTGATGGAATGCAACCCAATTTGTCCTTGTTGGATGTTTTGGCACTGTTAATGTGTTTTTTCCCATAGACAAGCACAGCTGTCCTAAGATGGGTAACTTCCAGCACCACATCAGCTTTTCCCCCCTAGCATCCCCGCCTGCAAGTCTTCTCTGTCTGTTTTCACCCACTTCAGCAAATGATTGGAAATGTCTCTTGGTCAGCCTTGCCAGTCATCTTTCCAAATGACAAAAGAAAGGGAAGAGCTCATTTAAAAAAAAGATGGCCAATAATGTGGACACAAGATGTGCATGCTAGCTTTGCATTCTTTGGCTGACATATCTGTGCCCAGAGCATAAGAACCTGCCATGCTGGGTCAGACCAAGGGTCCATCAAGCCCAGCATCCTGTTTCCAACAGTGGCCAATCCAGGCCATAAGAACCTGGCAATTACCCAAAAACTAAGTCTATTCCATGTTACCCTTGCTAATGGCAGTGGCTATTCTCTAAGTGAACTTAATAGCAGGTAATGGACTTCTCCTCCAAGAACTTATCCAATCCTTTTTTAAACCCAGCTACAGTAACTGCACTAACCACATCCTCTGGCAACAAATTCCAGAGTTTAATTGTGCGTTGAGTAAAAAAGAACTTTCTCCGATTAGTTTTAAATGTGCCCCATGCTAACTTCATGGAGTGCCCCCTAGTCTTTCTACTATCCGAAAGAGTAAATAACCGATTCACATCTACCCGTTCTAGACCTCTCATGATTTTAAACACCTCTATCATATCCCCCCTCAGCCGTCTCTTCTCCAAGCTGAAAAGTCCTAACCTCTTTAGTCTTTCCTCATAGGGGAGCTGTTCCATTCCCCTTATCATTTTGGTAGCCCTTCTCTGTACCTTCTCCATCGCAATTATATCTTTTTTGAGATGCGGTGACCAGAATTGTACACAGTATTCAAGGTGCTGTCTCACCATGGAGCGATACAGAGGCATTATGACATTTTCTGTTTTCTTCACCATGCCCTTTCTAATAATTCCCAACATTGTTTGCTTTTTTGACTGCCACAGCAGACTGAACTGACGATTTCAATGTGTTATCCACTATGATGCCTAGATCTTTCTTGGATGGTAGCACCTAATATGGACTCTAACATTGTGTAACTACAGCAAGGGTTATTTTTCCCTATATGCATCACCTTGCACTTATCCACATTAAATTTCATCTGCCATTTGGATGCCCAATTTTCCAGTCTCACAAGGTCTTCCTGCAATTCTTTGAATTGTGATCCTTGTGGACCACTGTCCCTGTTGATGCTAATTTATAGCGTTTTGACTTTGGTGGCTCTGAATGCTCATATCAAATCCAAAACAGGTACAAAAATATCTCCAGGCCAGGTAAGCCCAGAATCATCTGCACCTATGCTTAAGAGCCACAGTGCTGAACCAGGTCACAGCTGTGAACTATCTGTGCAAAAGAAAAAGGTTACCACATCAGAGCCAAAATATCCGAGCCAGGAGCCATGGCTGGCACGAAAGCAGTGCCCAGAATGACTGGTCCAAAACAATCGACTTAAGGAATCACCAGGGCAAGAAAGGCGTTCTGATTGGTAACCAAGGGTGTGACACTGTTGTGTATATATAATCTATCTACATCATCAGAGGCTGCTTCAGAACCTATTCAAGTAGGAAAAAAACGTAACATATTAGATATTTCTGTATCTCCCCTCCAACATTGGAACCCCCAAATCATCACACCTCTAGCCTGCTACACGAATGTCATGCATGTGTACAGAAATTATGGGTAGACCTTTAGGTAGACAAAATAGATTCCTAATCAAGAAAACTTCTATGCACCCCATTACTAGAGAAAGTTGCAAGAGCGCCTACAATTGAAGCTTCCATCCTCATATTTTTGTGAAGAGACTAGAATACTAGAGAAGAGAACACAATTCTGAAACAGCTTTGTATATACAAACTATCTGCTTATGCAATTCAAAACAACCCTGTATGATAAACAGATCCATCATCCCCGGCACTACCATCACTCGAGCCAGAACAGCCCAAGAATTTACCAGAGGACTCCACATACCCAAACATTTTGCAAAAGATGTCAATGGTAATACCATTCAGTTTAGAGAAAGACGCAAAAGGTATAACTGACTTAACATAGCATGCTGCGGTTCAGCCAGTTCCCAAAGCAGTACAGAGTGCTACCAATGCACGACTCGCGAATGAAAATCGGAAAGACACTTCTCTCCAGCCCACTGCTAGCCAAAACAGTGCAAAATAATAGGATACAGAAATGCCCCGGACATGAGAAACATACAACTCGCTCATGCTTCCATTATCAGAGAATTAGCAATGAAAAAGCAAAAACGCTGAAAGCTTACTTGAATTTTCCTCCTGGAAAAGCTCAGAGAATCGCTGATTAGAGGACACGCAGGATGGTGGTCCTCACCCATGGGTGACATCATCGGATGCAGCCCCGGTCTGGAACTTTGATCTTACATTCTAGAATTTTCAAACAGGCCCTATTGAGCATGTGCAGCTGTAGTTATTGCGCTGCCCACTAGGCCGAGTTCCTCAGTCTCTCTTATTTCCACAGGGCCATGTGTGTCATGGTATTCAGTTTTGCTGTCTTCACAGTTTTTGTAATTGATTTTTTTTCTAGAGCTGCAGCTGTTTTTCTTTCCCTTATGGTAGTTTTATTTTCCTTTTTTCTTTCCACTGTCTGCCAGTCTAATACTATCCCTTATTAAATAAATACTGCACCTGCAGTGTGTCCTCTCCTTGCTCTGTCTGATTTTAGTACCTTTGTCAGGTGCTGGCAGGACTGACAATGCAGTCCATGAGTGATCTGTGTAGGCCGTTGAGCCTGGGGACTCGCCTGAGTTCTACCTGGGCAGGATTTCCATGTCATTTCATGGATTGATCAGCATCAATGAAGGTTAAGACAGTGACTAGAGCGAGGACCACACCATTCCTGTATGGGAGAGAGCTTATCCTCAAAAGGAACTAGTCTCCACGCGCAGGAGCCCTGGATGTCCTAGCCTCCCCTCCTTGCCTGTGATGGCAGTGCAGTCTCCTTGTAAGAGAGGGTAAGCAGGAGCCTGGGAAAGCAGCTTGCTGCTGCACATGTGGTGCCATGCCCAGTAATGGTTGCCCACGCACATCTACGACCAGTGCACCGATCTGACATGTTAATGTTAGGACCAGGAATGCCATTGAGCACCATGGTCACCCTTGATGCCATCGAGGTGCCTGGATGCTCTTGATGCCGCAAGGGCCTTCTGTGCCCTAGGAATCTATGGATTGATGCATTGGAGTCATCGACTGCCGGAGAGTGAGAGCCTGTGAGTGTACTGAAGCTCTCAGGCTACGGGTTTCGGCCTTGGACGGACTGTCAAGTGCCAATGTTGCCATCTACTCAAGACACCCTGCACCACCGAGGCATCCAGGTGCAGTGTTCCAGTGCCCTTGAAGGCCTGGTTGTGGTGACCAGATGGGGCACTGGTCTGTTCACTGGCCTATGGCGCTCTGGCACTATGGATGCTGATAATCTTGGAGGCTCTGAGCCACTGAGATCAGGAGGCATCGGAGGCCCCACATGGCTTCATGCACCATTAGTGCTGAGTGTTAGCAAGGCTATCAGCTATAGCTGCTGACAAGAAATGCCATTGAGCTCGCAGCATTGACACCTCAGACATAGGTGAGCTGAGGGAAACAGTTGATGGTACTGGCAGTCAGCTGTTCCTTTGGGCAGCAAATATGCGTGTTGGGGGCTGCAGAGTCTCTGCATGCAGGCATCCCTGGTACCACCAGTCCATCAGTGCTTTTGGGTATTGGTGCCGGGGATGGCGCTGTATACCATTGAACTAATAAAGACATGCTCAAGTGCCGTCAAAGCCCTGGGTGCAACATTGTTTGGTGCCATTGATGCAATCCATCGTCTGAGAGTGCAAGAGCGCTATGGACCCTACGGGTGCAGTCACCACAGTGGACACAAGTGGATGTGGTCAGATGCTGCAGGACAACCGTGGGGCACTGTCGGTCGCCATGGACTTCACAGCCATCGTTCTATGAGGAAACAGTAGTGAGACATTCCAGATGCAATTTCAAGGCCATGTCCAGCCTCTTGAAGTGTTATCAGGTACTTGGGGATACCACCACGCCGTAATCCAGAGCCCTAGTAGGGGAGCTATCGTCACACTGTTCCTATCTACTTCGTTGGGAGTTAGTGTGACTGGAGCACAACATGCATAGTCTGATATGGCAGGGCATCTACTCCAAGCGCCTTGGGTGCTGGTAGGCAGCATTCTTCCCTGTCTGTGCAGAACACAGCCGTGCCAGGTTTCTGCCATCATCACGTCAAGGTATCAGCCTTGTAGTCTGTTCTAACTGGTGAGGAAGGCACCAACACACTCTGCTTTGTGGGAGCGAGCTGCCACAGACTCTTGAGAGGTGGTGTGCCACTCTGCGTAGGTTGGGATACCGCTGTGAGTACCAGTCAGTGCACTTTTACAGCAGAGGACACTTCTTCCAGTTGCCCTCTGCTGTATGGGGGTATGTGTGTTTCCCTTGTGGCAAGCACAACAGGCCTTGCGCCACAATCATAGAACTGACCTAAGACTGTTTCCCTAGTTCAACTCCTATGGGAGTGGATACCAGGAGGGTAGTGTCAGGAGTCATCTTCCTCAGACGAGGAATGTCTTTCAACCCCTCCATTGTTAGAAACTCCCTGGGGCTCTGTCCCTTGCAGGTTTATCACCAAACTGGAGCCTTGCTTCTTTTAAATCAGTGCATCTCCTTGAAGCCAGGCGTGGTGGACAGCAGTGGTGGTCATTGGACTGTTTTTGCTGGGGTCCCTCCTTTTATTACCGTGGTCTACTGCAGCTGAGGGTGGCTGTAAGTGCCAGATTGGTCTCGTCTGAACCTCAGCGATCAGTGACTGTAACTCAGCTCTCACCTGGAGAGTTAAAAGGTTTTTGGTATCGTGAGCCCCCTATTTCTGTTGCTTTCCTATCCCTTCAGGAAAGGAAGATATGACTGGGTTTCCAGGGCAACCCTTATGGGTCCTCTGGTTGTCCACCCTTACAAGGGGTGTCCCTCATTCTCAGTTTCCTGAAGAAGGGATGTCACTGCTTCTGTCAGTCACTCTCTGTTCCTTGCGGGATCCAAGAGCCGGTCAGATGGTAGCATCCTCCTTAGGACGACCGAAGACACAGTGGGTCTAGTTCACAATGGAGTCATTCCAGATTTGGTCTCCCCGTCATACTAGGAGTCTCCTCTTCATCCTAGCTTCCCAGTGAAGATCAGGGGTTTCTCCTGACCAGGAGTCACCTTTGATACCTATTGCCAGTCATTCTGGCCTGCGAGACACTACCCTAGCTAGGAGGGTTCTTGTCCATCTAATTGGCAAGTATGCCTTTCAACCTGTTGCCATATCCATGGGTGAGAGACACTTTGGTTGCAGTGGCTTGCAAGCTTTGTCCCCATTTTAGGGATAACCCTGTCTGCAGCCAGGGGAGTCCTGCTTCATACAACAGTTGTTCCATTTACTGGACCGTGTGCTTCCTTGGGGGCAGTATGTATAATCATGGTAGAGGTATTAATATCTAAGCCAGGTTCATGAGCAGTCTGAGCTTAGATCACACTGACCATGCCCTGGTACCCTTAGAGTTTCCAGGACGGTAAAGAAATCCTGTTCAACAGGGGTTTGCACTTGTGGTACCCTGGCTTCTTGTCTCTTGGTGTAGTTTTTCTGGATTTCTTCCCTGGGGGATTCGCCCTCAGTTTCAGCAGTTCCAAGCAGGGTGAGGGCTCTATCTCTGTAAATAACACCCTACTGGACTCAGTAGCGAGTTATTTGCTTGAGGTTGAGATATACAATCTAGTGACTTATTCTTACCCCTGCAGTCCAGTGGTTTGCCCCCCCTTGTGTTCTTTGATCCTTCTGACTTCCAGCTAGAATGTCAAGGGGAGGGAAAGAAAAGCTAGGGCAGTAGTATATGTCAATATATACCTGCAGCAAAAAATACACCACTTTTTCCAAACCAAGTACTGCCTTTAACATTTCTTGCTTCACTAGGTTGTCTAAACTGCCTTCCTGCTCTTGTGAAGTATCCTGTAGATAGGATGGATAGCCTGCCCTTGCCAGGGTACAGTCTGGGTGAGCTTCAGGCCTAACTTACCTCCCTGGTTTGGGAGATAAATCCTGGTAAGACTATAAAAGACAATCCTGGAAACTCTTGATGGTGTCCTGCATGGGTAGCTATGTCTGATACTGTTGCACGTAGGAGCTGTCACAGACACTGCTGCTGATCATTCTTCCACGCATTGCTTGGGTTTTTCTGCCCATTGTGCCTATCAGCCAATCATAGGCGCACTGCTGCAGACGCATTCTGACTTTCGCATGCCAGCCGACTGCAGTCTTTCTGGGGATCTCTCAGGCCCTAGTTGGGTTTTTGGTGTCTTGTAACACTGAAGGAAACTGTGGTCTTCCTCTCCAAGAATCCTTCTCTTGTTTGCATCTCTCGACTTTCCTGTATAGAGGAGGTTCCAGCCCTAGCTTTGGCACAGTTTACGGAGCCGAAAGCCTGCTTGTAATGTTTTCCATGATGCAGAGTGGGTTTCTTGCTAGCACTGGCATTACTCCTCGGCCTTAGCTACCTCGACTGCACCTTGGGCTTTTAGCCGTCTCTTCTATGGTTTTCTTTTTGTAGAACTCAACTCTTTTCCTGCCTAGACCCCTTTGTGGGTCAGCGGCCTCACATGCAAAAGGGGGAGAGGTGGTGCTTTCAGTATGATGTGGTTTCCTACTTTAGCAAGCCCATCACCCATGTGTGAGGACTGCTATCCTACTTGTCTTGGAGAAAGCACAGGTGTTCTTTGGGGCTAGCAGAATGTTAATCCTCACAAAACCTGCCCACCGCCTTGTAGGAGGCCTCTCATGGACTTAGTGACTGACAAGGGGAGCAGCGTGATCACGACAGCTGCACATGCTCAGTAGGGCCTGTTTGAAAGTACGAACATTGTTTAGCTCAAAGTTCTAGACTGGGGCTCTAGTTACTGCTACTGTCCCCGATGGGTGAGGACTAACATCCTACTATCCACAGAGAATACCTGGTACAGGTAAGCAAAGATTGCTGCATATCAGATCAGAAAGGTTCACTCTCTGTATAATTTAGAAAAACTTCATGACTATTCTAAAAAGTTGCCAAAAGAGGAACATTCTTAAAATACTGTCATGGTAGACACAGCATTTTTTGAAATTCATAATGTACTCACTTTGTGTCTCTAATAGTGCAGCAAGTGGTTCTGTAACAGCCATGGCTGCAAACAGGCCAGTGTGGCTGAGGGTATCTGGGCTTCGATGCTGTTCATAAAAATGTGGCTGATCCTTTTGCTGCAGGAGATTTTCTTTGGGGATAAGATAAAAACACACTAGTGCTAAAGAATCAGTATGGTTCTTCAATCTCTGACTCCTATGTGCCAAAACTCCATGCCACAGCGAAGGGTCAGGCAAGACCCATACAAGAGACCAGAATACTATTCTTAAAGGAGTTATAATCCTACTTGCAGGCAACACACTTATGCAGCAGTAACTGCACTCACACCTAGGCCGATACAGCGGTGGAGCGCACCGTTGGCCCGCTTTTGGCCATGTGTTTGACGCGCTATTTTTACCCCTTATACAGTAAGGGGTAATAGCGTGTCAAATGTGTAGCCAACCCCCCAAAACTAATAGGGCCTGCAACATGCAAATGTATGTTGATGGCCCTATTAGTTATTCCTGCGCGATCCAGAAACTAAAATGTGCAGCCAAGCCGCACATTTTACTTTCAGAAATTGCCTGCCGCCACTGCGAAAGTGTACAGAAAAGCAGAAAAAACTGCTTTTCTGTACACCTTCTGACTTAATATCATAGCGAAATTAAGTCGGAGGTCCCAAAACTAAAAAAAAAAATTTAAATGTGCCCACAGGTTGGAAGACAGACGCTCAATTATGCCGGCGTCCATTTTCCGAACCCGTGGTTATCAGCGGACTCGAGAACAGACGCTGGAAAAATTGAGCGTCCGATGTCAAACCTGCTGACAGCCAGCGCTCCTGTCAAAAAGGAGGTGCGTCCTCTTTTTACCGTGGACCCTCATTTAAATACTTGATCGCGCGCTCAGGAGAGTGGGCGCTTGCCTCGGAGTGCCGGCTCTCCGGTGGGCTTTACTGTATCGGCTCGTGTGTCAGCAGCCACAAACCAGACAATTGCAGTAGAGCTCAACCGAGCCTATACCACCTACATTGAGTTCCTCAGTCCCTTTTGATGCAAATCCAACGTTCCCTCAAACCCCATTACTGGAGTTAAAAATAGATAGAAAACAAGATTCCCCCCCCCCCGTTAGTCAAATGGTTATTGAAAATAAAGGTTACTCTACATTTCAAATGCTTACCATGTCCACCCCCACCAATTTAGCAGGAACGCTCAAACGACCAATTCTCCATTCTGCAGAAAGTGTTGCAATCATTTTATCAATCCAAAGTAGTTCAACCAGGTCCCAACATACAAAAAGAATGGGTTTCTACTCAAAATACTTTGATTTTGAAAACAGGTGCCCTCCATCCAATACTAGATTGTGGAGATTTGAGCATCTTTCTAAAAAGAGAAAAGTTCAAAGATAAATTTAATATTTATTTAGAATTTTTATGCCGACATTCATGATACAGATCATATCGGTTTACAAAGAACAGGGGGTTAACATTAACATATAAGAAGTTATAATAAAACATGGGTAATGGAACACGGAAGATGAAGAAGCCAGAAGTAGAGAGGTAATTAGGTAACTATAACAAATCAATTACAATGATGGAGATGGTGTGCACTGAATAGTAGGCCTTAGTATAAGGTCTGTGGGATAGCTGATGTAAGCCTGGGTTAGGGGAAGGCTTGTTGAAACAGCCATGTCTTAAGTTTTTTTTCTGAATGTCAACAAGTAGGGATCCTTTGTATGCTTCCCTGATGTCTTGAAGAGGTGTGGAGTCTGAGTTGCAGGTCGATGGGGACCTGGTGGTGAATGGTCTTATGAATGATGGTAAGCGATTTGTGAAGGATGCTAAAGCTTACTGGTAGCCAATGCAGATCGCAGAGGATGGGTGTAATGTGATCTCTTCCTTTGGTGTTTGTTAGGATTCTAGCAGCTGTGTTTTGGAGCATCTGAAGAGGTTTGGTGGAGGAGGCAGGGAGACCTAGTAGAATGGAATTGCAATAGTCTAGCTTGGAGAATATAATGGCCTGGAGAACAGATCTGAAGTCATGGAAGTGCAGAAGATGTTTAAGTCTTTTTAGCACCTGTAGTTTGTAGAAGCAGTCCTTAGTTGTGTGGTTGATGAACTTCTTTAAATTCAGATGGTTGTCAATTATTACCCCAAGATCTCTTGCTTGTGTGATTGGAGTGTTGGGGTGGGTCAGCTGAGGGGTATCGCTGTATTCAGGGGATATGAGGAGGAGTTCTGTTTTGGCAGAGTTAAGAACCAGGTTTAGGCTGGTGAGGAAGAGGTTGATAGCTTGGAGGCAGTTGTCCCAGAACTTAAGTGTTTTCGTAAGGGATTCAGTTATAGGGATCAGGATTTGTACGTCATTGGTGTCGAGGTAGTGTTTTAGTTTTAGGCTTGATAGCAGCTGGCAGAGGGGAAGGAGGTAGATGTTGAAGAGGGTGGGAGACAGGGAAGAGCCCTGGGGTACTCCTAGTGAAGAATTGATGTGTGGGGACTCTGTTGTTGATTTTGACTTTATATCCTCTACTACTGAGAAAGGAGTCGAACCATCTCAAAGCCGTTCCTGTTATCCCAATGTCAGATAGTCGATTTAGGAGGATGGCGTGGTTCACAGTGTCGAAAGCCGCTGAGATGTCGAGGAGCACTAGCAAGAAGGAGTGTCCTTTGTCCAAGCCCATGATGAGGTGGTCTGTGAGTGAGATGAGAAGGGTTTCAGTGCTTAGTGATTTGCGGAATCCGTATTGAGTTGGGTGAAGTATTTTATGGTCTTCAAGATAGTTTGAGAGTTGAGCATTGACTAATTTTTCCCATGATCTTAGCGACAAAAGGTAGATTGGAGATAGGGCAGAAATTGTTGGGGTCCCTGGGGTCTATGTCGGTTTCTTAAGAAGGGGTTTGAGGGTGGCGAGTTTTAGAGCATCAGGGAAGATTCCTTGTGATAGAGAGCAGTTTATAATATCAGCCAGATGCTTGGAGATGGTGTCAGGCATCAATAGGAGTAGTTTGGTCGGAAGGATGAGTAGAAGGCTTCATTCTCTTTAGTATGATTTCAATCTCCATGGCGAATGTAAGTTTGAATGATTCAAGTGATGCTCCCTTATTTGAAAAAGAAGCGAAGGAGATGGGAGGAGGGATAGAGCTGGGGGGTAGGCATGTTAGGAGGTTAGAGATTTTGCTCTGGAAGAAGGCTTTAGATTGTGCTTGGTTGTCCGGGATGGATGGGGTGGTGGGTTTTGTGAGTTCCGATACATAGGAGCGTAAAAATCTTATTGTTCGTAGTGTTGAGTTCCTGTAGAAGTGGAGGGCGGATTTGTATGCAGCTAATGTGCTGGGGCAGGGGGTCTTGTGCCATTTGTTTTCTGTTTAAGGTCTTGCTTAAATTTTCGGAGTTCGTTGGAGAACCAAGGTTGTTTGTTTTTAAAAAAGTCAGGCTGATTTTTTTGGTCGATAATGGGCATAATTTGTTAGCTACTGCTTTGATGCTGTGCCATGAGAGTAGAGCTGAGTTAGGGTTTGAGACATCTAGGTTAGGAAGTTCTTTGGCAAGGAGTTCGCTGAGGACATCAGAGGTGCACAATCTCCTGTAGTGAAATGTAGATTGGAGGGGGTGAGAGAGAGGACTATCATGGCTGAGGCTCGCGGCTCAGCGGCCGCAGAGGGGGTGGCCTTGGTGGACGGTCTGGCCACGGGGCACGCCTTGCGGGTGGGCCCCACCCCCTTACGCGAGAAGCACCTCGCCTCCCCCACTCCGTAGTAAATCCGATAGGCATAGCCTTGGTGGGGGATGATAAAGACCCCCTCTGCCTCCTCCTGCCCTGCCTTCAGCTTGAGCACGGCCTCTTGCGGGTACGACTCGATGTGTTTCAGGGCGCGGAATGGTGGTAATTTGAGACTTCAGCTCACCGAGGGCACCAAGGTGTGCCGCCAGCGTCTCGTCGGGCAGGACATTCGAGAGGAACACCTTCGTCCCTATGCCATCTAAGGGTTCCAAAACATGAAAAATACCCTTCACCACCAGTGCCGTATGTGTAGCGGCAGGGTTGGTGAAGAGATGATATTTCTAGGGCCCACCAGCTGGGCCATCGCCGAGGCGTAGAACTGGGGTTCCTCACCCGGGGGATGGGACACCGGACTCCGTGGCGACGGCTAATGCCGGCTCTGGGCGTAGGGCCGGCTCTCCGCGGCGGGGCGGCACCAGCAGGGGGATGGAAGGGGGGAGCCGAATTGGAGGCACATCCCGCAGCCACGGCCGCGTAAGACGGTGCGGCAAACGGGATGCAGCAGTGACACGCCTTCTCCCACGGAGCTGGGCTCAATGTGGGTCTTGGTTTTGGACTTGGCCTTGCCCCCGGACTTCAGGGGCCTGCCTCCGGCGGCGGAGGTTCCGGCTGCGGAGATGGACCCGGCGTCCGGCCGGATGGGAGGGGGAGCGGCAGCGAGAGCAATGGTGGCCGTCGTGAGCATGGATCCTGTAGGGTTAGAGACAACAACCTGAGGAGGACACCCACCCAGAACCAAGGGGGCCGACGATTCCCCCCTCCAAGCCCTCAGCACGAACCCCTGGTGCCATCTACCACCCCCTTAGCTGACTCACTCAGTGCCTGACCCCCTGATGGATAATGCTGTCCTCGTGGTGCTGCGGTACCAGCACCAGCGTTGTGAGGTGGAGGGAACCGGAGGACCTGGCGTGGAGCGGGAGGGCGGCAGGCGGCTGCTGTGGTGGATAAAGGGGCAGATGAATGCGGGCCGGGTACCTGCAACACGGGAGGGGCAGAAGTGGTTGTCTCAGTCCCCCCGAGGCAGCAGGGGAACAAAAAGGAAAGTCGAAGCAGGAGGTGCAGCCCGGGCGGTATCAGCGGGTATGGCTGGGAGCCAGTGCCCGGACCGAGCCAGCGCCTCCTGGATGGGGGGGAAGGCCGCGATGTCACCACCCTCCGCTGGGCACCACTTTGGATTCTCCTCCGCATGGGGGAGGAAAACGTGGACCAGGCCGTGTGTGCAGAACAGGTGGGTGGGGCAGCGGGAGCCGGCAAAGCAGGTGGGGAAGAAGCCCAGACTCAGGCTTGAGGGGCAGGAAGAGAAAGCTCAGACTCAGGAGAAAAAAAAGCCCAAACTCAGGCTTGAAAAGGTGAAGAAAGATTAAACTGAGGGAAAAAACCCAAGCTCGGGCTGAAACAGGGGAAGAAAAAGCCTCCACTCAGGCTTAAAAAGGTAGGAAAAGAAAACCCAAACTCAGGGGGAAAAAAGCCCAAATTCAGGCTGAAAAAAGCCCAAACTCAGGCTGAAGGGTAGAAAGAAAAAGAAGCCTGAACTCAGGCTGAAAAAGCAAAAGCTAATGAGGGTGGGGGAGGGAAAAAGGAAGAAAAAGACAAAAAAGGCTGGGGGAGTAGTTTTAAGGCACAGTAGCCCCCAGGCCGGGCCGGCCCCTACGATACTGGGGAGGGGAACAAAGCGGGACAGAAGAGGCAAAACAACAAAGATACCTGAGCTGTGCTGCGAGCCCGCACCGTTCCCGGAAGGCAAGGAAAAAGGATGCAACCAGAGATTCTTACCTTACGGCAGGAAACTTGCAGGAGGAGAAAACAAAAAGGTGCCTGAAGAGAGCCGTGACGGGGGCAGGGAGGCCCTGCAGGAGAGAAGTTCAATCAAAAAAAAAACTTTTCTTCGCTGCATGTGGGAGCGGGAAAAAAAGTGCTGTCTCCGGGAAGGAAAGGAGGCGACCTCCGGCAGAGCCCTCACACTTCCGGGTAGGAAGGTTTGCAGCTCCGATTAACTTACTGCGGCAGCAGCCAATCACTGCAACATCAGAGCAAACGTCCCGCCCACCAAGCCCCAAAAAACGCCCAATTACAAGCAACCCGTGAATCAAAAAAAAAAAAAAAAACCGCGAATGCCTAGAAAAAAAAGCCCAGTCTGGAGGGAAATAAGCGAGGATGGCAACGCTGCTCACAGCGCGTGCCGCGCCTGCGCACTTAGCCTCTGGCCGTCTGCCCCGATCACTCACAGCCCGTGCCGCGCCTGCGCACTTGGCCTCTGGCCGCTGCCTCGCTCTCTCTTTCCCGGAAGTGACGTCAGGCTGCGCCTCTCCAGGGACTGGAAATAACGGTTTGAAGGCGGCGAGGGCAAGTAACGGGCCGAAGCGGAGGTGTGGGGGAGGTCAGAGCAGGAGTGACCTCGGGGAGAGGGGGAGGTGTGAATGAATGGGTGGGAGGTCAGGGGAGAGGCTGAATGGAGGGGGAGGGAGAAGCCTCCTTGCAGTTGTTCAGCTGCACAGGGAGGGCTAGGAATCCCCGGCAGAGAAGGAAGGCGGGTCTGGGCGATTATTAAAGGTGAGAAATGTTAATTGTATCCATAGAGCTGGTGTGGCATGAAGCAGGATTTATTGTTTTCTTGTAAAACAAATATATCAGTAATTAGTCTTTGACCGAGTAGGAGGGCTCTCTGAGAAATGCCTCCCTCAGTGTATGTCCTCGGTGCTGTTCCAGGGAAGGAGGAGGTTTTACCTGAGGCTTCCCCTGTGGTGCAAAACCTGGGCACTTTGGAAATTGCCCTTAGTTTCATCCGTATCACAAATTGAGGCATAGTTGGTGCACATGATTCTTGGATTGCTTCACCCCCTAAGGGCTGAGAGAAATAGTTGTTCAGGTAGGCTAGTGCAGGATCTGTAAGGGAAGAAGAACAGTGGCAAATAAATGCGGCTTTTTTTTGTTGTTTTTTTTAATCTACTTGTCCTCGTCATCCTTTATAATCTGCCTTACTACAGTGCTGAATGTAATCTGCTTTGAAATGGCTGAAAGGAAGAATATTAATCTAAATAAATAAACAGCATCCTGAAGTGTGATCTATTCATGACACATTTTTCCCCTAGAGAATACCTACAGTTCCCCTAGAGAATACCTACAGTACCTGAATGTAAACCGGTGTGATATCTCAATTGAGATCGAATGTCTGTATATAAAATAATAATAAATAAAAAAAAATAGAGACAAAATAGGAGAAAAAGGGACAGTATTCTTAGGATGTGAAACTTCTGTGCATAGAGTTAGGGCCATCACAGGAGGTGGCAAGATGAGAGACTGCCTGGGGGTTGGTGCCAACACCGCATGCTTCAGCCACTGTTGGCAGCACCTTAAGGCAGTGTTCACAAATCTTTTGTGTCATGGCACACCACCACCTTCATCATCATTTTCTTTTCCCTTCCCTCTCCCCCCTCCATGCAGTATCATCACCTTCCCTTCCTTTCACTCTCCCACTTTCTGACATTATCATCCTCACCCCCACCCCATGGCATCATCACATCCCCCCAGTGCTGGTGAAAGGGTCTCCAACTGTCCTAGGTGGTGACTTTACAGTATCACATGGCTGTCTCTCTCTCTGTTCCCCTCTCTGAAATCTTTATCTTCTTGTCTCACGCACCACCTCCTTCTGTCCCATGTGCCACGATCGCTCTCATCCCTCATTTGTACATTTAAAAAATGGCACCCTTGCATCCACCGATGGCATCCTAGACAACTGTCTAATGCCCACGCCAGCCCTGATTCCCCCTCTTCCCACCAGTCATCTTCCTTAATGCACAGGAATCACCATGTTCCCTTCTCTTTCCTTCTCTCATTCCCTGGCATCATCATCCTCTCATCAATTCTCTTTCCTCTCCCTGCCCCCTTGAAATCATCACCTCCCCTTTAGAACATAAGAAACTGGGTCAGACCAAGGGTCCATCAAGCCTAGCATCCTGTTTCCAACAGTGGCCAATCCAGGCCACAACCAGGCCACAAGCACCTGGCAATTACCCAAACACTAAGAAGATCCCATGCTACTAATGCAATTAATAGCAGTGGCTATTCCCTAAGTATAATTGATTAATAGCCATTAATGGACTTCTCCTCCAAGAACTTATCCAAAGCCCCCTAGTCTTTCTATTATCTGAAAGAGTAAATAGTCGATTCACATCTACTTGTTCAAGACCTTTCATGAACTTAAAGATCTTTATCATATCCCCCCTCAGCCGTCTCTTCTCCAAGCTGAACAACCCTAACCTCTTCAGCCTTTCCTCATAGGGGAGCTGTTCCATCCCCTTTATCATTTTGGTTGCCCTTCTCTGTACCTTCTCCATCGCAACTATATCTTTTTTAACTTAGTATCACGTCCTTAGAAAGATCCCCTGTATTTATCCCTTGCTTCTTGAATTCAGATACTGTCCTCACCTCCACCACTTCCACTGGGAGGCTGTTCCATGCATCCACTACCCTCTCTGTAAAGAAATATTTCCTAAGATTACTCCCGAGTCTATCCCCTTTCCCTCTACGTACCCGGATCAGTCCAGACTGTGGGTTGAGCCTCCTTTCCAGCAGGTGGAGACAGATCAAAACTGAAAGGGTATCCTTATGAGGACAGAGCCTATCCTGTAACCCTTCAGTATTCGTCTGTCTCCAGCAGGTGCAGCAGCTCACCCTTCGTTCTCTGCTCTAGGCTGGTCAGCCTTTTCCTTCTTCTTTTCCTTAGGCTCAAGCAAGTACTTATTTGTAGTCTTCTTTTCCTATTTAAAACAAAAAACAAATTTTTTGCTCTTAGTGACTTTTTTTCTTTCTTCTGTGAGGGAGACGGCTCCGTCTCCAAGCTCTTGCCGGGCTCAGGGGGGCTTTGCCCCTTGTGCGCTGCACAGCCTGAGTCCGTATCCGCTTCCAGGTGTGGGGACCGAGTCTCTCCGGGTCTCGTCTCCCCCCTATCTGGCTGCCGAGAGGGTTTAGAACCCGACTGCTGCGCTCAGTAAAAAAAAAAAAAAAAATTAAAATTAGTTTTAAAGTTTGAATATAAGTTATAGGTATTCCCCTACCTCTAACTTATTTGCAGCAGTAGACCAGTCTTTTTTTCTTTTCTGGTCTCAGCAGGCCTTGAACCAGCAGCCTGACAGGCAGGAGTCAGCAGGTTTCCCTCCTGCTTCACTCCGGGCCTGCAGGCTGTCAGTCAAACCTTTTTTTCTGTGCATGGAAACCTTGGAGGTGACTCATTTATTTATTACTCAAAAACAACGTCCCCAAATATAAAAATAAATGATAAAAAATAAATGTAAAATAAATATAAAATAACAACAAGAACCCCGGTTTGAAACACGGACCCGTGTCAGTTGGTTTTGAGGAAGGAGGTCGTCTTTTGAGAAAATCAGCAGCTTATGTCTGCGTTCTTGGTGAGAACTGATTACACACAAGATAAGTGTTGACTTTTTCTTCAGCTTGATAGTATAAGTAACTTTGTGCAAATTAAAAATATGTGGGACACTGTGTGTATTATGAACACTGGGACATTTATTGGGACCAATGATTATAAGGTGAAGAAACATGTAAATATTTGAATGCATTTCCCTGATGATGCCTAGTATGAAGGTCTCTCGTATAATTATCCTTTTTTTACGTTTGAGCAGGATTTTTTTTGCTATATTCTGTCTACACATTTATTTATTTCAAGGATTTATTACTCTGTGCAGTTCATCCGTATAATAGAAGAGATGAGCTAGTTTGGGACTTACTGGATAAGAGTGTAGTGCAGGGCATTTAGGATATATTAGACTGGGTGATGCAGTACATCACAATCTCCAAATCTGCCTAGTGTATGCCCCACCAGGTCTCCTCGAGGCTAACCCCTCCCCCCTTATCGAATACGTTTCCAAAAACATAAACATACAAGTTCCAGCACTCATCCTTGGAGACTTCAATCTCCACGTAGATAACATCCCCACATCGCCCGCCTGTGATTCCCTACTAACTGCATTAGACGCACTCGGTTTCACACAAACTATCACCCAACCTACTCACAAAGCAGGCCACACCCTCGATCTCTTATTCACCAACTCTCAGATCCATGCCAACACCCCCTCATGCACACCCATCCCCTGGTCCGACCACTACCGCATCGACGCAACATGTTCTGTAATTAAAACCCATCATCCCACTCAAGGTAAAAAAGTCATACATTTTAGACGTAACTGCAAGCAAGAAGAATTAATATCAGCCATGACTACCGATATCAACTCGCTTGATTTATCAGACGTTGATACGGCACTCACATCCTGGAACCATATCACCAATACGATTGCCAACAAGATCTGCCCCATACAGGAACGCACAATTGACATGTCTCAAAAACACAAACAACCCTGGTATACGCCAGAACTAAAAAATATGAAATCCAACTTAAAAAAGCTCGAAAGAGCGTGGCGCAAAGACCCCACCGCCACCCAATTAAATAAATTCAAAGCCTACATGCACTCTTACCAAGTTGCAATCGATAAAACCAAAAGAGACTTCCACTCACAACGCATACACCACCTACAATTCAATCCAAGAGCCCTATTCCAACTAGTAAACAACTTAACTAAACCATACACGCCAACCATACCAGACATAGACATTCAGACAAAATGTGAAGAACTAGCCTTATTCTTCGACAACAAAATCAACAACATCATGTCATGCTTCCCCACCAAACAAGCATCCAATGATACTATGCAACACCAATCTACTACTAATCTCTCAACATTTGACACAACCTCATCTCTAGAAATTGAATCTATCCTTAAAAAAATCAGACCCTCTACACACCCAACAGATACCATCCCCACAAAACATCTCCTCTCCATCCCCGGGATCATCGCCAAGCCCATCTCAAACATCATAAACAAGTCCATTGAACTTGGCAATATCCCCAAAAACCTTAAGCATGCTATCGTGAAACCCATACTGAAAAAGCCCTCCCTAGACCCCTCTGATCTCACCAATTTCCGACCTATCTCAAACCTGCCACTAATTACAAAAGTCATTGAGAAAGCTATAAACAAACAGCTATCAGACTACTTGGATGAAAACAACATCCTTTCCCCCTCACAGTTCGGCTTTCGCAAACACCATAGCACAGAGACCTTACTCATTTCTCTCTCCAAATTTTGAGAGTTCTTGACAAAGGTCTCTCACACATCCTCATTCTCCTAGACATATCCGCTGCATTCGACACCATTAAACATCAAATCCTATTAGAACGTCTTAGCAGCTTTGGTATCTCAGGCCTGGCTCTACAATGGTTCCACTCATACCTAGCTGAAAGACAATTTAGCGTACAAATGGGTAACTCAACCTCCAAACCCCACAACCTCGCTCAAGGAGTACCACAAGGTTCATCTCTTTCATCTACGCTCTTCAATATATATCTCCTCCCCCTCTGCCATCTCCTTGCTAAACTTAACCTTCCGCACTTCATATATGCCGATGATGTGCAGATACTTATTCCGGTTAAAGACTCTATACACAAAGCCATTGAAACTTGGAAATCCGCCCTCTCTGAAATTAGCAGCCTCCTATCCAACAACTTTCTCGCCCTCAACGCTACTAAAACGGAACTCATCCTTATTTCACCCCCTAACATCTCCCCCACCCATCTTATGACCCCCCCACACACACACAACAATAATCCCTCCACTAACATCACCTTCCCCACCCATGTACGAAGCCTCGGCGTATCCATTGACTGTCACCTTAATTGCAAGAAATTCATCAATAACACCCTTAAAGATTGCTTCTACAAACTGCACACCCTTAAAAGACTCAAACCACTCTTACATCTCAGTGACTTCCGTACTATATTACAAGCACTCATTCTATCAAAAATAGATTACTGCAACTCCTTGCTTTTAGGCCTGCCTAAAAACACCATACAGCCTTTACAACTCCTCCAAAATGCAGCTGCCCGAATACTCACCAACACCCACAAAAATGATCACATAACCCCGGTACTCAAACATCTACATTGGTTACCCGTAGCATCTAGAATTACCTTCAAAGCCCTCACTTTAATACACAAATCTCTTCACAACCAGAACATGCACTGGTACAAAGAACACCTCTCCTTTCACAACAGCAATAGACCCACTAGAAAACAATATCTAGCAACATTACACACCCCATCACCTAGGCTTACTAAACTTCGCACCACAAGCGAAAGGGCCCTCTCCCTAGCAGGTCCTTTACTCTGGAATAAACTACCGGTACCTACCTCCCTCCGCCAAGAAACCTGCCCAAAAATATTCAGGCAAAACCTGAAGACCTGGTTCTTCAAACACTCATACACCTAACATGCACACAGTCACTAGCAACCCCCCCCCCAACTCATTACCTCCCTCCTCTTCCCTCCCCCCCCCCCCCATCCTTTCCACCTCCTATCCACACCCTCTCCACTTCACCTGACACTCTCCCATCTCCCCTACACCCCATAAAGTGAAATTACCAGGACAGCATATTGTACATAAGAACTTGTTATTCCCAAACACGTGTTTATATGCCGCCTACAAATGTTGATATCCTTCCTATTTATCAGAATTTCTTCCCCCCCCCCCCCCCCCGTTTAGATGGATAACCTCTATCATGCATACCACTTAGTTAATTATTTATTGTATATTCTACTCTGTTAATTGTATGTTTTTAATGTTCCTTGTATATTCTACTCTGTTAATTGTATGTTTTTTAATGTTCCTTATATAATTATATGATAATTGTAAAGCCTGTTGCTCAGTTCTGTTCTCTGTAAACCGACGAGATGTTCCCAACGTTCGTCGGTATATAAAAGCTATTAAATAAATAAATAAATAACATATAAGATGAAACATGCAGGTTATGATGTAGTGCAAGTACAGTGCAGCACAAATGACCTTACCTAGCGTGTAGCAGATGGACTCAGGACCAATGGGTATAGTGTACTCGTGCTAGCAGTTGGAGACGGATCAGATTTCAATCTGACGTCAGCACCTAGTACATATATCCCTGCAGGAAGTGCAGATTCTCAGTATTTTTCCGTCTCCAAAGCAGTTAGGAGCTATCTTCACGCTCGCCGAGCGTTAGAACAAATTTAAAGAACAAAACCTACCTGAAGACGAGCCCCGCACTCCTGCGGTGATACCCTCGGGTCCCTCCCCCAGTTGAGTTTCCCGAGGTGATTTCCGTGGTCCCTCGGAGGTAAGAGCCTCGGTCTGGTGGCCGAATCGCAGCAGGGACCTAGCCCCCGAGCGAGAAGGGTTCGGGCGCGGCATAGAGGCAGCCTCGGTCCGGAGCCGAATCGTGGCGAGGACTTAGCCCCCGAGCGAGAGGAGTTCAGGCGTGGCTGAGAGGCAGCGGGTGCATCCCCTCGAGCGCAGCGGTGAAGATATTTACCCTCTCCCCCCGCAGCCGGAGACCGCCCGGGACGAAACCGGGAAGCACCGAAGACAAGGTAAGGCGTACATCTTCTATTTAAACCGGTCTCCGAAGATCGAGGAGAAACAGGGTCTGCCCACGTGGAGACCCTCCAAGGAGGTCGCCATATTGCCCGCACGCTCGCCGTCGCCATCTTGGCCTCCTTCGCCGCCCGATTGAGCGCACAAATTAAGCTAAGCACATATTATAGGCGCCCGAAAACAGCTGGGCACATATTTTAGGCGCCAATAGTTGGGCGCACAAGAATTTGGGCGCACATTCTTAGGCGCACATTAAAACTTCTGCGCATAAGCTTCGCGCACAGTACAAGGCGCATATATACACCTCGGAGCAAAACCGGCACGCATATACCAGACGCAATGGAGCGCATAAGAGCTTACGCGTCCACAGAAGCGGCACCTCCAGAGATAGGCATAAAAGCCCAAGGCTTCTGCCTCACATGCCACATCAGAGCCGCACAGAGCGAGGAAGCGGACGCCCTATGCGCACACTGTGAGGAGGCCCTGGGAGATCCAGTCCAGGGCCAGTCCCACCCAGGTCCCAATGCTAGCTCCTCAGGGAGCACCCCGATCCTAGCCATCATCAGAGAGGGGTACTACCTGGACTTCCTTCGAACCCCTCCGGACAAGTTCTTGGAATCTCCCTGTCACGACCCCCTCAAGAGGGCGGCAGTGGAAGCTACTCTGACCAGACTC